>NC_138882.1:166086171-166716192 GCF_965194825.1 Balaenoptera physalus | reverse complement strand
CTTGGCCTATCAGCTCCAAGCCACCAGGGCTACATGACTGCCTGGGGAGCAGAAATGACAACCACCACAATAATGATGATGGTGATGAATAAAACAATGGAGAAGGGGCTTGTTCCACAGCTCAGAGGGAAATCTTTAGTCTAGTCCCACTTGGTTGGAGGTGGGGAGGTGCCTTGACACACCATCACCTTCCCTCTAAGTGTTCAGGACCGAGCCCTGATTTCCTGATTCAATAAAAGAGGGCTTGGCCACGTGGGCTCTGAGCAAATTCTCAGGCTACAGATGGCTCTTCACTCTTGCAAGATGGCCAGCGGGCATCACCTGGCTGCTAAGGAAGCTGTCCTTATGGAGTCGCTGAGAAGGATGTCTAGCGGGGCGCATGTCCCCAAGTCTGTACTGACCTTATGCAGGTAGAGAATGGGGTCCACTCCCTGGAATCGTCTGGGGTTGGCAACCTGGGGGTCCCTCCATGTCTGACTCCGTTTCTGTCTGGCAATCCCTCCCCAGGTTCCTTTCTCCAGCCTGTGGAATCTTGGGCCTAATTTGGGAAGTGGTGGAAGGAGAATGGGATCCTATGCCCTCCCAGATGTTTTGGGTCTTACACCAGAACCCAGATCTTTGAACTTAAAAACTGAGTATTCGGCCATCTTTGATTTCTCTGTGCCTTTGCCACTCTAACTCTTGGAATACTGGGGAGGGGTCCAGTTATCTGTTACTTTCCCTCCACGATAAAAGCTGCCATCGGTTGAGCTGTACAGGTGCAAGGCAGCTACAATGTCATTGAATCCCTACAACAACCCTCTGAGATGGGTCTTAGCCTCTCTTTTCTGCAGGCAAGGAAACTGAAGCTTGAAGAAGACACAGCAAGGGGCAGAGCCTAGCAAGTTCAACTCCTGCGTCCCTGATTGTACTGCTTGGTGGGGCTTGTCATCAGGCCTAGAGAGGGGCCCTGAGTGATCTGGTGTCCCCTCCAGCCTAGATATTCTAGCGCTTGATGAGAGGGAGGAAGAGGGCAGTGCAGTGGTAGGACTGAATTAATAAGCATTTCCGATGAGGCGAGTGAAGGATTAAAAGGGGGCGGATACAGCTCTGTGCTGCTGTTGAGTGGGGTGGATGGGCCTGGGTCTTCAGAGCTTGGAGCAGGAGGGTCCCCTGAGGCCATGCTGCACACTGCTCCCCTCTAGGGCTTGGCTACTCACTGTGCGGGCGACGGACCAGCAGCCCAGGCATCACCTGGGAGTTGTCAGCAATGCAGACTCTCAGGCCTTTCCCAGACCCACTGAGCCAGAGCCTTAGGTTTAACAAGATCGCCGGGGCATGTGTATGCTTAAGTGTGAGAAGTGCAGGTCTAGAGCCAGTTCTCAGATACACCCCTTTGCTGAGAATGTCCCCATCCAGTGCCCTCTGCTGAAGGGGTGGCAGGTGATTTGGAACTGGGACATTTTCATACTAGGTCATTGCTGTTGGGCCCTGGAGCAGTGGGGACTTGAAACCAGATCTGGGGTGGCTATTTACCGCCATGAACAAGGAAAAGGGTTGGGGGGGGGCAGGGAAAAAGAGAGAGAGAGAGAGAGAGAGAGGGAGAGAGAGAGAGAGGGAGAGAGAGAGAGAGAGGGAGAGAGAGAGAGAGGGAGAGAGAGAGAGGGAGAGAGAGAGAGAGAGAGAGAGAGAGAGAGGGAGAGAGAGAGAGAGGAGAGAGAGAGAGAGAGAGAGGGAGAGAGAGAGAGAGGGAGAGAGAGAGGGAGAGAGAGAGAGAGAGAGAGAGGGAGAGAGAGAGAGAGAGAGAGAGAGAGAGAGAGAGAGGAGAGAGAGAGAGAGAGAGAGAGAGAGAGGAGAGGGAGAGGGAGGGAGAGAGAGAGAGAGAGAGAGAGAGAGAGGAGCTTGGCTGTGCTTCCACTAGACCCTATATAATGAAGTCTCTTCTTGCTCCAGTTGGAGAAGGTCTCTGTTCTTGCCACAATGATCCCTGACTGAGGAACCTTCCTGAAGGTTCTTCTCCTGGGGGCTCAGTGCATTGGAACTAGGAGCCAGTGTCCTGGTGCCTGGAGATGGAAGGAGCGTGAAGGGCATTGATCAAGGAGAGGCAGAGGCAGAAATAGCCCTGCTAACAGCAGCTGGGGACTGAGCCACACTAGCCACCTGGCTGTCCCCCCCCACCACCGCCCCAAGGCCTGGCCTCCTGATTGCCTTCCCCTCCCTTCTTTGCCATCCCTCCTTCAGGAGGTAGCAGAGAAGGGAGGAGCTTCACATCTTGAGGGGGAATGTCCCGGGAGGAGCAGAATGGAGAGTGGAGAGGGTCAAATCACCCCTTTTTGTATTCCAGCTCTGCATGTGGAAAGCCACACTGACTAGCTGTGTGACTTTGGGCAAGTCCATGCACTTCTCTGATCCTTTGCTTCCTTAATTGTAAAATGGGATATAACAGTGTCTCCTTCGGAGGGTCGCTGTTCAGTCCGTGGGAAGTGCGTATAAAGTGCTGGCAGCGATGCTTGGCTGGTACTGAGTGCCTGGTGAAGTGGGCTCCATTTCCTTCCTTGGGGCAGGAGCAGGGAGCGCCCCCTCTGTGGGCAGAGAGGCAGCACACCCTGCTCCTCGGGGTGGGAGAGAGGCAAGGCCCAGCATCACTTCCTTATCTCCTACAGACAGAGCCGTGGAGAGAGAGAGCTCAGTGCCAGCCAAGTGGAGATGGGCCGAGAGGTAGAGTCGGGGGCTTCCCAGAGAGGCTGCCCGATCCAGAGACAGAGCAGCCCCACTATCCCAAGAGGCCTGGCTCACCCTGGTCCAGAGCCTAGAGTGTCACAGACAGGTTTCTGGGCCAGGCTCTGTGTCCCCCGAGGAAGGAGTCTTGCCTCACTGCTCACCACTCTACCCCCAGGGAGGGCTCAGCACATAGTAGGTGCTAATTCTCCTTCTCCTCCTCCTTTTTCTTAATAAAAATTGCTGTCACTTGTTGGCTTATGATACGCCCAGCCCTATAATAAGTACTTAACTTGCTTTTTCTCATTTAACCCTTACAACCACTCCACGGGCAGGTGGTTTTCATGATCATGCATTTTATAGATGAGGAAACTGAGGCTCAGGGATGTGAAGCTGCTTGTTCAAGGTTATACACCTAGTAGGTGGTAGAGCTGGGACTCGGACACAAGTTATTTAAGTCCTCAGATGATGGAGGGTGCGTATTTTAGGAGGCCTGCCCAATCCACAGAGCTGTTTTTTGGAATTTTCCAGTCTTCTCAACCCTCCTAAAGCAAAGACCCTGAGTACCATGATTGTATTATGTGACCCCCCACTCCCCCTGGCCACAGCTGATTGGACTATGATTATGCTGATGTCGTACATAGGGAAGCATGGAAGTTTCTGGATGCAAATTAGTCTTTGCCAATGAAATCTGTTTACATGAGATTTGGAAGGCAGAAGTGAGGCAGAGCCCCTCTTCCCGCCCCCTTACGGGCTGTTTCAGACATGGGAACATGAGGTTTTTCCAGCGGCATCACTACCGTTTCCTGGGTGATGACAAGCAATTGTGATGGGGATAGTGGTGGCCTCAACTTCTTGATCCGGGCTTTCTGAACCCTGGATTGTAACTCTGGTGTGTTTTGCCTCCCGGTTCTAGTACCAGCCTCAGAGGGGGCCGCTCCCCTGGTGGGTCACTTCTGTATTGTTCTGGGAGCCACTGGAGGCCCAGCATGGCCTTGCTCCCTCATCTTTCATTGGTTTTGTAAATATCCGTGTCCAATCCCTTCCTGCTTAAAGTGTCCTGCCCTGAACCCTTTACTATGTGTACAGTTTCCATCTCCTGAGAGTAACTGACAGAGCGCTTTCTCATTTCCAGTTTGAAAACGCTCAGGCAAGATCTCTGATTGGCCAAGTTTGGATAAGAGGCTTACCCAGCCTCCCCAGCTGTCGCCAAAGGGACAGGGTCACATCAGGGTAAATATCCGTGTCCAATCCCTTCCTGCTTAAAGTGTCCTGCCCTGAACCCTTTACTATGTGTACAGTTTCCATCTCCTGAGAGTAACTGACAGAGCGCTTTCTCATTTCCAGTTTGAAAACGCTCAGGCAAGATCTCTGATTGGCCAAGTTTGGATAAGAGGCTTACCCAGCCTCCCCAGCTGTCGCCAAAGGGACAGGGTCACATCAGGACCTGGCACCTTCCAAGGTAGCTATGTGGATGGAGATGAGTTGGAGAGGAATGTGCCCAAGAGAAGGGAAGACAGAGGTCAGATGATGTCAATATTGATGTCCCATGTCAATATCTGAAATGGGAACCAGGAGCCTGGGCTGGAGTCACCCACCTGCTCGTCACCAGGGTCCCTTGCCCAGGACACAGTCAGCCCCGGGTGAATGGCACAACTCAACTGCCAGCACCCTCTGGTTCTAAAGAGAAGAGAAGCAGAAAACGCATCTCAAGGGATCCCTGTTTTCTAGAAACATTTCTTTATTTAAAATTTAAAACCATATTACTTCATACAGCAAACTGTGCACTTTGATATATCACAGTGTCTTAAAAAGGAAAATAATCGGATTTGTTTGGAAATTTATTTACATCAGCCTAGAATGATTGGCAAGTAACACAGTTACTATGAAACCCAAATTATTACAAAATGTTTACAAAAAACTATATTCATAGAAATTCTGCATGTCCACAAAGGGCATCCCCTGAATGGCCCAGAGACCAGTGTGTGGGAACCATGTTGAGTGGTATTGGGGGGGCGTCCAGGCACTCTGGTCTGGGTGGTGGGACAGTGGTCTCACACGGTGCTGTCTGGGGGCTCAGCTGAGGGGCTGGGAACCCAAGTCCCCATCGTGGGAGGCCCAGCCAGGAAGCTGGCCCAGGCAGAGGTGGGCTGGGGGCTTGGAGCACAGTGGCATGGGGGCCCCTAGAGCCTCTGATTCCTGTCCTGGAGCCAGGACAGACCCTTCCTCAGGGCTCTGGGTTCAGATGTGCTCTGGCCAGGGCCCCAGAGGCAGACCCAGAGTTAAGTGCAGACCAGTCTGATGCATGGGGCCGAAGCAGAGGGCAGGCTGCTGACCACACACAAGCCCACTCCAGACCTTTTCTCTCCTGCATGCTCCAGAGATGCTCTGACCTGTGATGCAACAGGACCACTAGCTAAAGGATTGGAATGGGAAGAACAGACGGATCCGAGCGGGGCAGGGGTGGAGGTCTGCGGGTACTGCGGGGGTGGGAGGGAGGCGCAAGCTCCCTGCCAACTGCCCTGCAGGGGGAGGTGCAGCAGGGGAGAGAAGGCAGGCAGACGGCACTGGGCTGTGCTCGGACAGGAGTGCCTTCTTGGCTTCGCCTCTTTCACCCCATGTCACTGTTCTGCTCACATCTCTGGCTCCCCAGTCACTCCCTGACAGCTGACCTTGGGGTCAAATGGGGCTGGGGAGGTTGTCTGAGGTGGGACAAACTCTTGGCTGGAATTGCTGGGTCTATAGCTGCTGGAGGCCTCAGAGTTTTGATCTGTAAAACAGAGACACACTGTGGGGTGATCTGAGGTCTGTTCTAGAAGACAGGGGAGGGGGATAAGGTCAATACCTAAGGGCACAGGGACGTCAGACTGGCACGCTGGCAATGCCCAGGGGGACATTCTCTTTAAAAAGGGTTTTCCTTAGCTGTGAGCTGTGCCTTTGCATGTGGTTGAGAACGTGAGGCAGAGGCCTTTGCCACCTAGAATACTCCAGCCTTCTAGGGTATACCAGGCAGAGCCTGACACCTCCCTGGCGGCTGGGCAGGCAGGTATTGAGAGCTGGTCTAGGCAGTGGGCCCCTCTTTCCCAGCCCTTCAGCTCCCTGCTAACTGCCCTGGGACCAGAGCTGTCATATAGACTCAGGAGCCAAGTACTGGTGTGACATTGCTCCCCAGACCCAGGTCCAGCTGTTCTGCCTCAGACCCTCTCAGATGCAGCCAAGGCCCCTGGGCCACTCCTGCCCATCCCCAGGAGGCACTAGCTGTACATGGGCCATCCGCCAGCCCCTCTTCCTCAGGGTCTGCAGCTCTGATGTACGCAGACCCTTCCCTTCCCCCACGGGGCTCTCCGCAGCCCCTGCCCCAGGTGGCGTCCATCCCAGACTCTGCAGCTGCAGCCCCCATCTCTCACCTGGTCCCCACCCATACTGGCTGGGTTATGTACACTCCGTGTGCAGACGTGCGGGGAAGGGTGCGTATACACATGGGCTACGGGTCATATATACACTGTGCATATATATATACATACAGCATATATATATATATATCTTTTTACATTCATATATATAATGTACAGAACATTAACCTTCTATCAAAAACAGTTTTGTGACTTTCATGTATGGCCTCAGCGCTGAACTTCTAACTCCAGGGTAAAGCCAGGACTGAAATGAAGGCTCGACTCAAACTGGCCTGGGGACAGAGGGCAGGGCCCTTCTACCGTGGCAAGCATCTGGGCCCGCTCCAGATGTGTCCACCCAGGCTGGGGCTGTTCCAGATGTGTCTGTTCCAGAGGCCCGTCTACAGAGCTGGGCTCACTTCCTGCGTCTGTCCATGGGGCCGGGCCCATCTCAGATGTTAAGTCCATATAGCTGTTTGTCCAGACCGCAAGGCCCTTCCCAGCTGGCTATCCACACAGGACCACGGACGTGGGCCAGAGTGGGTCCTATTTCCAGGTGTTTGCACAGAGAGCTGGGAAGGGCTCGGGGAGGGGTGGGCTTCACACTGAGTGATGAAGCAGCGGCGCCCAGCCCACACGCAGCAGGCCAGCAAGAAGATGGGGAGAGGGAGCTTCCCACCGTTCTGGGTGGGCGTGTGCCTGCGTCTGACTTCTGACTTCCTGGAGTTTAAGGAGGGGAGTGACTTCCAACCATCTGGAGCCTTCACCCCCCCACTGCCACCCTCCTCCATCCTGGCCCGGACCTGCCCTCCGCCGGTGCCCGGGGCCTTGCGGGGAGCCCGTGTGCTCAGCTCGCAGAGGCGCAGTCCTGGCTGCGGGGCGGTGGCTTCCACACTTCAGAGACTGAGTCAGCTCCTCAGCCAAGGGGGCCTTACCCCTCTTGAGAGACACTCGAAGCCACCTGAATGGTGACAAAGCTCTCAGGGTTTTCTTAACTGTCCATAGAAAAGAGACCAATACAGGTCAAGGGGAGAGAGATAAGGAGCCCTCATGGCCCCAGACCCTATGGTCTTAGCGGGGTGTGTGTGTCTTCACTGCTGCCCCTCAATGTGGCCAGTTTTTGATCAGGCTGAGGGGAGGCACTGGCATTTGGGGGTAGGGGATGGGGGTAGAAGGTAGGGGAGTCTTTTCTTCAGGGCTGGCATGCGGGGCCAGACAGGGACGGTCCAGCACCTGCTCGGGCCGGTCTCATCTCTGCTCCATCCAAACCAGTGTTGATGCCTCCGTCACTCCCAGCCACTGACCTCAGTGCCTCCGTGTGCTCCCCCGGCCCACGTGCACCTGCTGCGGCTCAGATCCTCGTCCGCGGGCAGGTGGGCCTGAACTTTAACTCCACATGACCCGCCTTGCTGGGAATAGCTCCCTGGCCCCCATCCCCAAGATGCAGTGGCACCTTCAGTACCCCGGGGAGAGAGAGAGCTCACATGCGGGCAGAAACAGGCTCCGCTGCACTCTGAACGCTGGGCTGGTCTCAGAGACAAACAGGTCATCAGGCAGAGCCTGGACATTATCCACACACACGGACATAAGGCTTGAATGCGAGGCGAGATCAGGCCGCGTGTCCTCCCGTCTCTGTGCAGGACTCGAGAAATCATGTCAGTCCCTTTCGGGGGATTTCCCAATTGAATTGTGCCTCTGATTTCCAGCATTCTCTCCTCCTTTGATGAAGCTCTTCCTACCCGCTCCACCTCCTTGTCGCCCTTCCCATCGCAGTCCACATATGTGCATAGCCTCAGAAGAAATGACACATTCATGGCATGTCCCACACAAAAGCACACACACGTGTGTGTGATACGAACATGGATGTGGGCACGTGCTATGAAATTAGACCGGATAAAGAGAGTGGTTCATGTCTGTGGTTGGTGAGAAAAAATCGGCAATACCTTCATCAGAATCTGGTTATCTGGCAATTGCCAAAAAAATGTCATTTTCCCTTCAAACGGGCCACTCTACCGAGAGCAAAGAAGTCACTGGCCGTGAGCCCCAGCAGTGTTTCGCCTCCGCTTGGCCAGTCTCCCCGTGCCCATGCCTATGCAATCTCGGCAAATCTTTGTGACAATGATCTCTCCACGAGAGAAGTGTTTGCAGACTCTCGTTCCCTGCCTTCCTGATTGTCCGTCTCTGCTCCTGCTGTGAGCTGGAACATATGCGTGCATTTGAAAACACATATGTGAGCCCACTCACACACACACACGAACGCCAGTCCCATGTGGCTTCTCACATACAACATGCATTGCCCTGTGCTACGTGTCTGTCTGGTTCCGCCCTCCACTGCACACACACATGCGCACGCACGCTCACACATGGACCCCTTGATGACATGGCTTCTCCGTTTAAACATATTTGGCAATGTTTGCAGGTGTTATTCTGTTCTCCACCCTCTGCCATTTGGTGCACAAAGGCACACACACACAAGCGTACACAGTCGTTCACGCATGCATACATATGTATACTCACCAGAACCCCATTATGACATGGCTTCTCCTGTTTTTACATGTATGGGGTCCTGCTGCTGGTCCAGATTTTGTCTCCCTCACCCCGAGTTCACACACATGCACACACACACGTCAGAACCCAAAGGACTCTCCTATTATTGCATGCCTGGACTCTGTTGCCTGTCCTAGTTTGCCCTTCATGCCCAGCCCCCAAAGATGAGACATACAAAGACAAAGATACACATATATGCGCGCGCACACACACAGACACACACACACACTCCTACACCCAGGAGCTCACACAGCATGGCTTTTCCTATCACGACGTGTGTTGGCTACGTGGTGTGTCCAGCCCTCTTCTCCCACCTCCAGTGCACACAGCCTGTTGGAGCCACGGTGATTCTGGGAACCAGTCGGTTTGGCCCTGCAGCTCAGTTTGGAGGAGGGACGGTATTTATCACAGGAGTCCACTGTGCTCTCCTGCTTGGGCAGTCCTGAGGGGAGTCAGAGATTACCCTTCACCCCAGCTGAGAAGGTTCTTGAGACCTAAATGTAGCTCTTCCCTAACCAGGGTCCCCAAGCAGAAACAGGAGAGTGGCGGAGGGGTGTGGCTGGTATCTCCTGGGTCCCTGTCCAGAGTCTCCAGGCCCCTTTCCCTTGCTCAAAGCCTGCCCTCTGCCCTTGGCCATGGGCAGCCCTGCTGGCCCCATCGTGTTCTCTTTAAGGACACTTTGCTCCTAATCCCTCCATGTCTCATTCTTCTCCCAGAATCTTAGAGTCATAGACCTCTAGGGTATCTGTCACAGCTAGCTGGAACCCACAGATCACCTGGTCAACCCCTCACTGTACCTCATCTGCTACTACTTCTCTGCTGAATCCGCAAACCCCACAAGGTCCCAACTGCTCTGGACAACAGACCAGGGGCCATAACGGCCTTGTGTCTCTGTGTGGGGTCTTTGGTTAATTCTCCAGGAGGCAGCTTCTCCCTGCCCACCATGGGGGCCTCTATCAGGGAGGCTATTTTGCTCCTGAACTCTTTCTTTTCCTGGGGAGTATCTTTAGGTTTGGCAAGTCCAGGAGGCCAGGTGCTCTTAAGGGCCCTTCTGGTTTTCCCCATCTACCCCAAAGTTAGCCTGTGCCATAGGACATGATCCTCTTTAGAGGAGGGGTGATGACGTTCACTTCCATCTAGGCTACTTTCTTCCTTCCATGATGACAGAGAAGGTCAAGGTCAACTGGCCAGGAATGGGGAGCTGCTGAAGAGTAGATGGCAAACAGCTCAAGCTCCCTAATGCCACCAGGGTTTAGAAAACAGCTTGGTCACCAGCAAAGTAAAATCTGCAGGCTTGAGGGCCTGAGGGATTTCCACATGGAATCCACTGTTCCTCTGGGCTTCAAATACTGTCTGAGTCTCTGGGCATCCTTTGCGAGAGATTCAGGGGGTCTTCTTTCCTCTGGCTGGAATGTGGGGAAGAATTTGCTCTGAGCACTCCTCCACTCCTAGAGACCTCCTAGAAGAGTAGGACCCATTGGGACATTGTCCAGAAGAATTCAAAATGGCGGTCTCTGTGTATCCTCCTCTCCCCCAGACTCCAAACTCCTCTTTTCCCCTATGGGGCTCTCTGCCTTCAACTTTGCCCAAACAGGGGCTGCCATGGGTGGTGTCAAGTCCAGGAGATCAGGACCACATAAGCAGCCCCTGGGGGATGAAGTCTTCCTTCTGCCCAGGCATGTGGGGTGGCCATCTCCATCTTCAGCTCCCATTGGCAGCCAAACTATAAGATCCTTAAGGTACCCAAGGTTTGTGTCTCTGGTCTCATAGTCAAGTTCCAGGAGGCCTGGGCTCACAGGGAAGGAGTGGCAATATAAGAGATGTTTCTCATTTTCTTTGGCCCCTGCAGGGCCATGGTAGAAACTTCTGACTGTAGAAGAGAGTCGAGGGGCAGGTGAGTTTGGCCTGAGAGAGGCATGTGCTTCCTTTGGCCTTGGCTGTCTTGGCTGGCAGCTTTAGAAACCCATAGAAGAAACAAGACGAGGGTGAAGCCCAAGCAGCTGGCCTGGGGGCCTGCTGGTTTCCTGGTAGGTAAGGGCAGAGGACTCCTGGCCCAACAGGCAGGCATCAGCTCTGGTCCCCAAGCCCAGTATGGGGACTGGGGATGCTCCTTCCAGTCTCCTTTGCTTTCCTCCGCCCTGCCTGCAGGCCTGCGGTCCCCGCCCCACCTGTGCCTAGGGGAACACGGGGGCCAACGATGTGCTGCAGGTCATGCTGTCCTTGCCCGGAAGCCGGCGATCGTTGAACGTGTGCATGTTGATGACGGCGTCAGTCTTGACCATCATGGGAGGCTGCGGCTTGTGCTTGACCCGACGCTGGCAGGTAAGGGAGAAGCGGATCTCGTCGGCCATGGTACTGCAGAAGGAACGCTGGGGTGGGGGTACGGGGTGGGAGGGCAAGGGGCACATGGGTGAGGCCCGACCCTGCAACTCCAGCCACCTCCTCCCCTTCCTCCCAGAGCCTGTGCTAAAGCTACCGGGTCTCCCTCACACGTTTACCCCACCTGCCTCCTGCCCCCTGTAAGGTGATTATTTTGAGTAGCAGCCTACAAAACATCACGTCCTTGTTTGGAGTCTAAGGTGGTATCATCTTAGCCCCATTTTACTGATGAGCCAACTGTGGCTCTGATTGGCACGCACATTCATGTCCGAGGAATTTACCCGCCTGACTTTTCTCCACTAGCTTCTGAAGGCAGGAACCAACCAGTTTCATCCCTATGAGCGCAGCCCCCAGCTTTAGGCCTGGCTCAGAGTCAGTGCTTAAGAAACATTTGATGAATATATGGATAACCTTGCTGGAAGGGCTTCCAACTGAGGGGAGGGGTCACCGCGCTCCCACTCAGGGAAGTTCAGTACATATTTCTCAACTGGGAGGCAGGTCCCTGTAGGGCTGTGGGTGGCAGTGGCCTCTTCTGGCCTGGGTCCCTGTGGATATCCAAGAGGGACAGCTCAAGTGCAGCACAGCCCACAGGTAGATCTGATGACAGTGGCTCCTATGAGACCAGCTGCCAGAGATTGTCCTGCAGCTTGTCGAGGAGGCAGTGGGGCTGTCAATGCCTCAACTTGCTCAGGGAGGCCCGGGCATCAGCACTCAGACGGTTTGTAGGTAGGCTGTGTGGTGAAGGGGAAGGGGGACCTGGCTTTGAATTCTGTCCCTGCCTCTTACCAGCTGTGTGACCTTGCCAAGTGTCCCCTTGCTTCCCCACTAAATGCAGACATCATCCCTCCTCGCCTCCCTTTCTTCATTCTGTGACTATTTACTGAGACCCACTCTGTGCCAAGCACTGTTCCAGGTGTTAGGCACACAGCAGTGAAAAAGACAGATAAGGTCCTAGCCCATGGTCTAGGAGCCCATGGTCTAATGATGGGACAGAAATAGATAATAAACATGTGAACAAATAATTTCAGAGAGGGATAACTATTATTAAGAGAATAAAGCAGTGAAATGGGATAGAGTGGGGTGGGGAGGGGGAATAGGTGGGGAAGACTACTTGAGCTTCAGCTGAATGACCAAAAGACGCTAAGAATATGGAGCTCTGGGGGAAGAGCATTTCAGGTAGATGGAACAGCATGTGCAAAGGCCCTGAGGCAGAAATGTGCTTGGTTAAGGACTAAAAATGTGGCCAGTGTGTATGGAGCAGAGTAAGTGAGGGGGAAGGGTGGGAAGGAGGAGGTTGGAGACGTGGGCAAGGACCAGATCTCATAGGCTTTTCGGTGGAATTTGGAGCTCATTCCAATTGTAATGTAATTCTAATGTAACCCAAAGAATCTGATTGTTATTTTTAGATGTATCATAATTTTTTAAACCATTCCCTATTATTGGACATTTAGGTTTTTTCACATTATAGTTAACACTTCAACAAACAACCTTGTCAATAAAATTGCACATGTCCTTGGCCACTTCCATTGGGTGCATTTCTAAAAGGAGAAATTGGTCAAAATGCGTGGCCACTTTTAAAGTCTCTGGCCATACTGCAAAGTTACCTTCCAGAAACTTACCCTCTTGGACTCCCCCCAGCAATATGGGAACATGTCCCTTTTCTTATACCCATGTGAACTTGAACACCCAGAATTATCTTTGCCCCTCCTCTTTGCTAACTCAAGCTTCCTGATTATAAAGGACTCCATTTAATTTTGGATGGATGTGTAAGTGCATCTTATACATATGACTTAACTGCAATCTCCTTCCACAGTTGCCCTGAATCCCTTTGAACTTCGCTGTGAGAGGAGCGTCCCCGCAGCCCAGTAGCCCTCAACTCAAGGTGCACATTTGAATCACCCTGTACACTTTCTTAAGAAGCCAATTCCAGCCTCTACCACAGGCCAATTAAAACACAGTCTCTGGGAGTGAGGCCAGGGTATTAGCACTTAAAACACTTTCTCCCTGTGATTCCAATTTGCTACTGGGACCCAGAACCACTACCTAACCACACTTGATGAATTAATCAGACAGGTTGAACCTAGCAAGCTTGGGCCGGTCCTCCTAACTCTTTTTTTTTTGGTTAAACTTTTGATTATGGAAATTTCCAAATATATGCAGAAGTGGAGAGAAGAGTATAATGAACCCCTATGTAAGCATCACGAAGCTTCCACAATTACCCTGGAGGGGTTTATGGGAGGGAATGACATGGTTTGAATTAAGTTTTAAGCAGGGCACTGGGTGCTGTATGGAGAGCAGCTGGTCGAGAGGAAAAGTGGAGGCAGGAAGGCCAGACTGGAGGCTGGTGCATGGTCCAGCTGGAGAGGATGGGTGTGGCCTGGTGTGGAGCTACAGTGAGGGGAAAACATGCTCGGAGTCAGTGCAGAGGTGGGGCTGGCAGGGCTTCCTGGTGGACCGGATTCAGAGTGGGCTACGGTGGGGATGGGATCAGACACCACCTTGCACCTGGCACGTAGGGGGTTTGAAACCAGCGCAGACCCCGTTCCGTCTCCTTCCCTTCCCTGCGCAGGCCCCAGCTCCTGGGGGCTTACCTGCTCTCGCTCTGCTGTCTTGCGGAGCTTGTATACAAACTCGCCCACAGCCACCAGCACAGACAGGACCAGCCCGGCGGCCAGGACGATGAAGATGCCCCCAATCTTCTGGATGCCCAGGGCGCTGGCCTCTTTGTTTTCCTCCTCGGGACACCCGCTGCCCCGCCACCACTTCTCCTTCATGATGTGCAGCTTGTCCTCCTCCTGCAGCTGCAGGATGGCGATGGTGATCTTGTCCCGGTATGGGGAGCCTGAGTGGGGGAGAGGGGAACCTGGCTGTCAGCAGCCTTTAGTCCACCTGTGCGCCCCTGTCAGTACCCTGGTGTGTGCCAGACACCATCGCTGGGCCTCTCAGTATGCTCATCCAAAGGGGGACCCTAGTGCCAGGAGGCCCCTCTTGAAATCCACCTATGGTGTCTGGGTGGAAGGGTCCCGATTTGGGGTGGAGAGTCTTGCCTACGAATCCCTGTCTCCATAGGCCTGCAGCGCATCTGGGCAGCATCAGCAGGGGTGAGGTCAGGGAGAGGAGGCATGACCTCTGAATTGACCCCCCACCTTTGTGCCTGCCCAGGTCTCCTCTGCTCAGGCCAGGGCTGACCTCGCAAGGCTTGTGGCTCTACCTTTTTGTTTCTGGGCTGAGGATATGCTGCCTTTTAAGGTTCCGTGGGGTGACGTGGGAGAGGGAGCAGGAGGCCACGTGTGCGCATGAGCGGATGTGGTGGTTTCGCTCAGTCTTTGTCACCCACCACCCTCCCGCCTGCAGCCCCGTGCTCACCCATGGGCGTGCCAATGCCGTAGCCCTTGGAGTCGATGAGTCCCCCGATCTGGGTGAGGTTGCAGTTCCTCTGGGTGACGTACTCGATGGTGGTGGACTCCATGAGCAGCGCATAGTCGGCCGTCAGCGTCCGCTGGATGCCCTCCTCATTGTTCTTCACCAGTGCCGAGGGCTTGCTGCTCATGAAGGCCCACATCTTCTCGAAAGTGGAGATCTTGGATTTCTGGGCCGTGGGGAGGGATGAGGGGCGGTGATGCACACACGGTTACTGAGCCCACCGGGATCAAGCCCAGCTCACCCCTTAGCAGGGCCCGGGCCACTGAACTCTGTGCACAGTCCTCAGAGCAAGGGGGGGCCACCCACTGCTCAGATGTGGAAACTGAGGGCCTGGGAGGATAGGTCCCCAAACACATAGCTGCTGAGTCATAAAGCAGAGAGCCAAGCCAACCTACCCGAAAACCCTTGGCTCTTTGCCACGGCACAAGTGTTTTTCAGGCTGTTCTTTTCAAAATTAATTTTCTCTCTCTAAGATTTATTAAACAATTAAACAACGTGTAGGTCTTGTTCTAAGTGCTTTGCCTGTATTAACTCACTGATTCTTCCCAGCAATCATAGGGGGCAGGTACTGTCATTAGCCCTATTTTACAGATGAGAAAACTGAGTTTAGCTGTGCCTCAACTTGCCTAATTTACTCAGACACAAAGTGGCAAAACCAGGCTTCTAACCCAGGCCATCTGGCTCCAGAGCCCATGCTCCTAACCATAGAGCTGCACTGCCTCGCAGAAACCACTGTGAGGGTGGGGGGAGGGGCAGGGGCTGATGAGGGCAAAGCTCGGTGGATTCTGGGCCCCCCACTCCCACTTCAAGCAGGTCGCTCTATGTACCATGCTCCAGGGGAAGATTTGTCTGAGGCAAGTGTTCCTGTCTGTTCTCCTTCAAAACAGTAAAAGAGAAGCAGGGTGAGAATTGCAGAGAGGGGAGGAGAGTGGGAGCAGTCAGAGCAGGTGGTCCACAGGCCCCCTCAGCCTCTTGTTCCAGAGCGCCCTGGGAAGGATGCTGCTCCAAGAATATGGAACCAGCATCCCTAAGATCAGGCCTGGTGGGTGGGCTGCTGTGCTTGCCCCGCCTGGCTGGGGAGACTCAGAGAGGGCCTGGGGCCGGGAGAGGGGGCCAAGGTTCCATGTTTCTTGCTGCCTGAGGAGACTGAGCAGACCTGGGTGCATGCACTCATGAGATTTCTTGGGAACTTACTGCCTGCTGGCTGCCTGCTGGCAGCAGGGATCAGCCTTGCCTCCGCTGATCCCAGGGGAGCAGGCGCCTCTGCAGGCCTCCTTGTCCCTGGCTGTTTCCAAGTCTGGCTGTGCCTGTTTGTGATGTCAGCCTGTCTGACTGGCACCCGGCCCAGCTCCAGTGTGCGTGATGGCATGGGTGTGCTCACACAGGCTGGCGCGGGGCTGCGGGCGGGGGTAGAAGCTGTGACTGCCAGGAGTGGCGGCGGGGAGGGGGCTGGGAGGAACGTGCACCTTCTACTCTCCAGGTGTTTCCTAGCTCTAAGGGCTGTCCCCTCCAAGACTGGCTCCTGGAGACCCAAGCACGCCTGGGGGAGGAGGGAGCCCCGGAGCAGCAGGCAGCACCCCACTCGAGATTCCACCTGAGCCCCGAATCTCTTGAGTGCCAGGGATGCCTCCTTTGGGCACAGGGCCTGAGGGCGCCTTCATAGACGAGCAACCACTCCCCTCCTGCAAATTCATCTGCCCTGAAGCTGAAGGCCTGGAAGGGCTCAGATGCCCAGAGCCCTCAGTGGGTTCCATCGGAGCAGCAAGCTGGCTGCCGCCCGCTCCTGCCGTCCTCAGCCTGTCCCACTATCAGCTATTCCTGCTCCCCAGCTACGCCATCCTCCCATGGCTCCCAGATGCTCCCCCCCTCCCCACTTAGCTACTCTTGCCCTTAAGAACATTCCTGATGTCCAGCTCTTCTGACTCTCCAGACATTTCTTATTTTTCTAGATAATTTCTGATATCCAGACTGCCTTCTCCGGCTTCTCCCTTGGGTCCATTCTCACTCTGCTACTTTTCCCGCCCTGATTCTCTACAGTCGGAAGCTTTGAACTGGCTCCAATGATCCCCATCCCTGGGATTCATGCCCTGGTGTGATCCCTTACCCTTGAGTGTGGGCTGGGCTCAGTGACTTGCTTTTAAACCCTGCCCCCAGGAGTGATGGGATGTCATGCCTGAGATTAGGTTACAAGAGACCGTGACTTCTGTCTTGCTTCTGCTCTCTCTGGCTCCTCTGGCTTGCTGCTCTGATGGAAGCTGGCTGCCATGCTGTGAGCTGCCCCATAGAGAGGCCCACATAGCAAGGAACAGAGGGCAGCCTCCAGCCGACAGTCAGTGAAGGCGGACACCTTCTGCCCAATAGCCCAGGGGGAACTGAATACTGCCAACCACCACGTGAGTGAGCTTAGAAGCGGAGCCTGTAGATGACCACAGTGTTAGCCAGCACCCTGATCCCAGCCTGTGAGAGGCCCTGCACAGAGGACCCAGCTATGCCAAGCTGATTCCTGACCCACAGACTGTGAGGTCATAATGTTGTTGTTTTAAGACACTAAGTTTGGGGTAATTTGTTATGCAGCTATAGGTAACTGATACACTCTCTTACACACATATTGACGCAAGCTACTTTTATTCCCAAGATCGTTGCTTTTTCAGATAATCAGTTCCAACTCTTCTTCTAATCAGGTTATCCAAGTCCAATCATCACTGCTTGGCAGGGACACATGGCCTCTGCTGTCTTGGTTATTGTAACTAAATACTATTCTCCAATCAGTGATTTCAGCACCTCAGCTCCTTTTCCATCCCAGTCTCTCCTGCTTTCCAAATTCTCCTTTTTCTACTAGAGGTGGGAATTATTAGGAGTGTATGAGGCCATCAGGGCTCCTTTTACATCTCCTAATGCATGCATGCATCCATCTATCCAGCCATCTATCTACCTATCCATCCACCCACCCATCCTCTCATTCATCATGTTCATGTTCTCACCCATTCACTCACACACTATCTACACACTAATTCATTCAACTAACTATCCAACTATCCATCCAGCCTTTTACTTATCCATCCATCCATCCATCCATCCTTACACCTCACCCATCTCACCCACTCATTCTCCGACACAACCAGCCAACAGTAACTTGAAAATGAACCACATAGGGAGCCCTGGCCCACTCCTTCTGTCTCAGAAGAGGATGAGAACTTCTCCTCTTTCTGCAAACGCCTCCCTGCATCCTCTCCCCAACACCCCGTTCCTCCTATACATAGGCCTGCCTGACATCAAAATAATATGCTCTTCCCAGTAACACCCCATCATAAATGGAGATAGAAATTTCCATTGGAGGCTGGCGAGGGAGAGGCTGGTATTGAAGCTGATGGGCTTTGAGGAGAGACACGTGAAAGCTTGAAGCAGGTGAAGGAATGGAATGGGGAAGATGGGTAAAGAAGACACCAGAGAGCTTGGGTCAGTTAAGATGAGAAGTGAAGATAAGGCAGGAAGCTGGCTGTGATGCTGATTTCAAGAGGTTCTGCTCTCCCAGCTCCAGTGTCAACTAATTCATTACCTTCATCACCTTTAGACAGATGGGTCTGAAATCTTCTTCCCTAGAAAGGCCACCCCCTGTGTTTGTCTCATATCTTGGGATCCCTATTTTCAACAAAACCCACTGATGGTTTCTGATTCCCCTTAGGTTCTGTCCTTGAGTGATTCTGTGATTCTGAGAACATCCCTGAAAAGCTTCCCTGTGGCACCTCTGAGGTAGGGAGGGATACAGCCAGGGGCCCTCCTGGAATCTCAGTCCCCTCTCCTGTCTTCCTGGGCCTGGTCACAAGATGCCTGAGTTCCGTCACTGGCCTGAGTTAGTTACCACCCCAGGGAATGGAGTCTCACATACCTATGGTTCCAATGCCATCCTCCCTGTCCCAGCTCCAGTGGGAACCTTAATAAGCGTTGCTTCAGGGCCAGTCACTCAAATCAATTAATGGAATTGTTTGGAGCAGCCGATGCAGGGCGACATGCCAGGACAGAGAGGATTTTTTTATCAGTGAATTTGGCAAGAAAGTAAGTTTCAGACTCACGACTTTCAATTCTAGCCTCCTCAAAGAAGTAAATTGATTTTCCCCAACTGAAGATATTTAATCTTGAGAATTTAACATTTCTGTACAAGAAAATGTATATAGGTATATATATATATATGTATAAAAATATATATCAATTCCAAAGAGAGCTGAATCTCAGGGAATGTGTGTGGGGAGGCAATGTGATTCCATGTGAGACCTTGGGTATTTTCCATACTGGGAAAGAGACCTTTTTCCAGATTAACTGGTTTTCTTTTCCCTGGATGTGGAGTCTTTGGCCTTATCGGATCCCCGTACCCGAGCAGTTAATCATGTCTCTTGGGTTATTTTCATGGGGACCAGGAGTCTCCCTGAATCCCCTGCCTCTGCCCACCTTGCCAGGGCAGACTTGCTGATCCTCTGGCCCAGCAGCTGCCACTGCTGTCTGCACGTGCCCCTGAGGCTTGCCTGTGCGGAGGTTGCAGGCTGGCCCCTGAAGGGAGAGTTAGGAGGTGAGGGCTGCAGGCTGACCCTGGCAGGGGGGAGTCAGGAGGCGAGGGCTACAGGCTGGCCCTGCAGGGGAGAGTGAGGAGGTGAGAGCTGCAGGCTGGGGATGGAGGTGGTGGGAGGAGTTGGCTCCACTGCGTGGACTCTGGTGTCACACCTAGCTGGGTTCAAATGCCAGCTCCTCCTGTGACCACAGGCAAGTGATGTCACGTCTCTGAGCCTCACTTTCCACATGTGTAAAATGGGAATCAGCTTAGCACAGAGCCAGGGTCCTAGGAAGTGCTTGCTAAGTGGCTAGCGTCATTCTCTGTCTTTAAGCCTCCTTTATTCTCTTTAAGGCTCAGTTTTCTCATCTAGAAATTGGGGATAATAATTTCTAGAGTGCAGAGTTTCTATAGAAACTAAATGACATAGTACTCAGTGGCAGAAAATTCCAGTGCTGAGACGGGCCAGGCAGAGAACTGTAAATAAGTAAAGACCGCTGAGTGGAGTTCTGATAAGCTGGAGAGGGCCGTCGCCTCTTGGCACCTGACAGTCTTTCTTCAGGAGAGCCAGCTCAGCGATGCTCCTCCATCTTTCACATTCTCGAGAAGCTGGATATGTGAATTTTTTAAATGCAAAAATCTCCCCATTTTAAAATGCTGGCCACTAATTAAAAATATATAAGAAATGTGCGGCCCCTAAAATCTTACCTGTGGGCTGAACAGGGCTGTGTATCACCAAGAATAAACAATAAAAATAGTTAACATTTATTGTATGCATACTCTGTGTCAGGTATGGTTCTAAGTTTTTTATATAAATTATCCCATTTAATCATCTCAATAATCACCTCTACAAGGGAGGGTGTGTGTGTGTGTGTGTGTGTGTGTGTACTATTATTATACCCATTTCATAGGTGAGAAAACTGAGGCACAGAGAGGTCATCAGTAACTGAGTCGTTTTCAATAACTTCCCATCATCCCCGGGCCTCCCCTGCCCCTTCTGCTGCCTTTCTGCCTGCCTGTTCTGGGTTTCTTCTATTCCGAGGACCTCTGGGCTCCCCCTGAAGTGTTTAGCTCTGTGCAGAGGTAGACAGCCATCCTGTGATAGAGGCACCAATGTCCTCCACAAAGCCCCCAGGCCCAATCTGGAGGGACCTGGAAGAAGAGAGGTTCTACAGGTGTCCACTGGCTGGAGCTTCTCCATGGGACTCCAGTTAAACCCTTGCCTCAGGAGGGGACTACACGGCAAAAGGAGAAAAGGGGCCAGCCGGCTTGCCCATCTTCTGGGTCAGCCAAAGAGAGGGGCATCCAGAGGAGAAAGCCTTTGCCTTAAATGTACTGTGTGCCTAGCACTGGCCTAACCACTGTATATACAGTAGCTCACTGAATCTCTTTGCTAATTGCTGCAAGGTGGGAATCAGTATCCATGTCATCCAGGTGAGCAAATTGAGGCTCAGAGAAGTGAAGTGACTTATCCAAGGTCACCCAGCACAGACAACAGCCAAGACCCAAGTCCTGGTCTGTCTGACTCTGAGACTGATGTGACTTGACTGCGCCAGGCTGCACCACAATGAATTCTGCCTGGTCACTGCATTTCTGTCCTCCTATCCTGCTTCTGCTTGAAAGCAGGGCTAAGGCTCTATCAGAGAGGCCAGCAGACAGGTCAGGAGAAACTGGGAGCTGAGCTTGAGAGCACCTCCTGAGCCTTCCAGCCCAGGGAAGAGTCTGCTGAGCAGCTGGAAGGTAGGGAGATGGACTGAATGGCCCCTCCAGGCACCTTCCAGGCTCAGTTGCTAGGATGGGGCAAAGCTGTGCAAGGGGTGGGGCTTGCCGGTGCCAGGGACCTGGGGAGCCTGGAACTCTTGGTCCCCAGCTCTATCTCTTTCCTAAGTGGCTGTCGCTCACACACAGTCCCTCCCACATGTGATGTGTCTCTCCCACCGCAACACCAAAGAGGGCTAAATCCTTGGAGAAGTTGTCTTCTGACATCCTCTGCCTTCAAAGCTGCCCAGCCCTCCCCGCCAAGAACACGCTTTCCCAACGTCCTCCTTTACATTTTGCCTACATATTTTTACAGCCAAACAACACTTTCAGAGGCCTCCTTTTTCTTCTCCTAATTAATTTTTATCTTCCAAGACGGAGGGAGGACAACACAGGAGACGTTGTTTGTGATGTTTGCTGCTCCCTGACAACTCTTCAAATGAAATTTCCTTTGGAATGATGGGCTGCCACTAGCCACGCGTCTCCCCGGATACAGGGTGCGGGGGTGGGGGGGCGAGGGATCTGGAGCCCCCCTGAGAGACCAGCGTCTCGCTTCCTGCTGTTGTCATCTTTGGATGGGATTGGGCTCTCTCCCTCGAGTGCCACTCTCAGCCAGGGGGGCTTTTTAAGACAGTTTGCAGCTTAACCGGGAAACACGCTAACTGCAGAAATGAAGCTCATTTGCCCTGTGCTCTGGAACCTTCAGGGGTGCTATCTGCTGGGTTCCTGTCCTCAGCATGGTCTCCTGTATTTGCTTTACTTGGCCTCTGCTGTCTTTTAATTCCATCCTTTAATTCAACAACGGCATCCACTCAACGTGAATTATTTAAGCAACTACGATGTGCCAGGATGGTTCTAGGCTGGGGATACGGCTTCACTCTTCCCCAAGGAACTCCTGGGCTGTGGCTGGCTCCTTAGAGAAACAATATGGACACGGGGACAAACAGCACAGGCATTAGAGCCAGACTACTTGGATTTGAATCCCAGCGCTGCATTTCACCAGCTGTGTGACGTTAGGCAAGACGTAAGAACTCAGGTTACTTTCTGAGCCTTCCTTTCATCACGTGTTAAATGGAGGTGATAATAATAGTCTCAACCTTCTAGGGATGTTATGAGGATGATAGGAGTGAATACAGGTAAAGTACTTGGAACGTTGCCTGGCACACAGTAAGTGCTCAATAAATGTTACTATTATTTTGACTTTGCCAATGTCTCCTAGACATCCAATGGCAACCTCTGGAGCTGATTCCTGTTCAACCCTAGTGCCAGTCTTGCCGTATACACTCACGGGCGGGAGAGAGGACCACCCCTCCAGGAGAAGACCCTGGAGCGGCTGCGGGAGAGGGCAGCGTGTGTGCAGACAAAGTATCTGACCGTACATCCGGCTCCACTGATCCTTGATCTGCTCTTTGATGACCCGCAACTCACCCAGCCCCTCTGGACCTCTGTTTCTCTAGGTTAAACTCAGGTTTCCTTCCAGCTCTAACTTGAAAGTGACCATAAGGAGGCTACCCCCAAGCCCAGTGCAGGGGTGGGGAAGGGGACGGGCTTGGGGAGGGAGGTATGACTAAGGAGGGCGGGCTGGGGGTGGGGCAGGGAGGAAGTAAGTTTGTCCAGGGACCTTCTGGGAGGGTCTTTTCTTCTAGCTCATCATCCGAGGTGGGGTTAATGCATCCACACTCAGGTTCCTCTCTGCCTACATTACAGTCCCACCGCTGCTGCTGATGGAAGGGAGCCTAGGCAACAGGGCTTTCGTTTGAATTAAAGCAGGAGACAAGGTGGCCAGAGAGCAAGCGGAATTCATTGGTGATCAGGAGGGCAAGGAAGGGGAGTTGGTTCTGCAGGGGGATGTGGAGTTGCTGTTTCTGGCCAAAGGCCCTTGTGAGCCTGGGCCCTTAAGCCCCAGCATCCCAGCTGGGTGGCAGCATCTGTGTCCCTCCCCTGCCCTCCTCACTGCACCATTCGCAGGGAAGGTGGGTGAGGGTGGAACGGGCTGCAGGAGGTGCTGCTTGATGCCGAGGACAGCAGCTCGGTGGGGAGCAGGGACCGGGCTCTTGGAAGCCAATCTGAGCATCTTAGCATGGAGGGAGGCAAGGGCATCCAATCAGTGGCAATGAGCCTGCACTGGGCTTATTTATGCTGCTTCCCTTTGATCGGGAGCCCTGCTTAGAGACGGGCTCATCTGTAATGCATGAGGGATGCTCTGGCACAGTCAAAGGGCTGGGCCGTAGCCTGCGGATAGGCGGGAGCAGGCGCACGCGCGCGCACACACACACACACACGCCCATCCCCCCACTCACACTTATCTAAGCACACCTGTTGGGACATTTAAGCAGACAGACACGCGTGCACTCTCCACCTACATATCCATGTAGACACTGGCACACACCTGTAAACAATCATAGGCACATATCCACATGCCCAGATCACAGAGACACACGCACACATATGCTGGTCAGTACATATATGCAGACACTCATGTCCAAGCATAAAGACACACAAGCACCCAGACAGGCTGACTCTTGTGCATGGGCACACGTGTGCACACATGCATACGCGAATGTGCATTCACACGTTATATACCGCTACACGCGCACGTGAAGGCATTCACATGCTTACACACTTGCTCGCCCTCATGAATACATACACCGGGTCCCAGAGAGCCCCTAGTGTGCTTATGACAATGGTTTACCTTCCCCACACTCTAAATACACGGTGGTGGCCTTGTAGGAAGACCGAGTTTGCCAGAAGCAACATCCCAGTGGGGAGTCTGTTTCCTCTCCCTGTGCTCTTCACTAAGCAGCTGCTTCTACCCTTAAGAAGAGGCACAGGGGAGGCCAGGGCCCGGGGAGTGCTACTGGGGCTCCATGCCCAGGAGGCAGAAGGCTTTCCCACCCAACCCCTTCTTTCTGTCCTTACTCAGGCCCCACTAGAGGCTCAATCTATCACTCAGAGGCTTAGCCTGGAAGGAGGCAAGGGCTGGGCGATGGGGAACCAGGGCCCGGAGGAAAGCAAAACACCCCAGGCTTTCAGACTGATTGACGGCAATTGACTACTAAACAAATACATGAATGAATGGACCCATAGCCACAGAATTCCCAGATCCTGACCATTTCTGAGAAATCATGAGAGCCGTGGTTCCCAAAGGGTGGTCCCTGGTCCAGCAGTCTCAGCCTCACCCGGGAACTCATTAGAAATGCACATTTTCAGGCCCCCCAGGACCTACTGAATCAGTAACTTCAGGGGTGGGGCCCAGCAATCTGGGGGCTCCCCAAGCCTTCCAGGTGATTTGGACACACACTCAAGTCTGAGAACCATGGCTCAGAACATGCGCTTTGGAGAAAGGCAGACCTGGGCCAGCCTTGGGCTCCTTTAGCTGTGAGTCCTTGGACAACCCGCTTAATGCACCAAGCCTTAGTTTCCACACATGTAAAGTGGAAATAATTGCAGTCCCTACTTCACGGGATTTGTCACGAAGATTAAATGAGACCAAGCATGGAGCACCTGGCCCACTGTGAGCTCTCAGTGGTGGTCGCTATAGTTATTATTACTTTAATTTCCAGAAGAACATTTACAGCTATCGGTGGTCAGGGTCACTCAGTTTCCTAAACCCTCAGCTACTCTAGTAGAAGGTGAAAAAACATTAAGGAACTAAGCTAACGCTTTACAAAACAGGAGGGTGCAGCAAAGTCATGGCCAGATCCCCATGAGAGCAGTAACCCGAGCAGCTGACAGGGGCTTTACATGGACACCAGCATTCCACGAGTGTAATAGGCTAAGGAATGCTTGTAAATGCTGGTTCAAGTTTTAAGCCTCCTTCCTTCCCTGGAGAATGTTCCCCCTGCTGCTCTCTCACTGGTGGAGAGCTCACCCCAAGCCCAGGCCAGCCTCTTGGGAGTGGAGGCTGCTGAAACACAAAGCCAAGGGCAGGGAGCCCACTGGCCCCAGGGCCTGTTTGTGTGCCTGGGCCATGCTTCTCCTTTGCCCTTTTCCAGCCTTTTCTCTCCACCTGTCCTCCTCTGATGATTTAAGGAAACACAGCATATTCATGCTGCTTGTCCCAGGTATGGAAACTTCTAGGATTTGTGCTGGGACCAATCCAGATGGCCACATCACTACAGCTCCCCAAAGTCAACTGGTCCCACACAGGCATGGGTGGAGCCCTGGGGATTTCTGGTCCTTTGGCTCTGTGTGGTTAGGGAAGGAGAGTGAAGGGAGGGAGAAGGTCTCACCTTGAAGAAGGTCATGGTGGCCCCGTCCTTGACAGCCCCATACTCGATTTTGGTTTGCTTGGCCAGGTCATCGGCAGAGTCGATGGGCGATTCCATGCGCTCCACGGTCAGAAAGGCAGCCAGGTTGGCCGTATAGGAGGAGATGATGATCAGCGTGAAGAACCACCAGATGCCACCAATGATGCGCGTGGACAGGGCTTTGGGCATCAGTTCAGACCCTGGGAGGAGGGAGGAGGAGACTGGTGGTCCCTGACAATGCTCAGACCAGGGTTGCTCTGGTCTTCTGGGACACGGACTCCACTGACAATCTAGTAACAGCTGAGACCGCTTCCCTAGACCAGTGGCTCTCAAAGTGTAGTTCCTGGACCATCAGCATCACCTGGGAACTTGTTAGAAATGCACATTCTCAGGCCCCACCCCAGGACCTAATGAATCAGTAACTTAGTGGTGGGGCCCAGCAATCTGGGCTTTGATAAGCCCTCCAGGTGATCCTGATGCAGGCTAAAATTTACGAACCACTGCTCGAGAAAAACACACACATGCACAACATTTCACAGGCTTGTCAGACCCTCTGATGCCTATCTGTGAACCACCTGTGTGGTCCCAGGGTCTGAACACCTGGAAGTCTTGAGTGACTCCTGCCCTTAGCCCTTAGTTCTCTGTGTGATCACGTGTCAGACAATTTCCCTCTCTGAGACTCTGTAAAGCATCGTCTTTCCTCTGTCCCAGCCTCACGCAAATACCACAATGCTGCTGTAATGATATAATTTGAGGAGGAACTGTGTTGGAAATACAAGTGGTATACAAATATAAGATTGCTATAGGATGCTTTGCAGGAGGAGAATAATCAACATTTTTTGAAGCTCTTTGCCGAAATAGATCACTCCTCCTCCCCGACCTTGGGTGTGAAGCACAATTTAGCTGAAACCTTCTAACTGAAGTAATTAACTAGGTGGCTTTCAAGAGATTTAAATAGCAAGTGACTCCTGAACTTTCCAGAATATTTGGACCTGCCGTCTGAAAAGCATCTGCTTTGATATGGATGAATTTTTTTCTCAAAGAAATCACTCAAGGGAGAGTTTTTCAAATACATAACTATTTTTCTCCCTCCTAATCAAAACCTTGTGGGGAATACATCAGGGGCCAGTGCTTTGAATAGCAGCAGGAGGTGAAAGGGAAGCTATTACCGCATTGAGGGGCCTCCAGGTCCTTCCCAACTGTCACTGAACAAAGATGATGAATGAAGAAGCAAGGTGAGGCTTCAGGACACTCATTAATGGTGGGGATAGAAAGAGGCACTTCCCTCTAAAGCTGCCTGTCACTTTCCAGCTGCTGGAGACCACGCCCCGCCTCCACCCCCAGCTTCATCTGCCTGGCCCTCCCCCAAGAAAGGGGGCTAGAGTTGCCCCCAAAGGGAGAATGACTTATTTTGGTTGTTTGCTTGGTGAGCTCTGCCAGGGTCTGTTGGGCCCCTGACCTGGCCTCGGTCGTGGCTGGGAGTTCGCTCAGGTCAGGGTCCTTCATTCAAGTGCCCAGCACAGGGCTTGGCATGTAGTGGGGACTCAGGAGACACTGAGATAACATCAGTCATTCATTCCTTCGGCATTTGCTGGTATATATCTACTGAGGACCAGGGTTTGTGCTGGGCCTTGAGGATACACACAGATGAGTGAGAGACAGAGACATTCTTTGCCCCTTGGATCTCCTTCCCTCCCTGGCGTGTTTGTTGCCCACTGTCCCTCCGTGGGACCCTAACTCAGGCAGAGGTAATGAGCAGAGGCAATGAGCACTTGGCTCCTGGCCATCAGGGCTTGGGGGTGGGGTTCTTCTGGTGGTCTTTCCTGGCTGGGGTTCCCTCCCCCTGTGCTTGCCCTCCAGCCCCTGGTGTTTCTGCACTATGCTCCTTTCAGGTGCTCTGCTTTCTGAGATATTTGAGCAAGTGCAAATCTTTCCAAACGGTGGGCTGCCAGCCAGGGGTAGGTGCAGTATCCCAACCTCCGTCAAGAGGATGTAAGAAAAAATGGCGTCCTTCTGTGTTTACCAGCTCTGATGCACTGAGGCTAATGTCCCCACCTCAGACACGCCCTTTTCAACTACCAGGCTCCCCAGAGTCCAGTTCCTGCTACATTCTGAAGTTTTCATAGTGCATCTCTGTCCTCCACCCCCATGGCCAAGGGAGATGATACCCCGGCTCAGGTATCATTATCTCATTCTTGCAATGGCCTCCCACCCAGCCTCCCTGCCTCCAGTCTCCCCTCGTCCTCAGCCCAACTTTGCTCAGCCAGATTCTGCGGTGGTGAGGCCATCAGTGGGGTTGGCCCCAGCAGACAAGATGTTTTATGTCCATCGCAGCTGGAGCAGGAGGGGCTGGGGATGAACCCTGCATGCCATGGGTGGGCGTGGCTTATATGCTTCCGCCTCAGACTGTGAGCCGGTCCAGCCACAGTAGTGATGGAGCTTGGGGACCTGGGAAAGGGCACACACCTGAGCATCCAGGTGTCGCCAACCTTCTGAGGGCTTGGCAGGTCTGAGGCTTCCCTGGAGGGTGGGGCTGGCTCTGCTGACTCTGGAGAGGAGGCTGCTTGGGGAGGGCACACATACCTTGCTGCATCAAGGACCCCATTCCAAACCAGAAGCTGTTGAGCAGAGTGAAGTTATTTTCTACCACCTCGGAGCCAGGGTTGCAGGGGTGAGCATCATACCACTCATAAGGGCTGAACCTGCAGCAGAAAGAGGGGGGCAATGAGGCGAGGCTACGGGGAGACGGGAGGGAAAGGAGTGTTGAAGTCACACAAGCTGGCGGTTTAGCAATCAGTGATATGCCGACAACTTTAGCATCAATTCCCTCATTGTTCTCCTGGGAAGGCAGGGAATGGGAAACCAGGGCCATTTTGCTTCTCTTTCTTTATTGTTAGTGCCCTTTTCTGGTGATAAAAGTAATTCAGCAGTATCTCTTAAAATTAAAAGTGCACATGCCCTTCAACCTAGCAATTCTGCAACTCATTATCCATCCTAGAAAAAACACTCCCACAGGACCACAAAGAGAAGTGTGCGAGGGTGTTTATCAAAGCATTGTTTCTAATAGCGAAAAACTGGAAACCACCTAAATGTCCTTCAATAGAGGAAAGATTAAATAAACTACGCCACAATCATACTTTGAAATATCACGCAGCTGTTAGAAGAGATGTACCAACAGGGAAAGATCTTCAACACATATTGTTTGGTTTTTTAAAAAAAGTGATAAAAATAAGAACAATATGATCACATTTATATAAATAGATTCCTGAAGACATAGTTGCATACCTATTTATGTACATTTGTATATAAATGCATATAGAGTCTGGAAGGATGCATATCTAAAAAAATATCACTGTTTACCTCAGGGGGGGTTGTTAGAATGGCAGAAGAAATTTCATGGAAGCCCGTTGCTTTGTATGTATTACATGAATTTTTGAAAAATGAGAACAGGCTTTTGAATTACTTGTATACTTTAAAAAACCTTAAAATGGAAAAATAGTAAACTACACTCTTCATAAAATAGTCAAACAGTACAGAATACAATGAGAAAGCAAAAGTACACCATGATCCCACCCCCTGGGAAAAACAATGTGTTATATATTTTCTTCAGATTTTTCTCTCTGAATATGCAAATACATGCATGAAAGGAAAAAATGTTATTGAAAACTCCCCACTGCCTTCTAAGGAAGAGAAGTCCTGACAACTGGAGGGATCTTTGTTTACTGTGTGAATTCCAGTTGAGGAAATGTAAGCTGGAGGAAGCTGGAACACTCTGGAGAGATTGAGAGCAAGTCCCCACCAGGCTGGAGTGGCTGCAGTGACTGGGGTGACTGGAGTGGCTGGTGTGGGGTGAGATGCTGAGATGAGGGACCCGGAAGGAGAGACATGTCTGATAGAATTTTGTTTTGTTTTTTAAAGTATGATGAGCTTTAAGTGTGATGTTGTGACTTTCCATCCCCCTTCTAAAAGCTTTAGTAAATTAAACATTGATCACCAATGGTCACATGAGAAGAATTTCGTTTTCACAAAGCAGGAAGATCCTCCAGATAGGAAATTGCAAAGTGAGGCTTCAAACCAAGATGGGGATTTTCAAAGTGAATGACCACGAACTGGTTAGAGGCTCTAAAAATCCACAAGGAAGAGACAGAGGATGAAGAGAGTAGAGAGTAGAGAGACTGTTGTGAGAAGGGTTTTAGAGAAAGCCTTTGGAGAGCTGTGTGTTCAGGGGCCCCTGCATTGAAGTCTAGGGAGAGCAGCTTCCACAGGGCGGCTGCGGGAGCTCGGGGGTGGCTCTGGAAGGAGCAGATGTGGTGGACACCACCTGGGAAGTCTGGAGGGCAGGGGCCGGGCTGATGCGTGCTTCTTAGGTGAGGCAGGAGGGTGAGTCCTTGCTGCACGGCACTGGCCTACAGGCCCAGACATGGCCAGGGCTAAGGACGTTTCCCTGGACCAGATGGGCCCATGGAGAAGAGAGATCCAGCGCAGATCCACGTTGACTCCTATCCGAGAAGGGCGATGGGAGTCCAACAGGGAGAAGCCATGGGGCAGGGGCTGCTAGAGGACCAGGTGCTGAGTGGGGGAGTGGGCCGACCAAGGAGGCACTGCCAAAGGGGGCCTACATGGGGGCGAGGGGAGAAGTCTGATCTGTGAATGAGGGTAGAAATGTTGAGGACTATACCGGACTCAGCCTTCTAACTTTTGAATTGAAACAGTGTGTTTGTGCTTTAGAGAGAGACCTAGGGTTTCTGAGCTCTGGAAGCAAGCCAAAAGTGACAGGTCCTGGCAGAGCTTTCACTGGGGCAAAGAAATTCACCTCTGAACACACTGGAAGGTGGGTGAGAGACAAAGTAAAGATGATTTCTGATGAGCTCTCATGAGCCCTGCTTTTTTAATGTACACACACGTATACAAAGTATATATATAATATATGTGATAATCTTTTAACACGCAAAAAAATCATATCATATATCATAATACTGTCTTAGATCTTGGCTTTTCACTTAATAAGTCACCAGCCTCTTTCCAGATCAGTCCTTCCTGATCCCGTTTATTCTCTATAACTAATTAATAGGTGTTTTTTTTAATACATTTTTTTAAATCGAAGTATAGTTAATTTACAATGTTGTGTTAGTTTCAGGTGTATAGCATAGTGATTCAATTCCATATATATTCTTTTTCAGATTCTTTTCTAAGTTATGACAAGCTACTGAGTACAGTTCCCTGTACTCTGCAGTAGGTCCTTGTTGTTCACCTATTTTATATACAGTCGTGTGTGTGTGTTAACCCAAAACTCCTAATTTATCTCTCCCCCCCACCTCTCCACCATCCCCTTTGGTAACCCTAAGTTTGTTTTCTATGTCTGTGAGTCTATTTATGTTTTGTAAATAAGGTCATTTGTATCATTTTTTTAGTCAATAGGTGTTTTTAACCATTCCTCTTTGATGGCACATAGGCTGGCCCATTTTCCACTGTGGTACACTCTGCTGAAACAAACATCCTTGGTCACACATCCGTGGGTACCTAGGCCAAAGGGCAGCCTTGTCTAGGGCTTTGCTGAGAAGGCTTTCTAGATTTGGGGGAACTGTAAAGTGGGGCTCAGTGGTGACTTTCAACAGGATAAATTCCCAGAGGTGGAATTGCTTACCGTGATAAAAATAACTGGTCTCGAATGGGCCTCTTGGTTAGCAAGTACTGTTATAGACCTGGGTCCTCACTACCCCTCGAGAGGCCGACAATGCAGCAGGCGCCCACTCTACAGGTGGGGAGGTGGCTTGGAGCAGTCTAGGTGACTGCAATCTTGCGGTCAGTGGGTGGAAAGGCCCAGATTCGAACTCCAAGGCCACAGGAGGGAAGAGGAGTGGGATGGGCGCTGGAAGGTGCCACCAAAGTGAATGATGGATCTCGGATTTATGGCTTGTGGCTACAACAGGTTCTCTCAGTCTTGCAAGTAAGTTGGAGCTGGTAGAGGCTGACCTGGAGATACTCTGTGTCCCCTCAGGGGAGAAGGCTGAACTCCGGCCCCTGGGTAGAAGGGTAGACAGAGCACTGACTGGCCGGGACCATCTCTTCCCTGGGACTCTCATCTGTGCTGGATTTGGCCGGAATGTGACTCCTGGGGGCTGGACTGGCGGCTCGCCCTCGGCCCTGCCTCTGGGGTCAGGCGCTTGGGATTATCTCCTCGTCATGCGTGCCAACTGTCCTGCTCTCTGTGGTGAGAACCATCCTCCCTCCCTCCCTTCCTTCCTCACTGAGCATGAAGCAGAATATCCTGGTGGCAGAGAAAGGCCTTGGTCAATGCCTGGACCCCTGATGCTAGACAGGCACAGGCCAGGCCGGTTTTTAGGATGGACAGCCCTGTGCCCTGCTGGAGCTGCCCGGAGGGGGCCTGGACACCTGCCCACCCTTCGCAGACCCCATCTCTTGGGCAGCTCTGTCCAGCTCTCCGGCAGCCAGCATGGAGTGGTCCAAAGGACACAGGCCACATGGAGGGGAGGGGACAGAGGGCCACATCCACACTACAGATGTGCTGTGCTCGACCTCAACAGCATTGTAAAAAATCAAATTAGTGGCTACTTATAAAAGCCATGAGGCTTCACATGAAAATCTGAACCTCTCTCTAAAATCATGAACCCCGCAGCACTGGTCTGTATTCCTGTTTAGCACAGTCTGCTGGAGCTGAGTGGTAGTCACCCTTTTCTCCACGTGTGTGCTCAAGTTTGCCTCAGTCCCCACTACTCCCTGCCGCCTACCACACAGCCTGCTTCACTCCCTCATGCTTCCTGTGTGTGCCACCCCTGATTTAAAGTTGAGCAAGTCTTGGTTTGAAGCCTAACACTGCGAGGAAAGGCTTTCTGACTTTGGGCAAAGACTTAACCCCTGTGAGCCTCAGTTTCTGCTTTTGTAGAGTGGAGATAATTGTACCGACCTCACAGGACTGCTGTAAGGACAGGATGGGTGTGAATTGTGTTGTCAGAGTGTTACACTGTGTGACAATTGTCCTACAATGCTGTTCATGGCTCTGTGGCCAAGACCCTTGTCCCTCTCCTCTCTCTCCGGCATCCTGTGCCATTCCAGCAGCTCCAGAAATCCCATCTCTTCCAGAAAGTCTTCCCAGCCTAACCTTGGGAGGGGGGCTCCTACCTGCCTGGCCAGGAGGTAGGGGGTGGGAAGGAGGTTTGGCTGCCAGCAGCTGATGAAAGGCCAGGAATTAGAGGGGGATGGGAGGCACATCAAATGAGCAAAGCTGATGCTGGAAAAGCTCCAGCTGTTTTCAAGGGGGTGGGGAGCCAAGAGGCCGACTGGAGCTGCTAAAATTACGGTGAGAGCTCTGGAGAATGGCTGCTGGCTTTCAAAGGCTTGTTAGACCATTAGAGACAAGAGGCATAATGAAGGTCTCTCTGTGGCAGGCTGGGCTGCCGGCTGGGCGAGCAGGCAGGCAGCACCAGGCCTGCCGGCAGCAAAGAGCTTCGGAGGCAGGACAATTTCCTCTCTCACATCCTTCCCTTTGGTCTGTCTCTGTGTGGGAGGAGGGAATGAAAAGAAGCAGGGTTGGGGGAAGGCTTTCAAAGAAGACTCAGGAGAGAAAAAGGCCGAAACAGCAAGTCCTTGGATCTCAAACTGCTTCTCCGGAGAAGTCTCGCTTCACACCTTGTTAGAATTTAGAGAAAAAAGAACCAGGGCAGGGGCAGGGGCTGGGGCTGGAGCCTGGAGGCAGGAGGCAGAGGGCCCAGGGCCCAGGAGCCACCAACTTGGGGCGGGAACAGAACACGGATGTCCAGGTGGCCAGAGATGTGGGTTGCGGATAAAACACTTGGTGACCTGAGTGCACTTGCCGGATGTGTCCCTTATGGCTAGGATGGCCCTGGCGAGTTCTGAGCCTTTCTGAGTCCAGATGTCTCCCCTTCATGGGAGGCTGTGAGAATTAAATAAGGTAACTGGCTGTAAAGGACAGAGCATGGTGCTTGGCACACAGACGGCGCTCAGTAAACACTGAGCTAAACCTGTTTCCTAATGTCCTCTCCCTACCACCCGCCAGTAAGGATGTGCTGTGTCTACTTCAGGTGAACAACTAAATATGCAAGCGTATTGCTAGTACATGTTAGAGGCAGGTATGTGCGTGTGCCAAGTTTCTGCACGTGTGCATGCGTGTGAGTTTATGTGGCATTGTTCCCCCTGCTGCTGTGGACCGGATGGACACAGTCTGTTTGCCAAGTTTCAAGCTACCTGCTGGGCCGCCCAATGCGCCTGGGTCTGCTGTACTGGGTGCCTGGCCCAGGTGGTGCAGCCTCGGGCAGTGACTTAACCTCTCCTGCTCATAGGACCTGGGATACAACTGCTGCCTCTCAGAGTCATGGAATGATCGCTGAGGGATATGAAAGGAGCTGAGCCTCACGGAGGGAGGTAGGAGCAGGTACGGCAGTGGCCTGAACCTGGGCCTTCTGTGCCAATTGCTGAGGATGGGGGGGACCTGCCAGGCTCCCTGAGCCTCTAACCCTGGGCCAGACCTCTGGTCAAGGTGTTGCACTTACCTGGCGATGACAAAGAGGACACAGCTGACACCCAGGTAGGCGAGGAGCACGTACATCCAGATGTCTGGGGACAGGGGGTTGAGGAAGGAGAAGACACTGGGGTTGGTGCCATTGGGCTTGCGATACAGGATGCTCACACCGAGGGTCATGAAGGGCTTGGAGAAGTCGATGGCCTTCTCGCGCACGTGGGTGATGGTCAGGGGGGCCACAGCCAGATCTGCCTTCTGCAATGAGAGACAGACAGACTATGAGCAAAGCCTAAGACTAGCAGGGGACAGAACACCCCTTCTGGAAGGGAGGAGAGACGAGGGAGTGAAGTGGACTCTGTTGCCTGAGCCCTGGATCACTTCACCGCTCTTTAGTGTCAATATTTACTAACCCTCCTTCTGGGCCAGGCCATGCCCAGGGTGCTGGGAGACAGTAATGAATTAGACCTCACCCCTGTCCTCCAGGAGCTCACGGCCTTGAGGAAGAGGACAGTGGTATCACCATGCAGAGAATGGAACCCTATTGCAGCTGTAACCCATGTGGTCCATTCTCAAAATGGTGCCTTTCAAATATAGTTCACCAATCTTCAAACATTTAAAAATAGCTGGTGTTCTTTCTTTGTGACTATCAAAGGTCACGAAGAGGACACAGAATCCACAGCAACCCTTATTTATATCCGTTTTCCTCTCCTATCTACTTCTTGCACACTTCACCCCATTTTGGATACTCTATATATCCTCAAAGCCCCAAAAACCAGTTGGGCAAAAATAATACTCTCTTTGGAGGGAAAGGGAGGGGAAGAAACTAAACAGGCAAATTCAGAGCCCTCTTTAATAGGAGAGGGGAGGGAAGAGAACAGAGCAGAGGAGGAAGGGAAGGGACTGGGGAAGGCTAGGGATGTCCATAAGTTGATCAATCTCAGCCCATCACAATTTTAACAAGGGGAATAATTAAAGGTCTGTATCTCCGGTCTGAGCTTTTTCTGACTAAAAATCTACAATCTCTCATTCCCATCTTTGCAGGCTTTCCTCACTGCTCTCCTCTGGCACAAGGCCCCACTAAACTGCTTCCTGTTTACCACATTCCCTTCTTGACCTCCATGTTTTGCACACACTGTGCCCTGTTGAGAATGTCTCTTCCTGTTGGCTACTCTCACCACCTTCCATACTCCTTTGCATATGCTATGTCTTCCAAGAAGCCCTCCCTGATATCCTCCAATTCTAAACTCCCTTGAAGCTTGCGCTGTCCCATGGTAAGGTCCTAACCTGCTCAGTTGAAATGGCAGTACGTGCAGCCATGTGTCTTTTTGTCATATCTGCCTATTTACCTGTGAGTTGCTAAGCGCAGCTGGGACTGTGGCTGATTCACTGCTTTGTTTCTCTACTCCCAAGCCCCATCTCAGCCTTTGCAATATTTGTTAACTAATAATGTGTTCCTCTGAGAGGCTGTGCCTTGGGCTCCTGTGGATATTTACATACCAGAATGTGAAACAAGTTATCACTTCCCTTCCTCAGGTGGGGCAGGACAGAAAGGGAGGCTGAGTCCTAAAGACCAGCACTAAAGACCCTTTTGCTAAGGGCGGCAGCTGCCTCTGAGAACCCCCTTCCAAACAATAGTCTCTAGGCAATCATCCACTGACTTGGTCCAGCTTAACTAATTAATTGAGTATTTAAACAATTAATTGTTTTGTGAGATTCACTAGGCACTAGGGATACGCAGCTGAGCCAAACAGACATGGTTTCTGCCCTCCTGGGGCTTATAGTCTAGCAGGGCAGACAGACGTTAATCAAATTGTTTTCTAAGTGGTAGCTGTTAACACGTCTCTGACTTCACCGATCCTAGAATAGGAACCAGCAACCAAGTTGAAATGAAACTTCAAGACGGGGAGGACTGGTATGGGTAGAACCCCAGCTCCTAAATGACTCTGCAGGTGCTCCAGGCTGGGGGGCACTGGCACTGGCTGGGGGGCACTGCCCCAGGCTGGGGGGGCACTGGCACATAACCCTGATGTTACTCACCCCAATGTTTCTCCTTCTAATGTCAGCCCCCAAGGCTGATTATTGACACTAGGAGCCCAAGGATTTGGTGAATCTTAGAACCTGGGGAAGTCAGGGAGGAGGGGCCTATTACAAGGGATGTTTCATACTGGGACCTTCCTTTTGTAAGCTTCTAAATGTGTGAGTTGGAACTTGCCTAGCTTTGAAGGCAGAGGAAGAAGAAATAGGCAGCTGCTGCCACCCTAGCTCCCTGGAGCCCTCTCATTTCAGGGTGTGCACAAAGGAAAGCAACAAAAGGAGAGAGAACTGTCAGGGAAGGTGCAGAGGGACTAATGTGTATTTGCTCAAGACCTACTGTGCCCTGGTTGTGGGTACACGGGTGAGCAAGAGACCCAGTTCTGCTCTCATGGAGCTTCTGGTGAAGGGAGCCCCTGTTGGAGGCTGTGGATAGGACTCCAATTGGAGTGGGAGCTGGGGTGGGACATTCTGGAAGGTCCCTTTCAGTCCTGAAGTTCTAAGATCATCTATAATGTTGGCATGACATCATTCTAGAACTTGGCCTCCCCTAGCCCTGCCCCTTCAAAGCACATCGCTTTGGGAGGCTCTGTTCTGACTCCAGAGTCATCATCACTGTTCAGAATGCATTTGGAACTGGTCACTGGGAATGGCTTCTGGGGCTTGGAGTGGATTCTTGGGAAGAACCTCAAAGTCAATGGTGGCAAATCTTCCTTCGGCTTTTGATGGCAGGTTGGATGACAGTAACTGAGGGGTCAGTGTGTTTGCAGCCAAAGCTTTTCCCACCAGGAGTGTTCCAGGAGTGGCGAGGAAGCCAACCACAGGGCCAGAGGCCTTCTTTCTTCCCCCAGATGGTTTCAGAACCTTCAGAATCTCCCCACCAGCCTTTCTGCTCTCGGGTTCTAATGGTGTTGGAAGGCACCTGTGCCTACAGCAGCAAGACAACTGGTCAACCTGACCTTCTTCACAGGAAGTTTTGATGTGTGTTCTCCCTTGGGCTTCAGGAAGGCTGGAGTTCTCCACTTTGGTTTTGGTTTAGGCAGGAAATACTACATTTCACCGTTGATTACGATTTCCCTGAAAAAGGCATTATTTTGTCCAACTTCCCTTGAAAGAGCTGAACAGATGTCAAGCCTTTGCTGTTTCAGTTCATTACTCAGAATGAAAGGCCCCATCTTGGCAGGCTCTTCCCACTTGTGCAAGTTTTCTCTGAGGATGATTCATAAAACCATAGGCTGTCAGAGCTGGACAAGAGACCTTTAGCAACATCTATTCCAACCCGTATTACTTATGGAGGGAAACTGAAGCTCACAGAAGGTCCAAGGTCTTTGCTCTCATATTTACAGTAATCATGTCCTTGAACAAACCAAACCTCTGACTTGTGCAACACATTCATTGGTCTTATGAGTGATTTGTTAGCCCCTTCTCCCTCACTGAAGACCTTTCCATACCTTTATAAAAAAAAACAAACCTCTGGACCAGGTAGGACAGCTCTTCCAGGACGCTACTTCATCCCTATAAGCAGCTTTCCACTTACCAAGAATCGGTCAGGACCCGCCTGGCTCCAGCTGTCCTACTCTCCTCCGTGCTTGCATGAGGTCAACTGGCACCATTTGCTTTACCACGTCTCCACAACCAGAAGTGAAGGCAAGAATGACTTAAGTAGCTACAGCTCCACATTTCTGCCCTTAGTATCCAGGCACTTTGGCTGCTGGTCAGATGCTAGCCTCATACCCCAGAGTGAAACCTGGCAAGCCTCAGCTTGCTACCTGTGTCGGATGGCCCAGTTGGCACCTGCCTACTTGGATTCCCAAGTATGGTCTCCACCAGATTCCCCATCTATGTGCTCTGCCTCTTGGTTGGGGATCTCCCAGGGCATCTGCTTGCTGACTGTGACCTGCTATAGTTAAAATAGTAAGAACTACCATCTTTTCATAGATGCTTCTTATACGCCAAGCATTGCTAAGTGTACTACCTATATTATCTTTCTTATGCAACCCTCCCAGTAGCCCCATGAGGCACTAAACGTGATCACCACATTCCAGGTGAGGGTGCTGTGGCTCATCAGGCTAGGAGGTTTGGTCAGGCTGGTGAGTGGCCAGTGGCGTTCGTGGTACAGTGATGAGCGTAGCCACCTTCCAAGCTGGTGAGTGGCTGAGCCAGTACTTGGACCCAGTTCACTGTGACCTCAAACCCCGATGTTTTACCACTCTATCATACCGTCCATGTGCAGTGTGGGATGCACTGGGCACCCTCTCCCCAAATATGTTCAAGTCCTAACCCTGGTTACCTGTGAACGTGACCTTATTTGGAAATAGGCTCCCCCGCTCACTGCCACCTAAAACAGTATTTTATTATTTCCACTGGGACTAAACAATCTTGGAGAAATTCCTGGGTAGCGTTAACTGGGGCTGTGCCTAGGGAGGACACACTTTCTCTGTCTTCAGTGGGCGTGTCCACTTCCGCATAGATCTGTTTCTCCCTGACTCCCGCTGAGTGCCCCTAAATCCATCAGTGTGCAAACACCCTCTCCTGAGTGTGCAGCCTTGGGGAAGGCTCCTGGCATGAACCTGTTTTTCATTCAGACTCTCTGCGTCACTGTAGTTCCCTCCTATGTCCCCTAGCAACACTCCCCAAGTGGTTTAAAATTCCCCTAATACTACTGCATACCTATCAGAAGAGCCAAAAGAAAACAATATTGATAATACCAAGTGGCGGTAAGGATGCAAAGCAACTGGGTGCCTCATAGGTTGTGGGTGGATATGTAAAATGGTGCAGCCACTCACGTTACTGGTTATTATAAGAGCATAGAACTCAGGAAGAGCTAGATGAAGAAGATACATAGGGAAAGTTATGCGGGAAAGGGTGCGGAGCTTCCATGCCTTCTCTCTTTCTCTGGGCGTGCCACTCTCCCCACATCTCCATGTGTCCACCAACCCAGAAGCTCTGGAAATTAGGTCTTTGTGGAAGTCATCAAGTTAAGATGAAGTCATACTGAATTAGGGTGAGTTCCAAATCCAATGACTAGTGTCCTTATAAGAAGAAGGGAGGACACACGGATACACACAGAGAAGGCCACGTGATGGGAGGCACAGACTGAAGTGATGCCGCTTCGAGCCAAGGATGCCAAAGATTGCCAGCCACTCTAGAAGCTAGGAAGAGAGGCCTGGAACAGATGCTCCCTCCAAAGGGACCAACTCTGTGGACACCTTGACTTCTGATTTCTGGCTTCCAGAACTGAGAGAGAATAAATTTCTGTGTTTTTAAGCCCCCTAGTTTGTGGTCATTTGTTGTGGCAGCCCTAGGACACTCACACACATGCCACCTAGGACCCTGGGCAGGGTGCATGCAACTCCCTTAACCTCCCACTGCCAGCCCTGCCCTTGTACCTGTCCTATTCTGATAGGCAGGCTTTACGGTTGGGCCCACCCTGCCCTGCCTGAGCCCACGCTGCATTCCCAGAGACCTGAACTTGACTCTGGCTTCTGACCATGACTGCCTGGGTCTCCCCAGCATACACTTCACATCACCTGGTTAGGCTTGGGAGCCCTGTGGCTGCAAGAACATGCTGATTCACCCCTACTTCCCTCCAGGTCCTTGTACTTCTACTGCCAAAGCCACCCAAGAAAACTAGTCTCACTCTTGCCACATAGGCAGGACTTGTCCCCAGGGCTCTGTCTGCTGGCTCTCTGCCCACATCTCTGGTGTGTGGGATCCATGGAATTCACCTTCCAGTCTTTTCCCAAAGTGTTGTTTCTCCAACTAGAATCTCTCCTGATTCCCAATGCTGCTTAATATATGTCAAGACTTTTCCCTCTGCCCTTCAGATAAAAAATTCTTATTATGGGTTCATTAAACCATTCACAATCTACCTGGTGCTGTCTAATAGTACTTTCTGCAATGATGGAAATGTTCTGTACCTGCACTGTCCAATATGGTAGCCACTAGCCACATGTAGAACTTGAAATGTGGCTTGTATAACTGAGGAACTAAATTATACTTTGATTTCATTAATTTTAAATTAAATAATTTAAATTAATTTAACCAATTGATTTTAATTAATTTAAGTTTAAATTTAAATAACCCCATGTGGCCTGTGGCTAGTGCATTGGAAAGCGCACATCCAGTCCTGCCTGCCTCTGCAGCCTTACCTCCCATCTTGTTTTCCCCTGGTTCTCTTCCTACTGGCTTCTTTCAGACCCTCCAGTCCATGCTCACCTCAGGACCTTTGCACGGTATTTTCCTCTACCTGGAACTTCTTCCTCTCTGAACTCTTTGTTGAGCTAATGCCTGCTTCTCCTTCAGATTTCAGCTCCAACATCACTTCCACAGACAAAATCCCCAGATGAAATCAGGCCTCTCTGGTGATGACTCTCACAGCACCAGGTATTTGCAGTCTTAGCACTGATCATACTTGTGATTTTAGAAGTATTGGGTGGTTTCTCCCCCCACTGGCCCATAAGCTCATGAGAGCTGGGCCTGAGCCTGTGTCTTTTCACTACTGTATTCCCCCCACCTAGCATAGTGTCTGGCTCACAGCAGGCCCTCGGTAGAGATTTGGGGACTGAATGAATGGGGTGTTGCTGGTTTAGGAGAGCTACCCAGCAAGTGTGTCCTCAGAGCCAGCTGGCTGGGGCACCTGGCACTTTCTAAGAGGGCAAAGCCAGTCACAGACAGTATCTGCTGATGAACCCTGGCCTCTCCAAGCTTAAGAAAACACAGTGCCCCTTGAAAGGCCCTGGACATAAGCCTGGCAGCCAACGGCCTTAACAACCCACACATCTGAACAGAGGGGAAACGAGTGCTAGTAGATTCATGAGTGCCTGCGGATGGGTCAACACCTGTGATTCACAAGCCAGCTTCCTGAGCTGATAGCAACCTCATGGCCTGATGGTGAGGAATGATGCCATGCCTTTCCCTGGCCTGGAGAACTGGTGATTCCTGAGTCCCAAAAGGCTCCAAGCTGTGTCTCTGTCCTCCAGGAAGGATGGGCGGGTCCTCCCTGCTTCATAGCCACAGGGCCCTGGGGACAGACGCCCCACGGCTGCATCTCCTGTCTCTGGGGGTTCTCTTTCCCCATCCCACAGGGCCCTGAAGATGGCATCTACCCAGAGAGGCCCTGCCCAGCCAAGCCCAAGGAGCTGGGGGCAGGGAGCCCCCTCCCTCCATGGGCTGTGAGGTCCCAGTTGTACGTTCCCATAGCCCCTGTGCTGGTCCTCAACGCCCTTACCACAGATGAACTTTGATCTATAAGTCATTGCTTAATATCTAGCTCCTCTGCTGGTATATAAGCCCTAGGAGGGCAGGGACTGCATTTATTTCACTCACTGATGTATCTCCAGGATTAGCACAAAGGCAGGCAAAAAGAAGGGGCTCAGTAAAGTTTTGTTGGAAGACTGAGCATCAAAGTACCCCCAGGAGTCCTGATCAACCCTTACTCCAGCCTAACGGGCTGAGCTCTGGCCTCTGTTTCCCTGTTCAGCACCCCCATTCTTCCTGAGGTCACTCTGACCCCTGCCAGTCTGCCGGGGTCCGGCCCAGCTTGCCTGTCTCTCACCAGCCTCCCTCCAGTGTTTGGACCCTGCACCCAGTACCCTTGTCCTTGATGGGCACCCTTACTTATGACCTATCAGTGGTCCCTAGCATTCACTGAGAGCCCTCACCGGTCCTCGTGGCTCTCCTCAGGCAGGTCTGGTGACATCTTCAGCTCCACAGCATCCGCAGTGGCAGCCCTGGGCGACCTGGCTGCCCTGGGGATGGGGCCATCTCTGCGGTCCATCTGTTTCCTCCACCCCAAGCCTGCCCCGCTCCATCTGGGACTCTGTCCTGCCCCCCAGGTGAGCTCCCAGCATGCCTTGCTTGGAAGTGCCCTGTTCTAGGCTGGGAAAGCGGACTTGGGCAGAGCCTTTCCTGGCCTTGTAAACAGGGGTTGGGTCCAATGCATACAGGCCAGAACCAAGGTCTGTTCCCTGGCTGGGAGGAAGGTGGGACACAGTGAGGTAATGGTGGTGTCTTAGAGGCCAGATCTTCCCGTCACATCTGCCAGCCTACCTGGAGGCTGGGAGACCAGAGTGCACAGTCTCAAGGCCATGGCTGATGTTGGGCGACATCTTTCCAAGTCTACGTCCTCCTTCATCTGTCCCTCATGTACCCCATCTGTCCCTCTGTTACCCGCCAGGGAGCCAGAAATGACCCAGACCCCTTGCCTGGATTTCTCTGAACGCTGATGGCCAGGAGGACAGGGAAGGCATTTCCAGAGCTATTCCCACCTCTCACAAGTCTCTAGGACCTTCCTCCTGGGGTTCCTGGGATGGATTAGCGGCAACTCCCCACTGGTTTGTGATGCGCAGGACCTCTCTGCTCAGGCGCCCGTCTGCCATCCAGGCAAGCTCTTTCGCCTGGCCACACTCCTCTTGCGGAATAGTTACATCTATTCATACATTCATAGATTACTGCCTGCCTCTTTCCTCCACTAGAACGTAAGATCCTGAGGCTCAGGGAAGGGATCCTGACCGTTTAGGTCACACTGTATCCACAGTGCCTAGCATGGGGCTTAACTGAACAAATTGAATGAACAAGTGAATCACTTAATCAGTGGGAGCATTGCTGGATCCACCCTCTGAGGTTTAGAAGAGGTCACCCAGCGAGCCCTCCTTCAGGGCCTGGTGCACTGCAATTCTTTTGGGGGGGGTACCCTGAGTCACAGGTGGTGTCCACTGATGTCCCACCAGCCGGCCAGCGCCACAATTAACAATCAGCACTGTAGCCACTGATAACCTCGGAACAGCCCGTATGTATCTAAAGACATGGGACAGGTGCTAGAAAATTCCTAAGTGCTGACCGAGGGATTGTGTACCTGTGCTTCACACATAGGCTTCCTGAGCTGATGGATGCCCGGCAGTGAGACATGAAGCCCGTGCCTTTCCCAGGCCTGGGAGAATGGCCAGCTCCTGGTCCCCACAGGGCTGTCTTTCCGGACAGCTCAGCTGGCGCTGCCCGCTTCATGGCACACTATGGGGGATGCATCACACCTCCATTCGCCTCTCTGTAAGACCCCCCCTTCCCCACTCCCTGCCTGTCTACAAGGCCGGCGTCCACCCAGGGTCTGCCCCGGCACGGTCCTACCAGCCCTGCAGGACCCCCAACGAGGGCGGAGACTTCAGCAACCTCGGCGACCCCACCCAGGTCGGTACCCCCATCTAAGCCCTGGATATCTCTTCCTCATTCTTTAAGTCTCAGCTCCAGAGTCACCTCTGCAGGGAAGCCTGAGTCATTACCCTGTTTTACACTCCCAAAGTCCCCTGTACATATTCCTCCTCGCAGCACCGATCAAAATTTTAATGAAATTTAACTTGGTTGATTCATTGCTTGTTCCCAGAGGGGCAGGAACCACGTTGACCTTGGTTGCTCCTATATCTCCAGTCACCGCCCCGGGTCTGGCACGTCGCTTGTGCTTGGCTCACCCCTTTCATGCACCAGGTCAGACCCTCTGGCCATGACCAACCTCATGCAGGCACAAGCTTTCAGCATCTCACCTCCTGCCCACCTGGACACCTCTTGACCCTTCTTTCCTGTCTCTCCTGCCCCGCTTCCCCCATAACTTCCTGTGGACGCTGCTGCAGGGCCCTGACTGGCTCCCATGCCTGCCCTGCCAAACCCAGAAATGCATGAAAGTCAGGTGCGTGTGGATAAACCTGTTCCCCCGTTTCCCCTCACTCCGAGAGGTGGTCCTGAGACACACTTTGTCAGGCTTTTCTGGGGTGCAGACTTGGATTAGTAGCACTCAGTGGTGACCAGCTCAATGCCGCGTCCTCGTGTTGGCTTTCCCTCCCCTCTGCTCCACTTCCGTGCCCTGACTCTCCCCGGCATCACACCCCCTAACCCGCTCAGTAGTAGCATCTGAGCCTCCTCAGCCTCTGCCCTCCAGAAGCCCAGGCTGAGATAGGGTTCCGTAAAGCTTCGTGGAAAGAATGAAGGAATGATCCTCAGCGGGAGGGCCAGCTTGTTCCCGTTGCTTCCTCCACCCTTGGTTTCCCTCCAATAACCCCCTCACCCCTGCAGCTCTGTTGCTGCCTTGCTCCTTGTCCTTTCTTGCACTGGTTATCTGGACCCTGACCTCCTCCCAGGCTCTTTCCAGGTCTTTCCCAGGTTAGTCTCTGCTTGCTGGGTCCCGGCAGCTGACAGCCCTGCAGTGAATCTCAAGGTAGCCCAAGTCCTTCCTGCATCCCTCACCTGCTTACTTGGTCGTCTTCAGGTAGATCCTAAGCTTCCCCAGAGCTCCTCAGTCATTGCTCTGGGCAACCTGGCTGCCCTGACAAGTGGCTACCTTTTCAGTCCATCTGCTTCCCTGCCCTCACCTACCCTGTCCCATCCAGGCTTCTGACCTGCCCCAGGTGAGCTCCCAGCATGCCTTGCTTCAAAGTGCACTGGCCAGCCTGAAGGAGGTGGCTTGGCAGAGCCTTTCCTGGCCACCCAAACAGGGATTTGGGGCCCCTCCTAGGACCAACACATGCTGGCCAGAACTAAGATCTGGTTCTTGGTTGGAAGGCAGGGGACACAGTGCGTGATGGGGTCGGTCACAGCCTTGACACCAGACACTCTGCTCGCACACCTTGTGTGGGAAGCCCAGTAGTCATGACCCCACAGCCGTGTCTCTGGGGATGGTGTGCAAGTCCACGTGCTCATTCATACATCCTTCATTCATCAGCGCCTGCTCTGCGTGCCCAGCCCCACGCCAGGTGCGGGCAGCGCCAGCGCGGTCCAAAGGCACTGTCTGTCTGGAAGAAGAGTCAGGAGGGGAAGTGGGTCCTTGGAGCTGTGCCACCTTCTCTGGTCTGCTCTCAGTGTTACACGGCGACAGAGGGGGACACCTGGGCAGGGCTACTTCTTTCACAGGGGCAGGGAAGACACGCCAGGGCTACCCATGACCACTCCTTGTCTCAGCCATCTTGGTCCAGACGCCTCCATGAGACAGGGAAACCACCTTACGTGCTCTAGTGAGATGTAACAACTTCGAGATAAAAGAGCGAATGGCTTAAGTGAGAGGGCGGCATGGACATATACACACTACCAAACGTAAACTAGATAGCTAGTGGGAAGCGGCCGCATAGCACAGGGAGATCAGCTCTGTGCTTTGTGTCCACCTAGAGGGGTGGGATAGGGAGGGTGGGAGGGAGACACAAGAGGGAGGGGATATGGGGATATATGCATACATATAGCTGATTCACTTTGTTATACGGCAGAAACTAACACACCATTGTAAAGCAATTATACGCCAAAAAAGATGTTAAAAACAAATTAAAAAAAAAAAAAAAGAATGAATGGCTTCCTGTGGCCTGGAGGGCATTCACGCATCCCCTGGAGGCCAGGCCCCTGCTCCCTCTCCTCCCCGTCTCTGTTCAAAGGCCTGGGAGAGCAGCCAGGACAGGACTCCTTGGCCTCCGAAAAGAAAGCTTGCAAGAGGCCAGGCCAGGGGTGTTCAAGGAGCCCGTGTGGGGCCTGGCCCTGTACCCCCAGGAGATCACACTCGTGCCAACTCGTGGATGCTGTTCCATCCTCGTCTCCCTCCGCCGCCCCACCTGCTGCTTGACACCCTGTGTCCATGCCTTCCCAGCAGCCTCTCCTCCTTTGGCCTCCATCACCCATGCTCCCTGGCCCTCCTCCCTCCTCTCTGGCCTTGCGGGCTCGGGCATCTTGTTGAGGCCTCCTTTTCATCCCCTCCTCACACTTCCATGCCATTCAGGGTCCCACCCCAGGTCCTCCTCTCTTCTCTCCCCAGCAATCCCCGCCTCTGTTTGTCTGTGTCCCAAGGTTCCCCCGAGGCTGTGTTCGTGACTCCAAACCTCCACCTCCAGCCCTGCCACCTCCTCTGAGTGCCCAGCCATACGGCAGCTGCCTCCTGAGACCCCAGTCCCAACATGATGTCTGAACCTCTACCAAATCCTGTGGGGATGACCTCACCACCGCCCCAGCCATCCAAGCTAGAATTTCACAACTCGTCCTTGATTCCTCCCTCCCTTCGCCTTGCCTCCTTCATGCCGCCAATCACCAACCTCATCAAGTCTACCTTCATGTCTCCATCCTATGCCATCTACTTTCCTCCTTTCTGACCACAACCCTCGGAGGCCACCATGCTCTCCTCCACCCAGGTCCCATTGTGGGCCTCCAGACTGGCTCCAGTTTAGCCCGGCAGCACAAGTCCCAATTTGATGTCACCCCCTTGCTCTACATCTTTCAGCTGTGCCCTGTAGCTCACAGGATTAAAACCAAATTCCTCACTTTAGCACCCAAGGCTTTTCAAGGCTTGTCTCTTGCCCCCTTCTCCAGCAGCAGCGTGCCCTCTTGGCTTCAGGCTTTCCATACTTAGGGCTCTCTCTCCATAATCCCTAGCAGGATCCCAGGCACGTGGTGCCAGAACAGAAGCTCTTGATGGTAGGTGTCAGGAAAGGCCCCCAGGGTAGAAAGGGGGTGATGCCTTGGGTGTGCCTCAATCCCCCGTGAGTCTGATCAATATGAGCCAGTTCCCTGAGGCTCCGATTTGGATTCAGAGGGGCAAGGACTAGATCCCAGGTCACTGTGGCCCACCTGGGTGACCACGGCCGAAGGGCCAACTCTCCTACTGCCATCACGGCCACTCATGTACATACTTTAGACGGGAGGAAATGGTGAGGAGCAGGATAGCTCCCGTGTGCTGAGCATTTTGTGCTGTAGCTCATTAAATCTTCCCAAGAACCCTAGGCAGAAGGCTTTTAAAATTATTCCCATTTCCTAGAGGTGGAAATAGAGGCCAGAGAGGATGAATAGCTTTCCAAATTATTCCCATTTCCTAGAGGTGGAAATAGAGGCCAGAGAGGATGAATAGCTTTCCCATTGTCAGCTAAAATGTGCTAGACCCTGAATTTGAAGCCATCTCTATTGAATTCTAAAGTCATTAAAATACAAGGGAGTAATTTAAGGCATGGACAAGAGTAGGAGACTTTCAGGGGAGGGAGAGTGAGAGAGAGCAGGCAGTAAAGATGGAGAGAGTGATGATCTGGGAGAGAGATGGGGTGATGGCTGGAGAAATCACTGCTCTGTCCAATCACCTTTTTTGCTCCCATCGTTGGAGGCAACTTCGGGGAAGGCAAGTATGTGAGCAGGAGAGGGACACACCCTCCAGGTACCCTATCTTCCCCCATAACCCTGGCTCCTTGGAAGGCCTGTGGCATGGGACGGAGAAGAGCAGAGTGTCAGGGAAGGACTTAAGTCCTGTTGGTCAGAGGCTCCATCCAGGGCCTCCAAATGGGCCTCGGGGAGCAGATTCTTGCAAAGGTGGGCATTCATCATTTTTACATCTACGTTCAGACCCCTAATAAGGAAGTAATAATATTGCCAAGCTTTTACCACACTTTCTATGAGCTAGTGAGAAGACTAATTATCTGACGACACTAATAAATGGTTATGATGTTATTAAAAATGGCACCAAGCTAGGATTAATAGGCTCATCAATTGTAGGGAATCGGGTTTAACAAGGTACCCGCATGTGCCGTCAGGGGCCATGGTCTTGATGGATACTGGGTTACATGGAGCCCATGGATGAGACCCCCTCTTTTCTCCAGCTGAGGGTCAGCTTAGGAAGGTCTGGCTACTGCTGGGTTTTCTAATCCACCCCCTTGCAAATGGCTCTGCAGAGCTCTCGGGCTCCTGGGGATGCTGTGGGTGGCAAGACTGGCACCAGCCTCGTTCACTTCTGCATGTGGCCTCCACGGTCCATGGGATCCCCTCTTCCTCCCCAGCCCAGCTCACCTCTGCAAGCGACAGGCTCAGAACCTACCCGGAGCCCCATGCTCCAGAGCCCCACTCATGAAGCTCAGAGGGAGGGGGGAGCTGATAAATGGAGATGCCTGTGGGGCTTGCTGACTAATTTCCATAATAATTACAGTTATTACCAATAACGTGACAACCCCACTCCCTCCCATTTAGACTGAATTCCGCCATCTAGGAGCTGTTTCCCCACCAGTTGTCGCCTCTGACAACAAGCGGGGAAGAACACGGGGCAGGTGTCATTATTCTCACTGTTGAGTTAGGAAATGAGCTCAGGGAGAAAAAGGGACTTTCTGAAGCCCCCTCCCCAGCCTCAAAGGAATAGATGTAATGATAAAAATAAAAACAATAGAAGCAAGTACTGACACGGTGCTAACTATGTAGTACACATATGTGAACTTAGTCCTCACAACAGCCTGTGGGGGAGGGGGCTATTATCATTCCCATTTTACAGATGAGGAAACTGAGGCACAGAGAGGTTAAGAAACTTGTCCAGGAGCACACAGCTAGTAAGTGGGAGAGTGGGAATCAAACCCAGCCCAAGTTCATGCTCTTTACCATTAGCCTCCGCTGCCAGCCTTCCCTGGAAGACCCACTTCCTAGGGCCGAGGAAATGACTCCACCAGTGAGGCTCTGCTTGAGCCTTCTTGCTCTGAGCTCCAGCCTCCTTCCCTTCCCAGCTCCCCTCTGACAGGCACAGGAAGGCTAACACAAGAAGGCCCTGATGCTGCCTGCCTGCGCTTGGAGAGGCGAAGTGATAATAATCCTTTTGGCTGAGGCTTTTCAGGTTGCAAAGACTTACTATATGAACCTTCCCTGCCCTGGGTCCTGGGGTCAGATGGCTTTCTGCAGAGGTCAGAGCCCAAGGCTTCAGAAGCGGAGAGCCTCCAAAGATTCTTTGAGTCCCAGCTCCACTGCTTACTAGCTGGGAGCCTTCACCTCTCTCTGCCTCAGCTTCCTTGTCTGTTAAATGGGTGGTAATAACAGTACCTACCTCATTGGGTTGTTGTAAGGATAAATGAGAGAAGGAATATGAGGGGTCTGGTGGTACAGGTCCATTGCAATCATTAACAGGTATTTGATAGAAAATGCTTCTGGAAAGTTGAAGGCCCTGAGCTGGAAGGCAGGCAATGTTTAGTCTGTGCTGGGTGAGCCTGTACCAATGGCTCCTTTGTCTCCATCTCTCCTTCCCCCAGGGCCACTGTCTGCCAGGACGCCCCACCCTGACGTGCACAGAGGACTTGGCCAAGCCTCCTGGGAGGTCCTTGGTCCCTTGTGCTCCCGCCTCACTTACGTGGTCAATGAGCTCCTTGATCATGCCGTTCCACTGGCCCTTGTCGTCCTGTGCCCCATATTTCCCATCCTCCACCAGCCGGATCTCATAGGAGAAGCCCAGGATGTGGGCCAGTTCCTTGAGCAGGTCGATGCAGTAGCCCTCGAACCGGTCATTCCCGAACAGGGTCCTGTCGGACTTCCGGAACATGACAAAGGGCTCCTCCTGCGGGGACAGATGGGAGAGGGGCAGACAAAGGCTGAGTGGGTGGGGCGGGTCCAGCTGGGGCCAGAGAGCTTGGGCCAGGTCCTCTGCAAGGGTGTTCTAAGCCATCTTTAGGGGGGGCTCAGAAGAATGGCCTGCTAAGTCAGGAGAGGGAAAGCGTACTTCCTGAGAGCCAACTTTGTGCCTCGCAGATGGCCACCTACTGACGTGCACACAGCACTTAGTAGGTCCTTATTGATTTGATCGTCCAATGATCACAGAGCTAGAAACTAGTGGAACTGGGATTTGAACTCAAGACTGTGATTCTGAATCCCATGCTCTCTCTGCTGCACCGTCAACACAGGCCAGTGGTCCCCAAAGTGTGGTCCCCAGACCAGCAGCAACACCCGGGAACTTGTCAGAAATGTACATTCTCGGGCCCCACCCAGACATACTGAACCAGAAACTCTGGGGGGGCTGGGCTGGCAATGTGTGCTACAAGAAGCCCTCCAGGGGATTCTGATGTCTGCGCCAGCGTGAGCACACTGCTGCAGAAGGCCCTTCATCGTTTCTTCCCTGACTGCTCCCCAGCTCCTGTCTAACAGATGAGATCTCCCTGCTCCCTGACACCTTTCTCTCTTTCCAAGGATCTAGTCCCCAGCATTAGGATCTGCCAGTGAGTGATTCCTGATAACTATGATAGTTTGCATTTGTATGTGGACGTGCCAGGCGCCAGCAAATCAGCAGACGAGATGGTGCCTGTGGGGGTCCAGTGCAGAGCCCAGCAGAGCAGGAGGGCTCAGTGGACAGGATGTGACTCAAGTCGGTGTGGTCCCAGAGCAGGAGCTCTTAACCACCTCACTGTGCCAGAGGCCCTGAGTCACATGGTGCCTCTCCCTAGTGGGCAGGGGGTCCTCAGAAGGTGGCTTGTGGGTCCAGAGCATAGGTGACAGCTGTCTCACATCAGGTTCCCTCCCTCCCAGGTGATAGGGAGCCAGTGAAGGGCTTTGAAAAGGGCATGACTGGTCTGATTTCTCATTTAGAAATAAACCCCTGGCAACCCTGTGAAGAGTAACTTGGAGTAGAGGCAGGAAAACCTTGGAAAGAAGCTACTGACCTCATCCAGTATGAGATACACAGAGTAAGGAACGGAGGAAGATGGGTTGAACTCTCAGCAAACTCATCATTTACTGAGTTCCTACTGTGCACCAGGCATTGATTTAAACTCTTTTTCACAGAGTGAAAAAGGCTCATAAGCTTTCAAGATAGGTGACATTACTGTATGCTAACACATATATATGGAATCTAAAAAAAAAACAAAACTGGTTATGAAGAACCTAGGGGCAGGACAGGAATAAAGATGCAGACGTAGAGAATGGACTTGAGGACACGGTGAGGGGGAAGGGTAAGCTGGGACGAAGTGAGAGAGTGGCATGGACATATATACACTACCAAATGTAAAATAGATAGCTAGTGGGAAGCAGCTGCATAGCACAGGGAGATCAGCTCGGTGCTTTGTGACCACCTAAAGGGGTGGGATAGGGAGGGTGAGAGGGAGACATGGGGATATATGTAAATGTATAGCTGATTCACTATGTTATAAAGCAGAAACTAACACATCATTGTAAAGCAATTATACTCCAATAAAGATGTTAAAAAAAAAGTGACATTATACCCATTTGATAGATGAGAGAACTGAGGCTCAGAGAAGGTCAGTGAGTTGCCCAAGGTCACACGAAAGTTGAGTTACAGTCTGATGGAGTTCAGGTCCAGTCCTTCCTGCCTGTAGCTCCTTGGCCTCTTTCTGGGCCTTAACCTTCCCCCAAGCCACCTTGGCACCCCCTCGTGAAGGGATGCCTCAAGCCTTCAGCTGATGGGTGACAACCATTAGCTGGCAGAATCCGCCTGTGGGGGGAAGCTCGTGTCCACGTGCCCATAAGGAGAGCTCACACCTCATCTGGAGGCGCATCATCATTCTCTCAAGTGCTGGGGCCATTCCTTTGACACTGTGGGCCCCTGAGCAGTGAAGGGCCCTCACCAGGGGTCCTCAGGCACAGAAACCCACCGGCAGCCTCTTGCCAGGCTCCTGCTGCGGAGGGCGGGCTAGATTCTCTGGCCCTGGTTCCCCGGCAACGCTACCTCTCAAAATCCCATCCCATGACTGATTCATTCCAGGTTGTCAACAGTCCTTTGGGATGCTGCAGAGAAAGGGCAACGGAGTGTCTGAATCCCCAAGGGGTTCTGAGAAAACCACCTCTCAGTCTAATTGGGTGAAAAGCTGGGTCCTTTGGCTAGACTCCATGCTAAATCTCAGTGCCTCCCATCCCCAACTCCAACCAAGAAGCTCACAAGTTTGGAGAAAAGAGTTGAGGAGGTGCCGGGGAAGGGGCTGAGACTACATGGAGGGAAGGGAACTTAGGCTATTGTGGACCCTGCCTTTGTGCAAATTAATCTCTGGGATGGTGTTTCCCTGAACCGTGGCAAAGGGCCTGGTGAGAGGGCCTGGGTGAGGTTTCAATCCCATCTTAACTGTTAGGTCAGATGCTCTTGTGCAGTGAACGAGCTGTACCACGGCACCTGGTAGCCCTGATGTTAGCTCAAGGAAAGAATTAAAGAGAAGCTACGGGCTTCCCTGGTGGCACAGTGGTTGAGAGTCTGCCTGCCAATGCAGGGGACACGGGTTCGAGCCCTGGTCTGGGAAGATCCCACATGCCGTGGAGCAACTAGGCCCGTGAGCCACAACTACTGAGCCTGCGCGTCTGGAGCCTGTGCTCCGCAATGAGAGGCCGCGATAGTGAGAGCCCCGTGCACCGCGATGAAGAGTGGCCCCCGCTTGCCGCAACTAGAGAAAGCCCTCGCACAGAAACGAAGACCCAACACAGCCATAAATAAATTAAAAAAAAATAAATTAAAAAAAAAAAACAAAAAACACAGTTCGAGTACTTTTTAAAAAAAAAAAAGGACAGAAGTTACCTTCTTTGCCGGGGGAATCACCAACCACATATAGATTCCTAAGCAAAATCGACCTCCTTCTGTAAAATGAGGATAATAATAGAATCTACCTTATAGGATTGTTGTTAGGATATGATGGGTCAATCTGTGAAAAGCACTTAGTGCCTGGCAAACGTAAACTGCAATATTATTATTATTATACTATTAATATCATTATCATCTTTCTGTGCACGGGGTGGTCTGTTATTGCAGTGACCTCTCTAGCCTAGAGACCATGCCCAATGTCACCAAAGGTTAAAAATCATAGCTAGCAGCGGAAAGCTATTTCCGGAAAGGTCCCTGAGATAGCTCACTTCCTGACCCTCTCTCCGAGACCCTCCCAGGCCCTATCCTCTAAAATTAGCACTTCATTTGTGAAGCCACCCCAGCCCCAGAATCTATACATCTTCATATAAATATGCTGCCTTTGGAGCAGCTGTAAAATGCCATTAATTTCAGGAAGTGCTTTGCGGATGGCATACATATTTAACAGCCAAAGCCCAGAGTATTAAAATGGTGCTCGCCTCAGTAATGTGTCTCTAGACCTGCAACATTTCCTAGGGGGTAATTCTGAACTCCGCCAACTACTTATTCATGGACTATTTCACAATTTATTACTGGAAATGTCCAGACAGCCAATTCACAAGCTCTCTTGGCTGCTAATCGATTGCTCAGTGAAGGTGCCCTCAATTTCATAACTTCGCGCTCTCCTATTGCTCTGGGAGAACAGCCATAGGAATGGGGGTAATATTTCTCTGCAACAAGTCTCAGGAAACAAGGGTCCAGAAAAATAACCTTTTCCTACTTTTCATTGCTAGGGCTCTTAGTCTTGTTTCTTAGTCTAGTTTCACCAGCATGAGAGCCGAGTGACAGGACCTGTGGAGTTGGAAGAGGGTGTCTTGGGGGGTGGGGTGGGGAAAGCCAAGGATTAGCTACCTAAGAGCTCTGTTCCCAAGCCCCTTCTGGCTTAGGTCATCTCAACACACACCTGCACACGCATGCGCTGTGTATGCACACAGTGCCACTGGCACGAATACACCGCATTCTCGGATGTTCTGACCTGCTCAGACACAGAAGCCAAGGACCCTGGCCCCCAGGCCTCAGCTTCTGCCAGTTAGAACCAGGACAGAGCATTAGGAGTCCGGTTCTCCCAGCAGGTGGAGCCTAGAGTGGTTCCTGGCCTGGGATGGGTCTCCCAGCCCACATCCTGGTCTCCCCAACTTCCCCTCTCTTGTGCCAGGTGTGCAGGTCCGGCTTGCCTGGCAGTTGCGCCTAAATGGGTTACAATGTGCACATGGCACAAACACACCCAACGGTGCATGTCCAGACACCTGTGTGTAGCCAATCCCACACCTGCATAGGTACCCACACGCGTGCCGACACCGCTGCTCACTTCAGCAGACCCAAGAACCCTGAACCTTCCAAAGCAGGGCCCCCCAGGAATGAGTTGAGTGTGTTTTCTTGGTGTGTGAGCAGAGCTTTGGGCAGATGAATTTTTCACGAGCTCGTGGAAGAGCAGAAGCTGGGGCCTGGCGGGGAGAGGGTGGGGAGGGCAGGCTTCCAGCCTCTTGCTGCTGCTGCTGCTTCAGCCTCTGAGGGGCCAGAGAGGGCGAGGTCCAGGCTCTGTCCATCTGTCTGTCCAGGGTAATGCGACCTTAGCACCTAACGCCGGGATTCAGGATGGAGGAGGAGAGAGGGGGCTTTGGGGGCAGCCCCCATATCTCCCTGTGTTCTCTACCACATCGAGATTCCAGGGACCAGAAGAGGAGGAGATACTCCCTCATCAGGGTCTCAGGTCCAGCCCTGTTCTCCAGGGCAAAGCTGGTTGGGCTTCCCTGGTGGCGCAGTGGTTGAGAGTCTGCCTGCCAGTGCAGGGGACACGGGTTCGAGCCCTGGTCTGGGAGGATCCCACATGCCGCGGAGCAACTAGGCCCGTGAGCCACAACTACTGAGCCTGCGCATCCGGAGCCTGTGCTCCGCAACAAGAGAGGCCGCGATAGTGAGGCCCGCGCACCGCGATGAAGAGCGGCCCCCACTTGCCACAACTAGAGAAAGCCCTCGCACAGAAACGAAGACCCAACACAGCCATAAATAAATAATTAATTAAATAATTTAAAAAACAAAAACAAAAACAAAGCTGGTGGATGTTCTTGCACCCAGGCTTGGTACCTGCCTGTCACTCAAAGCACTGTTGCCCTGACAACACACTTCCAGAGAGGCAGGGGCCAGTGCTCTCCGTGGGAGGTGCTGGCTCTGCTTTCAGGCTGCCAAGCTTGGGGTTGGGTTTTCAGCCAGAGCGTCTGGGCTGGGCCGGGCTGGACACTCCCCACAACTGGTGCTGCTGTCCCCGAAAGCCCAAGCTGAGAGCACTGTACCCCGACCAACCCCGCCCAGGGCTCTGGGACATGCAGACCACACTGAGACTTTCAGGAGACTCCAAGGACATTTTCAGCTGCACACAGAGAGTTTCTTGGAGACCAGCGTAAAGGCTGTGTGTCACATCCTCTGTCCCCGCTCTGCCTCCGGAAAAGACTGGGCTTCTCTCAGGGAAGAAGTAGACCCGACCTTCCATGATCTCTAGACAGTGGGGCTGGAGAAAGCTGGATCATGGGTCACTCCCAGACCATGCGAGTATCTGACCCTGCATAGTGGGGTTAGGATGGTGGGACATCTGCTTCAAGTGGGTCAGCAGCCATGTCAGAGGTCAAGGCAAAGGAGTCCAGGGGTAGGGGATTATCACAATGTCAGGGCCAAGGGCTCAGACCTTGAGGTGGTGGTTGGGACGTGGAGTTTTATGTATCAGCAGGAGATTAGAGCTATGAGGGGCTCAGGAGGTCACAAACCCTAGTGCTTGCAGGGACCAGTCAGGAAGCACCTGTATAAGAAGCAGCCAAGAGTAAGCAGTATGGAATGGTGGGGTCTGTGGTGAGCCAGGGAACGCCCACCAGGCCTTAAAGACATTCAAATCCAAGCTCAGCGTTTATAATGCACCCTGACAGAGATAAGCTCTGTGACCATGGTCAGGGGTCAGTCTTCAGTGAAGTTCAGGGCCCTGGTTGTGGATGGAAGCAGAGGTTTTCTCTAGCACTCTCATTCTGCTTATTTAAAACCCGAGCTTACTGGGGACTGGATTTATAATCAATAATAACAACAGCAGCCATTACTTAGATAGCACACACTCTGTGCCATTTATTTTTATTAATCATTCATCCTCCCAACTCCATGAAGTAAGGACAATTATTATCACCTCTCTTTCGCAGATGGGGAACAGGGACACCAAACGACTAAGCAGTTTTCCAGGGTCGTACAGCTAGTGAACAGTAAAGCCAGGACTCAGACCCAAAGGTTTGAGTCTCTTAACCATCACAGTCTGGCCCCTGTGTCCTGGTCACACTTGCATGTGTCGCCAAGAGCTGCTGGGCTCCCGTTTGCCCGGATGAAGGGCAGGGGGACCGATGCAGCTGCATCCAGGACGCCAGCCAAGGGGGCTTCTCTCCTTCCTTGGGGGTGCTGAGAGCCAGATGGACGATGTGGGCGGGACCCTCAGTGAGCAACTGAGTGCAGCAGGTCGGGACCTTTGCAAGAAGCTTCCAGTATTGCCCAAGAAACTGTGAGAAGAGCACAGGATATCTGCGGGATTCTACCTCTGCAGGTGTAGATAAATCCCCTGCGGCTTTGCAGAAGGGTCTTATGCCCTTGAAACCAGGCTGCTGTCACTTTAATAAAATTTAACCCTGTGGTCACTGAAGGTGTGTGTATTTTGCATCCTTTTGGTATATTATCTTTAGCTCCCCTCTTACCCTTAGAGTATTGTTTTGTGGCTGAATCAATTCAGCTCATTTAATCATCTCTCCTAATCTCTCTGAGCACATCCGTTTTACCTTTTCTTAATCTTGTCTTCTGAAAAGTGTTTTATTTATATCTCGCATTTTATGCGGCTCTGCTTTTAATCTTTTACCACCATTTTATTATTTTATTTTTACCCTTTTATATTTTAGCTTTGTCACACTTTTATCCTTTTGCTTTCTGACATTTTGGTTTTACATTTTTCACCTTCTCTAGCCAGAGCTGTTAATTATTTATTTTATTTTTTTGTCTCTCTTGGTAGCTTTCCTTTTAATCTCATTCTTTATTTTCATTTTTCTCTTTATTATTCTCCTTTTAACCTTTATTTTGTTCTCTTTCAACTTTCCTTTTATCTTTTCTATTTTTATCCACATTAATATTCCTTTCATTGCTCATCACACTTCATTCTAATCCCTTTGCTCTTTTCATGTCTTTTTATTTTTAATCTTTATTTTTTGCTTTATTCTTTTTCATTTATTTTTTATTATATGTTATAGGTGTACAATATAGTGATTCACAATTTTTAAAGGTTATACTCCATTTATAGTTATTATAAAATATTGGCTATATCCACCATGTCATATACTATATCCTTATTGCTTATTTTATTTTTCATCTTTAGATTTTTTGTTTTTACAATTTTTTCCCCTGTTCCTGATGAGATCTTTTGACCTACTGGTTTTATAGCTTGACATTTATATTTTTTTAGTTAACAAAATGTCAATCAGGCAGGTAGGATGTATGGTTTTGGGGAAGATGCCAGTGGGGGTCTCACTCCCGAAAGGTGGGTGTGGGGAGGTGTCTCCCCAGCCATCTCCTTCTGGCTCTGTCAGCAGCATGTTCAGAATTGCTAGGTCTCCATCAGCTTTAACGTGGATCTTCTTAATAGTCATAAGCTTGGAGACTGGGGATGACAGCCATAGGCTACAGTTGCTCCCTGGAAGCTGATGGTGCCCCTGGAGTCTGCTGCTCACTGGATTCTTGGGAGGGTGGGGTTTAGCTATTACATCCCTTCTTCCTCCATGGTGTCCGCCACCCAGCCACTGAGCATATACCTGGCACTAGAGGGAGGGCATAGGACCGTCCAGCAGGGCCTGGCCAAACCAGGTTGAGCTCCCTTTTTTGGTATAGAGTGACCTCAGCACATGGTCCTGACAATCATATTTGCTTCATTATAAGGAGAAGCTGACCAGGGTCAAAATTGTCCTCGAAGGGCCTTTGGTCAGAATCCACCGGGCTGTGACCGGGCTGCGTCCCCACTACATGGCCCAGCTTGGGCCCCAAGAGCAGTGCTACGTCTCTGAGAGGGTGAGTCCTGAGCCTCCGGACACCCTGGAGGCCTTCCAGGCGGGGCTGGTGCACGTGGAGTGGGCACAGCGCTGGCCAAAGGAGGCCAGCAGCCTGGGTGTCCTTCTGATAACCCTGAGTTTCAAGACTCACAGAGCCTGGGAGACCCCAAAAGCCATTCCTTGGGTTGAAATGGTCAAAAGAAGGAAGCACTATTCAGTCCTGGGCAGTGGAGGGAGGGTGGCAGGGAGAATGGTCACAGCCGTGGCCAAGAGCACTCGGGACAGGACACTGTGGGCGGTGGCACGTGCGTGGGCTCCCAGCACCCGCCAGGCTGGGGGGACCAGTGGGAAGGGCCTTTTCCCTGGGAGCTGGGGTGGAAGAGGCGGACCCCAAGTCCTGGTGCAGAAGGCATGTTACCCCTCCTTCCTTCTACCCATCACAGCTCCTATCAGGCATCAGGGGCTCGGGGACTGGGTGGGAGTGAGATGCAAACACACAGGCCTCTGCAGCAGGGCTGGCCACGCAGGTCCCAGACAGGCAGGAGGGCTGGCCTGCTCTGCCTTTGGGAAGAGGCCGCTCACAGTCACCTCCTGGGGTCTCTGGCCTGTGGCCACGAGCAGCGTTGCTGTCTCCCAGCTGCTCTCTGGGGGCTTTCTGAGGGACCCTCAATGTTTCCACCTTCCTCCCCCATCTTCCAGCCTCCCAACAGCCTCATAAGAGATGCCTGGCCTATGCTGGGTGGGGTGATGGAAGGGTCTTTCCAGCCCTGACGGCCAGCCCGCCCCCAGCTCACAGCCCCTCCTGCAGGGCTGCAGCTCTTACCAGCACAGTGGTGACGATGAGGGACCTGTTTGTCAGAGAGTCGGTGACGTTAGGGCCTCGGCCTTTGGCAACCTCCGTGATGTTGAGCCCCTCGGCAGGACTCCACACCCCAACCTGGATGGACAGACAGATGGAGAACAGGAGGCTGAGTCCGCGGTCTCTCCATCCTTTCTCCACGCCAGCAAGCTCCTCGTCTCCTTCCCATCCTTCATGAGTATCGTCACCGCTAATGTGTTTCGAGCCAACATTTCTGGCAACCCTGCTGCCTCCCTCCTTCCCAGAGGAAGCCCTCAAGGTGTTCAGTCTCCTGAATTCTGCCACCTCCCCATTTGCTAGCAAACCTGTCACAGCTGGAAGGGAAAATGCAGAGGGAGAAAATGAACATAAAGACGGTCCAGGGAGCACAGCGGAAGCCGGCCTGGGGTGGAGCAGACGCCATGAGGAAGTCAGTTAGGCTTAGGGCCAGGTCCTGCCCTGGCACAGAGTCACCCTGAGCCTGGGGGGCCTCCCGCCTCCTAGGGAAGACCTGGGCACCCAGCTGCTCACTGGGTCTCAGCGTGTGCCAGCTCTGGGGCCAGATGCCCTCCAAAGCCCAGGACAGGGCCTGGAGCGAGGGAGATGTTTCCTAGGCATCTGTGGAAGGACAACGAGATGTGTCACGTGCAGGAAGGCAGGCGTAGCAGGACGCTGGTCTTTGCAGCTATTTTGGGGTAGAATAGAGTGGAAAACCCTCACTGGGGGCACTGGATGCCACTAGGTTAGAGGGCAGTTTGCTTTGTGGTTTTACACGTAACTAAAGGTGGCAGACACTCTGGCCGAGGTGGCATAATCTCTGTCCCCATGGTGCCCTTGTGGATACGAGGCCTGGGGCTGGAGGGAAGCAAGGGAAGATCAAGTTTACAAATCGTTCTAAAGCCCTGGGCCTCTTGAAGATCCTTTGGGACCCAACTCTGCCCAGCTCTGCGTCCATCGCAGTTCCTCTCTCTCAAGGAAGGTTCTGGCCTGCCCATTCTGTCCTTGTCCCAGTTGGGGTGGGGTACTCAGGAAACTTAATCAATTAAACAGGGAGGCCGAACGCAAACATCCCATTAAGAGAGCTATGCAGAGCAGACAGCAGAGAGACGTGTAATTATGCTTGCGTAATTCTGCCTTAATCCCTCCAAAGCCACCGGCTGGAGCTGGCTGGATCAGTTATGACCCGGCTTAGCAAACAGAAGTGATGAGAGAGAAGTGATGAGAGGCAGAGCAGCTGTGTCTGGGGGCTCAGCACCCTCTCCGGGCAGCATCTCTGTCTATGCAGACTCCGCCCCCAGAGCCAAGAGGAGAGCAGACAAGCAGACAGCGTCAAAGAGGCTCTTCTCTCAAGGGGGCTGTGCTCAGAGCCCAGCCCAGCACGAGGGACCCTAGCGGCGGGCCTGGGTGCAGGAGGCGCTCAACAGACAGCTGGCTGGCAGCCAAGTGACCAGCGGGAGCCCTCACCCCAGCAAGGATCTATTGAGCTCCAACTGCAGGACCTGCTGGACAGCAGGTGCCGTGGGGTTGCGAGAAGTGTTAAGACTGAGGAGGACCCAGTCCTCAGAGGCTCTCTGCCCTCAATCTGGTCACCTGTGTCTAGGTATAGTAAAGAGTTTTTCTCGAGTACTAGCTGTGGTTGATTTGTGTGGTTGCCGGAGTGCTGGTGGGAGCTGCGGGTAGGCTCGGATGGCAAGAGTGCTCTGATGGGCAATTACTGATGCCTGCCACAGGCGCAGGAGTGGGAGGTGGTGGCACACCTGCCATCTAATTGCCATCCTTAGAATTTTAGGCTATCCCCAGAGATGGAGAGTTGAGAGAGCAAGACTGAGACGGCGACTTGAGTGACAGCTATTGTAGTAGTCCTGCCAGAGGAGGAAGGGAGCTCCCTGGCACTGTAGGAGTTTAAATGGGAGCTGGCAGAGTGCTCGATAAGCTATAGTTTGAACAGGGTTGGACCAACGGGCCGCGATCATCTTAGCAGCAGAGGGCACAGCGCCTGTCCTTAGGGGACTGATGCTGCATGTGGCTGAAAGAGTTGCAGAAGAGTGGTTGCCCTGGCCACCCGGCCCCAGCACAGTGGCCCCATGTGTCCGTGGGAAACTCGGGATTGAATGAAGTCGCCTCGGCCACAAAGTGCAACACAGGCAGAGCCAGGTCCATGCCTGTGGGGATGAGCCAAGGAAACAGGCTACTCCTGCAACTGGGGAGCTCGCAAGGGCAAAGGCCTGGAGGTGCAGGAGGGAGTGGGGATGACTGGGCCGTGGGGAGTGTTTGTGGGTGGGGCAGTGGAGACTAGGCCTGGAGAGGCAACCGGGGCATTTCCTGGAGAGCCTTCAAGGCCGGGTGAGGGACTGATACTGAATGCCTTGGCACTGGGGCGCCATGCTCAGTCCCAGGGCAGGATAGAGCTTCATCTGTGTGTACACTCAGGATGGCTGGAGGGCCCGGGAGTGGAGGCGGGTAGCCAGGTTGGGGTGTTAAAATAATCCAAGGAAGAGGCCCGGACCAGAGAGGGCAGAGGAGGAGAGGAGAGGAATCAAGGGTTCCTGAAGGATCACAGGCATCAGGGGTGGCCACTTCACTTCCGGCCTCTTTGCATTTTAGACACCCCCCTCTCCCAGGGTTGGAGAGGTGCCCTGGTGGCTCCCAGAGACCAGCCTGCTGTGGGAGAGGGTGTGGCTGAGCCCCTAGCTCCGAGATCCCAGGAGATGATGAGAATCAGGGGCTAATGTGAAATTCCCTTCTCAGGTCAGCAACCTGACTTTGTCAGAATATGCTGAAGGCTCCCAGGGATCAGAATCAGCCCCATTACAAACATTTCTATGGTAGCCAGATGGGAGGCCCAGCCCCGTGGGCTTGCTTTCCGCGTTGAAATTCCCCGGAATCGCAGAGGCCTTAGAAGCATACAGTGGGGAGTTCAGAATCCATATGCTTCAACCTCTCTCCAAGGGTAAGAATCACCTCCAGTCTCCCAGACAAGCAATCGCTTTGTTCCATCTTTGCTTAAATGCCTCCAGTGACAGTGAGTTCATTACTCCCCATACAGGCATCCCCTGGTCATTAGAAAGTTTCTCTTACCTAAGGACACGTCTGTCCCTCTGCCCCATGACAGCCCTGCAGGGACTTAGTCTGTCTGCCCTTTGAGCCTCTCATCTCCTTTCCAGGGTAAGCATCTCTGATGGCCCTTGCTCACAGGGTGATGGTTTGGGTATCTGCCATGGGCAGACCACTGGGTTCTGCACCCCTCCAGTCTGAGAAGGCCTTCATGTTCTCTGATGGGCCAAGGCACCGGCCACACTGGGTCATGTTGAGTCTCAAGGGGGCAGATGGACTGGGTCTTGCCCCCTCGCTCTGGGTCTCTGCCTGGGGTCTATCGTAGGGGATTTAAAGAGCCTCTGCTTGTTGGCCTGCCCTCCCACTCCTGAGCCCACACACCTTCTCTAGGCCATCTTCCTTCAGGCTGATGATGTCCAGATCGAAATCCGTCCGTAAGCCACTGGTTTTGTTGAAAACAATCCTTCCCGTTAATCCTTCCCATTGAGCCTGCCGGAGGGGAGAGGGCAGAGCAGCAATTCCTCGGGCTCATAAATCATCATTCGGTACAACTGTACAATGCTTCATTTTAATTACTCTTTGCACTGATACTGTTCCCCCAAGACCATGATTAATTAATAATCACCTCCATCATTGCTAGGGCTGTGGTACGAGCCAGCGATTTCCATAAATTCTATTATGCTCTTCAGCCAGCTTTACACTTGCACCTTCTCATGTACAACATCGATCATAGATGCGCGCAGATGAGCCCCCACCTTGAAGCCACGAGAAGGGGGAGTCCATGTTGGGTCCCCAGAGATGGGCAAGGAGGCAGGCAGGCAGGCTGCGGCAGGTAAGACCTGCCGAGGGGCAGAAAGCCAAGGGGCCAAGCCAGCTCTGGCTGTAGGGCCAGACACTTGGGATAGCCCCCAGAGAGCCAGGGGTGACAGAGAAGGTCTCCCACCCCTGCCCCTGCTCCATCCATGTCCTGGTTAAGAACTGGGGTCAGAATACAGGGTCCAACCCCAGTTGGACCTGGGATTTCATTTCACCTCGCTGCCTCAGTTTCCTCATCTGTAAAATGGAACTAATAATATTACCCATCTTTCCAAAATGCTATGAGGGCGAAATGAGTCAAGTCCCTTGAAAAACAGAGAACAGTGCCTGGTACAACCTGAGACCTGAATAAATGGTAGCTTTTGCTACTTTTTCTTGCCTTTAGCATCATTAACACAGAGAGAGGCAGGCAGAGGTTCAGAGAAGGTACAGGACCCAAACTAAGAAGGGCTCCATCTTCTAAAGCAGGGGTTGGCAAACTATGGCTCTCAGCCCAAATGGGCCCATTGCCTGTTTTTGTAAACAGTTTATGAGATCACAGTCACGCCCATGGGTTTACCTATTGTCTTTGACGGCTTTTGAGCTGCAACTTTGCAGTTGAATAGTTGCAGTAGAGACTGGTCTGCAAAGTCCAAAATATTTACTACCCGACCCTTTTTATAGAAAAAGCTTGCCCCTTCTAGATAACACCTTGCCTGCAGGCCCAGAGCGTTAGTGATACAAGGTGCTTCACACTGCTCGCCTCATGAAGCCTCCACAGCAGCCTAGGCATGTGGGTCCAGTGGGTTCCTCACCCCACTGGGGTCATGACCCTTGCAGATTCTGAAGAAGGCTCCGGAGCCTCTCCGTGGCTGAAGGTTCCCCTTGCACTCACAATATGACACACAAGTTCATGGGTTCCCAGATCCCTGGAGGCCTATCTATAGATTCCACATTAAAACCCACGGGAATCTCCGAGCACTCGAGCAGCTGTCCGGCACTGTATAAGGGTGTAGACAGGCATGTGTTATATTAGCTCAGGTGGAGGGGCACGCCTAGGAGGGTTCCGGGAGGCTGGAAATCAAAAGGGGATGGGATGAGTGCTTTGCACAAGGCATCCAACCTCTCTGAGCTTCAGGAAGAGGAAAATGACCTATTTCATGGGCGGTAACAAAGGTACATAAAGGGCTTAGCACAGTGCCTGGCATACACAACCCCGGCTATTATTTTTCCTTAGTCGCTTCCTTCCATAGGGCTTCCTTGGATTAGGGCTGGCCCTTGGTGGGAGGGGGCGGGATGGTCACCTGGGCCATGGCCCGAGGCCTCAGGAGAAACCCTATCACAGAAGGCTCATCCGTGATTAGCTTCCCTGCATGAGCTCATCCACTTCACATCACTGTCCTGCCAGGTAGGGGTCATGATTGCCCCCATTTTACAGTCATGGCCACTGAGGCTCGAAGAGGGACTGAGCTCTGTGGGTCCCAAGTAATGGTGGTGCCGGGCAGATTCCCACTGTGCTCAGTGGAGCTGAAAAGCTGGGGTCATCGTGCCCAAGTTGAGTGGGGAGAGTTTATGAAGCCCAGGGAGCTGGAGATTGGGGTTGGGGATGGAGATTTAAAGATGCATCTGACTCAGAGAGCAGACTGGTGGTTACCAGTGGGGAAGGGGGTTGGGGGATGGGCATACAGGGCGGAGGGGTCAACTGTATGGCGATGGATGGTAACTAGACCTTCAGCGGTGATCGCTTTGTAATGTATACAGATGTGGAACTATAATGTTGTACACCTGAAACTTACATAATGTTATACATTATTTTACTTCAATTAAAAAAATGCATCGGTGACGGTGAAGGCCACTGTTTATGACTTCACAGGGAGGCTCAGCTTCCTTGAGGCTGGCTCCCCAGCCCCTCTGCCTTTCCCCTCCTCTGCCTGGGACCCCTCCCCCCTCGGGCTACCTCTCAGCCCCCAGGGAAATCACAGCAGGTGCCTTCAAACCTGCACTGGAGGGAAGGCTTCCTCCCTGTCAGCTACAGAGGAATTAAATGTCAGCAGGTGCGTGGCCTGTCTGTGGGCGGCCGGGCAGGGGCAGGGCCGGGGCAGGGAGCCGCTGGCAGCTCCTCCCCGTGACATTTCCCAGCCCTCCCGCCCCTTCCAGCTGCCACACAGGACTTGCTAAATGAAAGATGCTTCACACGCTCTGAACTCCGGCCTGGTATTTTCCAGCTCCTCTCGGAAATGCCAAGTCTTTAAAATGATTTACTGTCACGCAGGCAGATGGGGAGACAGGCAACTTGGGAATGGTCTGAGGGAAGACGGTGTACTGGGCTCAGGCAGGGTACCTGGGTCCCGGGAGTGGCCAGCTGTAGGGCCATGAGGGAGCCCCGCAGCTGCTCTGGGCCTCGGTCTCTACTTCCCTGAAATGGAGTGGAGGCGAAGTTGTTTCTGAAAGGACTCTGTAAAGAAGAGTGAGTGGTGAGGGCTGTTCACTGGGCCGGGGCCAGGAAACAGGAGGGCCAGGTATGCCAGTGTGGGCCGGTCGGTCCCAGTGCGGAGGAGGGGTGGAGGAGGCTCCCCTTTCTGTGGCGTGACAGTGACTCATCTGCTCCCATTAGGGCTTCAGGACTGAGCCTCGAGCACTGCGGCGGGCGACGGTGAATGTGTGGGGGACGTCCCTGAAGCTCTGGGGCCTGGAGATCCTCTTTAGCTGGAAACCCACTAGGGAGCAAGAAACCAGAGTGACGACAGTCGTGATGATAGAAATAATAGTAAGAGCAGCCAATCATCTTGGCACTTGCTCTGTGCCAGGCGCTGTCCTAAGTGCTTCACACACCACAACTCACTCACACCTACAACAAACCTGGTATTATCTCCATTGTACAGGAGGACCTGCAGCACAGAGAGGTTCAGTAGCTTGCCTAAGGCCACACAGCTAAAAAGTGGTTAAGCTTCAAAGACACTTACGTCTGGCTCCTAAGGGTCCTAGGGTTGTGGCGTCCGTCATTGAGAAACCCTTGCCAGCCTCTAGCTACTGGGTTGGAGCCTGCCGAGGAAGGAGGCTCGGGGGGCTGGAAATCAGGCTTTCGAGTTCCCAGAGAACAAGCCGATGATTGCCCAGGCCAGCCAGGCCTTGCTCAGGGCATCGGACAATCGGACTTCCTCTGCAGTTCTGAGGGGTAGGATGAGAAGGGACCCTCATGGTCCTCTTCTACCAGAACATCTGATACTGGAGCCCCTTCTAAGGGTGAGGGGACTGGTGCCAAGGACATAACTGCTCCCTCGTGATGACGACTAGCTGCTGTTTGCCAGGTGAGGCAACTGACGCTCGGGAATGTCCAGGAATTTATCTAAAGCCACACAGCTGGGAAGAGGCAGAGAAAAGCCCAAAGGCAGTGCATCAGACTCTAAAGCCGTATGCCTTTTAGTGTCATTCTAAAACACTGGAGGTGTCACTGGCCTCGTCCCAAGCTGTCATGGTGAACTGGGACCTCCGGAGAAGCTGCCCTGTCTGCTGAGTGGTGGGTTTCTTTGCTATTTATCCTCACTGTGTTGCCTTCCTTTGCATATGGGATTACATTCATTAATGGGATGACTTGATGGACGTCTCCCTAGGCGGTGAGCTCTGTCCGTGCAGGGGCCCGTCTGCTTTAGCCCCATTGGATCCCCAGCGCATGGCTCAGTGCCGGCCACCCAGCAGACCCGCACAAATAGGTAGTGAATAAATGAATGAACTCTCAAAGCAGACTGCTTCCTTCCTGGTCCATCATGATGGCTACAAAGAGATGGTCTATATGGAGCCCGCCTAGAGGGCTTCCCCTAACTGCCCTTGTTGTTGCCCAGGACAGGTCACTTCCTCTGACCCAGAGTAACCCTGCCTAGATCTCATCCCCCTGAGCCTTCCTCACCTACCATTACTGGGACTTGACTCTGCCTAGCCTTGGGCTACATGCTTCGCACATAGTTTTTCACACTGTTTTTTCAACAATGTTTTGCAGCAGGAACTCTTACTATACCCATTTTACAGTTGAGGAAACTGAGGATCAAAGAGCTAATCATCTCACCCAAAGTCACGCAGCTTGTTATGATGGAGACAGGGTACAAGCCCAGGCCTGAGCATCCCCATCTGTAAAATGCTAACGATAAACTCTGCCATCCATAAGGACAACAGTGATGGAGAGTCTGAAACTAAACTTTGGCACTGTGTATTTCCATGGTCATCCTCTCAGCAGCAGGACAGGTTCTGCTCTCTGGTTCCTTTGAACCAGCTCCATGGATGGGACTTCTTCATGGTTGCCATGGTGCCAGGAGAGCCGGGTCCCAGCAGGGACCCTGGCTGGGAAGTTGGCCGATGGGCCCAAGAAGAAGAGTTAGTGGGGGGGCTGATTATTATTTACTGAGCCCCCTCTGCCCTCAGGACTAAGCACTGTCCACATGGTGCCTCATTTCGTCTTCACAGCATCCCCATGAGGCAACCAAGGCTCAGCAAGTTTCCCTAGATCGCCTGAGGTCACACAGCTGGAGGCAAAGACCCTCATCTGTTGTACTTTAAAGCCTAGGCTTTGTCCTGCTGACAGTGCCGACCACCCACCGAACACGTACAATGTGCCAAAGACTCAGCCCCTCAGTCATCCTCTTAGATTGGTCCCTATTGAGCCCATTTTCACCCGAGGCAACAGGCTCAGAGATGTGAGGCAACTGGCCCAAGTTCACGTGGATTGGAAGTCAATGCTGTCTGACTCCCAAACTTGGGCCCTTGACTGCTCTGCGGCCCCCAGGAGATGGCCCTGGTGCCGTCCTGGTGAGTTGGGGGGCACTCACCTCCTTGATGAAGTTCATGAAGCGGCCGCCAAAGCGCCACGCCTTGTGCCGATGGCACTGCAGGGAGTTCACGGTCATCTGGGGTGCCCGCTGGTAGCACACGGACACGATGTGGACGGCGTCGTACAGTAAGGCCGCGTCAGTCTGGAGGGGAGGCCCAGGGTTGCCTGAGAGTGGCTCGGGCCCAAGAGTCCTCAGCCACCTTGCCCTGTCTCCCTTCCCCTCCCCCACCAGAGGCAAGGGGGTCCTGGTGAGGGAAAGGCCCTGAGACCCTGGAGGTGACCGTGCCCCTGCTCCGAATGAGAAGCCAAGCTCGGCTTGTCTCTGCAGCTCTGCAGACACCGGACTCCCTCCCTCTGCAGCTCAGATCTTCTCTGCCAGGCCCCGCCACCCCGTGCCGTTGTCCCTGCTATTGCCTGCCCCTACGCACACCTTCAGCTTTCCGGCCTCCCCAGCCTCCTGCCAGCCGCAGCTGAAAGTCCCCCGTGCCCAGCACCCCCTAGTCCTTATTCCTACTCTCTGTAACCATCTGGCTCCGTGCCTGCACTCCCACACTTGGGGTGGGACTCTGTCTGATCCCTTTGTGTCCCTGGCCCCGGGCCTACGGTCTGGCAGATACAGGGCAGGTCTTAAGAAGGAGAGTGGTGGGAGGGAAAAATAAATAGGGAAGAAGGAGAGAAGGAAGGGAGGAGGAGAGGGAGGAAGGGAGGAAGGAAGGAAGGATAGAAGGAAGGGAGGAAGGAAGGAAGAAGGGAGGAAGGAAGGAAAAGAAATGGAAAGAGGGAGGGAGGAACGGAGGGACGGAGGAAGGAATGATGGGAAGGAGGGAGGGAGGGGAGCCCCCAGGTCTGGCCCTCCCGGCTGCAGTACCATCATCACTCCATCCAACAGGCCGGACTCTGCCCGGGGAGCCGCCTGCAGCCGCTCCATGGACCACTTCTCCACGATGGCCGAGACATGGGGGTTGTCCACGTTGAGGATCCGGAATCCCGTCAGGTTCACCCCTGAGTAGCGGTAGGGCTCCAGGTCTAACGCATAAAGATCCTTGGCAGAGAGGGTTTCAGTAAACAAAGGTGTGGTCTGGCTGTGAGTTCCAGCCTCACCTCCCACACTCCCTACTGGGGCCCCAGAGCAGCCGCAGCTCCCTGCAGGGCCCTGTGGCGGTGAGGCCCAGCAGCGAGGATGGAGTACCCATGGGAGCATCGCACTTGGAGTCCACTTGACCCTGCAGGAGTCCAGCCAGCCTGCCTGGTGGCTGACCCCACTTACTCTGCTGGACCTCAGGCACACGGCTCAGCCTGTTTCTTCATCTACAGAATGGGGATCATGCCTCCTCTTGAGGCCCCAGTGAAGCAGTAGACATCAAATGCCCAGCCCGGAACAGCAAAGGAGCTTGATGATGGTCATGACCGTCATCCTCTGATGGGGGAGGTCCGCTTTGGGAAGACAAAGGGCATTGGGTCTGGGCCTCTCCAAGTCACCCAGAGGGAGGCTGAAGGGAGGATTTTATCGCCCCAAAGAGGGTATTTTAAAACAGTCTCTTCTGAAAACAAACTTAGGGTTACCAAAGGGAAAGGTGAAAGAGGGATAAATTAGGAGTTTGGGATTAACAGATACACACTACTATATATAAAACAGATAAACAACAAGGACCTACTGTATAGCACAGGGAACTATATTCAACATCTTGTAATAACCTACAATGGAAAAGAATCTGAAAAAGAATAGATATATAGATACATATGCATAACTGAATCACTTTGCTGTACACCTTATACAACACTGTAAATCAACTACACTTCGATAAAAGAATTAAATTAAAATAGTCTCTTCTGCCTGAGACTGAAGGAGTATAGCTGTCCTCTTCTCTACCCTTGCCCCACATCATCAGCCAGGCCCCCTCACCCCCTGCCTCCTAGGAGCAGTCAGCCTGTCTGTCTGTGGGCCAGGTCATGTCCGGTCTGGTGCAATGGCCTAAAAGCCAGGAAGACAGGCCTTAATGCACGGGGGCAGCCCAGCTTCAGCCCCTCCTGCCAGCTTTAGCTCTGGGGCACGGTGAGCTGGTGAGGGCAGGGGGCAAAGGGAAAGAGGGGGGTTGGCTGCAGAGGGAGGAGCCAGGTGCTAGGCTGAGAAGAGCTGGCACGAGGTGGGGGCTGGTGTGAGGAGCAGAGCAGAGCTCTGTCCTGTTAAGAAAAACTACCCAAACTTGGAGATAAGGCAGACGGATAGCAGCGCGTCCTTTCAATGTCACACAGAAGCACTGCTTACCAGGCCCTCCTGGGACTGTGTAATTCTCCGGGAGAATGCACCCGGGTTTGACTTCACTTTCGGCTACTGCTTAAAGGTCCAAATTCTGAGCTAATACGTAGATTTTTGCCCATAGAAAAGATAATCCCCAAGGTGGTGGTTTTATCGCCCTGTAGGATATTAATCCATTTTTGTGTCTAACTTAGCCATCTTATTTTATGTTCCCTCTACACCAAATACCTATAAATACTCAATCCTTCAAATGTTCTTTGAGCCAGCGTTGTCATCCTACTGGTTCCTTTGTTCGTGACTTGAATACATCTTTCACACGTGTTCATTCTATATTTGCATAAGAGTCATGTTACTTTTTGAAACGTGTTATGTCGACAATCTAGATGGGCCTCATCCCACTAGTGGGGAAAGTGAGTCTTAAGGTCTGAGCTCCTCCTCATCCATTGTCTGTTCTTTTCCACCCTCTCCTCTCATCCAGCTGCCTTCCATTCTGGCCCCCACCCCGCCCGTCCTCTTTCCCGGGTCCCTCAACTCAGTCACTCCCTCCTATGCTGGGACAGAGTGGCCGGGGACGGTGTACTTGCCTCTCCATGGCTGCAGCCGTCAGGAGTAACATCTGGCCCCATCACAGACCCAGCTTCAGTTAAATCAATGATGGCTCATGGAAAGATAATGAGGGATAAAACCTGGAGCCCACAGAGCAGCTCCTTCACACCGTGCTGGCTTCCTCTGGTCTCTGAGATGTTCCTAATTCGTGCTGAAATCCTCCTGTTCCTCCTGTACCTCCAACTGGTCGCCGTCTGGAATACACTGTGCTGGTTTCCTCTTTAAGGGTTTAGGGGTTAGGGGAGAGGCTGGAAGCAGATTTGAGCCCAAGCAAGAAAGTCTAGTCTCAGCCTTGCCCAAACAAATAGGGCCCTGATTCAAAGCCGGGATTTGGGATGGGGGAGGGGCTGGGTGGGAGTAGATGGAAGAGGTCTCCATGGAATTGACCAGAGGGTGTCTCTGTGGCCCCAGTCTCAGTGGGGAGTGGAGGGTGGGCTGTGTGCTCAGCCCCACGCATGGAGTGTATCATCTGATCTTCACAATCCCCTCTAAAGTAGGTATTTAATAGTATTCCCTTTTTAGAGAGGAGGAAACAGGGCCAGAGGGGTGAGGTGACTTGCCTAAGGTCATAGAGCTCATGAAGGCAGCGCAGAAACCGTACCCAGGTCCATCTCAGTGGTGTGTTGGAGCTGGCTTGAAGTGGCTTGTAAGAGCTAAACGTCAGCACTTCTTCTTGACACTGCGCTCAGTGACGTTCATTGGTAGCCTGATATTGGCCATGGTGGGAGTATTTACACCATGAAAACTGGCAAGCACTACATATCTGGGTTTTCCCCCTTTTTGGACAGCTGGCTGTACACATTTACTAGTACACCGTGTCTGTCCTATTTAAAAATCCCCGTGCTTTATGTCCCCAGTGGTTGTCAAGCACAAGATATGCACCAGAATTGTTTTTGGAGCTTTTTTTGGAAAGTATGGGCCATAGAGAATGTGGGCTGGGGCCTCAATCTGTGTTTTGAGAAGCCGCTAATCTAAGCTATTACTCCTAACTGGGAAACGCACAGGGAGGGGTCTGGGCTTAGACAGGGAGACCTCTTGAATCAGAGGGAGAGGGGGGAAACACATTGGAAGGAGGCCTCTCTTCCCACAGCTCCTTCCTGAGAACAGCTCACTGGGCAGCCCCAGGTGATGGTTATGAGCACAGACCATGAGGCCAGGCCATCTACTCTCCTTTCCTCAGTTGCCTCATCTGAAAAATGGGCATGATAATAGTACCTGCCATATAGGGTGGTCATGAGGAAGAAACGGGTTAATAGACGTACTTAGAACGTGTCTGGTGCATGGTAGACACCACGGAAGTGCTGACAAACTTTCATATTCTGCCTTCTCTGGCAGCAGCTTGTGACAGCTATTGGACTCAGCCCCCAGGGACACGACTGGGTTATTGGAAGAGAGGAGCAGACATGAGTTGCATCCTCCTGACTTACCTCTCTTGGCAATACAAAAACAATCGCAAAGAGCTAACATTTATTGAGTACCTATAAACCTCAGAACAGTTTCTGTGTGTCTTAGGTGTATTAACTCGCTTAATTCACATTTTCACCTTACAAGAAGGGTGTTATTATCACCCATTTTAGAGGAAGGAACTGAGTCACAGAGAGGTTAGGTCTTTTGCTCAAGGTTACACAGCTGGGGAGCAATGGCGTCAAACCCAGGGCACCAGCTCCCAAGCCCTCCCTCTGTCCTATGACCAGCCCTTGGTTCCCACCCCTGGATATCTCAGTGACCCACCACACAGCATTCAGAGGGATCTTTCTGAAGAATAAACCCAACCGTGTCACTCCCCTGCTTGGCATATTTCAATGGCTCCTTCTTGCCTTTTCAGAATAAAGCACACATTCCTTAGTATAGTTTGCAAGGCTCTCCACCCCTCTGGCCTCACTTTTCTTCCCACCCCCCTCTCATTTTTTGCCCCAGGAACACCAAACTGCTTTTGTCCCCCTTCCCCATTCCTCGCTGGCCCCTGCCCCCATCATGCAGTTTCTCTAAGCCAGTGTCTTTGTGTGTGCTCTATCCCTGGGCTGGAATGCCTGTCTTCTCAATCCTCCTTGGGTGGGCTCACTCTGAGATTCAGCTTGTCACCTCTTCTGGGAAGCCTCCCCTGACTACTACTCTACACCCACACACAATAGGGTGGGTCAAGGGTGCTTCTGCTCTTATCTTGGGACCTCTTTGCTTTCACCCCACTGATAACAACTGTCCACGTCTGCATCTGTCTCCCCTAGGAGGCCCTGGGCTCCCATCACCCTAAGTGGAAAGAAGGGTAGCTCTCTAGGGTACCTAAACAGCCCTGGGAAGAGCCTGGAATGGAGAGGCTAGTGTGTTACAACCTCCTCTCGGGGGGAGCTTTCTATGGGGCTACAAGTTAGGAGCGGTTTGGCAAATTGCCTGAGGTGGAGGATGAGCCCCTCAAGGGTACGGCTTTAGAGACAAGAGAGCTTCCCTAAACTGCCTTTGAAGGAGATGGGTCTGGGGAGCTGGAGGGATTTTGCTTTGTAGGGCGGTGAATGCAAGTTTGGGGCCAGAGCTGAACTGCTGGGGCCACAGAAGAGAAGCTGAGCTCTGCCTCCAGGGGGCGCCCTCCTCCCTCTACCTCTGCACGGGCCTCAGCCTCTTCTCCAATTCAGTGTTGACCTGATACCTAAGGCCTGAAAGATGCCCAACATGAGCCTGCCTAGAGCCTCCGTGACTCAGCTCACTTCCCTGAGGACTAAAGACCAGCCGGACTCAGTGAGAAGGGCAGCATCTCTGGCTTCGGTGGGGGCTCGGGTGCTGGCGTCATCAGCCCTTCCGGTTTCCAGATGCAGCACTGAGTTGGCGGACACTCACACAGTGGCTGTGGCCAATCGCAGCCTGGGAGGGGGCACGATGGGGTGTCACCGCTGGAGTCACCTTCATCCCTGTCACCCTGAGCCTGCACTCAGCTGCAAAGTGTTGTAGGGCTTGTGGCACTGAGTACCACCATCCCTGTGACATGAGGGCAGTGATAATGCGGAGCTGGAAAAGAGGCCTCTTTGTCCGGCTCCAATTTTTTGTCCAAACTGCCCTGGGCTGAGACCCCATGTGCTGTACACAGTGAACTGTGCACAACCTTGCTGCTTGGCAAAAAGTTGCTGTTCTCCATGCCAAATGTTGACACATTGAATTCAGTATCAACGAGGGACCTTTTAGAAACATTCAGCATAACATAATAGACTAATTCATTAGCACCCCATGGGTCTGACTCGGTAGAAGCTGAAGCTCGGAAAACATCGCCTTAAGGAATGACAGATGAAAATATCTTTCCCATGATATAACTGTTATTGCCGGGAAGCGGCATTAATTGTGATTGCTTATCTATTAATTTATTATAATTCTTTTTTCACCTCCAGGCTTTTACCTACACATGACATGTACCAGGGGCTCAGCTGGGGCTGATTAACGCGGGGTTATCTGGGAATGGCTCAAAGCTGGCTGGACCAGATAATGCCAGCTGGGGTAATTAAAATGTCTTCTGCATGGGAGAAGCAAGTTTGGAGAATTTTTTAGACACGAAGAATTGGTGACGTGGGTTTCCTAAAGGGAAGGAGATAAATGCCAAATGCCACTGCCCTCCCACATACAGCCATGATTGACCAATGGGCACAAAGTGGCACAATCATGAGGTAGACTCCCAAGCCAACGGGGCTGGAAGGAGGAGCTCGGAGCTGGAGCTGGAAGCAGGACATGGGGACCCAGGCGACATAGCTGATGCCCTGGCATATGGGGAGCTGCTGGGAGATACCCTGGTACCCGCTGCAGCCCAATCCCCCAACACACACACATATTCCGCTGCAGAACTATTTGTATTGCAGGGACTGTGCCTCTCTGGAAGGATCAGCTCTTCCTGACCCTCAGAGAGGCATGGGGAGGAAGGGCAGTGGGCTGGAACAGAAGTCAGGAGCCAAGGCTTTTATCACTGATCTGCTGTGAGACTCTAGGCAGTTCACTCAACCTCTCTGGTCCCAGGTTTCCCCATCAATTAATGGGGAGCACAAACTGCCCTGGGAAGAGGAAAATCAGAGATGTGGAGAAAGGGCTTTGGAACCTGTGAAGTGTGGGTGCCGCTGAGATTTGTGGAGGCTTTGTTCCCCGCGTTAGTGTCAATCACGTGATGCCTGGACCATCACAGCCTGTGGAATCCGAGCCGGAGCCAGTCAGAGGAAGCCAGGCGACACTGCATGCGGCTCTCGGCACAAGCTTCAGCAGAGGGCTTTGGAGCTGGATAGGTCCCGGCTGGACAAAATCCTTGTTCTTCTCCTTTTTTACTGAGTGACCTCTTTGAGCCACAGTTTCTACTTTTCTGTAAAACTGGGAAAGTCATACCTCCCTTGGAGAGTTGTTCAGAATTTTGGATGAGATGGGGTATACTGAGCACATAAAATATATAAGCGGGAATTATTTCATTAATCAATTTAACTCTTACATAGTACTAAGTAACACTTTCCTTAGTGCTTTACTGATGTCAACATACTCGCTTAATGCTCAGCATAACAGTCCTATGAGATGGTACTGTTCTTGTGGCCATTTTACAGATGGGGAATGAGGCACAGTGATGCGAAGTAACTTGCCCAAGGAAGTGGAAGAATCTCGATTCTAACTCAGGCGGATTGGCACCAGAGTCGGTGGACGTCACTGTTGCTATGATGAGGATGTTAATTTCACTGATTACTTTCTACTTTGTATTATATTCATTCATTCATTCATTCAGGCATTAATGAGCACCTACTGTATTCCAGGTGCTATTTGGGCACTGGAGATATAGAGGTAAACTGGGCACCGTCCTTGATCCTTATGTGCACAAAGGAAGCCTACCAGCTGGTGAACTTTGTGTTCAATCCATCTCTAGACACCCCCTCTCACCCAAGTGCCTAGCTTGGTACCTGGGACCTTGAGAGCATATGTATATGCCTGCTGGATCAGTGAGTATATGAATGACTGAATTAAGGAAATGTAAAAGTAAGGAAAACAGGGACTTCCCTGGTGGTTCAGTGGTAGAGACTCTGTGCTTCCCCTGCAAGGGGTACAGGTTCGATCCCTGGTTGGCAACTGAGATCCCGCATGCTGCGCGGTGTGGCCAAAAAAAAAAAAACATAAAAAAGTAGGGAAAACAGACACTCTCTTGGGCTAGGATACTGCCCCAGGGTGCAAGGATACTGCCCTGCCCCTCCTTCCAAGAAGTCCAACCCTGACCCCACGCTGGCACTGGCATTAATGTGGAGAGCCGCTGGCGTCACTGGGGTGGTGCCTTCTCCAGAGTCTTGTCTCGAAGGTCAGGTCGGGCCTCAGCTCCCTGAGGGGACACCCCCTCTGGCCTTGGAATGAGGGCATGAGCCAGGCAGAGATGCTTTTAATTGACTGTCTGGAGCTAGGACCGGAAGCAAAGCACAAAGAGGCCTTAACCACAGGCCCCGTGTGGACACAGTGGAGGAGGGGTCCGTACTCAGGGTGGGTGAATGAGATCTGTGGATTTTGTTCCTGCCGCTTCTGAAGGGATCTCCCAGGGCCCCAGCCCTTCTGCTTGGTGGCCATGACTTAGATTCTGTGAGCCCACTGTACTCTGTCCCCCACTGCCAGACCTCGGCTGACCAGCCAAGGAGTGGTCACCTCCCAAGGGGGGTTGCTACAATCTGGCTGATGACTCAGCCTCTAACCTGGGGACATTTGAAAATGTGTGGATGGCACTTATTTATTTGTCACCAAGCCTGGAAATCAGTGAGCAGGGACAGGATGCTAGACATTCTAGAGTGGGCAGGACGTTCCGGAAGGATTAAATGTCCAGCCTCAAATGCCTATATGGTGCCCTGTTGGGAAGCACTGGCTGGTGCTTGGTCAGTCAGAAATTTGACCCAGGGAAGGTGGGTAACACTCAGAGAAAGAGGCGGTGAGAAGTAGCAGAGGCAGAATGGATGGTCAGTTGGGGTGTGATGATCCCAGGGCAGCTGTGATGAGCTGAAGTTTCCAGGGAACAGAGGCGGCGAGGAAGGAGCTGAGGCCGAGAGCAGGGGGAGGGAGCAATGGGCAGAGAGAGGGAAACGGAAGAGCCGGGCTGAGTCTCAGGGCAGAGGGTTGGAACCATAATCCTCGGGATGTCCAGGGTTGCTCTGGATCCAGAACCACTCTCCACATCTGCTCTTGTGGCCTGGTGGTTCATTCTTGAGTCTCTAGTGACTTGAGGTTACCTGAGTGAGCTCTGCTCCTTGAAACCAAAAGAGGCCAAATGAAGGATCTGAAGCCCAGAGGCATCACAAATTATTCCCATTTTAGAGGCAAGGAAACTGAGGCCCAGGGAAGCTAAGCAATCTGCCCATGTGCACAGTCCCTGGTGCTAAAGGGACTCTCATCCTTATCTATGCCTCCGAGGCCTGCTCTCCTGTCACTGCGCTAGAAAGTAATGTGGAGGGGGGATGGGCACGGTCTGCAGGGGGACCACAGCCGTCCCGGGAGGTCTGCCTGCTCCTCGCTTGTATATTCCTACATGGACTCCAGGGCTTTGTTACAGCAGCTCAAAGCGGTGGACTCAGGGAGGCGAGCCAGCAGGACGGAAGTGTGGGAAGAATGTGCTGAGCTGGCACAGGGCTGGTGGGGACCTCTAAGGGCCCAGACGTTGGACTCAGCACCCTAGGAGCCCAGGGCTGCCATGCCAGGAGACAGAGCCTCGGGCGCCTGGAATGTGCCCCACCCCACCTTCCCAGCCTTGCTCCTCTGCCCTGCTCCTAGCTCCATACGGAGGTGGAATATTGGGGATCTGATGACCTCATCCTCTAGCCTCCAATGACTTTCCCAGGGGAGAAGCTAGTTTGGGTGGATAGAAATCCAGAAGGGACCAGGGCAGAAGGTACCTGGTCTCAGTCACCAGCTTCCAGCATCCCTTTCTCCCACCAAGGCTCCTGGCAGGTCCCCAGGTCTGGGCTCTGGATCAGAAGAGTGGGCAGGGTGGCCCCTGAGCTCTGCCATGGGCACAGGGTTGGGGGTGGAGAGAGGGTAACAAGCAGTTGTATGCTGGGAAATGCTTAATAACCAGCTCTCAGGGGATGACAAGGAGGAACCTCTTATTTGTAGCATTTGCCAACTTCTGTGATGTGAATACTCCCACCATGGCCAATCTCAAGCTACCTGCATGATGTCACTGACTGAACGTGGAGCCAGAAGAGATGAACACAGCTGGCTCTGGCAATCAACCAGAGTGAGCCTTGAAGAGCTAACCTGCCTCCTGGCCTTTGCTTATGCTGTTCCTTCTATGTGGAATGCCCTTCCTCTCTCTCCTTGGTGAACTCCTACTGATCCTTCAAGGTCCAGTTCAAACATCTTCTTTCCTGTAAAGACTGCCTGAAATTCCCCACCTTCCACCAGCTCTGTGGCACCTGGCGTCTCCTTCTGCTGTGCCCCGTGGCCATCTGATGTGATGGCTTGTGATGGCACAAGCTGGCCGAATGAGTTACACATAGAGATGCAGACTGGGCAGGATGGGAGCTCCTTGAGGGCAGGCCTCAGTGCCAGTCGTCTTGAGATACTCAGTTGAATACAGGTGCTGGGTAAGGAATGTTAGCTGGGTGCTGGATGAACGAAGGAACACAGCTAGAGCCTTGCAAGACTGCAGTGGCAAGTCTGATGCAGATTTTGGGAGCTTGTGTCAGCCACAGGATGTTTAGTGATGCTGTCACTTGCCCCAGATCTGGGCTGGGTAAAAGAGTCTACCTGGGGCCCCAGTGACATCCAGGGCATCTGGTTCCAAAGCAGGGTGGCTGGGGGTTGGTGCCCCTTTGGCACAGGGATCTCTTTATTATGCTGATCTCAGACCACAACTAATTATCCTAATGGGTTTAAATGGCCCTAAATGTTCTCAAGGTTTGGACAGGACCCATCTGGAGCCCGCAGGTGGGCTGGCCCCGGCTGATAGTGAGTGGGCAGACCTGAGCGTGGATGCCACAGGAATCCAAAGCGGCAACTCCCGTTGCTGCGTGAGGCCTGAGGCCTGGGACCTGTGTGAGGGCGTGTGGGCCGGGGCCAAGGGTCATCGTCATAACAACAGCCCTTCACACGAGCAGGCACTGCTCTCAGCGCTTTCGTTCATGAACTCATTCAGTTCTCACAGCAATCCTAGGAGGTAGGAGCCATGATCATGCCCATTTTGCAGAGGGAGAAACTGAGGGAGGTTAAATGATTTCTGCGAGGTCTCACAGCCGGCAAGCAGAGGGGCTTGTGTTCACACTGGCAGGTTCTAGAGTCCCTGTCTTTAGTCACAACAAGATGTCACTTCTCAAAGTGGGCAGGCCACAAAGACAAATTTGTGCCCCTGCCTGGGGCCACACCTACAGCCTTAGGAAGCAAGTCCAGCCTGAATCTCCTCTAGCTGCCGCAACTGTCTCCCCCCGGCTGACCTTGTTCTGAGGGAGCCCCACCCCGACCCGTGCCAGGACTCGGAGGTACGTTACCAGGGTGGTGAAGATGAAGTGGTAGTACTCGGTCATCATGCCCATGGCCATGGCCTGCGGGAGAGCAAAGTGTCAGCACCCTGCAGGGAACACCCGAGAAACCCCTCCCCCTCTCCACCCCGGCAGGGGGGGATGGGGGGTGGGGAGGGAGGGGGGAGAGAGCGGAGAGGACCCGGGGCAGCACAGGCTGGCGGTGGGTTGGCAGAGGCTGGCCGCTTGGAGTGGGACATCCTCTGAGACCACCTCCCGACGGAAAATGACTGGCTGGCAGACAGCAGTGGATTTCACACTGGAGCGTGCAGCAAAATCACGGGTGACACATTAAAATGCAGAATCTTAGGCCACACTCTCCAAAGATTCCAAATTCTGCAGGGCCAGGTTTGCCTTTTTAGTAAGCATCTCTGGGCCTGCCACACTTGGAGAAATGCTGAGGGAATCCGCCCAACATCGCCTCCTCAAGTGCCCTGACTCTCCTCAGCTGAACTCACTGTCATGGCTCCAGAAAGACGTCTGTGGGAGCCAGGCCCCCACCAGCCCAGCCAGGCCCGACGAGGAGGGTCTGTCCTCAGTCTGAGCCTCCCCCGGAAGGGCTGACACATCCCTGCTTCTTGGGTCCTGGTTGGCCACACAGCGGGCCACGTGGCTGCTGTGAATTATTATTCTATACCATCATGAAATCTATTGTATTTTATTAGAAGCCTATAATCTATAATACTAATGACCATAATGCATTTTCTACAGAGTTCTTCAGAATGCGGCCCACAAAGTGCTCCAGGAGGAAATGTCACTGGGTCAAGTACACTTGGAAAATGCCTCACGTTCCCTCCCGGTCTTGGAGGTTCACAACCCGCATTTGCAGGTGAAAGGCTCAAGAAGTCCTCAGTACGCAGACGTGCTCACCTTGGTTTAGTTCAGTGTCAGGCTGAGCACAGAATCTTCATTTTCAATTCTAGAAGTTTTCATGTCAGCAAACTGGGGAGTGAATTCGGACTTTCGGGCTGGATGACCTCAGGCCCATTACTTTCCCCCGGAGCCTCAGTCTCCCCATCTGAAACCGAGCACGATAATCGCCCCCACTTCCCAGGGTGGCGGTAAATGAGGGGCAGTGTGTGTACCCGGCACCGAGTAACTGCTCAGCGAACCCAGGCTGGGACTGTCTTTATTACTCAGTTGCACATGCCTGGAAGAGGAGGGAGTCACTGGGCGCCGCTGGCCGGGACACTGAGGGTTAAGGGATTTCTGGGGAGCATGTACTTCTTCCACGCTGAGTGTAAAGATGTGCCGCATCCATGCTGACAGTGCCCTGGGCACTGGGATAAACTCTTTCCTCGCCTCATCTCACTGAATCCTCCAGAACCAGGGGAGGGAGGGATCATTCACTCCATCTACAGAGCAGGGGATGACTCCGGGGCCACTTGCTCTGGGGTGTATAGCACCCATGGGCAGAAGCAGGATTCAAGCTCTCAAATGAGTTTTTAGCCCCCATGTGAAGGGTCCTGGGGTGGGACATCCTTTGGGGGAAGACAGAGGCTGCCGTTCAGCTTGGGTACCCCTTGCAGGGTGTGCGGGGCAGGCCTTGGACACATTCATGGCCAGCTCAGCACCTCTCCCCCTGCATCCCTGTGACCCTTCCCTGCCACCAGCATCTCCCGGGGTCATGTGTCAAGGCCCCACAGAATGCCTCCTCCAATCACCAGGTTCGCTTTCTGGGACCACATAACTGCCTTTTACACAAAGCACTGGTTCGAATCAGAGTGGTTTTGTTTTCAGCCGCAGCACCCTTGGAGGGGGCTGTGAGCAATTTCGCTGTTTGTTTCTTAGGGGGCTGGCAGAGCTCGCCCTGGTTCCCAGCACGCCACCCTGGGCTGTGTCGGGAACGGAGGCGCGGCCAAGGACCGAGAGCCATTCTCCTCCCCCTCCGTTGCTGCAGAGCTGAGCAGACGTTGCACAGAGCCTCGATAAACCTCCCAGTGGTAGGAGAGTGACACCGAGTGCCACGGGCTGCAGGGAATCAGTGGCTGGAAGAGGAACTCTGGGGGCTGTTCCCGAGACCCCCAGGCCTCTCCGTGCTTCCCGCAGTGTTCTCTTCCCTCTCCGCAGCCCGCGCCTCCCGCCAGCCCCGAGGTGGCGTGGAAACTAGCATTTACTCAGCACCCTCTGTGCGCCAGGCCTGGCTGGGGCAGCTCATCCATCGTCTCATCCCATCCTCACACCAACTCAGAGCGTGTCGAGACCACTGTGTCCAATTTGCTGCTGGTGAAACTGAGGCTCACAGAGGCAAAGTGACCACCCAAGGTCATACAGCCGGAAAGAGGCAGACTAGAGGTCGAACCTGTATCTGGCTGACATCATGCCTGTGTCTGGGAAATGGCGGGGAGAGTGGGAAAAGTGGCAGGCAGATCCCAACCATCCCTCCCGCTGGCCAGGGCTCACGCACCTGCTTGAGGATCTGGGCGGCCATGGTGTGGCTGCAGTCGAAGATAATGCGAAATTCCCGGCCTCGCTTCATCTCCTTGAGCAGCGGGCGTGAGTCATCAGAGTCAAGGGGGAGCTGGCGGATTTTCAGGCGGATGTTGTACCTTGATGGGGCCATGATGAGCTCCTGCAGTCGGATGAGCCCTGAGAGGTCCCGGGGCACAAGAGACACATGTGAGCCCACATACACCCAGCTGCAGGTATCCACAGACTCGTGTGGCCACAGGTCTACAGACACATATGGACACTGACATGAGGCCCACGGAGATAAGTTCATGGACTCAGCCACGCATGTGCAGACACAGGCACTAGCACACTGGGGCACAGACACGTGCACCCAGCTGTGCACGCTGGCACATGCCCACAGGCATGTGTGTACATACAAACACATGCTTCCATGCGCAGACAGGACATACACTTGGGTTGATAAACACATGTGTACACAGGTAGGTGAAGGTGTGTACACACCTGTAGATTCAAAAGCAGGCATGGACAGCTAGCGAATCCCCACTGAGTCCACCCACCTGCCCCTCTCTAACTCAGTCGGTGTAGAGACTTATGGAGCCTGAACCAGAGGCCCCCCGCTCTTCCTCCCCCTGCCCTCTGCCCCCTGCAACACTGGGAAGCATGGGACGTAATCTTCCTAAACAGTCCCAGCAGCCTGCTTCCAGGATGCGGCCCAAGTGGCGGCTCCAGGCTCAGCTGTACCAACAGTTGGACCAGGTAAGGCCGGGTGGTATTTGTGCCCGGCCTCCACCCCCAAGGGCAGGCTGCCCCCGTACACCTTAACCATTCTTCCGGGCTTAGTGCAACCGCCTCCTCCATGACGACTACCTCTATTGCTCTGCCCAGACAAGGTCTCCCCACCCCACTCCCATCCTGCCCCTCTCCCCCGAAACTCAGTGGCCTCGTCCTTCAGCACCAGCCTCCTCTGGCCTCATCTCACTCTCCTGGTCCTGTCACAGACCCTCAACATCAGGGACTGGGTCTCCACATGCCCTAGCACGGGGCCTGGCACTTTGGTTGTGCTCAACACAAATTTCCAGAACTGGATTGACTACTGTCTTTTTTTCTCCCCACGCTGAAATATCCTCCACCTTGGCATTTTGCAAAACCACTTAATCTGGGGACTTCCAGGGAAAACTGAATGTCACTTCTTGGAGACAAATGGCTCGCTTAGGTCTAATTAAGTCCATTTCCATCCTTAGTACAAGGTCCATTCTTGCTGACTCCTCTCTGCTTAGCCTGGAAGCAAGTTTGCTTGCCGTTCTCTCTCGCCCTACCCACTGCAGGAAGAGCGGAGGAAGCACAGGCCCAGGGTCCCAAGCAGGCCGTCCCCTCCCACCTGCTGGGCTCCCCGCCCATACTCAGGGCTCGGTGTCTGCATCCTGGCTGCGTCGTCCACTCAGCCATGCTCCATTTCCCCTCTAACAGCACTCTGGTTTTCCTTTAGGGAACAACTCCTACCCCATGCTCAGTCCATGTGACTCAAGAGTCCCCACTCCAGGGACACAGAATCTGTCCCCACTCCAGGGACACAGAATCTGGCCCCAGTCTGGTCAATCAGCACACACATTGCTCTAGGCAAAGGTATGGGCTTAGAGACGGATGTGTGACACCAGCTGGTCCTATCAGATGACTCCCAGGAATTGTGCCAGAGCAAATGGTAAGAGACAACCCTCTTTCCATTTAACTCCAAATGGGGAGGAAGCGAGTCTGGGGTCACCACTTAGAACCTGAAAAGGATTCCCACAGGGCAGAAGTCAGGAAACACAGAAAGAAAATAAGCCCTAAAGATACTCATTTGCACCTCTAAAGCTAAAATTACTCCTGAACTTTCCAGTAAATGAAACCAACAAAATCCTCCCCCTACCCTCGCCTTTTTTTTTTTTTTTTTTTTGCTTAAGCTAGTTTGCGATGGACTAAAGTTCGCAATCAGCTGTCGCAGTGCCCCCTATCTGGACAGAGTCCCCCCACACAGACAACCCACTTCCTGAGCCTTCCAACAAAAAGTCTGGATTTCCAAAGCCATTTCTGGTACATACACCTGGGTCTGTCCACCCTCTCATTCCCGCTCCTGAGGGCTGGACATCCGGAAAGCAATCCGACTGGTATCCGTCACTCCACTCTGCTGGGGAGGACAGAGATATTCCTCTGGGACCTAAGCCTCCCAGAGAGCTCCCAAACAAGCTTCGCCATGGCTGTGGGCATCAGGAGCCCCCAGCCCCCTGGGAGGTCTCAGATCCAGGTGTGTGGGCTGGGAGAGGGCTCTGGAGCCCTAGAGTGGTCTGGACCAAACAGGGGTCCCAGTGCTTTCTAATACCAGACTTGATGGGGGCAGGAAGAGGATATCAGGTGACCTTACAGAGGAAGGAGGGGTCACAAGCTTCCCCCAAACACACACACACACCCATCCTTACCCTCCCTCCTCAACTAATCCCAGAAGTTCTTACTTTGGCTGAATGATGCTGCCCGCTCACACCTGTTACCTTGCGTGGCCCTGAGCACACGCTTTGCTCCCACTTGCTCAGTTTTCAGACCCAGGCGCAGCATCGGTAGGCACATGGGCTTTGGGGACCCAGGACATGCGGACAGGGACAGTCTGGATGCTAGAGCAGAGGCCACCAGAGCTTTCTTGTCAGCCAAGTTCACTGCCCTGTGTAATACACAGTGACCCACATTCTCCAGCAGCAAATGTCAGACCTCCTTCCCGTCGGTGTATTCCCAAAGGAGACCAGAGGCTCGTCTTGGCTCACCCCGCAGAGGACTAGGCTCTTTGTTCGCCTGAGGTGAGTTCTCCTTCCTGGCTGCTTCCCTAATCAATCTCTCTCAAAATATCTGCAGTGAATCATGGTTGTGGAAGTCATGCTTTTCACTTACAAAGCACTTCTGCATTCATTACCCTATTTAAACATCTCCCCGTCCTAGAAGGCATACAGAGTAGGGGCTTTTGTTCCAATGTTACAGATAAAGAAACTGAGGCCCAAAGAGGTTAAGTGAGCCTCCCAAGATTTTGCAGCATGCCAGCAATGGGATCAAAATTCAAGACCCATTCTTTTTGGCTCTTAGGCTGGGCCCTTTTTCGTTACCTCAGCATTTTCTGAGCCTCTCCCTTTCACTCTTGATATAAATCTGTCTTTGTGCATGGGTTAGGTTAGGAAGGTGGCTATGTGGCAAAGCTCATAGGGCAAACACTGCTGGTCCCTGAAATAATCACTCTTGGTATTCTATAACTGATGAATTGGCATCCTGAAATCATGGGCCGAACTGATGACCAAAGTTGTTTGTATCCCTATTATCACTGGGTTTTCCTGGGCACACAAAAATCGTATTATAAACTCTCCAACCACAAGCCCTACAATCTGTGTTTTGCTTCCTGCCCCATATGGGATGTCTGCACCTAACAAATTCCACCTATAGTGATATGTAATTAATAAAGGCTCTTGCCCATGATTTCCCCTTGCTCCTGCCTCCTGACCAACCCTCCATGTGGCCCTGGGTGCCATGGTGTGTCCCCTTCTTCTTCTAGGGAACTGTAAGTAACAACTCTTCTTTCTATGCCATTGGTCTTTTCATATCATCACTTGGTCGTATCTACCCTTTAGATCCCAGGTACATTTTAAAACAGTTCTCCCTGCAGTGCATTGCAGTGATGGCCCCAATTCTTCACCCCTCTCTACATCCCCATCCTTTGCCATGTAATTTTGCAGTGCCCTCCAGCTGCGGGGGCAGGTGACTTGCTCTACCCACGACATTGCGCTCAACCACGTGAACTGTTTTGGCCAATGGTGTATTAGCAGGCATGACACAAGCAAACACTTGAAATGGAATTGCACACTGGGTTTGTTCTTTTCACCTCTGCCATCGTCATGACAACACGCCTGGGCTAGCCTGCTGGAGGATTGAGAGCCCAGCTACCCCACCATCTCAGCCAAGGCCAGTCTAGATCAGCCAGCCGTCAGCCGACCCCTGAGCAGGTAAGTGATCCAGCTGAGACCAGAACAACTACCTGGCCAATCTCAGTCAGTCACTGACCCCACAGGCTTGTGAGTTAAATAAATGCTTATTATTTTAAGTCACTAAGTTTTGGGGTGATTTGTTACACAGAATTATTATAGAGATAGATAACTGATGTACCCTTTTCAAGCATACTAAGAGAACCATGATTTTGTTTGGGTGGCAACATGCCAACCCCAAGACGTGACTTGGGATGGGTGAAAGCCCATCAGTGGCAGTCCCATTCCTGTCTGAATGTGTTTAGGGTGGCAGGCGCAGACTCAGTGAGCTGTATAGTGTGGTCTGTTGGAAGGTTACGAGACAGATTTTCCTCCCTGATAAGAGGCACGAACCACATTAAGAACAATCCCTTTGGCTTCTACCTCTTTCTTTACCACTTCCTGGGGTATCATCATATGAGGATGTGATGCTTGGAGCTGCAGCAACTTTATTGTGACTATGAGGGGGAAAGTCAAGAGAACTGCAGTGATACTGACCCAGCACCTTGACTCTGCTGAACTGCTAAACCAGCCCTGGAAAGGCCCATCTCCAGACTTCTTGTCAGTGAGATAACTAAGCGGCTACTGCTCCAGTCAATCTGAGTTGGGTTGTCTGTTACTCACAGACAAAACATCCTAATGGAAACAACCCCCAAAGCAAACATAGCCAAAGTCGGCTATAAAGTGCTTCCCATTCCATGGGTTTGATGACCCACAAGCTGTCCTGTCCCCTTGAAATATCCTGATTCTGGGAGCATACTTCTTACTACTCACTATTCTTCATCAAAGTTATATAATTGTTTGACTGAATCCAACCCTGAATCCCTAGTACTAAGTTCTTTTTGACCAAACCAGCTCTATCACTGACTCCCCTAAGTTTTAAAATATTTGTTGAATTGAATTGAATTGAATATCAAGTTGAATCAAACTATAATTAAATACTACAGGAAAGAGTGTGTTGGGCACTGGAAAGGGTGAAGAAATGAAGATGTTATTTCATCTTCTTTTGAGAAGTTAATAGGGGAGTGAGTGCCCACCCAGAGGTCACTGGTCATCAGAGCTAAGAATCAAGTGATGTGTACATACAGTCAGAGCTAGACATCCTTGGGGAGAGGAGGCTCCAGGCCTCAGCATCCGCTCTGACCAGTCTCACTGGCATCCACCTTCATGCCACAGCATCTTTTCCTCTGCAAAGCCTCTCCCGCTGCCCCCATCCAGCCTGGAGGCACCAGTACTGCTGGGCCGTGGTTTATGCCAGTGTCTGTTCTGACTACTCTGTGCCCGTGACACTCCTACAAATTTTCAATATTACCTGCTCACATCCAATTCTTTTCTTCCATTCTGGTCCCAACTTCTCTTCCAAGCAGCCCCTTTGCTCCTGCCTGGACCAACATGGCCCCCTCTGCCTCAGTCTTCCTGCTCCAGGTTCTCCCTCCAACCCTCTGTATATTGCTGTCAGTGCCACCTTCTAAAACTCTGCTTTTATTATTCTGTTTCTTTGCTCAACCAACACTCAGTGGTCCCTGGCTGCTTACAAGATAAAGTATGAACTCTGAAGCTAGACAGCACAGACCTTTCCCACAGCCTTATACATGCTGTTTATCTGACCTTTTCCTCCTACCCTCCATACTGGGATCCTTTTCCCTGCCAGGCTGTCCTCTTGAGGAGACCGCCAGGCACAGTCGCACCTCCTCATCTTGCTCGCACTCTTCCCCCTCCTGTAATGCCTTCGTGACTCCTCTCCTTGTCCATCCATCCTCAAGGCCAGGCTCATGTCTCTCCTCCTCTGGCAGATCAGCCCAGACTAGCCAAGGCCGTGGAGCTTCCTCTCCCCAGGTGCCTCTAGCTCTGACTGTATGTACACGGCACTTGGTTCTTAGCTCTGATGGCCTAGAGAGACCAGTGAGCTCTGGGCGTGCACTCACCCCACTTCAACATGACTAACTTCTCCAAAGAAGATGGAATAGCCACTTCTTTATTTCTTCTTCCTTACCAGTGCCCAACGCATCCTTTCCTGCCATATTGAATTACAGTTTATTTCCATTTTATTTTCAGTTCAATTCAATTCGATTCAACCAAACATTTAAACGTTTGCATTGTACCACATGCTGTGCTAAACCCCAGAGGTACCAAAGACCCATGGTCTGGAAGCAGAAACAGGCTCAAAGATAGACAATCATTCACAGTGGTATGTTAAGACAGGCAAAACTACAGGGCTGCAGCAACACCGCCATGACTTGGAGCTGGGCAGGAGTGGTTCTCAATAACTGGGGGCACTGAGCAGGGCTCGGGGTCTCTGCCGTCCAATATCTACTGTCCGGTGCTTTGGGTGTAGCAGGAACTCAAGACGTGCTTGTCGAATCCTGAGTTAACTAAATCTCTGATCGTCTTTTCTGAGGGATTCTCTCCCCACTATCCCGACTCCCCATTAGGAGGTAATCAAGAGCTGACACTGAATCACAGGCAGCTGAGAGCTGGAGGGCTTTCTCCAAGCGGGCTGCTGTAGCTCTTGACTTGTCATGTGGGAAGAGCGGGGCCAGACGGGTTAAGTGACTTGCCAAGGTCACTCTCTTAAGAGGCAGGGCTAAGAAATGTCTTGGGACTTGAGTCTTTGGAAAGAAAGAGGAGGAGAGGGAACAGCTCCGTGCTGCCCAGCTAGTAAGCGCAGAGCCTGCGCGCACCACGTACTGTTTGGTCTGAGTCCAGAGTCTGCGCTCGTAGCCAGCGCGGAGTTGGATGCGTTTGCTGCAGAGGAGAATGTGTGAATGGAGGGTGCAGGTAGGTGTGGGCGTGGCTGTGCAGGCGTGAGTGCAGATTGGAGCATGCTGCTGGGGTGGAGGCGGGAGTGTAGGGCAGGTGTGAAGTGGGCTGGGCTGGGTGAGTGTGGCTGGTGTGTACCGGGCTGCGGGTGAGTGCAGGGCGAGCATCAGTGTGACTAGATGAGGCTTGGGTGTAAGTGTGGACTTTTTCCCCAGGGGCAGCTGAGTTGAGCGAGCAGCAAAGAGCCCGATCCTGGGGCTCTGCCGCCCTCATCTCCTGCCCTTGGCCCAGCCAGGCCTGGCTACCTACCTGTGCTGTCGTCATAGACCACAGTGGCCGACCGCCACTTGAGGTACTGGACCAGGTCGAGGATGGCATGGCTGAGAGAGGCGTAGTCTGGGTACAGGTTCACATAGAAGGTGTCTTTGTTGTCCGGTGGGTGGTGCTTCCAGCGCAGCTGGATGTGGGGCACCTCCAGCGCGTTGCAGATGGACTGGACAGCATTGGTGCAGGAGCCCTGGGATGGCCCAAAGATTGCCACCACCCCCAGTGCCAGCTGGTCACAGGCTGCAACAGAAAGAGGGAGGGAAGGATGGTACAGGGGTCAGTGCTGTCTCATCAGGCATCTGGGCATTGGGGGCATGGGGAGCAGTGATCTTGAAAACCCCTCTGAGGTGGGCGACTGATGAGCTCTCTGAAACTCAGTTTTCTCATCTGGAAACTGGGGTTGTAATAGCCCACACCTTAGAGAATCATAGGGAAGTTGAATGAGATAATGACTATACACTTTTGATGGGAATGTAAGTTGGTGCAGCCACTATGGAGAACAGTATGGAGGTTCCTTAAAAAGCTAAAAATAGACCTGCCATATAATCCATCAATCCCACTCCTGGGCATATATCCAGAGAACACTCTAATTCGAAAAGATACATACACCCTATTGTTCATTACAGCACTATTTACAATAGTCAAAACATGGACACAACGTGAATGTCCATCGACAGATGAATGGATAAAGAAGATGTGACACACACACACACACACGCACACACACGATGGAATATTACTCAGCCATAAAAAATGAAATAATGCCATTTGCAGCAACATGGATGGACCTAGAGATTATCATACTAAGTGAAGTAAGCTAGACAGAGAAAGATGAATATCATATGATATCGCTTATATGTGAAATCTAAAAAAATGATACAAACGAACTTATTTACAAAATAGAAATAGACCCACAGACATCGAAAACAAACTTATGGTTGCCAAAGGGGAAAGAGGGGGAGGGATAAGTTAGGAGTTTGGGATTAACAGATATACTATACTATATATGAAATAGATAAACAACAAGGACCTACTGCATAGCACAGGGAACTATACTCAATAGTTTATATGTATGTGTATATATATGTGTGTGAGTGTGTGTATAACAGAATCACTTTGCTCTACACCTGAATCTAACACAACTATACTTCAATTCAAAAAAAAAAGATACAGCATAGCACTCGTGAAATAGAAATGACGATTACTTTTATGTTACCATCTCTGTGATTAGCATCACCAGCTCTGTCCCTGGTCCTGTTCTGGGGGGAAAGTTGAGAAACATATAGGAATGAAACATCTACCTGCTGGTGACTCTTAAACCTCCAGCCCCACCCGTTCCCTAGCATCCAACTTGTACATCTCACCTCTCACTCACCATCACTATTTGGATGCCTAAGTTGCATCTCAGACCTAACGTGTTCAACACGTCACCCCCTCTTCTCCTCCCAGCCTCCCCCATCCCAGTAAACGGCAGCTCCACTGTCCCAGTGCCTTATGCCCCAAACCCCGGTTTTGTCTTGACTCCTTTCCTCTCATATCTCACATCCCAGCCCATCAGCAACTCCTGCTGCCTCTCCTTCAAAGCATATCAGAATCTGACCACTTCTCTCCACTCCCACCCCCGTCCAAGCCACCATCATCTTTTGCTTGCCTTACTGCAGAAGCCTCCTCACCGGTTCTGGCTTCCTCCGTAATCCTCCTGCCATCTTACCTTTCACAACCTAGGGGGGATGACATCACTCCTTTGCTCCAAGGGCTCCCACTTCACTCAGTCTCGCAGCCAAAGTCCTTACAGGGGTTAATGAGGCCCTACTTGTTGCAGCTCCTCCCCACCCTGTCCCCGTCCCCACTACCACTTTCTGGCTTCCTCTCACATCCTTCTCTCCCTTCCTCACATCACTCAAGCCCCATTGGCTTCCATGATGTTCCTCAAACATGCTTAGCACACTCATGCCTCAGGGCCTTTGCATGTGCTGTCCCCTTTGGCTGGAATGCTCTTCCCTCAGATATCCACATGACTCCTTCCTTCCCTTCCTCCAGGTCTCTGCATCTTTGTGTCTTATTAGAAACACATCACTACCCAACCTGAAATAGCAATCCCTGTCCAGCCACACTCCCGAAAACCCGCACCTGCTTTGTTTCTTTATCAATTAAATGACCACTGAAGTCTTGTTCATTTGTTGACTTTCTCCTCCCACTAGAATGTGGTAAGCTCCAGAGAGGCAAGGGCTTGATCTGTGTTGTTTATTGCTGTTTCAACAGTGCTTAAATCTGGTCTGAGTAGGTGCTGAGTGAATGGATGCTGAATCCCTGCCTTCAAACAGCTCACATTCCTGGGGGAGGCCCAAGGACTCAGGCAGGTCAGACGGCAGATGCTCCTGGGAAGGGCAAGCATCAGTGGGCACAGCAGAGCATGAAATGAGCAGAAACGAGGGCAGCTGGGCCTCACAGCAGGGCATAGGCTTACAGGGATTGTGTCTAAAAGATCCATAAAGTGGGACCTCTCAGGGGCAGTCACGGGCTCCCCAGGAGCCACTGCCTTTTCTCTGGCAACTGTCTCTAGTTTTCCTTTGGGCTCCACTGCCTTTCCCACTTCCAGTCCCGGGGGGGTAGTGCGAGGGACCCAGACCCCAGCCGACTGCTCACTCACTGCCCCCAGGCCACAGACTTTGGTTTGGAAGATGGTCATGTGAGCAGTTGGAGCCAACGGGATGGCAGGAGACCTCCCACTGAAAAGGGGGAACTTCCTGCTATAACTGGACCTGGGAGGAGGTAAGATGTGGAGGTGGGGTAGCCCCCTGTGCTCACAGAAAAATCACAGTGCTTGTCTGTGAACGGAGTCAGTGTGGAGGACAGAAGAGCTAAGAGAGAGAAAGAAATGTGAGCCCCATGATCAAGTGGAACCCTGGACTTTGGTTACATGGACCAATACATTCTCCTTTTGCTTAAGCCAGTTAGGATTTGGCTTTCTGTCACTTGCAGCCATCAATGGCACATCAGCACACCCACCAGCCTGTGGCCATGGGAATGACATTATGTGCACACGTATGAACATATGATGCATGTAGGAGGAGGCAAAACATGGATACACAGTGGATTCAGACACATCCTGGCTGCCTCAAGAGCCTCTGGGAATGACCTACTGGGCTCAGGCTCACCCCTAAGATTTGCAAGGCCCAGGGCCAAAGAACAAAGAGAGGCCCACATACCCAGTGGCTAAATATTTAAATGTTTTTAAGTCAAGCTAACAAACTGTTATATAAAACATGTGCTTTTCTCCTACCTTGGCAAATATGCCTTCCTAACAACCTGTAAAGTCAGGTGAGAATGGAGACTTCTCCTACTCAGTGATGTGGGGAGAGAAGGCACCAGCCTCCACACTGCCCCCTCCTCTTTGGCCACTGGTTCCACCCTGAACCATAAAGGGCCTTAAACTTACCATGTGGACACCCACTTCTTATGTCCAAGCTCTGTCCACACTCCTTGCAAACAGCTGTCTCTTGGTCACCCCTACATAGGGCCTAGGAGTGTGACCATGGGAGTGTGGTTCTCCCTCCAGAGGACAGGCCAGGGCAGAGGCTCGTGCAGGCCTAGAGATGGGCACAGAGCCAAGTGGGCAGGACATGCAGGGTTCTAGATACTTGGAGCAAAGACTAGAAGGGCAGGGCACAGGCTCCTGGTGGGCAAGTCCCCTTGGTCTGACTGACCCCTTGTACTCAGAGGAGACATCAACCAGGGGAGGGTAAGGGCAGCCCCTCCAAAGCACAGGCCCTGGGAGAGAGTCCCTCTTGCCTGGGCTAAGGGATCCAAAAATACAGGGTGGTTTGAATTGGTCATAATGTATGGTCTTCAGGGTATTTTTCCTCTCCACTGACATCCACCCCTCCTCCCTTACTGCCTCCTAGGAATAGGAGATATTGTATAACGTAGTTATTTCTCCTGAAATTTGTACTTCCCCCAAGAACATCAGAGAATGCCACTTATGGTCTGGGTGAAAGAGCACTCCGGGGGGTAGGCTAGTTATTGCCAGGAGTCTGCTGGAAGCACCTGGAACACGGGACAGCACAGCCATGTGTGGAAGGTAGCAGGCCCAGCACAGAGGGCATCTCCTGGGTGACCAGGATTTCTCATGGCCCATGCCAAGTGCAAGAGAGGACACACAATAGGGCACATGGTGCCTTCCTGGTGCTCCTACAGTGGTGGGACTGGAGATCAAGTCTGGGAAGCACTGTTTCGTCCCTGCTATTGTCACCCTAGAGTGAATAAACCTCGGGCAGCACTCTGTGTGACTGTGTGTGACATAAACCCTAGAGATAATAAATGCTTCAAAAATTGGAACTCTAGGTTTGTTGGTAAATGGTCCAATTTGGGGACAGTTCTCCTTTTCAGGGCCCGTGCCCCAAGGAGGCCATGCCCTGACCTACACTCTCACTGCCCATTCATGCTGTTCTTCTGCTCTCTGGGTTTACTGAATGTCTCTCTGACCACTCGTCCCCTTATGAGCAGGTGCTCGCTGAGCATTTTGTAGCCATAGAGACTGGACACCAATATGGAAGAGATGATGAGAGTGAGGGACAGCCATCCAGGCCTGGTCACTCCCTCTTGCCCAAACCTGAAGATGTAGGCACCCTGTGAAATCTGTAGGTTTCTCTCATGCTCTACCTCCTCTTTCTGTTTTGAACCTCCTAGCGGTCCTCTGATGTCCCTGGTTTCCAGTCTACTATCTACTGTCTCTACTCTTTTTCTTTTCCTTCTAGGACCTTCTGATTGATGACTTGGTTGAATAGCTTTTGTGTTTCATTCCCTCCCGCTACCCCCTCCAAGAACCTGTCTTTTGGATTTCCTACTTTGATCCATACCCTGAAGCAGGCAGGCAAATGCTGCCCTGCCACCTCCATCCTCACCCAGCCCAGCTGCTTAGGTCATGCCCGCTGCCCAGGCTCAAGGTCTGGGGATCCTGTTTGACTGAGGCAGGGGAGAGTGGACCCATCACAAATTATGATGATGCAGAGGATTGTAAGAGGGATCTTGAAGGAAGTGATTTTGATTTTGACATCGATTGTGATGATGATGATAAAGGTAACTGTAATGATAGCTGTGATAGTCGTGATGGTGAAGACCATATTCTGAGGCTGTTGATGATCATGGTGATGGCACTGATGAGGGTGGAAAGGTGACGACGTTATAACAATGGTGGGATGGTGATGAGGAGACCAATGATGATAAATATGTCAATGTCACGACAGTAATGGTGATGATGCCGGTAGGAATGATGATGGTGATGTAAGTGCTGATGAGAAGGAGGTGACAACAATGCTGATGGTGATAACAGTAATGGTGGTGATGATGTTGGTGGTGATGAGAGGTGATGATGAAGATGCTGATGCCATGACAGTGATGGTGACGTTGGCAAGGATGTGAATGGGGTTGATAACAATTTTGATGGTATTGATAAGATCGGTCACAATGATGTTAATGCCATGACTGTGACAGGGATGAGGGAAACAGGAATGGTGGTGATGATGCTGGTACCGATGAGATTGGTGATGATGAAGAAGCAGCTGTCACTGCAGTGATTCTGATGACGATAGGAGGGGTGATGACGCTGGTGCTGATGTGAAGAGCGGAGGTGATACCACGGCTGACAGTGATAACAGTAACTGTGGTGATACTGCAATGGTTTTGATAGTGGCGACGACAGTGTGATATGATCCTGATGACCACACTGGGGTTCATTCTCCCAGAGATGCAATGATTAGATCTCACTGCTGGGTGGCAGGAGGCGTCAGTCCTGCCCTTCACCTATGTCTTCTCCACGGCCCCTCTCCACATCCCTTTTCCTGTCCCTTCCATGTTCCTTCCACCCTCTGAGGAGCTTCCAGCCTGGAAGGACACTGCTGCCCCAAAGGGACCAGGGTAGGGTTATAGCAGCAGCAGCCACAGCAGCTTTATCTCCAGATGTTTCCAGGGCAGCAGCCAACTCTTGTTCTGGCAGCCCTGAGCACACACAGCGGTAATTACGTTATTTGTGGCTTCAGTTTTGAATCCATTTTCTGATCATTTTATAGTAACTCAGTTGTTCACAGTCATTGCAGGAGTCCACAGCCTGAACGCAGCCCCCCCTCACCCCCTTTGCATGGCAATTGTAGTTATAGCAAAAATTATCCCGATCAATGTGTGTCTTAAAAGGAATTGAGCAGCCCAGAGAATAAGTGGAGGCAGAGGAGCCTGGGGAGGGCTGGGTCGATTCCAGGCCCACTCCGGTCAGGCTTGGAAGAAAACACAGACGTTCTCTGGGTTGTTGGCTCAGGCACTGCCTGGAAGTCACTGATCTTTTAATTTTCCACAAAACATTTAAAACTAAAGACAATAAGTGAAAGTCCCTGTTAATGGGGAAAGGCCTCCTGGGCCTCATGTGGAGGAAAGGACTAATACAACCAGAGCTGGCAGGGCAGGTGGTGCCAGGCTCCGTGCCTCTGCATCCCCTCAACCCACATGGCCCGAGGTGGCTGGATCCAGCCGTGATGAGAACCTCTGCCTAGGGAAAATGAATTATCATTGGGTTAATTAGAATGAGGCCCAAGTTCACCCCTCTGGAAGAGTCCTAATGATACTCCCGAGGAATACATTTTGAAAAACCAAAGATCAAAAGAAAAAATAAAGATCACAGAACATGGGGTTCCCCAAGGGATGGAGGGTCCCCAGTGGGGGGCATGATGCAACAGCAGAAATGCCTCCAGGGTCAGACAGGGGTGCTTCTAACCACAGCAGGGGTCTGTCTTAGGTATATTATCAAAAGGACATTAAGGGAGAGTGACAGTAGAGAGAAGCCACTTACATTATTTTATTGAGATATAATGCAATTCAGTAAAGTGCGTTAATTTTAAGCACAGACTTTTATGAATTTTTACGTATAACTGAACTCATGTACCTACTACTTAGATCAAAACATAGAACACTTCCAACACTTAAGAAGGTTCCGTCTTCCCTCTTCCAGTTCATATCCCTCTTCCAGAGGCGACTACTGTTCATTCACGCAACAATATGTCTGTGAGCCTCATCTGTGATGGTGTGCGTAGCAAGAGCTGGTTCTGTTTTTATTGCTGGTTCAATTCCATTGTATAACTGTACCCCCCACCTATCTATTCTTCTGTTGACGGACCTTTCATTTATTTCCAGCTTCTGGCTATTATCAAGAAAGTGGCTAGGAACAACCTTCCAGACATACATTTTGCTTTAGTAGATACTTCCAAACAGTTCTCCTGAGAAATTGAACCAGCTTTCACTTCCACCAGCATTGGGTAGAGAAAATAAACCTCACCTCCTACCTCCCACCCGACCCAGAAAATCAATTTGAGATAGATCATAGAGTTAACTATGAAAGATAAAACAATAGAGTTTCCAGAAGAGAACACAGGAGAATATCTTTATGACCTTAGGATAGACAAAAACAGAACACAAAAGGCATTAGCCATAATGGAAAATATTGATAAATTGGACTCCTTTAAATGAAAAACTTTGCTCCTCAAAAGATACTACCAAGAGAGTGAAAAGGCAAGCTCATCTGTAACAGATATATGCAATATGTATATCCAGCAAAGGACACGTATCCAGAATATATAAAAGACTCATACAAATCAATACGAAAATGACAAGCAACTCAATTTTCAGAAGTGGTTGAAAGCCTCCAAAAGGCACTCCAAGAAAGGGTAGCTCCAAATGATCTATTAGCATCTGAAAAGATGCTCAATATCTCTGGTCATCAGGGAAATAACAAAATAAAACCACAGTGAGACATCCGCCACATAAACCACCGAAAATAAAATGGATTTTACCACGAGTTAGCAAAGATGTGGAGCAACTACTACTGTCTTACATTACTGGGGGGAGTGCCAACTGGTACAGCAACTTTGGAAAACTGTTAGGCTGAACATATGCACATTGGATGACCTCACATTTCCACTCCTAGGTATCCAACGAAAAACGTGCATGTTTGTGCGCCAAAAGACATCGATGAGAATTTTCATAGCAGAACTACTCTGTGGCCTTAAATGGAAACAACTCAAATGCTCAACAGTAAATTTGATTTTTAAAAACTGTGGTCTATTCATATAATGGAACACTACACAACAATGAAGAACAAGAGACTACTGTTACGTCCAACCACATAGATGAATCTCACCGATCTACTGTAGGGTGAAAGAAGCAAGACTCACAAAAGTACACATTGGTATTCTATTCATGTAAAGTTCAAAAACAGGCAAAACTGGTGTATCACACCAGCAGTCAGAACCGTGATTCTACAGAACGGTAGTGAGCAGGCAAAAGGATGTGCAATCTAGCGGAAGAGATGGACGATAATCACATAACTATACCCACACACCCACACCCACACCCACACCACCAGCGGTCAGGGATGTGAAAAAAAAGGTCCAGAGTGTTATAAGATGGAAGCAGGGAGACCTAACCTTGTCCAGGAACTTGTGGAGGGCTCCCCCGTGGACCAGAAGGCTGGGAGGAGAAGGAGGAGTTCTTTAGACAAAGAGGTGGGATGGGGAAAGGGAATTATAAGCAGAGGGAACAGCATGTGCAAAAGTCCTGAGGTGGGAGGAAGCACGGCACCTGAGGACGGCAGGGCTGGTTAGAACCCAGAGACTGAGGGAGCCAGTGGCACAGATGTGGCTGGAGGGTCACGTCAGTGCTGGACTAGGTAGGCCCTCCAACAAACAAGGCACGTGACCTGCTGTAGGATGTGGAGGGGCTGTGGCTTTGGTCACTTGGACCCATCTGGCTGGACTTCCAGAGCTGAGTGTTTCTGTCTCGGGTCTACTCACCCGCCGCCAGGCAACTCCACATAGTGTGAGACTGTGAGCCCCTGCTGGAGGAAGTGCCACAGCAGGCTCTGAGGCTCTGTCCCGGGCTCACTGCCGGGCAAGGTCCCTGTGCTGAGTGGCATGTGCGCCACTCAAGAGTCATCTATTCCTTTAGTGAATTTTAGACAAAAGGGACAGAAGACACAACCCAGCCCTTAGTGGGGAGGTGTCCACGCGGGCCTCTCTGTTCTGTCTCCGGGCATTTGTTCTGTGTCTTGACCTTTTCACTGAGCAGTTTTGATTGAGGTCAGTCATTTTCTAGCTGGACAAGGCTGGGCAGAGGGTGCCAGCGTGGACTCTCAGCGGGGAGATGGAGACCTGACCACACAGTGATGGCCGCAGTGCATGCTGGGAAAGAGCCAGGAGGATGTGGGCAGGGAGGAGCGCACGTCAGCACGGGCAGAGGAGGGATGGGGTGATGCGCGAAGGACCACTCTACAAGGCTAGCAGGGTGGGGTGCCTCTAGCTTGTGTGCAGGTTGGCCCTGAGGCAGTGGCCTCTAAAATGTCAGTGACAGCTGTGTTCCATGCCAGGAAACCCCAGACCTTCAGCACACAAGGCAAGGAGAAGCAGGGCGGGCGAGGCAGGGACCCGCAGTGGGAAAGCGCCTGAAGGTGTGAGGCCCGTGACCTGATGGCTCAGGGAGTGGAGAGCAAGGCAGCCAATGTAATAAGAGCAAGTCCAATGGTACTTCATATGTGCCAGGCACTGTCCTAAGCGCTTCACAGAAGTGTGCCCATTTTGTAGACGAAAAAAAGCTGAGGCACTGTGTGTTTTGTGCAAGGTCACACAACTAATATCAGAATGGACAGAGTGCGGTTCCAGGATGTCTGGCTCCAGGCCCATGCTACTCTGCCTTTCTATACTGAGGTGTTGACCCGCAATGGGGTTTTGGAGGACAGAGATGGCAGCAGGCAGCACCTTGGCAGGTCTGTACCTGAGAGCCCAGGAGACCTTGATTAGCCACTGGGAACCCCTTAGAAAGACCAAGGGGATCTTGTGGATGGGCCTGTCTCCCCAGGATGCATGGATAATGCTGCCAGCTCAGCTGACAAGGATTCTGGGCAACGATGCTCAGCCTCCCAGGCCCCATTCTCCCACTACTCATTCATTGATTCATTCAATGGTCATTTCATTGAACACTTAATATATACCAGTCTTTTAGGTGCCAGGGCTATATCAGTTAAGAAGAAGGAGCCTTCCTCTCAGCTGTGTTGGAGAGGAGGAGAAAGACATTAAATACACACAATTATTTAATTACAAATTGTGATAAGGGCCTTGAAGAAGAGAAGCAAGGGGCTATGATAGCATACGATAGGAAGGATGACCCTGGGAATGAGATTCCTTAGGTCTGAGGGTTTTTTTTTTAATAGCGTTCCATGGAACTCTAGGGTTCTATGGAAGTTATTTCCAGACTTTAAGTTAAATTCCAATTACACATATATATGAATGATATTTTTAAAGACAGCAACAAAAGAGCATACTGGTATACTCAAATGTGCTATATGCCACATTGGAACCTGCTAGCTCGTTCATGTATTGACAAGTTACCTTGTTTTTTTAGTGAGGATCTTAGAATAAAGTTCTTCATTCCTTTCTGTGCAGTCATTGGAGTTTATTGTAAACGTGTCACTAATGCGAAAGAACACAGCCCAATATTTTATTTTTGATTTCTTAAAATTCAGGTATGGGGAAAACTATTTGATTGGATTTACTACAGTTATTTTTGTGAATTATGGTTTTCTTGTTATTATGCAGCCAAAAAAAAAAAAAAATGGAAACGTACTGAATGCTGAGGCCAATGTCAGACTTCAAGCGTCATCCACAGCTGGGGTCAAATTGTTGTACTCATAGCAGCAGCTGTTTTTGTTTTTAGTAAGTCTTTTTATGGCAAGTAAGTGTTGCATATTTGAACTTCTACATAATCTGTTTTATATATATTTTAAATACTGATATACTGGGCAGGATTTCAATGAAAGAAAAACTAAGTTTGAAAGTGCTGGCTTTGGTTCAGAGGCTTTGGAGACCTGGGCTGGCCTCCTTACCCATCTCAGGACCCCACCCCTCATACCCCACCCCTTCCCAAGGCCCCCTCATTCCCTCACGGCCTTTGCTTGTGGCCTGGAAACTCCTGATGGACAAACTGCCGCTCCTGAGAGATGACACGACCTAAGCGGAACTGCGCCAGAGGCTGGTCCTGAAACCAGGCAGAAAGGGCTCTAGGCCCCAAACCCAACCAGAACTTTGGCACATTTTAAGGACCTTGGACAGCAAACACAGCCTTACCCCTCCCAAGGCCAGAAAGAGAGCAGTGGGGGCGGCCCACTCACCCTTCTTGGTGGCCTCGAAGCTGTCGTGGAAGTGAATCCTCTGGATGTCGTAGGTCAAGGTTGTGTTGGGCAGCAGTGTCCTGTTCCTGTTGATGATGTTGGCAGAAAATCGAAAGGCGTGCTCCTCGGCGTTCATGATCTGGGCGTTGGGGCCGTCTGCATACTCAAAGATTCCTCCTGCGAGAGATGGGTAAAATAGTGTGTGCTGGGGAAGGGGGAGGGCTGCCAAGAAAGACGCTCGGTTCAGAAGGTTTTATGGGCAAGATTCTTCCCCCAAATGTTCAATAATATGCCAGATTATCCCCATACGTAGAAACTGTGTTGGAGCATAAGAAATATGAAAACCTCCCAGTTCATTTCACTCAGCTAGCAAATTCCTAATAACAGAGACTGACAAACAGAGCCCAAATAAAATGACCAACTTATGAATATTGCTATGAAAATTCTCAATACAGTGCTGGCAAGTAGAATCTACCAGAATATTATTACAAGGATAACATGCCATGACCACAGAGTTGTATTCCAGGAGTATAAGGGTGGTTCAATATAAAGACATCTATGAATATCATTCCATCACATCAATAGTTCAAAGGGAAAAAGATATGATCAACTCACAAAATGCAGGAAGGCATTTGATAAAATTTGGTGGGAATGTAAATTGATACAGCCACTATGGAGAACAGTATGGAGGTTCCTTAAAAGACTAAAAATAGAACTACCATGTGACCCAGCAATCCCACTACTGGGCATATACCCTGAGAAAACCATAATTCAAAAAGAGTCATGTACACAATGTTCACTGCAGCTCTATTTACAATAGCCAGGACATGGAAGCAACCTAAGTGTCCATCGACAGATGAATGGATAAAGAAGATGTGGCACATATATACAATGGAATATCACTCAGCCATTAAAAAGAAATTAAACTGAGTTATTTGTAGTGAGGTGGATGGACCTAGAGTCTGTCATACAGAGTGAAGTAAGTCAGAAAGAGAAAAACAAATACCGTATGCTAACACATACATGTGGAATCTGAAAAAAAAAAAGGTTCTGAAGAACCTAGGGGCAGGACAGGAATACAGATGCAGATGTAGAGAATGGACTTGAGGACACGGGGTGGGGGGAAGGGTAAGCTGGGACGAAGTGAGAGAGTGGCATGGAAATATATACACTACCAAATGTAAAATAGATAGCTAGTGGGAAGCAGCCGCATAGCCCATGGAGATGAGCTTGGGGCTTTGTTACCACCTAGAGGGATGGGATAGGGAGGGTGGGAGGGAGATGCAAGAATGAGGGGATATGGGGATATATGTGTACGTATAGTTGATTCACTTTGTTATACAGCAGAAACTAACACAACAGTGTAAAGCAATTATACTCCAATAAAGATGTTAAAAAAAAAAGAATGCTTAATAATCTAGCTCTAGAAGAGATACTTCCTTGAATCATCTTCAGCTCAAATTGGCCTTTAATATCACTAATGGTGAAACACTAGAGGCATTCTCATTAAAGGAAAAAAAAGAGGAGGTGTGTAGAGTCACACCACACCATTAACCAATGAAATAAGAAGGAAAAAGAATTTAGAGGCACATCCCTTGGAAAGAAAAAAATTCTTATTTGCCAATGATATAAAGGTCTTCCTAAAAGCTCTTAAAATAATCCCTAAACGTGAAAACTAGTAAGAACTAGTAGGAGACTCAAGTTCAATGATCAGTTAGCACAAATTAAGTGCTTCTTTAAATCAGCAACAACCAGTAAAAACTTAATGGCAAAAGGATTTCCTTTACAATATCAACAAAATAGTAAATAACTAATCATGAACCAACTCCAATATTAAAAATGACAAAAACATCTTAAGTGAGAGACATAAAAATAGATTTAAACGAGGAGGCATGTCATGTTCCTGGGTAGGTGGGGTCAAGGGTAAAGATGTCAGTTTTTCTCCAAATTACTTTTTCAGCTTAATGTAATTCCAATGAGAATCATAGAAGAATATATATGTGTGTGTATATATATATATATATATATATTTTTTTTTTTTTAACTTGACAAAATGACTCTAAAGTACATCTGGAAGATTAAACAGGAGACAGCCTAAGAAGAGATGAAAGGTGACTTGCACTGCCAGATTTAAAATATATCATAAAGCCAAAATAATTAAAACCATGTCCTAATGGTATATGAGAACAGTTAGGCCAATGGAACGAGATAAAAGCCCACAGAAAAAGATTCAAGTCGAGATAAGTATTTAAGACATGATAAAGATGGCTATTTCCAATCAGAAGGTTGAAGATGAATTATTCATTAATTGTGCTGAGACAATTATTCAATTATTTGGGAGAAATTTAAGTTAGATTCCAATCTTAAGCTATATATCAAAAAAAAAAAAAAAGTTCCAGATGGAGCAAAGATTAAATAGCAAGAAAGTAAGGGAAGGAAGGGGGCAAATAGCTCTACAAAACTACCTAAAAAGACAATATAGGTGAATATTATACAATATTGAGGTGGAGGAGGCCTTCCTAGGCATTCCAATAAAGTCAGAAACCATAGGAGAAAGATTTATAACTCCACAGAAATAATATAAAATGTGTAGATTTCAAAATGTCCATAAACAGAATTAAATAGCAAACAACAAACTTGGAAATAATATAGGTAACATATATAGCAGTATAAAGGTTGATGTTCTTATTTTATAAAAAGCACTTAAAACACTTAAAAAAGACAAATGCTCCAATAGAAAAATGTGCAAAGGGCAAGGATGGGCATTTCACAAAAGAAAAAAAAAATAATACAAAGGAGCTATTAACACATATGAAGAAATGTGCATCCACTCTAATAGTCAAATAAACTCAATTTAAACCAATAGTGAAATACCATTTTTGCCTGTCCCAGCTTTGCCGAGGGTGTTTGGAAACAAACATTTGCTTAACTGTTGGTAGAAGTGGGAACCGGTACACCCTCCTTCCTTGATGGCCATTAGAAATGTATCAAAAGCCTTCAAAAGGCTCACATCTTGAGCTCATATCTTTGGTTTCTAGGAATTGATTCCAACGGTGGGCACGCAGATCATGTGTGAGGAGGCGGATCTAGAGATGCTCAACACCAGAGAAACAGTAAATAAATGGCAATTTGTCATATATTCCCATATAATAGCAAACATTTAATGATTGGGAAGTATCCATGATATATTTTTAAGTGAAAAACAAAAGTCGTAAAGCAGGAGATGCAGTGTGACCCCACGTTAGAAGAGGAAGAATAGAAGGACGATGAGGAGGGATTCATATCATTGACAAAAGAAAAGGAGCCATTTCAAAACAACACAAGTGAACAGTCCTATGTAATAGATTTCTTATTTTGTTCTTTCTGCTTATTTTCCCAAAATAAACCTCTATTCTTAAAAGAAAATCAACTTCATTGTGGTATTATTTACATGAGGAAATTTCACAAAATTCACCGTTTTAAGTGTACAATGATTTTTAGTAAATTTACTAAATTGTGTGACCATCACCACAATCCAGCTATTGAACATTTCCATCACGCCAGTAAGATCCCTGGTGCCACTTACAGTCAATCATTGTTTTCACCCCCTACCCTCTGGCCTCAGGCAACCACTAATTTACTTTCTGTTTCTAGAGATTTGTCTTTCCCAGGCACTTCATTTAAATGGAATCATGCAATGTGTGGTCTTCTGCATCTGGCTTCTTTCACTGAGCATAATGTTTCTGAGGCTCATCTATGTTGTAGCACGTATCAGTACATCATTTCTTTGTATTGTTAAATAGTATTACTTTCTATGGATGTACCACATTTTATTTACCCGTTCACCACCAGTTGATGGGTATCCGGGTTGTTCAATTGTTTTAAATTTTTTTAAAAAAACAGTGAATATTTTAAAAAGTAAACAAATAAATCTGCTGCTCTCCCACCCCCGTGGGTATTCCAGCAGGCTTACAGTTTGTAACATATAGTGTGCATGCATGTGAGTCTGTGTGGGGATGGAGAAACATGCCGAGCACATCCGTAAAACAAGACGAGAAGACTGCATCCCCAAACGTTAAGAGGGTGTCTCTCTGAGTGGGAGGATTACGGGTGACTTGAATTTCCTTCTTTGTGCTTTTTCTGTATTTTCAAAAAGTTCTGCACGGAACATGTGTTATATTTCTAATCAGAAAAGCCATCATGTGATTGTGTGTATGTGTTTAAAGGAAAGTAAGTGATCAAAATACCATATGATCCAGTAATTCCATTTCTATGGATACAAATTTAGAAAAAGTTAGAGTAACATAAACATTTATGTATAAGGATATTCTTAAAATAGTATCTTGAAATAATATTGAAAAAAATAGAAACAACGTGATGTTCAAAAGCAGATTACTCAATATATTAAAACCCATCCATATGGCAGAACAACTTGTAGGCATTAACAGTCAGGATATTGGATGGCAGGATATGGTGTCCGGGATTTGCTTCAAAATAATATGGGAGGGGTGGATGTGAAGGGAATGCAGATAGGGCAGGAAAGGCCATGGGTCGCTGATTGCTGGGGCCAGGTGGTGGGTACACAGGGATTCATTATACCATTCTCCCTAAGTATATATGACAGACGTCCTCCATAATAAAATAGTCTTTAAAATCATAGTATGTAAGGCAAAAATAACAAATTGTGGTCATGCAGTCAGAGAAAAGACAAATTATTTGCAGATGCTTATTACCATTCTCTTAAAAACTCAAGAGAATCATATCAAAACCTAGTAGAAAGTAAACAGAAAGCTCATCAAGGGACCAGCATATAAAACATATATAGAAAAATGTATAGCCTTCCTATAAATCAGCAATAAACAGTGAGGAATTACAAGGGAAAAAAGAGACCCTATTCACAAAAGCAACAACAAAAAAATAAAATACTTTACAATAAATGTGCTATTCCTATATCAAGAAAACTACAAAACTTTACTGGGGGACATAAAAGAAGACTTGAATAAATGGAGAGACATAACTTTCTCCTGGAAGGGAAGGCTCAATATTGTAAAGATGTCAGCTCTCCTCAAATTAATTTACAAATTTAATGCAATTCCAATTAAAATCAAAAAGGACATACCAGAAGAGCGTACACCAAAATGTTAACAAAGGTTCTTTCTATAAAGTAAAAAGATAATGGACTGCTTTTGCTTAGTGCTTTTCCCCCCAAATGTTCTGCACGGAGCTTTGGTAATAAGGAAAAAAGCTTTTAAAAAACGCTCTTAAAACATACTTAATGATACAGGAAATGCTCATCCTGCCCGCCCCCAAAGGCAACAAAATAATATTACAGTATGAAACCTATTTATCAAATAAAAAGCACATAACTATATTTATAGACAAAAGACTGGAAGGATCTATACCATGGTACCAGTGAGTTTCTCTGGGAAGAAGAGGTTTATGGATACTTTTAATCTTGCTCTTTGTAGTTTCTTGATTTTTCCAAATTATTTACAATGAATAAGTATTATTTTTAATATTTTAAAATGTAAACATCAAAAAAAAATTCTTCCAAGAAAGGCTGGGGAGAAATCTAGTCATTACAGAGCCCCATCCCAAATGAGGGGCAAAGGTCATGGGACAATGGGCCATTTCCTAGGGCTTCACACATCCTTGCTTGCCTCTCAGACCTTGGCAGGTGGGGAGGAGAGGAGAGAGGGGGTCTCAAGCCACTGAGACCCAAGCCCAGAGGATACACAATTCAGTCCCATGAATACCCACTGGTCTCTGCCCACTTGTCACTGGGTGCTGGGATGAGAGAAGTCAGTCCTGGGCCTCTGCTCTCAAGGAGGACTCAGCTGACAATAAACAGATGACCATAGATGACCGTAACCAGCATGTGCGGCAACCAGCTGTTCCCAACTCAGGCTCCAGAGACAGTCAGGCCTCAGTCCAAACCCTGGCTCTACCCACTGGAGGAAGTTACTCTCTCTGAGACTCAGTTTCTCCATCTGCAAAATGGGGTACACACTTCCAAGGGTTGATTGTTGCGAGAAAGAAAGAAAACAATGTAGCTAAATGCATGGGACATGGTGAGGACTTAGTAAAGGGCAGTTATTAAAGTAGGAGTGAAACAATGCTATTTAGAAAATCAAAACGAATTCTGAGCGTCTACATTCTAGGGCAGGGGTTGACAAACATTTTCTGTAAAGGAGCAGATAGTAAATATTTTTGGCTTTGTGGGCCAAAAGGTCTAATGGACTCTTCCAGTGTAGCATGAAAGCAGTATATGTAAACAATGGATGCAGCTATGTTTCAATAAAGTTTTATTTACAAAAACAGGTGGTGAGCTGGATTTGGCCAGTGGGCTGTAGTCTGTGCCCTCTTCCAGGGGAAGGGCAGCCTTTATCTCAGAGGGAAAATCACCTTAGGGCCTGGATGGAGAAGATAAGACGATGATAGTACTGAATTGCTGTGCAAAAGAAACAAAGATGGGATGTTGAATTTTTGTGTGGGGAGGATTGGAGAGAAGGGCCCAAGAGAAAGGGAATAGACAGGAAGTGGGCCCAAAAAGAGAGAAAGAAGAGGACAGTATATCCCAGGACCAAAGGCGGGTGAGGCCACGGCAGGAAGGGCCACGTTAACACAGTGATGTCTGGTTCTTAGTGCCCAGTTAGCCTGATGTGTGTGTGTGCTGTCATCTCCTTCCTTACAGGAGCCCCATCATTTAGTAAAGTTGGTCACAGAAAACTGAGCCCAGCTTGTGCTCTTTGGGGACAGTGAAGGAAGGTGGGCAGAGTCCAGCACAGGGCGAATCAGGGTAGAAAGAGGACAAGGGGTGCAGGAGGTGGGATGAGAGGGGATGGAAAATTCAGCAGAGAAGGAAGTTGGAACAAGAGGTGATTAGGAGAAACCAGAAGCCCTGGGGCAGCTCAGAGATGCTGCTGGAGAGAGGCTGTTCCCCCATCTCTATCCCCCAAACACAGGCAAGGATGGGTCATTTTACTTGAACATTAAGGGCAAGATGATCCCCCAAATTTGAATGTATTGGGACACGCAGGCAGCAAATATTTAGATACAGTACAGAGGTTCAGAGAGTGGGTTCTGGAGGTAGCAGACTTGGGTTTGAGTCTTGGTTCCATTCACAGGCTGCCCTTCTCTCTAGAGAACTATTCTCACTTCTTCCCAGGGGGGCAGTGTGTAGCCAATGACTGAATGATACTGGGGCTCAAAAGGGTGGTCCCCTTGCCTCAGGGTGGGTATAACTCTGTGGTGCAGGTATGCTCCACAGCCCCTCCCAACAGCCCCACCTTGCATCGGACGAAGACCAGATCTTACCCAAGGCTGCGTCTTGGTCCATCCCTGTCCCCTTCCCTATCCTGCTTTGCTCACTCCCCAACAGGGTTTTCCTAAAGAGCGCTCTTTCCTGTTATCGACCCCAGGTATCTGAATCCTTGACTCAGGCTCTGCATCTGGGGGACCTGACCTAAGATAGAGGTGACGTTGCTTCAGGGAGAGCATCAACCACACTTACCTTTCAGTTCTCTTGGAGGAAGGGAAGGGTGGCACCGAACCTCATCCATTGAAAAACCTTTGAGGGTTCTTCTACCCTCTCCCTTCTGGGTCCTCTTGCCCCCTTTCTCTTTTTTGCAGGGGGCTCTATAGATCAGGGAGCTTTGGAAGCTCAGCGTCTGATGGGCTGGGGTTCTAATTCAGGCTCCGCCCCATGGAAGAAAGGCTGCTTTGGGTCTTGGCTTCTGGAAAGAGCACTCCGCCCCGCTTCAGAGCAGCTCCCCCATTCAACTGGCTCCTCTCTATTCTCTCCCTTCCCATACATTCCTCATGATCATTATTTAAAGAGGCTAATAAGTAGGTTGGCACCGTTGATTAATGCATAATCTTAATCATGATTGCATAGCGTAATTGGCATTAATTTGAAGAGCTAGTTCATTATGAAAATAATTGTCACTGCTTTCTGCTTTAATAAAATGGAGCAGAGACACCAGGGCTGCTGAGGAAATAGGATGGTGTGTGTGTGTGTGTGTGCGCACACGCTATGTTATGGGTCCCAGAAGATGTTAGCAGGGGTGGAGCACAGGTGCAGTTGGATCATTTCCTTGCAACAAAATCTTGAGTGTAAGCCCAATGGGTAAAACAAATAACAATAATAATAATAACAATAACACAACTGATTATGTGCTGGGGATGATGCTGAATGCTTTCCACCTGCTTCATTTTTTACAAGAACCTCTACAGCCCCATTAGACAGAAATGATTATTGCCCCATTTTACACAAGAAAAAACGGAGGCCCAGGGAGGTTAAAGAGGTTGTGAAAAATACTATGTGGTAAATTCTCTTCTGCAACCAAAGCCAGCTTGTTAGTGCCAACTGTTAACTTTTCAGGAGTTGTGAAAGTGAGTTACTAAACCACTGGCAGCTTGAAAGCAGCCACAACGAGAATGTTTACACCACAGAAATAAGCAGGTGCTACAAATGAGGGCTTTTTCCCCCCCCCCCCCCGGAGAGCGTGATTACCAGCACACCTCTGCCCAAGCCCATTTCCATCATCTGGACTCTTAAAGACTGGATGCCACAGTTCCTGAGAAGGCTCTGTAGCCCCCAGGGCTCCACCAGGCGCAGCATGAAAACCACCGCTCAGAACTAACCTCATCTACAGACAGCGAAACGCAAGGCCGGGGGTGGAAGAGGAGCGCTCGAACTAGCTGTGCCAACCGGAACCGATTTCCTTCTTGCTCCTTCTACAGTGACATGTTGTCATATGTTTCGAGAAACATTCTGACTGCCCTAAGCATAAACACCCTTATTTTTAAGAGTGCTTCTTCTGTCTCTGGAAATGTGCCCAAACGGTGGCATTGCCCTGCCTCCCAGGTGACCTACAGTGGCCTGTGACCTCAAATACGTGGTGCTGTCCTGCCACGTCTCATCATGAAGAGCAAGGGGGCACCGCCCACAGCCCCTGCTGCCCCAACACACACTCCCTCTGGGCAAGTGGCCCTAGAGACCCTCCAGCGCACAGGTCCCAGGGCAGATGCAAGCAGAAGACTGAGTCCGCTGATTAAGCCCATGACCTCATGACTGTCTAGGGCTGGTCTGGAGTCTTGAGATGTTCCTTTCTCTTGAACAACTTTGTGCTCTTGAATTTGGCCCTTGCGAAGGCAGCCCAGCCAGCCCAGCCCTGACTGCGGTGAGCCTGGCAGACTCCGGCCGAGCCTGCAACATGCCGCCACCTGTCTGTCTGGCAGCCGAGTCCCAGGAGACATTCACGTTCCCAGCACCAGGCCCAGGCACCGTCAGTCCTCTGGGGCCTAAGTCTGTTCTTTCTTTTCCAGTCTGCTTTGGTCTTTTTCTGAAGTTTCCAAGGTGTCATAGAGATTGAGACGCTAATCAGTGAGATTGTTGCCAACAGCCTCTTCCCGGGCCGCCTCCCTGTCTGTTCTGATCAGGGCTCTCTCTTCTCCCTGCCGGGGCCCCTGCGGCTCTCTGTAGCCCGTGGGTTGGAATAACCAGGCTCTGCTTTCAACTGCACCTTAGCCAGCTCTTCAGGGCCCTGGCAGTGCCTGGGGACTTGCTTCTGGGCCTCTCTGTGCCCTGATCTCAGCAGAAGGAGATGGGGGGACACACTGGCTGACTTCCCCCACTGGGCAGAATAGGTGGTTTACAGAAGGTAAGCAGTGCCCAGTGGAAAAGTGCCAAGGATAGGCTTTCTGAGGTCCTGGGCAAGGGAGAGGAGACAAGGAGTCTGTGTGTCTCCCCTCCTCTGGGTTCGTTGATTCGTTCGTTCATTCATTCATTCCCCAAGCAGTTTATAGGCTACAACCATGAACAAGGAACCAGGCTGAACACTAGATGAGTCAGAGAGAGATTAGGCATACTCCCAGGCCTTCAGGAGGTCAGAGCTCGGAGGAGGAAATGAGAGAAGGGGCACACATAAAATCGCTATGGGTAAAAACTCTCCATGTGATCAGAATGTCTGGAAAGCTGGGGAGACTCGGAGAAGAGGGAGCCATGGATGTCTCCGTGGATAAGGCAGCATCTGCCCCGCTCAGAGCTGAGCTGTGGAAGGAATGTGGCACCGGTGAGGGAGAGAATGGCCGTGGGTAGGTTCTTGAGGATGGGGACTTGGGCTAGGGCAGGGCCAGTGGGGAGGTAGTGAAGCAGGGGCCAGGCAGGAGGAGAGCTGCTGGGTTTGCTTCTCTAGGACTGATCTGTGATGAGATGAAGGAGGGAGGTGGGGGCCTGCTAGAGGGAGCATCAAAGAAGACCCTGGAGTCTGGACCAGAATGGGAGTGCAGTCAAGCCTGTGGACTCCACAGTCAGGCTGCCTGAATTTGAACTGACCCCGCCATTTCCCAGCTGTGCAAACTTGGGCAAGTCCCTTCCCTGCCCTGTGCCTCTGTTTGGTCATCTGAAAACAGGCATATTAGTAGCACTTACAACATAGCTCCATTTTGAGGCTTAAATGGCATAAATCATCTAAGGCACATTGTAAGCCCTCATAAGGGCAAGAAGTTACAATTTTGTGGTGACAGGGAAGCTGGGGGGCTTTAAATTAAATGGGGGTATCCAGAGAAAGAACAGATCTGAGGAGAGGATTGCAATCCCGGGGGGCCCCAGGGGAGGGCTCCTGATGGAGTCCCGGGGCCTGGTGGCAGTTGTTTTAATTGATCTGATGATATGCGGAGCTTTGTCTGTACAACTCAGGGACGCGCAAGTCAAATATTGCAGAATCCACCATGTCGGGAGGATGGCTGGAGGCTCCCGTGCTGCCCAGAGACCCTGATGACCGATGACCTGATGACCCTGATGACCTGTCATCAGGTGGAAGAGCAGGAGCCAGGGCTGCTGGGAAGGGGGCTGCTGAGCAGGGGCCCAGGGGCAGTGGGCGCCCTTGCCGGAGGGGCCAAAGGAAAGAAGATCCTGAATCCCGAGTCCCTGGCGGGGCTGTCCCACCTCCTTGATGGGCAGAGCCGTCACACAGCCCACCCCCATGCACACCTGCCTACAGCAGAAAGGCCAGCCATAAGCCTGGCATTCGAGGCCCTTCCCGGGCCAGCCTGACCTCCTCCACGCAGGACATCGTCCACTCACACTGCACGTGTCACCCTCCCCTTCGTGCCTCTGTGCTTTCGAGTGTGTTCCCCTCTGCCTGGATCGCCTTTCCTTCTGTTTCCTCCTTCCAAAGCTGGCTTCCATATTTCTCTTCTGAGCCTTGTGTAGCAAACGCTGTCCTTGTGTCCTCCTCCCCCACCCCCCACCACCGCCAGGGGCCGCCTGCAGACATTTCCTCTGCCCCCCTTGGAATTCGCTGGCGATGGTGCAGCTGTGGCGAGCGAGGGAGAGAACACAAGAGCCAGGGAGCTGAGCTCAGCAGAGCCTCAGCTGAGGAGGCAGGGAGCAGGCAGATGAACCCCGGCTTCCTCGCCCCTCAAAGGTGCAATTCCGAGGCAAGATCTACCCAGTTTTTCATAGGGCCCCAGCGGGTCTGAGCCCCAGTTACCCACAGCACAAGCCACCTGCGGACGCACCTTCATTGGCTTTCCTCCTTCCCCATCTCACTTTCCTGCTCCATCGCCATACTTCCTGGAATCATCTCCCAGATAAACCACTCGCACCCTAACTTGTTTCAGGATATGCTTTGGGGAGCTCCCAACTAAGACGCCTTCCCTGAACTCCAAATTCATCCTCTGTACCCACCCTCACCTGTGTTACGTGTCATGTCCCCCACTCCCTCCCTGTTAGGCTGTGGGCATCTGGAGGGTGGAGACACACCTTAGTGGTCCTGGCATCTCTTTCCCGCTCCAGTGTCTAACACTATCTAGCACAGAGAGGATGTTGAGACATGTTTATTAAATAAATACGTCCATAAGTACATGAGTGTGTGTCTGTATATACACACATACACACACACTACTTGCTTTTAAAAGCTAATTCCTGTTCAGGACTTTGATACTTAAATGACAAAGCAAAAAGCACACAAATATCCTCCAGACCACCTGCCATGAAGATGCCCAGCAGGGCGGATACCCAGGTCCTGCAGTTTTCAAGCTCCTCCGTCTCCCCATCTCTGGCCATGATCGGCTCTTACTAGAGGAGGAAGCTGAGGCTGGGATGCCCTCAGTAGGCAACCTTCCAGGCCCCTGCCCCTTGCAGGGGTAGATAGGGTGCCATGTGCCTGGTGACATGGCTGGATGGCTGTAGAGAAAGGACCTGATTCTGGCTGCGGGTGGACCCTCCAAGCAGCCCTAACCGAAGCTCCTCTCCAAACCCGGGGCCCCGCTCCACAGTGGTGTCAGCACCTGGAGGATAGTCCTCCCTCAGCACCAGCCTGCCTGCCCACAGCCCTGCCCTGAGGAGGCCAGGAGGCCAGTCTAAGGCCACTGGGATGCGGTGTGGGCAGAGGCAAGGGGCAGGGGCAGGGGCAGGGGGAGTAGAACCTGGGAAATTAGCGGAGGAAGGAGCCAGCCTGTTCTGCATTATTAATCCCATCCTCATCTGTTTTAAATATCAATTGCCATGCAGGTTAAATACTTATTCAGATGCCTTTTAGCTTAAAAGCAAGCTAATTGATCTCTGGAGATCCTGAACGAACAGTGAAGAAAGTGCACTAATTATAGAATCAACCTCCATTTCTCTGTTTTGTTTCTTCTCTGACAATGCTGCTGGAATGACAGAAGGGGGTCTGGTGGAGCAAAACACGTGCTGTTTTAATTAGGCTGCAACACAAAGTTGACCTGCAGGCCCCGCCCCCCCACCCCTCCCCCATGGCTCCTGACTCTGGGATGAGCTCTCCCAGGTGGGCCTCCTGGGCACACTTCTCCCAGGTGGGATCTCTTAAAGACAGGACTTCAATGGGCTTCCCTGGTGGCGCAGTGGTTGAGAATCTGCCTGCCAGTGCGGGGGACACGGGTTCGAGCCCTGGTCTGGGAAGATCCCACATGCCGCAGAGCAACGAAGCCCATGTGCCACAACTACCAAGCCTGCGCTCTAGAGTCCGCGAGCCACAACTACTGAGCCCACGTGCCGCAACTACTGAGCCCACGTGCCACAACTACTGAAGCCCGTGCGCCTAGATCCTGGGCTCCGCAACAAGAGAAGCCACTGCAATGAGAAGCCCGCACGCCGCAATGAAAAGTAGCCCCTGCTCGCTGCAACTAGAGAAAGCCCATGTGCAGCAATGAAGACCCAACACAGCCAAAAATTAAACAAACAAACAAACAAATAAAAAAAACCACCCACAAGATTGAGCAGGTTCCTTTCCTGCAGAAGTTCTCTGGGCATTTGCTGTGCTCATGTGCAGCCTCTGAGAGGTGGGGAGCATAGGCAACATTCCCCAAACTTACTTGACAACCATGGAAACCTCTTTTGGCAGAGCATCTCCCTGAAAACACACTTTGGGAATTGCTGCGTCACAGTGATTTGGGCAAAAGTTTCTTTTCCCCTTCTGAGGAATGAGCTATTTGAGGTTCAGGGCTAAAGCCTTCACATCTCAGTCTGCCCCACATAACCTGGTCCCCAGCTCTGAGCACCAGAGACACACAAAGAAAGAACGGAGAAAGTATAACAAAGTATGACGGTGAAAGTATTTGATCTACTTACCGCCAGGGGGTCCATGTGACGGGTTTTGTTTTTACTGGATTGATTCCGGGACACAAGTTACAGGTTGTTTTAACACAGCTTAGAGGCGTGATTACTCTGTTAGGCTCTCATTAGCATGTGTCTCTGTGTGTGTGTGTGTGTGTGTGTGTGTGTGTGTGTGTGTGTGTGTGTGCGCACCTGGGCAGGTGTGGGCACTCAACTCACAGGGGCGGGGGCACAGCAGGGAGGGAAGCATGGGAAGCCGATTCACCAGCCCCATGCTTTGTGCCTCTCTCCCCAAGGCACTGGGTTGAAATAAGAGATTCTGACTTAATTATGATCATTAGCCAATGAGACTGCTTGCGTGTTCACAAGCTTTCAGCTCCTACAAAGGAATTCCAAGTGACCTTGTCCCCCCACAGACACCACTGATAGAGCTGTTCATCTACTCAGCCCTTCCTTCATTCTCCAAACACTCAGGAAGCACCTCCCATGTGTCACACACCAGGCACACAGCAGATAAACAATAGGGGAGACCCTTACCCCTGAAATACCCTGCTTATTTCCCAAAGCTCTTAATGTAGGTTGAAATGATCTCAAATATCTGTTACCTAGTTTATAGTCTGCCTCGTCCCCCACCCTTACCACTATAATATAAGCTGTTTGAGCATAAAGAACTTGTTCATTATTTTCTCTCCAGTGCCTAGAACAATGCCTGGCACATAGTAGGCACTTAATAAGTATTTCTCGATTATAAAGGAATATGTATGGGACGTACAAGTTTAAGCAAGCATGAAATGGCTAAACAACAAAACTTCAGGGAGGTAACACATGGATGGTGGCTTTTATGCCTTGACGTGATAAGAGGGGACACCACAAAAAGTAAGAATATAATTTGGGGCTTTAAAGTGGTGGGGGAGATTCCCTATAGGAAACCTTGAGATCAGAAAGCTGAACACTTCTTACCGAAAGCCAGAAAGACTCATAATCCCCTCTGGTCACGGCCACTCAGAAAAGCCCAAGTTTATAACAGGCAGGACAGCAGGTGCATTCCCAGGACTGGAGCAAAATTGCACTCTCTTTTATTTTATTGGTTTATAATATTATATAAGTTTCACGTGTACAATATTATATTTTGACTTCTGTATACACTACAGCGTGCTCACCACCAAAAGTTTACTTTCCATCCATAACCATACAGTTGACCCTCTTCACCCGTGTTGCCCACCCTCCTTCCCCTCTGGTAACTGCTACTCCGTTCTCTGTATCTATGTGTTTGTTCTTGTTTGGTTTGGCTTGTTCATTTTATTTTATTCTACATTTGAGTGAAACCATACAGTGTTTGTCTCTCTCTGTCTGACTTACCTCACTTACGTTAATACCCTCAAGGTCCACCCGTGTTGTTAACAAATGGCAAGATTTCACCTTTTTATTTTTATGGCTGAGTAGTATACCATTCTATATACAGTTGACCCTTGAACAACATGAGTTTGGACTGCAGGAGTCCACTTACATGCAGATTTTTTTTCAACAGTAGATATCATAGTACTACATGGTCCACAGTTTGTTGAATCAGCAGATGTGGAATGGCAGATACAGAGGACCCACCTATACGGAGAGTCGACTATAAGTTATACTTGGATTTTCGACTGTGCCCCTAATCCCTGCTTTGTTCAAGGGTCAACTGCATATACCACATCTTCTGTATCCATTCATCTGTTGATGGGCACTTAAGTTGTTTCCACATCTTGGTTATTGTAAAAAAACACGGTGGTGAATACTGGAGTGCATGTATCTTCCAAATTAGTGCTTTTTTTAATTCTTCAGTTAAATACCCAGAGGTGGAATTGCTGGATCATATGGTAATTCTATTCTTAATATTTTGAGGACCCTCCATACTGTTTTCCATAGTGGCTCCACCAGTTTTCATTCTCACGAACAACGCATGAGGGTTCCCTTTCTCCACAGCCTGCCTCTCCAACACTTATTTCTTGCCTTTTTGATAACAGCCATTCTAACAGGCATGTGGTGATATCTAATTGTTTCAATTCACATTTCCCTAGTGATTAGTGATGTTGAACATCTTTTCATGTTGGCAAAAATTGGCAAATCTGCCAATTTTTCAATCAAGTTGTTTGGTTTTTTTATTGTTGAGTTATTTACATATTTTGGATATTAATCTCTTATTGGATATATGATTTGCAAATATCTTTTCCCATTAGGTAGGTGTCTTTTTGTTCTGTTGATTTCCTTTGCTGTGCAGAGCTTTTTAGTTTGATATAGCCCCATGTGTTTATTTTTGCTTTTGTTTCCCTTGCTCGAGGAAATATATCCAGAAATATTGCTAAGACTGATTCAAAGGGTGTACTGTCTATGTTTTTTCTAGGAGTTTTATGGTTTCAGGTCTCACATTCAAGTCTTTGATCCATTTTGATTTACTAGCAGAAAGAAAAATTAAGAAAACAATCCCATTTACAATTGCAACTACAAAAAAATAAAATATCTAGGAATAAATTTAACCAAGGAAGTTAAATTTATTAACCTGTACACTGAAAACTATAAGCCATTGTTGAATAAAATTGAAGAAACACCAAGAAATGGAAAGATATTTCAGGCTTATGAACTGAAAGAATTAGCATTGTTAAAATGTCCATATTACCTAAAGCAACATATAGACTGAATGCAATCCCTATCAAAATCTCAATGACATTTTTCACAAAAATAGAACAAAAATTCTAAAATTTATATGGAAACACAAAAGGCCAAATAGCCAGAGCGATTCTGAGAAAAAAGAACAAAGCTGAAGGTATCACACTCCCTGATTTCAAATTATATTACAAAGTTAGAGTAATTAAAATAGCATGGTATTGGCTGGAAAACAGACACGTAGATCAATGGAACAGAACTGAAATCCCAGAATTAAACCCACACATATATGGACAATTAATTTATGACAAAGAAGCAAAGAACATACAATGGAGAAAGGATAGTCTCTTCAATAAATGGTGTTGGACATTTTCTTTCATCTTATCGAAGTAGATTTGATTTACAATGTTTCAAGTATATAACAAAGTGATTCAGTTTTATATATATATATATATATATATATATATATATATATTCTTTTCAGATTCTTTCCATTATAGGTTATTACAAATCTTGAATATAGTTCCCTTTACTATACTGTAGGTCCTGGTTATTTATCTATTTTATATATAGTGGTGTGTGTCTGTTAATCACAAACTCCTAATTTATCCCACCCCCACCTTTCCCCTTTGGTAACAATGCTTGTTTTCTATGTCTGTGAGTCTGTTTCTGTGTTGTAAATAAGTTCATTTGTATCATATTTTAGATTCCACATATAAGTGATATCATATGAAAACAAATAAATGGTATTGGAAAAACTGGACAGCCACATGCAAAAGAATAAAACTAGGCCACTATTTCACATCATACACAAAGTTGCAATCTTAAAATCTGCATAGGCGGTTAGCAGCCATGGCAAAAAAAGTAGCTTGCATTTTTAAAATACTGGTTTAGTAAACAACCTAAACTTACACATAAAGGAAATAAAAAATGAGCAAACAAAACCCAAAGTTAATAGAAGAAATAATAAAGATCATAGCAGAAACAAATGAAATAGAGACTACAAAAATGATAGAAAAGATCAGTGAAAACAAGAGCTGGTTCTTTGAAAAGATAAATACAATTGATAAACCTTTAGCCAGACTCATCAAGGAAAAAAGAGAGAGTGCCCAAATAATTAAAATCAGAATGAAAGAGGAGAAGTCAAAACAGAAATAGAATCATATGAGATTACTACAAACAATTATATGCCAATAAAATGGACAACCTAGAAGAAATGGATAAATTCCTGAAAACATATAATCTCCCAATACTGAATCAGGAAGAAATACAAAGTATGAACAGACCAACTACCGGTAATGATATTGAATAAGTAATTTTAAAACTCCCTATAAACAAAAGTCCAGGACCAGACAGCTTCACAGATTAATTCTACCAAACATTTAAAGAAGAGTTAACACTGATTCCTCTCAAATTATTCCAAAAAAATTGAAGAAGAAGGAATGCTTCCAAACTCATTCTATAGGGCCAGCATCACCCTGATATGAAAACCAGAAAAAGAAACCACAAAAAAAAGAGAAAATTACTGGCCAATATCACTGATGAACATAGATGCAAAAATCCTCAACAAAACATTAGCAAATCAAATTCAACAATACATTAAAAGGATCATATACCATGATCAAGTGGGATTTATCCCAGGAATGCAAGGATGCTTCAATATCACCACAAATCAGTAAATGTGCTACACCATATTAACAAATTGAAGAATAAAAATCATATGATCATCTCAATAGATGCAGAAAAACCTTTTGACACAATCCAACGTCCACTTATGATAAAAACTCTCAACAAAGTGGGTATAGAGGGAACATACCTCAACATAATAAAGGCCATTTCCGACAAACGTACAGACAATATCATACTCAATGGTGAAAAGCTGAAAACATTTCCTCTAAGATCAGGAAGAAGACAAGGGTGCCCACTCTTACCACTTTTATTCAACATAGTATTGGATGTCTTAGTCACAGAAATCAGACAAGAAAAAGAAAAAAGGAATTCATATTGGAAAGGAAGAAGTGAAACTATCACTGTTTGCAGATGACACAACACTATATATAAGAAATCATAAAGATGCTACTAAAAAAACTATTAGAACTAAAAAATGAATTCAGTTAAGTTGCAGAATATAAAATTAATATACAGAAATCTGTTGCATTTCTAAACACTAACAACAAAGTATCAGAAAGAGAAATTAAGAAAATAATCCCACTTACAATTGCATAAAAAAGAATAAAATACCTGGGGGTAAATCTAACTAAGGAGGCAAAAGGCCTGTAAAGGAGGTTAACTATAAAACGCTGATGAAAGAAACTGAAGATGACACAAACAGATGGAAAGATATACTGTTCTCATGGAATGGAAGAGTTAATATTGTTAAAATAATCATACTAACCAAGGCAATTTACATTTTAAATGTAATTCCTATCAAAACACCAATGGCATTTTTTTCACAGAATTATAACAAATAATTCAAAGATTTGTATGGAAACACAAAAGACCTGAATAGCCGAAACAACCTGGAGAAAGAAGAACAAAGCTGGAGGTATCATGCTCCCTGGTTTCAAACTATACTACAAAGCTACAGTAATCAAAACAGTATGGTACTGACAAAAAAACAGACATACAGATCATTGGAACAGAATAGAGAGCCCAGAAATAAACCAAAAATTATATGGTCAATTAATCTACAACAAAGGATGCAAGAATATACAATATGGGAAAAGACAGCCTCTTCAATAAATGGTGCTGGGAAAACCGGACAGCCACCTGCAAAAGAATAAAACTGGACTACTTTCTCAGACCATGTACAAAAGTAAACTCAAAATGGATTAAAGACTTGAATGTAAGACCTGAAACCATAAAACTCTTAGAAGAAAACATAGGCAGTACACTCTTTGACATTGGTCTTAGGAATACTTTTCTGGATATGTGTCCACAGGCAAAGGAAACAAAAGCAAAAATAAACAAATGGGACTACACCAAACTAAAAAGCCTTTGCACAGTGTAGGAAACAATCAACAAAACGAAAAAGCAGCCTACTGAATGGGAGAAGATATTTGCAGGATTAATATCCACAATATACAAAGAACTCATACAACTCAACACCAAACAAACAACTGATTAAAAAATGGGCCAACAGGCACATGAGAAGAAGTTCAATATCACTTATCATCAAGGGAAATGCAAATCAGAACCTCAGTGAGATATCACTTCACATTTGTCAGAATGGCTGTTATCAAAAAGACAACAAATAAGTGTGGCAAGAATGTGGAGAAAAGGGAACCCTGTTGGTGGGAATGTAAATTGGTGCAGCCACTGTGGAAAACAGTATGGAAGTTCCTCAAAAAATAAAAAATATTAACTATCATATTGTCCAGCAATTCCACTTCTGGGTATTTTTCCAAAGAAAACAAAAGCACTAATTCAAAAAGATATATGCACCCCCAGTGTTCACTGTAGCATTATTCACAATAGCCAAGATATAGAAGCAATCTAAGTGTCCACTGATAGGTGAATGGATAAAGACGTTGTGGTGTGTGTGTGTGTGTGTGTGTATATATATATACACACACACACATATATATACACATATATATAATGGAATATTAGTCAGCCATAAAAAAGAATGAAGTCTTGCCCTTTGTGACAACATGGATAGACCTAGAGGGTATTATGCTAAGCAAAATAAGTCAGACAGAGAAAAAGAAATACTGGATGATTTCACTTATATGTGGAATCTAAAAAACAAATCAAATGAACAAACAGAACAAAAGAGAAACAGAGTCATAGACACAGAACAAATAGGTGGTTGCCAGAGGGGAGAGGGAGGGGTGGGGAGATGAGTGAAATAGGTGAAGGAAATTAAGAGGTACAAACTTCCAGTTACAAAAGTCACGGGGATGAAATGTACAGCATGGGAAATATAGTCAGTAATTCTGTAATATCTTTATTATGGTGACAAATGGTAGCTAGAGTTATCATGGTGATCATTTTGTAATGTATAGAAATATCGAATCACTATGTTGTGCATCAGCAACCAACCTAACTGTAGGTCAATTATACTTCAAAAATAAACAAACTTGTAGAAAAAGAGATCAGTTGCAGATGACATTGATACTCTATGTAGAGAACCCTAAAGACTCCACACAAAAACTATTAGAACTAACAAATGAATACAGCAAGGCAGCAGGATACAAGATTAACATACAGAAATCTGTTGCATTTTTTTACACTAATAATGAAATATTAGAAAGAGAAAGTAAAAAAAAAAAAAAAAGCCATTTAAAATTGGGTCCAAAAAAATACCTAGGAACAAACTTAACCAAAGAGGTTTCTAGATTATACACTGAAAACTATGAAACACTGATAAAGGAAATTGAAGATGATTCAAAGGAATAGAAAGATATCCCATGCTCTTGGATTAGAAGAATTAATACCGTTTAAATGGTCAAACTACCCAAAGCAATCTACAGACTTAATCTGATCCCTATCAAAATACTCACGACATTTTCCACAGAACTAGAACAAATAATACTAGAATTTAGATGGAACCACAAATGACCCAGAATTGCCAAAGCAATCCTGGGTAAAAAGAACAAAGCTGGAGGCATAACCCTCCCAGACTTCAGACAATACTACAAAGCTACAGTAATCAAAACAGCATGGTATTGGCACAAAAACAAAACTACAGATCAATGGAACAGAATAAAGAGCCCATAAATAAACCCACACAGCTATGGTCAATTAATCTACAGCAAAGGAGAAAAGGATATGCAATGAAGAAAAGGCAATCTCTTCAACAAGTGGTGTTGGGAAAGCTGGAAAGCTACCTGAAAATCAATAAAATAAGAACACTCCCTCACACCAAATACAAAAATAAATGCAGAATGGTTTAAAGCCTAAATATAAGACATAACACCATAAAAATCCTAAAAGAGAACATAGGCAAAAAAATTCTCTGACATAAATCGTAGCAATATTTTCTTAGATCAGTCTCCCAAGGCAAAAGAAATAAAAGAAAAATGAACAAATGGGACCTAATCAAACTTAAAAGCCTTTGCATGGCGAAAGAAACCATCATCAAAATGAAAAGGCAACCTATGGAATGGGAGAAAATATTTGCAAATGATGCTACCAACAAGGGGTTAATATCTAAAATATACTAACAGCTCATAAAACTCAATATAAAAAAAACAAACAGACCAATCAAAAGATGGGCAGAAGACCTGAATAGACATTTCTCAAAAGAAGGCATACAGATGACCGACAGACACATGAAAGATGCTCAACTTTGCTAATTATTAGAGAAGTGCACATCAAAACCACAATGAGGTATCACCTCACACCCGTCAGAATGGCTATCATCAAAAAGTCTACAAATAATAAATGCTGGAGAAAAGGGAACCCTCCTACACTGTTGGTGGGAATGTAGATTGGTGCAGCCACTATGGAAAACAGTATGGAGCTTCTTTAAAAAATAAACTACCATGTGATCCAGCAATCCCACTACTGGGCATATACCCTGAGAAAACCATAATTTAAAAAGAGTCATGTACCACAATGCTCATTGCAGCACTATTTACAATAGCCAGGACATGGAAGCAACCTAAGTGTCCATCAACAGATGAATGGATAAAGAAGATGTGGCACATATATACAATGGAATATTACTCAGCCATAAAAAGAAACGAAATTGAGTTATTTGTAGTGAGGTGGATGGACCTAGAGTCTGTCATACAGAGTGAAGTAAGTCAGAAAGAGAAAAACAAATACAGTATGCTCACACATATATATGGAATCAAAAAGAAAAAAAGGTTCTGAAGAACCTAGGGGCAGGACAGGAATACAGACGCAGACGTAGAGAATGGACTTGAGGACATGGGGAGGGGGAAGAGTAAGCTGGGATGAAGTGAGAGAGTGGCATGGACATATATACACTACCAAATGTAAAATAGATAGCTAGTGGGAAGCAGCCGCATAGCACATGGAGATGAGCTTGGGGCTTTGTGACCACCTAGAGGGGTGGGATAGGGAGGGTGGGAGGCAGACACAAGACTGAGGGGATATGGGGATATATGTGTACGTATAGCTGATTCACTTTGTTATACAGCAGAAACAACACAACACTGTAAAGCAATTATACTCCAATAAAGATTTTTTAAAAAATAAAATAATAAAATAAAATGAGGATAATGATAAAAAAAAAAAAAGATAGCTTATATGATTTAAAAAAAGAAAAGATACATCTCTCAGGGGTGGTGGGATGAATTGGGAGATTGGGATTGACATATATACACTAATACGTATAAAATAGATTAATAAGAACCTGCTGTGTAAAATAAATAAATAAATAAAATTCAACAACAATAAAAGATACATACACCCCAATGTTCATAGCAGCACTATTTACAATAGCCAAGACACGGAAGCAACCCAAGTGCCCAACAGACGATTAGTTTAAGAAGATGTGGTATATTTACACAATGGAATATCACTCAGCCATAAAAAGAATGAAATATTTCCATTAGCAGCAACATAGATGGACCTAGAGATTATCATACTAAGTGATGTAAGTCAGACAGAGACAAACAAAACAGAAATAGACTCACAGACGGAACACAAACTTATGGTTCCCAAAGGGGAGAGGGAGTGGGGGAGGGATAAATTACGAGTATGGGATTAACAGATACAAACCACTATACATAAAATAGATAAGCAACAAGGATTTACTGTCTAGCACAGGGAACAATATTCAGTATCTTGTAATAACCTATAATGGAAAATAATCTGAAAGAATAACTGGATCACTGTGCTGTACACCTGAAACTAACACAATATTGTAGACTAGCTATACTTCAATTTAAAAAGAAAGAAAGAAAGAAAAAGAGATCAGATACATGGTTACCAAGGGTGGGGGTGGGGTGGGTGGAGGAGGTAGAATTGGATGAAGGTACAAACTTCCAGTTATAAGATAAATAAGTAGTAGGGATGTAATGTACAACATGATAAATATAATTAACGCTGCTGTATGATATCTATGAAAGTTCTTAAGAGAGTAAATCGTGAGTTCTCATCACAAGGAGAACTCTTTACTTTGAACAAACACAAAGACAGAATTTTCTGCATAACCATCCGGTGTGAATTAGCAGGGGAACCAAAAGCAGTGCAGAAGTCATAATAACAGTAACAAGAATCACTAATACCTACTGAGTCTGTGTTCTAAGCCTTCTCTACTCATTAGCTCATTTAATTCTCACAACAACTCGATGAGGGGGATTCTACTATTATCCTCATTTTTTCAGAGGAGGAAATGGAAGCTCAGAGAAGTTAGTGATTTGTCCAAAATTGCACAGCTTCTGCAGATCCAGGAGTCATGCTCTGCTTTGGTTTTCCAAAGAAGACATACTAACACATACTAAGACTGTAAATAGCGTACTGGTAATGAGCATCTAGCCCAGACAAGAAGGGATCTCCTTCCTAAGCCTCATCTGGGAAAGGATCTCACCTGGTCGTTAACACCAGCGCCCAGAGAGTCCTCAGATCTGTAGGTTATTCATAAATTAGTGTTGCTAGATTTATGTTTACCCATTTAGTCCATGGTGTGTAGTTTTCTTTCTATGTATGGGTTCAGTCATTTCCAACTAATTCTTCTATTGCCTTAGAAGGTTATAATTAACAACAACAAAAACCTTTAGGTATCTCCAAGTAGAGGGAATTAGGCCACGAGAATAAAACAGGTGAAATCTTGTTTTCCACAAAAACAGACTAAGTCAATGCCCCCTTCCAGAATGGGCCTGTTCATGGCTGGGTGGGCTGCCTGTCACCCTTGCCCAGGAGAGGGGTGTTCTGCACCATTCCTACCTCCATGTGGCCTTTGATGAGACGTTGGCAGCGTCCAGGCTGTGGATAAGGAACGGGCTTTTGTCTGGGTAAGAATCTCTGTCTTCTGATCTACCTTCAAGTCCTCCATGATATCTACAACCCAACATTTCTGAAATCAAATACAGCATCTTCTCCCCAAACCTACTTTTTACCTGGGCTTCCCATCTCAGGGAAGGGCACCAATGCCCTTCAGTGGTCCAGGCTGGAAAAATTGGTATCGTCTTCACCTCCCAGCCCCATCTCCTGCATCACTCTTTGCCCCCGAGATGACTCTGCGATCTGTCTTTCCCATCTCTATCGTCACCCTCCAGCCCATGCCCTGCACTGTGGCACCAGCCCCTTCATGCTTTCATCCCTCTGCCCTCTCTTTTACCAGTCCGCCCTCCATGCATCAGCCCCAGGGACTCCCAAAGCTCAAATTCATTGGTGCCAGTACTCAGCCTCACAGCCTACCTGACTTCCTCCTGCCTTATAGGATCCTTATAGAGGATCAGGCCCCAGTTTTCTTTCTGGTTTTCAACGTCTTCATAAATCTGGCCTGCATCGACCTTTCTGACTTATCTCCCATTGAACCTCTCTGTGTACATGTCTCCCCATCAGTTCCTCAACTACTCCATTAACTGCCACATTTTTATGCCTTTGCTCATGACATTATGTTCCTTATTAATGGTGACGAAGTATTTGATACCTTCTCATGCATTAATTAGGTACTGTGCCAAATGCTATATGAGCATCATCTTGTTTAATCTTTACAATAGCCCTAAATATTATATTCTCACTATATTTTGTATGAGGAAACTGAAGTTTAGATATAGTAACTTCTCCTCCATTCACACCTGGATCCCAGGTGTGTCCAGGTATGTCCTCCCCATACACTATAGTGATTGGCTCAATCTTTGGTTTGATATTTATCTGTCACTGTTTCCATGTCGGTCCCCCAACTAGACTGCAGGGCCTTCAAGGGATGTGTCACCCTGTGCCCAGCACAGTGCCCAGAAACTGAGCAGGTGAGAATAAAACCCACATCTTGGACCCTGTGTGTCTGAACACTTAGAGCAACCTTTTTCTAATTCGTGCATTAACTCAACAAGTATTCATTGAATACCTACTCTGTGTTAAAGGACTGTTTCCAGAAATGGGGAGATAGTGTTGATTTAAGCAAACAAGCTCCCTGCCTCTTAGGTGCCAACCTTCTTGTTATAAAAGCTATGAAAGGAACAAACAGACGAGATGATAGCGAGTGTCTATGGGGGACTGTTTTTTTATCACTCTCCCAAGGGAAGTTCAATGCAACAAACATTCATTGGTACCTTCTCAGTGCAGGGGAATAGAAAATTGGATGAGAGTTGCTCACAGATTGAAGGGGGAAAAAGTCAAAGAAATAATTAACAATAAGGGTGATGACTGTCTTGTTGTGATTAATGTAAAGTGTTTTCAGGAATGAAAATGGCCAGGAGAAATCCCAGAAGGCTTCTTAGAGGAGGTGATATTTAAGCAAGGCCCTGAAGAGTGAGTAGAAGCTGATCAAACAGCATAGTAAAAGTGCTGAATGAGCAGAGGAACGGCAGGAGTGAAGCGTGAAAGAGCCTAGTGATTTCAGCAAGCAGGCAGGGGCCAGGTGTGGTCATGGCCCCACCTGCCAGGCCATCTCATCTCAGGTATCAGTTTTCTCAGTCCCTGACTCAGAAAGACTTGTTGCCTCTAGGAACTGCTGCTCCTTTCTCCAGCGCTGCTGTGCTCTGCTCACAGCCAACACACTGCGACTGCATCTCCATAGCATCTCCCAGCAGGCGCTGCGGCTGCCAGTGAGGCTGGCAGTGGAGGACTGGAGAGTCCTGTGGGAAAGCACAGTGCCCAGGGCCTCCCAGGCCCCGCCTACTGCTGGCGAGCATCCTCATCTTCAGAAGAGAGGCATGTGGTGCAGGGGAAAGGATGGAACACCCCTCCTAGCTGGACAGCCAGCTTCATCCTGGCTGTCAGCAGAAGCACGCAGGCTGCAGCTGTGGATACCTAGTGGATGCTGCTTGGTTCCCAGTTCTCAGAAGCAAGGCTTATGCCCCACCCCCGACTCAGCCCTGCCACAGACTAAGGACTGAGGACCACAGCTGAGCACGGCTGGGAGGGAATTCAGGAGCCGCAGCATACTGGCCCCTGAAGCTCGTCTGTGCTGATTTTGTGTCCGGCTCTGGGAGCTCATCTTGCCCTGCCTGGCTCACTTGTCTAATGCCTCATTTCTGCAGAAGCACCACAGCATAGTGGTCTGGAGTCAGACTGCTTTGGGGCAGTTCACGTCCAGGTTCAGCCACCAACCAGCCGTTACTCACCCCCCCTGAATGTCAGTTTTCACATCTGTGAAATGGGAATTTCACCTCCCAGTGCTGCTGGGTGGGTTAGAGGAGATGATGCACCTAAAGGTCTTGGTCCAGTGCTGGGCACAGAGTGGATGCTCCTCTGATTCTCCCCCTCCCCCCGCCCCCGCTGCTCTCTGTCTGCAGCTTGGGATAAGGGTGACTCCTGAATCTACAGTTCCAGCCCCACCTCTTGCCCAGGCCTGATCCCCAGGAGCCACCATCTGCTGTTGGGGTAGATTTTGGGTCCCCCAGCCCCGTGGGTCTGTCTATCTAGCACCTGCCCCTTCTCCCCACTTCAGGTGGGTCCTGGCCTCTCCCATCCACCTGAAGTTAGCTGGGTCAAGTCTCCCGCAGGAACCAGCTCTGTGTTCCTGTCCAGTTCTCCTCCGAGGAGGCTGGGTCCAGGCTGGCTCCCAGGGCCTCCCCGCCCCTCTGAGAGGGAGCCACGGCTGCGCTAATGCCATTCCCCATACCCATGCCTGGGTTTTGCTCCAGCCAAGGCCCTCACTCTGCTTGCCTGGTAATGGTTGGGGGAGTGAGCTGATGGGCAAAAAAGAGGCTCCATTTCTCTCTGGGACCAATTTGTGAGTTTTCGAAGGCAGCCCTTGCTCTCCGTTTCTGCCTCATCTCTGCCTGCCTGCTGCTCCCCTTCATTCTACTGGCTATTAGGATTCTGAAGGAGGCCAGAGAGGTGGGAATCACCCTCTACCAGCCAGCCAGGAGGGAAAGCAAATGCCCATCCGGAGGTGGGAGGTGGGCAGTGGGGAGCAGCCTCCAGGGCACTGGGAGGGCCAGAGAGAGGGTGAGTCCTGTAGGTGGACACCTATGCAGAACACCCGCTTTGGTGCCCTTTTCTCTTGAAAAGAGGCAATGATGCCTAGTGGTTAGGAGCACAGCCTGGAGTTCCATGAGGCAGGGTTTGAGGTCCAGCTCTGCCCCTGCTAGCTGATAACAGGACAGTGGAGAGGTCAGCCAACACCAACTCGTCCACCATCTACAGGCTGCATGACCTCAGACAAGCTTGTTGAGCTCCGTGTGTCTCAAAGGCCTTGACTATAGATTTGCAGAGTGATCTTGCTAGTATTTGAGTTTAGTCAAACACGATTTAAGTATTATTAGGATCGTCTGTGTGACCCTGTAACATTGCTTAACCTCTCTGAACTATATCTCGACTCACAGAGTTTGGGAGGATTGAGTGAGATGCTGCACGTATAGCCCTCAGCAGAGAACTCTTGATAAACTGCAGTGAGTGTTGTTTTTATGACCATATTTCATTGATTCCAAATCACACTTCTTTTGTCAACATTTTAACATCCCTGAAATGGAGATGGGTCTTGCAATAGATGATAAGAAAGCACTCTGTCATACTTTAACTGGTGGCATTTTTTTCTTTCTTAGGGAAGTACATCAAATTATGTATCTTACAGTCAGTGGTGTTTCAGCATTTATGAAATCAAAGCAGACCAAGGCAAGAAGGAGAGTTCTCACTGAGGACCTGGTCCTGCTGTATCTTGAGGGTATCCCACATGCCCTGACCCCCGCCCCTGGTTCCCTGGAACGAGTCCTGGTCACCTGGCATCCAGTGACTCCCTCCCGACCCACCCTTCTCCTGCCCCTCCATGACATCTAACTGCTCTTTCCTCTGGGAGTGAGCTCGATGTCCTTCCACAGGGACGTTTGGAGTCCTTATTCAGAGAGGCAACTGCTCTGCTTTTATGTTGCTCATTAGGGCCCTGAAGAGGTGAGGGTGGGTGAGAGCTGGATGGCCCTTGATCCTCTGTGGGGCAGAGGATCAAGGGCCACCCAGTGGGTGTGCACTGGGATCCAGTCCTCACTGTGCCACTAGGTGGGAGCACAGTTTCTTTGCCACTCTCCAGTGACCCCAGGGCTGTGGGAAAACAGGACACAGACCTGAGCTAAGTGTCAGTCCCAGAGGGGAAGGTTCTGAAGTGGGATAGCTCTGGCTGCACCATGGTTTCTATGGAAGGAGTACAAAGCTGAGAATCCCAGGAAAGGCGAGATCTAAGGGAGGTCAGGTCGTGGTTTCTGTCCTATGGCTGGCACCCACGACCTCCTCACCCAACGCAGCACCCCCAAGCCTCTGAAAGTCCTGCTGCTGTCTCAACTGCTTCAACCCCCTCCCTGGGGTCCCCCTCCCTGAATTTCCCATGATCCAGAAACTAAACAGTTAACGCCTGGCCCCAAAGGGGGTTTTGACTCGCTGCTGCCCCTCCCCTCCCAGGCTGGTAGTTACTTATACAGAATATCACACCTGACTCCCCCAACGTAATTCCGACTTTCAGCTTCCTTGGGATCAGTGCCGACTATATGGGGCCATGAGCTTATTTAGCCTCAAGGAAGGAAACCTTCTTATCTGGGGCACCCACTCTGTGCCTGGCCCTGTGCCTGGACTTCACACAGACTTTCTCACTGAGTCCTTCCCACAAATCAAGAGGTGGAGGAGGAAACAGGCTTGGAGTGCAGCTGCTCGCCCAGGGAGAGGCTAGGATGCACTCAGAGCACAGATCTGTCTGCCGGCATCTCTTGGCTCACATGGCCCCCTCCACTCCTTAACCTTAAGCAGGGATCCAATCTCTCCTGCAACCCAGAATCCGCCCACAAAGCATGATCAAAGGCGAGGAGGTCGTGTCTGTCTGGAGCCCAGGGTAAAGGCAGGCCGTGCTGCCAGCTGCAGCCTGGGGCCCATGCCGAGCAGGGAGCTGCACCCTCAGCTCTCACCCTTGGTCTGCAAAGCCATTAGATATGCAGAATCTCATCTTGTTCCCGGGCAGCGGAGGGCTCTGAGTCACAGGAGGTGACATTGCTCTCCAACAGGTAAGTTGTTCAACAGATGGGCAGTCGAGTGGCAAAGAAATACATTATTAATGCTTCTGGTTAAATTAACTGATTAAAACCACCCCAGGTAAAAATGTACATATCAGTGCTTAGCCCATAGCTAATGAGGAATTAATGGAATACGGCTGCGTCTTTGTAATGAAACACAGACAGGGGCTGTCTGGAAAGGCTCTCTCTCTTCAGCAACAGCGGCAGGGGGCAGGGGTGGGAGGCCTGACTCATCTGTTAAAGGGACCTCGACTGCTTGGCATGGGGCAAGGTGGGGAAGAGAAACCTAAGGGGGCTTCGTTGGGCCTTACTGGAGACCTGGGAAATCTGGAGTCTTTGACCCTGATTTTCTGGAGCCTTGGAGGGGGCTCGAGGCAGAAGCAGTGGGCCAGTCATGAGGTGGGGTGGTGCTGGGGGTTGGGGGGAGGGGACACTGTGCAGGTAGCAGGATCATAGGTGTGGCTCCGGCTCTGCCCTTGCAGACTTCACACAAGCCAACTTCCTGGCAGGGCCTCAGTTTTCTCATCTGTAAACTGGGGAAGAGAATGAAACAATCCTCAACACTCTTCTCCCAATTCTTGCTTCTCCCACATCATAGGCTTCTAGGATAAATGTCAGTGTTTACCTTGTCCTTACTCTTAGCAGATAACACAGTGGGAACTGAGCCCCATCCGGAGTGTATCCAGACACCCCCTTGCCCTTGCGTGACTTCTGGAAAACCCCTGGTGCGACACACAAGCTCAGAAGGGCGCTCATGTGTCTATGTTGTTGGTTACATGCACATGTGTGTACCTACATGTACACATATATGCACTGGCTGACCCATACAGGCATGCATCTGCATCCAGAGACCCACACATACAAGCAAGCCTGCACACACACAGACACACACACATACTCAGAGCTCCCACATGAATGCACACACAGCTGCATAAAAGGTGAAGCCCTGTCCTGGTCGTGCACGGGCAGGAGGGTATCAGGCACATTTCAGAGACAGCAGTGGGGTGAGGCGCAGGGAGGGCGCTGTTGGGGCAGAGGATCAAGGGCCACTTTTCTCATCAATGAAATAGAAACCTTGCTAGGGTTTCAGGAGCTCCCAGAGGCTGTGACCCAATTTAGACAAGAGTGAGGTTTTGCATAAATTAACAAGTAATCACATCCTTACTAGGGCTTCCCTTGATCCAGAGACCTGGAGCAGCTGGAGTCCCACAACCCCAGTCCTGGCTGCAGCTGGACTAAAAGCAGGGGTTGATGCTTTACCGCTCTGCACTTACCCACAACGTGGGCCAGGAGCTCTCCAAGGTGCTGATTGGCTGAGGGCAGGGAGAGATTGTCCGCTAGCCCGACAGCTTCAGGCACGGTGAGGAGTGGCAGGGGTGTGGGTTGAGTACTGAGCCCCACTGTCCCATCTCACATACTTCTGGCTGTTGGTGCCACGCTGCGGGAGCGAGAAGGAGGCGCCAGCCAGGAGCTGCCTAATGACTCCCAGCCTGCGAGGAGGCCCTAGAGGGGGTCAGCGCTAGCATCGCAGTATCATTAGCTGTTTACCCTAAGAAAGTTCACACTTCCGGAGGCTGTGCTCGAGCTGTCAGAAACATGGCACGCAGTGCTGGAAGCTCTGCCAACTGCGCTCCCCAGGGCCCAGCAAAACAAATACTTAGCAGGCGCCTGGTTCTCAAGCACACGTGCACACACCTACTCTCACGGGGCACAGCATGCCAACACACAGATACAAACATCCACGCAGACTTACTCCCCAGACACACACAGGGACCCAGAGGCACACATACCGTCAATACACAAACAGATGCACACACAAACTCACGTGCCCTATATACTGAGCGCTTACTGTGTGCATTATTTCCAAACGATTAATATGCATTATCTAGTCCAACTCTCCCGACAACTCTCCCATTTTTCACATGATAAAATTGAGGCTCCAATAGGCTGACTCCATAGCTAGGGTCCTTACCATTCACTACACTGTCACACACCTGCCCACCCACACATGTACACATGTACACTCAGACGCACACACTGACATGGACAAACAAGCACATAGAGATAAACCCGGACTTGCACACATGCTCATTCACAGAAACATACTTGCACACAGACACACACACACACACACACATACACACATGCACGGCACAAGCACTTCCCTCCCAGCCCATGTACCCTCTGCCTCAGCGCCCCCAGGGCCCTGGACACACTGCCCCAGGGAGCCAGTCCATGCCCTGTGAGCACTTTCCCTGAAACCTTCCCAGGTTCTGGTCAGGCTACCTGGCTGATGTCGACAAATAGCACTGGCAGCCAGTGGGAGAGAGCCGGCTTTGATGGCGAGCAAGTCCAGATGGTGGCGGTAAGCCCCAGATGTTGTATGGAAACAAACAAGCCTGCTGAGATCGGGAGCTCAGCTTCAGCCAGGCCCTGCCAAGTGGCCCTCCCAGAGGCCGGGGCTCTGCTGAGGGTGCAGCCAGTGTGGCCCCCACCACAAGTCAAGCCTGGCACAAGAGCCTGGCAACAGAGGGGGAGGGCTCAGCACTGGTGCCCAGACTTCTCCAGAGCCCTGGTCAGCTCAGCAAAAGGCTACTTGGGTCCTAGCAGCCCAGGGGACAGAGCGGGTTTCACTGCTGGTGTGGTAGGAGTCTGGCTAGGGAACCCTAAGCATCCCCCACATCTCAGCCCCCACTGGTCTTGCCCACTTGGGCACCTGGCCTGATCCACTGCCTCCAGGCCTCTCTGAGCGCCCTCCCCTGGGAATCTTCACTCACTGACTCACCAGATCTCTAGTCACTGATTTCCAAGGTCACCATTTGCTGGTTCTCAAGGTCATTAAAGATTGATGCTTTAGACCAACTTCTCAGTAATTTTCAAGGTCATTGCTCACTGACTCCCAAGGTCACTGCATGATGATTCAGGTAGTCACTGGAAGGAGATCCTTAAGACCATTTCTGGCTGACCCCTGAGATCAGTGATTCCTAGGGCCAGTGCCAAGCATTCCGGGGACCGCACTTCTGCTTGAGGAAGGCCTGTCTCTGTCCTCTGCCTTGGCCCTTTGGGATCCTGACAGAAAGGCAAGCCCTGAGCAGTCAAACTTCCTGACTAGATGGTTAGTACCAAAGAGCAGGGGTGGCGGAGGGGTGGAATGTGCTTCAGGTGAACTTGGTAATCTACATACAAGTTACAACACACTTGAGGCTCCTCCCTTCTTCCCTCTCTCTCCTTCTCTCCTGCCACCTCCCCCGCTTTTTCAGCAGGACCTCCCAGGCCTGCTGAAAAGGAATCTACTATTGTCTCTGAGCCAAGGCCAGCCCCCCCTCCCAACCTCTTAAGTTCCCCAAGTTCTTATATTCACTCTCATTTTTTGCTCTCAAGAAAAGATCTTATTAACCCACCCTCTGACCAGGTAAGTAACTGAGTCTGCATGGGGAATTTGCCTGGAGAGTTAATAAGCCAAAGAAGTGAACCTCTAAGAGTAGAATTTCAGACACAGAGCGACAAGGAGAGGCTCCTTCCTAGAGCTGAGCAGAGACATCTCCCTTCCCCAGGTACTGCCTGAATTGCTAAGCAAGGAAAACATACACAAATAAAGTGTCATGTCCTGACATTTGATAATTTAAGCCGAACGTCGAAGAGCATCTGCTTAATTACACACGGAGCTGTGTGTGAACATGAAGCGACAGGCTCCAGGGGAGGTGAAGACCCCCGTTCGAGAGCGCTAACACGCAGCCATGCAGCCCAGGATGTGCAGACAGAGAGAGCTGTCTTGAGGTTAAATTAAAGCCCACGTTTCATTTCTGACGCAACCCAATCCTTCTATCTACCTCCCAAAACTGGGGCCGGAAGTGGAAAAAGGTGCATTGAATAGCAAATGCAATCCAACAAATATTATGACTTGCTCTTCATCACGAGGCCTAAATATTTAACAGTTCGACTTTATGGGGTTTTCATTTTGTTTTATTTTCCTTTTTGCCAGACGCGATGAATTTAGCACTAACAGGGCCCATGCCGTGGAACTGCCAGGATCCTAGTTTGCACAATGAACAAAGTGAACTTCATTCAGGTATCTGTGACCTCAGTCCACGTGGGCCACGTTGCCTTATCTCAGCTCTGCCCAGCTGGCTTTCTATAAAAAAATAAAAGTGAGAAAGAGGGAGAGAAGGGGAAAAAGGAAGGCAAGAACCGAGAGGGTCGTAAAGCCTCCGCTGGCCAATTCATTTCTGTTTAATCCATCTCCACGCTGCAGAAAGCCCCTTTGTGGTGATGAGACCAAAGGTCGGTAATAGATTTCAACAGGTTCCGAGAGGCTGTTGACTGCTTGCAGTCGAGTGGGAGAGTGTGAGGCTCCCCGAGAGGCAGGGGGAGAGAGATAATTGGAGACTCGGAGCCCTAGTTTGCCCTCTGGTTCCAGATTTCACAGATTTAAGAAAAAGAGACTGTCTAGAATTCCGCCTGCAGAATTGTGTGTGAGAGGGAAAGAGAGAAGAGGTGGAGGCGTCCGGCCTCGCCTGGATCCCCCCGGAGCTGCTGGCACATGGCCACTTCTTCTGCTCAGAGAGTGGGCTGGGAGGGAGGTTAAGGAGCCTCGGAGCCGGGCCTGCTGGTTGGGAGCTGCCTCTAGGGAGCTGGGAGGGCCTTGGAGTCATCTGGAGGCTCCTTCAGAGCTGTGTCTTGATGGAGAGGCCACCCACTCAGGGCGCTGGAAAGGGATGGGGGAGGCAGATACTGAAGTGAATTTACCAGCTGTTCTCTGCAAAACCCCTCTGAGTACGCACTGCAGCTGCAACAAGACAAGGGACTCCTACAGCCACGGTTCAGTCCCCAGCTCCCTCCACCCCAGGGATGCAGGCCCCAGGGACCGAAGGGGTTTCCACGCCATCACTCGAACCTTTCACTGTGGCTGCCCAGGTGAACAAAGGAGGGTATTACCTGGTATGCTGGATATGTCTGAACAAAAGTGGCCGTGCCATGGTGTGGTGGGAGCAATGATGTCACCCCCTGCCATGCAAAACCACTGGCTGCCAACACAGGGCTTAGAACAGGATTCTGCTCATGAGTGGGTAAGGACCGCCACATGGGACATCATTTTGATGGCAGGCTGAGCCAGGCCTGGGGGTGGAGGGCCAGCTGGCCACACCCTTCCTTGTAACCCTCCCTGGCTTCCCATCTCCCAGGGTATCTAGCCTAGACTTCAGCCTGGCAAAAAAAAAAAAAAGGCCCCAACCCTACCTCTTCATTCATCCTCTTATACTCTCTGCTTTGGTCATAGCAGGCCCCTCACTGTTCCCAGTTATGCAGCAGGAAAATGCTCTTGATGGAGGTAAGGTCATGATATTCTCAAGGAAGGAGAGAATAGGGGCACCTTAATCAGCTTGGGGGCACAGCTGCCAGAGAACAATTCCTGGAGGAGATGTGGCACCTTTGTTGAACTCTGCAGAAAGGACAACAAACATAATGAGAACAGCTCGTGTTTATTCAACACTTACTATGTGCCAGGCACATAATCAGTGCTTTACCTCTGTTATTTCACTGAATCCTAAAACCTTCCCTGTGGGATAGATACCATGATCATTAGTGCCAACTTACAGATGAGAGAACTGAATCAGAGAGGTGAAGAAACTTGCCCCAGGTCACACAGCTTGTAAGGAACAGAACTAGGCTTCAGAATCAGGCATTATGACATCTGAGCCCTCATCATAACCACTCTGCTAAACCCCACTGGACTGTGCGCCTTTGAAGATAGGGACTATATGATTCATTTCTGTACTCCTGGTACCCAGCACGGGTTCCTGCAGAGATGAGGCATCTGGGAATGCGGTTGAGTGGATGGATGAATGAATGTAGATGTATTTTGAACCCAAACAGACCTAGGGGTAAAAAGGATGAAAGATTACAGTGCATTAGTAAAAATCATACCTCGTATTTGTCCTAGAACAGTAGCTCCCAAAACATATGACATGGGGCATGAATTCCTTGAAACGTTAGGCACAAAAGGGTGTCCATAGTCATGTGAGCTTAGAGAACTCTGGGTTAAACAAAACTAAACAGGCTTCTTTATTTCAGGGCTTCTTAAGTTCTTTTGGTTGGTGAGCATCTCCTGGGACCAGAGCCCCAGCAAACAAAATTTGGGAAGCACCACCTTTGAGTCACCATTTTTGGAATATAACGAATGGTGGGTGTATTAGTCATTGACTACCATGTAACAAATTATCTCAAAGCGTGACAACTTAATACAACAATAAATACTATCACACACCTTTTCTGTAAGTCAGGAATTCAGAAGCAACTTAGTTGGATGACTCTGGCTAGTGGTCTTGCATGAGTTGTAGTCAGGATGAGTCTAGGCTGCAGTTATCTGAAAGCTTGACTGGGGCTTAGGATCCACTTCCAAGATGGTGCACTCACATGGTCGGCGAGTTGGTGCTAGCTGCTGGCAGGAGGCCTCAGCTCTTCACCATATGGACCCTTCATAGAGTTGCTCAAGTGTCCTCACGACATGGCTTCCCAAGAATGTGATGCAAGAAAGCAAGGTGGAAGTGGCAATGTCTTTTATGACCTAGCACTAGGTTATAGATAAACTATTGAGGCCACCACGTTTTAGTGGTCACACAGGGCAACCTTGATACAACGTGGGAAAGGAATACATAAGAGTATGAATACCAGGAGGCAAGGATCACTCTGGGACCTTCTTGGAGGCTGGCTATCCAGATGGCCTTCTGGTGTAAGCTTCTGGAACTTGGTGATAAGTGTGTGTCTCCTCTCTTTAGGCCTGCAGGTATACACAGACTTTTATTTTGAACTATCACAGCCATGCCCAGTGACTACTTGGTTTCTACACTGTTCTCTTTAGCTGCCTCTCTTGACCTCCTAAAACTCTTGACCTTATGGAATCATAAATCCTAAGTGTCAGAGCTGGAAGCCATCCGGTCCAAGCTCTTATTTCAGATTTCCTCAGATGGGGAAGCTGAGGCCAATAAAAGCATAGAAATTGTCCAGGGTCACAGAAAAGGTTAGTGACAAGCCATGACTTGCAGTTTTTGTGTTCCTTCTCCATCACACGTGCCTGACAAGATGTGAATGTAAATCCACTGGCCTGAAATTCCAGGGGTACATCACATCCCTGCCCAAAGCCTTGAACTTTCTGCAGACCTTACTACACTGGGTCAAGGGTATGGTGGGCTCTAGGCCAGGGATGGTGGAAGTAGAGTTCTTACTTAGTGGAGTGGAAGTGGGGTATGAGAGAAATATTATGGGATGGGCTCCTGGTAGCTGGGATGGGCTCCTGGTAACCCGATTTATATTTGTCTCACTTCTCTGATTGACTGCCATTACCATCCTAGGGAACAATAGGAACTAGGAGCTTTCTCCTCAAAAGCTGAATTTGAGACCCACTCTCCTCTCCAAACATGAGCTCAGCCACCTGTACAGCAGTAGAACCAGTTGCCCCTGTAGGTGGGAGAGCTGTGTACACCCTAGATGCCTGCTGACCCTGTATCTCTGGCATAGCTTGAATTTGTACAGCACACTCCCAGGGACTATGTCCTTCTAGACACAGAGGTTGCCTTTCTGGTCACTGTCACAAGCGGCTGGTGGAGCCAGTTTTATTTAGCAGGGTCTCCTCTGCACTCAGCCGTTGGGACTCAAAGTATCTGTCACAGGTTTCCATAAGCATGTTCTTTCTCTATAAAGTAAATCTGTCAAATTATTATAGTAAACCCAAGATGACAATAACATCAAGATAAGCAGGGGAATTCAATAAGGAGCAAGACTGAATAGAAATAGAAACACCTCCCTTGCCCATACTGCTGAAATAAGCTCCTTATCAGCCCCAGTCTCCCCTAAAGAGAGGCATGAGTGGGTCCTCATCATTCTGCAGCCCTCAGCTTAAACCTCACCCTCCTCAAAGAGCCTTCTCTGATCACATTTTAAAGGTTTCATCACCCTATTATGCCTCATTCTGAATCCTGTTTGTTTCCTTCATAGCACTTAATACATTCTATACTTATCCATGTTTGTTTGCTTGTTTATTGTCTATCTCCCTTATAAGATTGCAAGTTTTGGGCTTCCCTGGTGGCGCAGTGGTTGAGAATCCGCCTGCCAATGCAGGGGACACGGGTTCGAGCCCTGGTCTGGGAAGATCCCACATGCTGCGGAGCAACTGGGCCCGTGAGCCACAATTACTGAGCCTGCGCGTCTGGAGCCTGTGCTCCTCAACGAGAGAGGCCGCAACAGTGAGAGGCCCGCGCACCACGATGAAGAGTGGCCCCCACTTGCCGCAACTAGAGAAAGCCCTCGCACGAAACGAAGACCCAACACAGCCAAAAATAAATAAATAAATAAAATTAAAAAAAAAAAAAAAAAGACTGCAAGTTTCATGAGGATGTGAACAATCACTGTTTGATTCCCCACTCTGTCCTCAGTGCCCAGCACAATGCGGGCACTCTATAAATGATTGTTCTTGCCTTGGTAGAAGAGGGTTTTCCTTTGCCATATGCCCAAGAGTGGAGACATCTGGAAGAGAGTCCATCTTCCTAATCTGGCATCAGAACCAAATGAGAGCTTCTCCAACCCACTCCCACAGAGAGGCGTGCACGTCCCCTTCTGTCTGAGTTTCAGATGCTGTGTCTCTGGCATCTGGCAAGGAGCGCTGCCTGTTCTTCAGATGGCTCGCTGGGCTGACTTGCTGACCCCACTCTTGTCAGCCCCCATTTCTCAGGAGTGGACTGTCCATTTCTTCTTTCTCCTGTCTGGTTCTGGTTGGATCTTTGAGAGGCTTTGCATCAACCCTTTTGCCAGCCTACTTCTCACTCTCCATCCTGTCCAGCCCCCTGAGACAAGAGCCACCTTGGACCTCGACGCTTGCTAGGACAGCCTGGATTCATCGCTCTCTCCCCTTCCTGGGTGACCCCATTTTATGCCTGGGGCTTCTTTGGGAGCCAGCATCCCACATAACTATTGGCCTCTCAGCTTGTTCCTCCTTCCCTTTCCAAGGCAAAGATGAAGGACCCTTGGACTTGAATTCTGATGCTGGCAATTTCCTGATGATTGATTGACCTTAACTCTAACTGACCGATGTTAGTTTCTACATAATCTAATTCTCATTTTAATTTTTATCATGCTCTAGATCTCCCAGGCATAGAAAGCCAACCCAGGGTTTTGGTTTGCGCCCAATCTCTAGAAACTCAGTGAATGCCACTCCCAAGCAAGTGATGCCTACAGTCTGCTCTGGCCCTTGGGACTTAGATGTGGCACAGTTCCCTCTTCCACCAGAGAGGGGCATTCAGGAGACACCTGAGCACCTCCAAGGCCTTCCTTGCCTTTCTTTGCCCATGGCTACCACAGACACTTGGAGTTCTGCATACTTTCCCTTCTGGGCTCTGAAGTCGGAGGATATGGAGGTAATATTCTCCAACAGATGCTCAGCCACTATGATGACCACTTCACAGCCAGTGGTACCTCCTCCACTAAGAAGCTTCCTGGCTAAAATAAGATCCACACTTTTTTCCAAACTGTCACTTCACATCCATCCACTCCCCTTCCTAAATGAACTCTACCATTTCCTTTCATTTTGAAGAAGAGTAGAGAGGCAGTCACACCTGGTCACTCTCCCAGGTGCATCTATAGTCGGCTCTTGCCTGTCAACACCCCGAGGCCAGGTACCACGTCTGTTTGCTCACTGTTGCATCTTTAGCGCAGCACCTGGCACATACATCTATTTTGAATGAATGTCCTGGGATAATGGAGGGGAAAAAGTCACGGAGAACCCCAAATCACTGTTAACACTAAAACCCAAAACATGCCAGAGGACACATTTGATGTCAGCTGATTCTGTTACAATCACATCCAGTATGTAGAAACACATTTACCATTCATTCTTCAGTCTGTTACGCTGTCTGTTTCTATCTGAGCTATCTTTTCTGTGTGAGAATTGAGAACAAAGCTTACACTAACACGGTCTGTCACCGAGCAGGCTGAGCTCTTTGCTTTCTAAACAGTCTGGCAGCCTGCCTGGGCCAAGGCGACAAAGCCCAGCAGCTTCGGGGTCTTGGTTTAGTGAGCCGCCCCTACCCCCCAACCTATGCCATCCCCCACCTCCTTGCCAGGTGACCCCACTTGGCTCAAGGTGTCAGACCTCAGTCCACGCATGTCACAGAGAGTCACTCATGGAGTCCTTACTGCTCTACTTCCATCCATGTGCTGCCCAAATGAATTGCTGATGGAGGGGGAAGTTTCCACGTTGCCAAGGGCACAGTGTGGACCTCAATGTAAGTATGTAGTTCCACATAGTTGGCATCTTCTGAAAGAAGGATGTTGTTAGTGATTGGTAATCAATTTGACTTTTTTTCACATCTGCCCCCTGACCCATTATTTTCCTTATTATTATGTGTTTTCCATGGTTTACCTGCAAGCCAGTTAATCTACCCACAGATAACTGAGTGACTCTCTCCTAATCAAAGGTAGAATATCTCCAGTTGCTTTGGTTGGCTTAAAGCAGCAGAAGTCCTTCATGTATCTTACACACTTTTCTCCAATATTACTTCCAAGTTCAGGGGCAGCAGAGTACAGTAGAAGGGGCACAAGGCTGACAGTCAGAACTCACTAGCTATGCCTTCTCCTTCATTTCCTTGATTTCCTAGATCAGGTACGGGGGAGGAGAGACTCCCTGCCCATCTCCTCATGCTTCTGCTTCTTCCCAGAGGAAGGAGGAACTTCCCCGGGAGCTTCTTGCCCTCCTCTGCCCCCTCCTTATGCCCCCCGTGGGATGAGGATGGTCAATCTGAGTATTCGCAGTCCACTGGGCCACATTTCCAAGTGGACAGGATATGTGCTTTAGAGGTCAAGACCTGAGGAGTAGGGGCACTGGGGCTGCCCTTCAGCTCTGTTCCATTGTTTCTGTCTGTGAGTGGGTGGGTGGGGACAGGTCTCCCTTGAGGGCCTGGCCGTACTGGGTGAATGTGAAATGAGGGGGAATTCTCACTCACTCAACAGATATTTCCTGAGCCCCTACCATGTGCCAGGCAAAGTCCTGGTCCTCACGGAGCTTTCTATGGGAGGAGAAGAAAATAAACAAGCAAATACAGTTGACCCTTGAACAACAGGGGTTGAACTCTGCAGGACCACCCATACATGGATTTTTTTCCAATAAAAACATGTCGTACGACACGGCCTGCAGCTGATTGAATCCCTGGATGTGGGACCGCAGATACAAAGATCTGACCACGGGACTTGAGCGTACTTTGATTTTGGTATCTGCAGCAGGTCCTGGAACCAATCCCCCAAGGACACCGAGGGACGACTGTATATGTGTGTTGGATGACATGAACTGCTATAGAGGAAAATAAAGCAGTCAATGGGGAATGAAAATGATGAGGGGTAGGGTTCGTGAGCAGGGCTATTTTCTATAGAGATCAGGAGAGACTTCATCAACAAAGGTGCCCTTTCAGCAAAGATCTAGTACATGGTGAACCCATGCTGGCTCCAACTAATCACTGCTCACTTTCCTAAGGTCTCACAACTTACATCTTTTAAAGAATTGAACCTGAGATTTTTTCTATGATCATCATCCAATGCCTTGGAATTTATGGACTCCATCTTTGCCACCTCCTGTGTTCTAACCCTTTCCTAGTGACTTCCTCAGTCTCACAGTCTCACCAGGACTTAATTTGTATCTTACGTGCCTCAGGCTGGAATTCAGCCAGGACAATCAAGTTGTTCTAGTCTGGACAAGCAAGGCGTGTTCTTACATTTTCTTCACCCATCTCAGGCTTTAGCTCTCTCCCATCAAGGCTAGCTTTCCTCTCTTCAGTCTGAAGATGGTTATCTTTGACAAAGAAGAATTGAGAAGTTCCTCCTTGCATTATTTATCTCCCCCAGTAGCCAAAATACAGGAATCTGGAATCTGTAGTTTTCTTCCTCTTTTTTTTGTTTCACTCAAGTTTCCAGGGGAGCACATTTAGGAAGTGAAAACAAGAAAAGTACATGGCAACAGTGTTTCCCTTCTAAATTTGCAGAAAGTAATCTGAGGGAGTCGAGATGGGGGTGGTGAGTCTTCCAGTGTGCCATCAATTTGCGGTTAATTGGTTTAGAATTCATTAACCGCATTTTCCTGCCTGCCTCTGCCTGTCTATGGAACGGTGCTTGAGTTTTCCGATTCTCTGAGTTGCCAAACTAATAATTCACCTACTTTATTTCCTGACTCACAGTTAGTTTGTTTTAGTCTAAATAATGCATATTCAGCTTCATTAGCATATATTTGGATCATTTCCCACTCAAATGTATTCAATCCCATCAATTTACCATTAGCGGGATCATTCAGGAGGGAAGTTTCCATAACTTTCATGCTTGTTCAGTCATTCTCTTTATCTTTACTGAGAGTCAGGGCAGGGCAGGGCAGGGGAGAGATGATAGGGGAGGGGAGGAGGAGAGGAGATGGTTTTTCCCATTATCCCAGATGCAGAGGACCCCTTACCTACATGGGATGAGTGTGATCCAAACGTGGTTGGGAGTTCTGGATGCTAATGCTTGTACCAGGAGATTAAAAAGGCCAGAAATGTGCGCAGTCTATGGTAACCCTGAAGGGTTTTTTCCTCTACCCAACCAATTCTCTGATTCTCCAATACCAGCTGCGTGTCCAACAATTCAATGCAATTCTGACACTAACTACCCAGAGTTAGTGCAGACCCCATGGGTTAAGGGTTCCCACAAGACTGTCCCCACTTCAGACGACAGTTGCAAGTCCTGGGCTACCTGTACTTCTAACACACTCGCTATACATCAGGGGTTCCAATGATCCCCTGACGTATAGAACAGCTACAGAACTCAGGAATACACTTTACTTACTGTCACTGGTTTATTATAAAGGATACAACTCAGGAATAGCTAAATGGAAGAGATGCATAGGGCAAGATATGGTGGAGGGGCAAGGAGCTTCCAAGCCCTCTCCAGGTGTGCCACTCTCCCAGCACCTCCTTGTATTCACCAACCCGGAATTTCTTTAGACCTCATCGTTCAGAGGTTTTATGAAGGTTTCATTATGTAGGCATGGTTGATTAAGGCATTGGTCATTGGTGACTGAACTCAATCTCTAGCCCCTCTCCCTTCCCAGGAGGCTGGTGGGACAGAAACTTCCAAGCTTCTAATCAAGGTTTGGTCTTTCTGGCAACCACCCCTCATCCTAAGCTACCAAGGGGCCCACCAAGAATCACCTCGTTAGAACAAAAGATGCTCCTATCACCCTTACCACTCTGGAAATTCCAAGATGTTTTAGAAGCTCTGTGTCAGGAACTGGGGACAAAGATCACATATCTTTCTTATTATACCACAGGGACATTCTAACTGGGTATATGGGTACCCAGGATTAGATATCCAGGGGCTCCCAACATTCAAGTTGAGATCGGTAATGAGTTTCAATAGAGAAACACGATATTCTTTCATTCTGTCAATATTTATCGACCCCCCTACTACATGCCAGGCACCATGTTAGGCACTGGGTATACAGTGGTGAGAAAGCATCCATGAAGCCATGAAAGTGTCATGGAACTTACAATATAGTAGTGGGATGTCATCAGACAAATACACCCACGTGTATGTAATTCAATACAAATCCATCTATTAGATACTCTCTTGCTCCCTTTACACCTTTTGTTTGGCTGGTGGGCAATGGGGAGGAGGAAGGGATTTAAGAACCAAGAGAAGATCAAATTACTCCAAATACAGTAGGAAATCAAGACCTGAAAGGGAAGGTACCAACTACAGAGAAGAAAAGGAGGCGCAGGCACCAGGACGGGGAGCCAGGAGAGTGGCTCACAGGTGAGGCTGAATCAGCATGGCACTGGGGGAGATCTGTTACCTTTGCAGCATTCATATATGATTACAGTTTGTTGTAAATTCTCTGAAGGAAAAGAGCAAGGAGTGGGAGGTGGGAGAAGGTTTATCTGAAGACATGACATTTGAGCTGAGACATAAGAGTTAGCCGAGTTGGATGGCTGGAAGAGCATTCCATCAGAGGGAACAACATTTTGAAATCTCTGAGACGGAAAGAGCCTGGCTTGTTTAGGAACTGACACAGTCATCGTGGCTACGGCTGGAAAAACAATGAGGTTAGGATCAGGAAGAAGGTGAGATTCAGAAAGGTTTTCAGGTGACCAGGAAAAGAGAGTGAGATCATGGGCGTTGGCAAGCAGTAGAGCAGAGGCTCTGAGTCAGGGTGGGTAGAGAGGCCTCTTGGACATCTGTCTGGGTTGTGTCCCAGGAAAGGAAGGCTCTCCCAAACCCAGGGCATCCCCAGGGAGGGGAGTGGAGGAGCAGTTGTACAGGCTGGATACAAACTCCTGCTCAGGAAGCCCAGGGTGAAAGAGCTTTGCTTCCTCGCCACACTGTGTGCTTGTAAGAGGTGCGCAGGCCTGGAGGGCAGGGAAGAGCCAGAATCTACAGACTGGGTGATGGGGCTGAAGGGGCCTTGGGTTTTGGGGTGCCTGGGACTCCTGACCAAGGAAGGGTACAAGCACATGAATCGAACAGGAGAGGAGGTACTGCTTAACAAGTCAGGAGCTGCACCAGTGTCCCAGACACCCCCATTCCTTCCTCTTTCTGTATTTTCCCTGGAAGTGTTGTATTGGAAAATATAACTTAAGCTAAGAGACCTAAGATGGGCTTTCTGTTTCTCCCCCAACTTGTCACCAAATGAGGGGCATGTCACAAAGCCAGAGGGATGGCGCTGGGAATCAGGATGGAAGAATCTTGGCAAGCAGGAACAATGGATCAGCTCTACAAGATGAGCTCTCCCAGGAGTACACTAAAACCCATCCTTGGACCACAGCGCAGGATGGGGAGACGTAGGTTAGTGACACCCCCTTCAGTGATCAACCAGCCCAGGGTGAATCGGCTTCCAAGAAAGCTACAGAGATCAGCAGGGAATCTAGGAGGAGGAGGAGGGTGAGATCTTGCTTCACTCTGAATGCATGGATGGAATTAAGACTCAGTTTTGAGGTCCAAAACTAGATGCTGGAAGACAGAGATATTATCAGGCCTTGTGTGCTGTTCCTCATCATGGGATGACTATCTCAGACCTCCCAGATAAATAAACTCAGCCTGAGTTTATTGCGATTCAGTGAAAGAGAAATCTCAGTTGAGAAAAATGACCCCAGAGTCATGCCCTGCCCCTTCACATCCTTATATGATTAGAGTGGGGGATGGAAGTGGGGAGCAGAGACGGTTAAGGCCCAGTTCCTGCCTTGTGGAATCGACAATCCAGCTGAGGAGACGAGGCAGACTCCAAGAAAGGAAGGAAGAGAAAGAGAGAGGAAGAAAGGGAGGGAGGGATGGAGGGAGGGAAAAACTAGCTCTTAAATACAGCCTTTCCAACTGCGATCGCTTTAGGTTTATAATGAACAGTCAAGTTCCACATCTTCTCATAACAATCCAAGGGCCACTACAGCCATGAACCAACCCAGCTGGAGGGCAATGCAGTTTGTAGTCAGTCTGGAAGGCCCTCAGATAAATGCTAGTCGGGCTGCACTGAGTACTCTCTGCTGAACACCTCGCCCTCTGCTAACCATATCTGCCCGCGTGCCTGCCGAGCGCATACACGTTCTTTTATTAATAAATAATAAATAAGCATCCCCTTGAGGATATTCTGGGTGCCTCACCCTATGTCACGTGTTGGATAAACCAACAAACAAGACCTAGTCTGTGCCCTTCAGGCACTCATGGACCAGCAGGAGAGAAAAACACGCACAATTTCAAGACAGTCTGTAACCACTGGCAAGGCGGCAGAGAGACTGAGGGCACAGGCTGTGTCCGGTGGGCAGGGCACAAGCAGAGGGTGGCCTCTCTAAAGTAGAAATGGACGGGCACCGCCTCCTGGGTCCACTGCCGCTGGCTCTCACCCAGCCCAGGCCAAGGGAGAGGATGGGGAGACAGGCCCCACTCTGAGCCAGACGAGGGGATACAGACCTGACTTCCTTTCCCAGAAAGGGCACGGGGTGTTTCTGCTCAAGGCAGGCCCCCGGAGCCCAGAGTTGAATCACTGACCACGGAGCAGGGGTTCGCCTTGATTAAACAGTGAAGCCTCGCCTTGCTGCTGCCAGGGAAGGAATCGATGGTGTCAGTCAGGAATTCCATGGTGCCTGCATTTCCGTTCACTGGAGAAATGTTTTCAGCCTGGACTGACTCTCCAAGTTCTTCCTGCTGAGAAGCCAGGAGATGAAACGCCTCTCACGTGTCAGTCATAAACTGGCGTGGTTTTGCCCGGCTCGCCCCATCCCCTCGGCAGCAAAGCCTGCATCATCCCCGCACTCCGCCATCTCCTTCGGCGGCAGTCCCGCCTCCCACTCCTGGCCTGCATTCCCAAGGCGGACACTTATCCTCCTACCTGAGCCGACTCCCTGACCACAGTCACTGGCTGTGGGGTCCGCGGCTGACCCAAGGTGAGCCACCTGAGTCCTTTCCTGGGGTCTTTCTAACAGGAGATGGGAGAGAAAAGACATTTTATTTCTACATAAGACTATAACCAGGGAAAGCCTGGAGTTCCCGAAGGCTGTGATTTGGGCCTCACGGAGAAGCCAGCTAGACAGAGTGAAGCTGACTCACAGGGAAAAGCAGGACACGTGAGCCAGAGCGAAATGGGGAGAGAGAGTGTGAGAGAGAGACAGAGACAGAGACAGAGAGAGACAGTGACAGAGCGAGAGAGAGGGAGAGACAAAGACAGAGAGAGACAGAGACAGAGGGAGAGACAAAGAGGGAGACACAGAGAGAGGGAGAGACAGAGCAGAGGGACACAGAGACAGATGGGGAGAGACAGAGACAGAGAGAGACAGAGACAGAGGGAGACACAGAGACAGAGGGAGACAGAAACAGAGAGAGACAAAGAGAGGGAGAGACAGACAGAGACAGAGGGACACAGAGACAGAGGGAGAGAGGGGGAGAGACAGAGACAGAGAGAGACAGAGAGAGAGGGAGAGACAGAGACAGAGGGAGACACAGAGAGAAACAGAGAGGGAGAGACAGAGACAGAGAAAGACAAAGAGAGAGGGAGAGACAGAGACAGTGAGAGACAGAGACAGAGACACAGGGACACAGAGACAGAGGGAGAGAGGGGGAGAGACAGAGACAGAGAGAGACAGAGACAGAGGGAGAGAGAGGGAGAGACAGAGACAGAGAGAGAGGGAGAGACAGAGACAGTGAGAGACAGAGAGAGACAGAGAGACAGAGACAGAGGGAGACACAGAGAGAAACAGAGAGGGAGAGACAGAGACAGAGGGAGACAGAAACAGAGAGAGACAAAGAGAGAGGGAGAGACAGAGACAGAGATAGAGGGAGACAGAGACAGAGAAAGACAAAGAGAGAGGGAGAGACAGAGAGAGACAGAGGGAGAGAGAGAGAGGCGGAGGGTGAGAGAGAGGGACTGACTTGCCCCTGGCTCTGGCTGTCCCTAAAGCTAGGCCACCCAGCCCTGCCCCCCTGGATTTCACTGTATGAGCCAATAAATACCTCTACTGACACGTCAGCCACTTGATATGAGGTTTCCACCACTTGTAATCAAGGCCTAACGTCCCTCTAACACACGGCGCGTAGAAGTGGAACACGGAATGCTGATGGTGTACCCACAGAGGGAGCTGGTGGGAGAGGCCCAGTCCCCGAGGGATAATACAACCCGAGTGCGGATGCCACAGTGAGAACAGCAGCCTTTCTCCTGGCAGGTTGCTGCAAAGGAAGAAACTCTCCCGAACAGAACAACAGAGAAAGACCCTGCACTTGGATTGCTGCGTTTGCAAGCGGAGGACCAACCCCTTCTGCAAACAGTAAGAGGGCCATGCTGACACAAGGCTGCACATCCCAGCGCAGAGCGGTGGGACCTGGACCACACGGAGAACAAAGAGAATCCTCATTCGGTGGTGGGGGGGGCGGGGGATGACTCGCGTAGAGGAGCAATTCAGATGGTACAATGCAGATCTCAGGCAGGGGTTCTCACCAAGCCCTCCAGGAAGAAGAAAAGAAGAAGTGGGAACGAGTATTAGAAGCCCACCAGGGTGAGCTACAGCTGCTGTTCATAATGCTTTTTAAGTTAACTGGTAGAAAATGATAAATAGTATTTGGTCATTGTCAATAATCCTGTTGTCATTTTCACAAAGTTTTAAGTCAGGGACCCCTCTGCTCCATCCCCCCCACAAACCTGCCTTAATAATTGCAACCCAGATTCTGTATCCAGAATGTTACGAATTGGGGGTGGAGGAATTCCATGCGAGTCAGAGGGGGACAAGGAAACAGCAGCAGAGAGCAGGAAGGAGCTCCCAGAAGACAACTGGTCTACCACCTGCCTTTGCCAAAGCTGCCCTGGACTACCCTGACATAATCATCTTCCTGAACCTGAAAATGTGCAGATGAGACCCCTCACAGTCTCCTCAAGTCTGCGTCCCACTTGTTGAGTGTCTACTCATTCTAGGAGTTGGGTACACGTCAGTGAATAAGACAGACAAGGCCTCTGTCCTCAGATTTACACGGCAGGTGGGGACACAAACAAGTAAACAAATAAAGGAACAAGACAATTACAGGATGTAATCAATATACGATACCTGGACATTCAGCATCTCATGGAGAGGAGATGGAGGCTCAGAGAGGGTAAATGACTTGCTCTAAGCAGCAGCCCCAGGAGATGGAACCCAACCCCTGACTGCTCTACCCCAGCTGCTTCTCCACCTCCAGTCTGTGGCCCTGGTAGCCCCCAAAGATGTCCTGTGGCTCTATCCAGAAATATACAATGCTCTTTTTGGCAGCTCCTGGGAGGATGCCCTTTTGGCCTAAGTCCCCATCACACCTGGTACCTGGTTAGGGTAATCATATGTCTGCTTCACCAGGGACAGGTCTAGTTTACACTTGTTGTCCAAGAGTAATTAATAGAACCCCTTTCCACTTGCAAAATTGTCCAGGTTTAGACAATAAATTATATGCCCCCCATCCGTAAAGTACTTAGGTACTCTGTATCCCTGGAGCATCTTGATGCCAGAATGAATGTTTCACATCTTCTCCAGATGTTGGGCAGCACGAGGAATCCTACCACATTCTGCCCCAGAAAACCTTGGGACGCACCTCCCTGATCACTGCTCAGCCCTTGAGGGGCCTGGCAGAGGGGAAGGCATCTCTTCAGATGGCCCTCCCTGCCTGATCCCACTTCTATCCCCTGCTGGCTTTGCCTTGGCCATTAACTCCCACCCCCTGCCAAGGATTTCTCCTGAAGATGGGGCTCACGTTCACTGCATTAGAAGCTTCTGGAGAGAACCAGCCATGCCCTGGGCACAAGTGAGAATCAACCAGTGTCTGCTGAATTGGAGAGGAAACACAACACCCTTAGGTGAAATACGTCTCAAAGAGGAGCCCAGGCTTCCCAATTTGTCGTGAACACACATGCAATTTAAATACCCCTTCCTCCTGAGAAAACTTATTGACATTTGCCCTGTATGTGGGGCCCCTGACCTTACAGAGCCCTTTATCTCCTGTGTTTTGCCCCCATGATTGTCTGGCTTCGTGGCCCTCAGCCTCCTGGACTAGAATCCCTGACCTGTCCCAGAACGACAGATGTGGGGCAGGTAGGGGTCTCCTGAAATAGAATGATTTCAACTCAGCGTGCCCACCGGGATCAGACCTCCGGGACCAGGCACCCGACAACCTGGGAGGCAGGCCCTGAGCCAGGGAACGGCTGTGCCTACCTTTGCACGCCCACTGCATGCCACCAGCAGCCCTCCCCCCAACCCAGCCGGCACAGCTGGGCAGCAGCAGGCAGGCTCTACATGCAAATTAAATAAAACAACCTTTTTATCTGTTGGCTGATTCCCTCTTTTGAAGAAATCAACTACAAATTCATTTTTCAGGAGAAGCAATTACGATGATGGATGGAATGTCAGGGAGAGGGAATCAAACAGCAACCTAGAGCCCCAGGCCAGGGGGCAGACAGCTTCATGGGCCGGGAGAGTGGGGACAGGCCCTTTCAGCTCCCATTTTGCTGGCTCTCTCTGCCCCCTCCCTCTCAGTTTTGCAGGGTAGGGATCTGCATAAAGGGCCCCTCCCACCATAGCTAACCGTTCACTGTGGCTCTATAGGAAGAGATCAGAAAAGGCACTATAAGAAAGGCACTATACATAGCTGTATTCAATAAATCCGGAGCACTTACAGTACCAGGCACTTTTTAGGCATTACCTGGTTTAATCTTCACGATGGCTCTGCAAGATAGAGATTATTTTACCCCTTCCATAGAGGGAGAAACTGAGGTGCATTCACTGACTTGCTCAAGATCATGCAGCTTAAAGGGGAGAAGAATTAGGACCCAACCTTCATTCCACTGCAATATGAGTCCTTCCAAGACAGTGAGGTTTAGGTCCAAGCCCTAGAGATCAGTTAGCCCATTGCCTTCCCACCCCACCCGTCTCTAGTTTGCAGATGGGGAGATGGAGGCTAGCTCCAGGCCACGGGGCCAATCATTGGAGGAATCCACACATGTATTCCACTTGTACTTTAGGCCCAAGTTCACAGTCAAAGGCTTCAGAGGCCCTAGCCTATGGGTTGAAAGATCTGGAGAGCAGAAAAATCCCGTGGACTTAACCCAGGACCCGAGTGGGAGCCCAGCTCCATTGTACTACCCATGGTGACAGCAGCCTTCTGTGCTGGAGAGGGACACTGGAGCTGCCACACAGAGGGACTCACAGGAGGCCCTGGCACCCAGGTAAGGAGCGAGCTGGTGGCACTATCTGCCAGCCTGTCAGTCCTGGGGAAATCGTTCACAGCAATGGGTCTGGTCTTCTACTTCAAAGGCTCCTCTGGTAAAGACCTGCTAATTGTTCGAAACACGTCTTCAGTGAAGTGTGAATTCTCTCCAAACCTTCTGTGAATTCCAGGAGAGCTCAGGCTGGAAGGAGCCAGGGAGGCTGTCCCTTTCCTGGAGCTGGAGGGGAACTGGGGTGTCAGGGACCAAACCCCACCCCCATCGTTCCACCTCCCAGGGACTCTTGGGCACTGTCATCGCAGGATACTTGAGGTGACACCCTGGGAGCTGTTGACCCTGGGGAGGCGGGGACTGAACCCCGAGGGCTCAGTGTGTTGAGGGTTTGGGGCTCATTGCACTCTCTACCCACCTTCAGGTGATTATAGGTCCCCCGACTATTGAAAATAACAGCTAACACGTCCACTCTACCCACCTTCAGGTGACAATAGGTCCCCCAGCTATTGAAAATAACAGCTAACACGTCCACGAAGGGTACTAGGTGGTAGGTAGTAACCTAAGTGCTGTATATAGTCTACATCCCTACTCATTCGAATCCTCACTGCAACCCATGAAATGGGGACTGCTCTTTTGTCCCTTTTTACAGAGAAGGACACTGAGGCACAGAGAGTTTAAGTAACTTGTCCAAGGTCATCCCTTAGCAGAGGAGATGGGACCAGCCCCTAGGCAGCCAATCTGTGCTCAGGGTCCAGGAGACGGGGTGGAGGAGAGCATAACTCATAGAAGGAAGTGGCTGTAACTCCTCCTCCCTCCCCAGCGGGGGGATCCTGCTCAGCCGTCAGGCAAGGCAGGGAAACCGAGGACCAGTCGGAGCTAGAAAACAAAGGCACTGGAGTCCCACAGATCTGGGAACAAATATTTACCAGCCAGGTTACCATGGGAAGTAATTAGCCTTTGTCTGACTTCATTTCCTCGTCTATAAAATGGAAATTACAATACCTACCAGCAAGGTGATTTTCAGGAACTAAGATAATCAGGCACTGGCATGACCCTTAGAGTGAGTGTCTCCTTAAATTTTGTGCCTGAGGCACCTCATTAGTCTCTCCCTAGTCTGGCCCTGGAGGAAAATTACATGTTAAAAATCTGGACCAGAAAATTCCTGGCAAGAGTAGACAATGAGTGAGCAAGTGAATAAAAGAAAATGAAGGAATAGTGGCTGAATGAATGATACTCAGCTACCGTTCATTCATTCTTGGTCTACTGCTACGCCCCCCTGCAGGACAGCAGTCAAGGAGTCTAGGAGGAGGAGGTATGCGCCCTGCCTCAGAGGAGCTTACAGTCTAGTAGGGAGCCCTGCAAAGCCAGGGATGCTGTCTTTGCCTTGTGCCACCCATAGGGGGGCTGGGCTTGTTCAGGCATTGGCCCCACCCTGTTTGAGGGACCTGCAGGTACCTGCCAGGCTTGACTCCCAGACAGAGACCTCAGCCTGGCCTACAGATGCAGCAGTTCTGGGGGAGGCGAGAGCTCTGCCCCTCAGCCTCTCCTCGTCAGGCTGTAAGCCAGCTCAGGACCCGCATCTCATACAGGGCATCGGAAGACTCCGCAGAACTGAGTCCCGGGGCTTACGACCCACCCCCTTCCACTTGGGATGTACACAGCTGGCCCAGACCGGGAGCTCTTCAAAGGGCTGCAGCCCTGATGTATAAATCTCACTCCCCATCCCCCAGGAGGAGGGCCTGGAATAACCACAGGAGGAAATAAAGGAGAAAAGTAACAAGAGCAACTGTCCCAGGGCTAGCGCTGCTAGTAAACAGAACAGCTGGGAGGTACTGTGAATTCCGAACCTCCGAGAATGTCGTTCACTGGAAATCGATATGAGAGATTGCAAAGGGGCATGTTTGCTGGAAGGCCCTTCAGGTAGAAAGGGTTGCAGGTTTCCCATTGGCTTCTGTATTCCCCAACTATAGGGGTCTGGGGTGATGGGGCAGGAAATTGAGGGTTGCAGGGTATCAGAGCAGGGGGAGGGACGGAAGGCGGGGGAAGAAAAGAGGAAGGCAGAGGAGGAGGGCGACGAGGAGAGGCTGCAGAGAGCCTGCTCCCAGGGCTGAGGCCACAGAACACACGGGAAGAGGAACAGGGCCTTGGAGACATCAGGGTAATGGTTCCTGTGACCTTGCATTTCTGGCAGGAAGCACATGGCCCCTCATGCTCCACTTCAGCCCCCTTCCTCCTGTCCTCTCCCCATGACCTCCACGAGCTTCTAAATCAGTCTCCTCATCTGCAAAATGGGTCCACAACGGCCCCAACCTCTCAAGGCTGCTCTAATTTTCAGTGAGGTAATGTCTGCAGAGAGCTCAGCCCACTTGGCAGAGGATGTAGGAAGCGCCTAGTAATGGGTGGCTGGTACCATCTTTGCATTATGGCCATTAGCAGTGACTGAGCTGACCTCAGTGTCCTCTCCAATCAGAAGGGCAGGCTGCCGAGCAGAGGTCCAAGACAATGGGACAGTGAGGTCACTCCAGCCACTCCAGCCTCTGGGCAGCAGGTGTGCCCAGATGGTCCCGCCCCCTGGCCGCTGGCCACACTGGTCATTAAGCAAATGGCCTGCAATGGCCAATGATCAGTGGAGCACGACAGCGGGTGCCTCTCCCAGGCCGGCCTCATCAAAGGCCAGTGCTGAGCTAATTTAAAGATCTAAGTGGAACACATTTCTCCTGATGCGGCAGTTTCAATCGGCTTGTATTGTCTCCAAGTAAACACTGGGGTCACAGCAATCAGTTTTCCGGACAACGCATCTGTTTAGGGGAAAAGGGGCAGAGGAGTGGAGGGAAGCTGTGGGGAGCGGGATGAGACTGGGCAGCTAGAGGGGGGCCTGAGTCAGTGTTGAGGACCAGGTCTGGGCGGGGATGGGCTCCCAGGCCTCAGGGTTTCCACTGCGGATGGAAACATCCAAGTGTCCATCACCGACTTTCAGAGCTGGCAGGGACTTGTGACATGATTAAGACTCATCCTGCAACATCATTTAAACTGATCCTTCATACAACAGATAGGAGGACACTGGGGACCCGAGAGTGAGTGCTGATAGTTCAAAGTTGTCCATCAAGTCAGAGGCAGGGCCTGGGCCTCCTGACCCAGGTATTGATCCATAACCAATATTCCCCAGCATGCTACAGCTTTCAAGGTGCTTCTGGTGTTTATAATCTCATTTAATCAGTACACTGGCCCTGAAACGATGGAATTACTAGTCTTACTTCAGAGATGAGGAAACAAAAGTTCAGAGAGGTTAGATGACTTGCCCAAGGTCACACAGCTGATGCGTGGTAGCACCGGGTGTTCTGCTCTTACCACCCCATGCTAGATGGGGATGCTGCTCTCATTCCTCTGGGTCCCCATGGGCAAAGCCTTGTTGTGCCTCAAAGACCCTCACCTTCTAGGGTACCCTGGTTTCTCCAGGGTGACAAATTCCTGGTCCCCAGAAGTTCCAGTCTGGTGGTAAAGGTAAAGAGTCAGAGATTCTTGGGCCTGTGGTCAGTGGAGAGCACAGGTGCCAGAAGTTCCACCATTAAAGCTGCGGCCCAGGGCCCAGCCCAGCCCAGGCCAGGCCAGAAATGAGCTCTGCACCCAGAGCCTTCGTGGAAGCCTTGAGGACTGGGGCATAGGGCTGAGAGGCAGGGCTGCCCCCCGAGAGAACAGAGGGGACACCTGTCCTTTGCCTGAGGGGACACGGGTCCCGGGGGCACCACAGTGCAGGCTGAGGTCCTGGCCTTGGGGCCACCCAGAGTGTGCAGCTCCAGCTGGCAGCACAGGGTCTGCAATGTCTGCTGGGCCGTCTGCAGGGAGACTGAGGATCTGGTATCTACTGGGAGCTGAAGAAAGGCCACCCTGAGTGGCTACTGGGCAGCCTGTCCGGAGTGGATATTTTGGACACTTGGGTGTGCCCAGCATCAGGAGTGACTTGGGCAGATGGGCCTGATTCCAAATCACACATAGCTCCCTGAAGGTGGCTCTGGTACCTGAAGGATCCATCTAGGTGAACAGCCTCACATTTGGTGAATAAATAAAATAACAATAGCAACAGCCACACTCACTGAACTCGGATTTTGTGCCGGCCCTGCGCTTGCACATGCATCTTCTCATTTTACAGCTGAGGAATCCGTGGTTCAGAGATATTAACTCAATCAACGTTGTGCTGCTTGTCAACAGTGGAGCTGGGATTCAAACACTATTCTGTCCGACACAAACACCAGGGCACGTAACTACTTCTGATGTGGTCCTCGCCCCATCAGGCTGCCAGGGGCCCCACGAAGACCTTGACAATTTGATTTTTAATATTCCTCCAAGAAGGCTGGCTCAGAAGGGGTTTGAAGGACAGTGGAGAAGAAAAAAGGGACACCGTAAGATGAAAGAAGAGGATGCAGGGTACTCAGGACCTGGATTGTGGAGTTTCTAGGCTGTAGGGGAGGTGCTGGAGGAGGAGGAGAGGGAGGAGGAGGAGGAGGAAGAGGAGGAGGAAGAGAGGGAGGAGGAGGAAGAGGGGGAGGAGGAGAGGGAGGAGGAGGAGAGGGAGGAGGAGAGGGAGGAGGAGGAGAGGGAGAAGGAGGAGAGGGAGGAGGAGGAGAGGGAGGAGGAGAAAAAGCAAGGATGGGGAAGGAGAGGACAGCAGCTCAGGAAGGGGAGGAGGAGGAAACAGCAGTTTCAGAGGGACCGACCATCTCTTCCCCCAGCCCACTCCGCGGCCTGGTGTTTCCGTTTCTCATCTCGGCCCCAGTTCACTCTCACAGCCTTTCTGTTTTTCCCCCTTCCCTCAACCTCACACAACCAATTCCACCATTAAAGACCTACGGCATCTGGCCCTCTCCTCCCCCCTCCCCCCACCAGGCCCATCATCTCCCACCTGGACCACTGCCACCCACCCCCTGCCCCGGCCTCAGCCTCCAGTTCTGCGGGTTCTCCTTCCTAAGGCTCTGACCACGTCCTTCCTCTACTCAAAGGCCTTCAAAGGCTGGCCGCTGCCTACAGAATCAAGTCCAAATTCCTCACCCTGGTGTTCACGGCCCTCCTAAATCTGTCCCCCTCCCCGCACCCCCTCCCCTCCATCTGCCAGGTTGTCCCCCCTGTTAACCTCATGCTCTGTCCCTCACTGGATTCAGGTTCCAGCTCAAATGTCATCATATCACATCATGGCAAACCTTGCAAAAGAGCTCACCCCCTCCCATCTTCCATCCCCTTTCCCTCCTGTATGTTTCCTCAAACACGATCAACAGCTGACATCTAATACACTGGATTTTGGATCCCTGCCCCCACGAAAGCAGGGATGGTTTTATTCTGAGCCGTGTCATCAGGGCTCAGAGCAGTGCCAGCATATCATAGGCACTTGACACTTATTGAATGAATGAATGGCCACCCTGCCACCCCATAGTTTGTACTCTTTGCTACAGCGACCAGTGACACTTCACAGCCGTCCTAACTGGCCCCATCCACTCTCTATCACTCGCCTTTTCTCTTTGGATAAAATGGGAAACTTGACCCATCTCCAGTACCTCCTCCTCCCCCTTCTTACACCCAACTCAGTCCGCCTTGTGATGGGGGGTTTGTACAGGGCTAGTACCTCGTCATTCGGCTGTAGGCTCCCTAAATAAGAATGAAAGGTCTGTGTCTTACCTACCCTGCTCCCCTCACAGTACCTGGTACCAAATTGGGCACATACTAGGGACTCAGTATTTCTTGAGCATAGCAGAGAGGATGAAAACTTGATTCAGCAAACATTTGTCTGAAACTTACCCACTCCCAGCCAAACTCTGGGTTGGCCGAGGCCCTACGATGTGTCCAATGCCATGCTGGATGAATTTCTACTGCAGGTCAGGTCCTGCCCTGGGAGAGGCCCTACGCTGTGCCAGGCTCCGTGCTGAGAAAGCATCTACTGTGTGCCAACATGAGTTGGCCAAAACCCTACTCTGTATAGATCTTGTTTGGATGAGCTCCTATGATGGAGGGATGGGGGACGGGCCACTGTGTGCCTGGCTTCATGCTGAGAGCACACCTACTGTGTGCTAGTCCTGAACCAGGCACTGGGGCAGCAAGAAGAGTACAAGTCAGGACCTGCCTTCAAGTGCCTCACAATCAGCCTGGGATGAGCAGAAAATGGGAGAGGAAGGGGAAGAAGGAAAGCACAGGGGAGATCAATAATAACTATTTATTCTGGCAAATTATGAGCGCATGTAGGGCCATCTGTTCACACAGCTCCGTGCCCGCTCGTCACCAGTGAGGCCCAGCGCAGGAGCCCAGCTCGGCTCTGGGGAGCATCTGGGCCTTCCATCAACTTGTCATTGCCTGGGGGAAGGGGCGCCCGGCCTCCATACCTCCAGCCCACTGCCCACCAGGCGGACAGGCAGGGGCGACTCTGAAAATACAGCTGAGGTTGGGCACGGGTGCGGTGGGAGGGCTCCTGCCTGAGCTGAGCTGGCCGCTCCTTGAGCTGGAGGGCGCTCAGGGATCAGCACGCAGAGGGCAGCTCCTGGGGACTCCCTGGGGAGGACGGGTCACGGGCACTGCTGGCTGCCTCAGACTGCCTGGGAAGGAAAGTACCACGTGGCCTGTGGGGAGGCTGAAACGGGTTCAAGGATGGATTCACCCAAGGGGTAAGGCTGGCACCCAGGGAAAGGCCCGTTCTGGATGCGCAGCCAGCAGCATGGAGCAGACCCCAGACCCGGCCTGGTTCCACTGGAGAGCAGGAGACAGACCTGGGCCCAAACCCCAGTCAGAGACCTGATTCCTCCCTCAAATTAGTCCTGACCCTGAGCCCAGACTGAACCTTGACTGTCACCCCAGTCTGACCTCTGACCCCAGCTATTACACTGAACCGCAATTTTCCTGGTGGCCTCGAGCCCGTTGACTGAAGCTCCCAGAGGACCCCTGTCTCCTCGACTCTGAAACAGACGGGTGGTAAGAACCCTCTCTGAGAAAGGTGAGCCTGTGGCCCCTCTGGGCTCTGAATCCTAACAGCCTGGAGAGAAAGTGAAAGGACACATATTCAATAATAAAATAATAAGAACAATAATAACAGCTAGCCCTTATTGAGCATGTACCATATTAAGTGCTTTGCATATATTAGTCCCTTTATGCCTTATAACAACCCCATTTTGCAGACAAGAAACAGTGGCACAGAGTGGTTAAACAACTTTCCCAAAGTCACACAGCTGGTAAGTATCAGCATCAGGATTTGAATCCAGTCCATCTGTATGTGCCCATCATACTGGAGTTGCTCTAAACGCGTGCCAGCTCCCGCTTCAGTACGTGTACACACACACACACACACACACACACACACACACACCTCATTTTGTTTCTCAGAACAATGCTCTGAAATGATTTTTATTACCCATTCCTAGAGGTGTAGGAACTGGAATTCTGAAAGGAGAGCTGGCTGGCCAAAGACAGCACAGCTGAGACTCGATCAACTTGGCATTCAAACTCAGACTTTTAAATATACTCATTCCAGCTTCCAAAATACACATCCACTGAATAATATGAAGAAAAAAAGTAACAACACTTATAATTGCACCATCCAGAAAAATCAGTGTCTGTACTGTGGTGCAGGTCCTTCCAGTCTTTTCTCCATTTATAAAATAATATTTTTCCATTAAATAAGATATTTTTCTATAAAAAATGTGGGTGCTCTGTAATTCCCTTGCCAAATCCCAGCAGTTGGGCAGTCAGGTTGTGGCCAGTGTTTCCGCCCATCTTCCTGCACTCCGAATGGATCAGATTTCCAGAAGCAAAGCTAGAACAGATTCAGCAACCTGCTTCTGGGCTGGGCTGTGCCAGGCAGGCTGTGCGGCTGGCGAGCTGTGCAGAGCAGAGGCACGCGTGATGGAGACGGTGGCCCAGCTGGTACCCATCAGTCCGCTGCACAATTTGCTCTGGGAAAGGCAAGAGCCTTCACGACATTGTCTGTTTATCCTCAGGGACTGTCTGAATGAAAATGTGATGTTTCCCTCACTGCAGAACTGAACTAGGGCTTTGGGGGTCCCAGCCTGCAGAAGCTGATGTCATGAATGATCATGTGCTCGCACCTACCAATTACACACTTATCCCCCTGGGATGCTGGGGCCTGTCATGCTATCATGAGCAGGGCAGGTGAGGCCTGAGATGGGGCATGGCAGAGCCTCAGCTGCAGGCTGGGGTCAGAGGTTTTCCTAAATATTAGCCAAGGCAGGACAGAGCATATGGACTCAGCCCCAAAGGGAAAGTGTCCCAGAGCAGCGCCCAGGAGAGGAAAGGTCTGGAGCATGCAACTGGGGGGAGGTGACTTTGTGGAGGGAGCCAGCTGGGCCGGGAGGCCAAGCTGCTTCAGGTCACCCAGCACTCCTGTGGCAGAAGCTCGCAGCCGCGAGGCTGGACACGGAGTCCTCTGAAGGTCTGTGCATGTGAGCAGCGGCAGGGACTGGTGACTCCGAGCTCCACAGCATGCTCTGAAGCGGGGGGGCCAACACAGCCCTGCATTCAGGGTGAGGAAGAGTGGACCGTGGTCCCAGGCACATGCAAGGAAGGGACAGCAGGAGCCCGGGGGTCCTCCGGCCAGCAGCAAGGACACAGGGAGGAAGGGACAGCGGACACCCTGGGGTCTTTACTTCTCCTTCCTTTTCCTTTGTCTTCCTCCCACTGCACACCGGGGGGTTGGCCATGTGACTGCTGGGGGCCAAGCAGCCAGAGCCCAAGGTCCCTTCTCCACAGCAGCCTGGCTTCTGCCCTACTTACATTGGCACCGCCAAGGCCAGTCTCGCGCAGATTAATGAGGCCACGGCTGACGCCCTGCGCCAGGGGACTGGCCTTGTTTCTAGGTGAACAGGTACTTGAGCCTCAATTAACTTTGACTACCCTTCCTGCTCTCCCCCTAGGGCAGGGCAGGAGGAGAGGAAAGGGAGGAGGCCAAGAGGGGAGGAAGAGGAGGAAGGAGTGGGATGGAAAGGGGGAGGAAGAAGGGGAGGAGGGGAGGAGGGGCGTGAGGAAAAGGAGGAGGGAGTAGAAACAGGGAAGCAGGAGGGAGGGAGGGAGGAGAGGGCAGTGGGGGGCAGGAGGCAGGGCGCAGAAGGGCAGGAAGTGAGAGGCTGCCCCAGGGTTCTCCCACTCCACCAAACAGCCCCTCCCTCCAGGACCTTTGGAAGGGGAGGAGGGAAGGAAAATGAATGTCTTGCCAATCAGCCACTTCGGCCCATGCACTGGCAGAGAGGACCAACCACCCGGCTTTAGAGATGTGGAAGCAGTTCGGGGAAGAAAGTGACTTTCCCAAAGTCATGGGTGGGGCGAGTGGTAGATGAGTGCAGCCCAGGCCTCCTGACTCCCCATCTGGTGCTGCTTCTGCTGCCCAATATGCACCACGCAGTGACAAAAGTCTACTCATCCCTCAAAACCCCACTCAAAGCGTGCATCCTCCAGCAAGTCTCTGCACGGGCCCCACGACCTCTTCCAGTCCTTCCCAGTGACCATCCTCTGGGTCATATCCCCTGCCAGCCTGAGACATCTCCCAGACAGCACCTCTGATAATTCACCTCTGTGCCCCAGTTCCCGGCACAGAGCAGGCACTGAATGAATGAGTGAATAAATGAATGAATGAACGAATGGAATTAGGCTTTCGGGTGAGACAAATCTGGGTTTGAGTCCCCACTCCACCTCTCATGAGCTCTGGACAACTGGTGAGTTTCTCAGCCTCTCCGAACCTAAGTTTTCCCATCTCTAAAATGGATCCCTTGCAGAGTTGAAAAATAAGTTACATAACACAATCCCTCATTCATTCATCTATGCACTCATTGAGCACCTACTGTGTGCTAAGCAAGCTCTGTGATAGGCTCTGGGTAAGCAGTGGTCCGTATCCTCATGGAGTTTGTGGTTTGGTGGGGCAAACAGACAATTAAAATGTATGCGAATGAATGAAATTCAATTGCATAAGTGCTTGGAAAGAACAAGCCAAGGTGAGATGACAGAGAATGGTGGGAGGGGTCTAATTCACGTGTGGTGGTCAGGGAAAGCCTCCCCGAGGAGGGAACATTTAGAGCCAAGATCTGAAGGATGAGAAGGGGCCCAGCCATGTGACGAGGGAAAGCTCTCCAGGTAGAGAAACAGCATGTACAACTGTACAAGGCAGGTGACAAAGAGCATCAGTGCCACCATCCAGGTGTCCACACTGTCCTCTGAAGGGCTCTGCAGGCTGACCCAGGACTGCTTGGAGGAGGAGGAGGAGGAGAAAGAGGAGGAAGAGATGGTCCTCACTCCACTCGTCTTTTCTTGCACTCACCCATTCGTTAGAACATGTCTGCCAAGCTCCCAGTCTACAGACTGCAAACCTCCCTGCTGGCATTAGGCAAACCCTGACACAGCCCTGGCCTCACAGCCCTCAGTCGGAGGAGGTGTCGGAAGCCAGTGAATAAATAATCCCCAATAAACATCTTACTCTGGCTCTGGCAAGTGCTAAGCGGTGCTCAGTGTGATGAGAGCAGGTGGCAGGAGGACGGGGCCTGGCACAAGTTGGGAAGAAGGAGAGGAAGGTCAGAGGAGGCCTCCCTGAGGACGCAATGCTGAGCTGAGATCTGCAGGATGAAGAGAAATGAATGGGCTGAAGGGGTTGGTGGGCCAAGCACAGGGCTTGGGTCTCATTGTAAGAGTGATGGGGAGTCTTTCTTTTTTTTTTTTTCACACACACACACACTGTATTTTATTTTTACGAGAGATAAATAGACTGACACCAAGCATTGTACATGGATGACCACAACAAAAGCAACAATGATTGCAATTACCAAACATGAAACACACTCATACTATGTCATAAGATGGGGAGTCACTGATGGCTTTAAGCAGGGGGTCTCCACGATGGAATCTAGATACCACGTGTGGAAGAGACGGAGGGGTGGGGCCAGAGCAGATGCAGGAGAGCAGCGGAGGTGCTGATCACAGTGGTCCAGGGCAGGCAGTGGCAGAGAGGACGGAGAGGAGAAAACTGACCTGGGCACCCTTAAAAGGCAAAACTTACAAGACAGTGTGGGGCAGGGTGGGGGAAGGGGAGACGGACAGGAAGGAGTCAGCAGTGAAACTGTGGCTTCCCAGCCTGTGGAACTGGACACCTGAAGATGCCATTCGCCGGGGGTTGGGTACCTCTGGGGTCTCCACATGGAGACGTGCAGCGAGATGCGGGAGACTAGGGTCTTGGAGCTCAGAAGAGATACTCGTAAGGGCTTTGTTAGCTCAACAACAATCAACGTGTGGCCCTGGAAGAGCTCCCTGGAGGGGAGCACGGAGGGACCCTGAGAGTCAGTAGCTCGAATAAGGAAAACTGCAGGATAGCACAGCCAGAGGCAGCGCCCCCCAGGACGGCGCCGAGGACATCCGGCAGCCACAGCTGGGCCCCTCTGTGCCCGGGGTGCTGCCTCTGCAGTCAGACTGCCCTTGGCCTCCCTCCTCTGTGCTGGCTGCTGGGCGCAGCCCTCGCGCAGGAAACCTGTCCCAGGAGGAAAGGGATCTCCCAGGAGCACGACGTCTGACGCTGCCGTGAAGGCACGAGGAGGGTGAAGGGCGTATCTTCCGTTGGGGAGTCGGAAGAGAATTCCCCGAAACGGGGCTGTGGAAGGAATCGTCAAAGACAGAGGGGGCTCCTCCAGGCCGAGAGGGAGGGCGGCACTCCTGCTGGGAGGCCCTGGCCCTGGCAGAGCGCTCCTGTCTCTCCAGCACGCCTTACATCCCAGGTCTGGGATCCTGCCACCGCGCTAGCCCGAGAGGCCTGGGAACACAGGGCTGTGCTTGCTCCTGCCTGCATCTCACAGGGCCCAGCACACATCCGAGAATCTGCTGGAGAAAGGTTCGTGGATACCCTTCAGGGGAGGAAGCCACAGCAAAGGCAGAGGCCCGAGAGCTCATCCGAGGGGCAGCGACACGGAAGCCTGGAACAGACCTCGCCTGGAAGGCAGGTGGTCTTTAATGAGGAAGCAACGGGGAGCCACGAGAGGATTTTGAGGGGGGGCTCCAGGATGTTTGGGGGTGGGGAGAGGGGCTGAGGCTGGAGGGAGGAAAACAGGGAGGAGGACACCTGTTCCCAAAGACAGGTCCCCAAGGTTTAACCTGATTAGTGTAAGGAGGCTGGGGAAAGAGTGTACACGCAGTCACACAGCCCCACACATACACAGATCCATGCACACACGTGATCCACTTGCGTACACAGGTGAACACACACATGCACATACATATCACAGATAAAACGAGGCAGACACGCAGGGACACACAAGTTCAGGTCACACAAAGGCACTTTAACACACAAGTGTAGAATGGACAATGGCCTGCAGGTGTGCACAGAGGGACACACTCCTACATGTATCTGAATGTGCACACACACAAACTCACACACACACACGGACTCGGGCCCATGGAAGCACTGGGCAAAGCCCTATTCCTTCAAGAGCAGGCAAGAGCCCAAGCTGACTCTGCATTGGATGGTGGTGTTTCAGGCAGTGTAGACAGAGTGTAGACTTCACCCATGTGGGCCCCCAGCCCTGGGCAGCCCTCAACAGCCCTCAGCAGAGTGAGGGGGTTGCCCAGAATGGGCCTTGAGCTCACCGATTCACTGAGGCTCCGGTGAACATGTCAACCCGCCAGCCAGCTGCTTCCCCTCCCAAAATAGCGGCCGTAGTTAAGTGACAGCCTGCCTGGCCAATGGCAGGGCCTGCCCGGGCTGGCCTCAACCTGCCAGTGGGATGGGAAGGGGCAGGCATGGGATGTCAGGGCCGGGCCTGACCAGTCACTGCCCTGACTGTGCTTCCCCAAGCCCCCTCACCCCAAGAAGCATGCATCACACATGTACATGTGGGCAAGCATTCAAACACATGGACAGACACAGAGAGGCTGACAGAGGCGTGAATACACGCGTGGCCCCGACACATAGAGAAACACAAGTACTGAGTCATCACAGACCCTCATGTCACGCAAACACAGTGGCAGAGGCACATGGCACACAGACTCACAACAGACACACCCCAGATGGCACACACATACACATATGCACACACCACACACATTGCCCAGATACACGGAAACTAAGGGCACATGCACACAACCACGCACAAACATTTCAGGACAAACACAGACTCACACACAGCAGTCTCACAGAGCACACACGCGCATGCTCAAACATACCGAGATATACCCAGAGCACACAAAAAACACCCACGCTGAAGCACACGTATATGTGGACGCAATAGCAGAAGGCTCAAAACACCCTGGTACATGCTGTATAGACATGGATACATCAAACGCACAAGGCGTTTAGGACCAGAGACACACACGTGCAAACACTGTGCACACGCACACACACACAACCACAGAGTGTTTGTGGGCCTTCTGCATGAGGGTCCCCTCATTGCCAGGGTCTGGCGTTCCTGCTGGTCACCCCTGGGGGCTTGATATGGCCAAGGCCTCCATAGCAAAGGCCTGGTGTCTGTGTGGGATTCTTAGGACTGGTGGTGACAGTGCCCAGACACAGAGTCTGGGTGCCACCTCCTCTCCCAGGCCGCCAGCCTCCCGCAGCAGCCAGTGGGACATGTGGAGGGCCTCTGGGCAGGGGTCCTGGAGCCCTGCTCATCCGTCTCAGCGCTCAACCTGGGCAGCAGAGCCTGAGGAGCTCTGATACCCACCTTTCGAACACCATCCTCTTCCCTTTCCAGAGAAGCCAGCGCGGGGCTAAGCCAGGGCAGCAGAGGGGGAGGAAGCCCTGGAAGAAGAGGGCTGGAGGTGGGGACCTGCGAGAATGGTGGTGTCTGGCAGCCACCTTGCCTGGATACCGGCCGCCCTGCTGCATGAGCACAAGCGCAAGAGAGGAAAGTTACCTGGGAAGATGAAATGAGTCAGTGCAGCATCTCACCAACGGCCCCATGTAAATGACGCAAAGCCTCGATGGCAAAACCGCCGCAATCTACCAGGACGGCGGCATTCCAACTGCACATCAGAGAGAGAACTGCCCCACCAACTCCTTCCACTCCGGTGCGTGGCTGACAGGCTTCTGTCTTTGGGAAAAGGGCTGCCAGGGTCACATCCACCACCCCTCTCTTGGCCAGGGCACTGCATTGCCAATCCTTACACAGTCTTGGAAGATTCCTAAAATGAGCCTGACTCAGAGCCCCAGCATCCTCGGGAAGGGACAGGGAGCACAGAGCAAAAGCCCCTGCAAGTGCTCCTGTCACTCCGAGGTAGGCGGGGAACCTATGCGACAGGACCGGCTGTGAGCTGACAATTGAGGGTAACGGGCTATGAGCACATGAGGGCTCGCTGGTCCAGTCTCTCTTCTTTGGCATATTTTGAAATTTTCTGAAATAAAAGGGTGTGTTTGTCTGTTTGTTTTTAAGCTCTGGATCCCCTCTCTTAGAGATAACACTCATCCATCACTAAGTCACGGCATCACGCAGTCATTCAATCCATCACTTTCTTGGAGGCCCTGCCCTGAGAGCGCTCACTGTTCAGTGGATTCATCTGCATCACTCTGGGTGAGGCTGAGCCCCCATGCGGGTACGAGAAGCAAGACCCCCCCACCTGCTACAACTGGAGTGGGTCACAGCCGGAGGCCTCAGGCTGGTCTGCAGCGACAAACAGGAAGACGCCTGGAGAGTGAGGGGATGGGGCAGCATTCCAGCCAGAGGGGTAAGCATGGGTTGGCCCTTTGGAACCCGGATGCTGCTTGGCGGGCTGAGAAGAGGGAGGGGGTGCAGCGGGCAGGGGGTGGGCTGGTATAGGGGAGGCTAGGCTTAAAGGTGACTTGCTGGACAGGTCTTTTATAAGAGCCAAATGCCAGGACAGGGCAGAGGGCAGGATGTGTGTGCTGGGGGTGAGGGAAGCTTGCTGGTGGCAGAGGGGAGGGTGGTGGGGACCACCACGCTTTGAGCACCATCCCTCCACTGCCTCCTTTACATTCCTGGGAGGCAGGGAGCGTGATACCCACGTGACAGTGTAGAAACTGAGGCTCTGACAAACAAGCCCCTGAGTAAGGCTGCTCGGGGGCCTGCACTCTTACTAAGAGAGAGAGAAGGAGACATTTACGCTGCAGGGAGCAGGGCAGAGAGTGGTGGCGGCTCTGAGAAGCTCCTGAGAGCCTACACGCTTCATGAGGCAGGCACCCTCTGTAACTCCAGGGCTTAACACAGAGCACCTGCTAGATGCTCGATAAGTACCATCGAGTGAATGAATGTGAGAGGCAGGTGAGGGGACCGGAGGCCCCTGGAGAAGGAGGGGGACCCTGGGGGCAAGAATGTGGGATGTGAAGGGGGCCTGGATGGCTGAGCAGTGGCCTCTGGGGCTCTGGCTCCGCTCCTGGGTGAAGCCCACGCTCCCCTGGCCCACTTCAGAATCTCAAAAAAGCAGGAGCAGGCAAGGGGGCCCAGCAGGCAACGTCCAGCCCCTGGGCTTGCCCCTTCAGCCCTTCCAGGACTCCCGCTTCTAAGCCTGGATCCTCAGGAATCAGTCTCTTCACACCCTGGAGGCTCCTGGGACACAGAACTGCCTCTCTGGCCCTGCTGCCTGGCATACCAGCCCCGTTTCCCCAGGCAGTCATGACCGACTGTGCCCAGGGAGTGAACACGCCAAGGCCCCTTCTAGTCAAGGACCGGCTTGTGGGGAGGAGGGGGTCCAAGGCCCCAGAGAAGAAAGGGTGCTTATTTGGTCTGTATCAGGGAACCACCATGAGCATGTCAGTACTATCACAGCTTTGGGGCCGGTCACCCCAGCGTGGGAGCCGGATGCACAGAGATGACCTGCCCTCAGCTCTCATATCCTAGGGACAGCGGCTCTGATTATCCTCTCCACTTCCTGCTGGTTTCTGCAGGCATCTCATGCGGCATGTACCTGTACAGAGGTGAGCCCTGTACAATGCATGTGCACACCTGCGCACTCATCCACACCCTCATCCAGCCATCTGCCCCCGAGCATCTACCACCCCTCCCTCAACAGACCTGCCTGGCTCGAGCCCTGAGCCGGGGGTCAAGGGGCGTGCAGAGGCAAGCAGGAAAGGGGCCTCAGCCTGAATTCCAAAGTCTGAAACAGCCCATCGCAAATTACCTTTGTTCTGACAGACTGATTAGCATAATTATCCCATCAGAGGGGAAAAAAAAAACAAAACCAGGAGAGGAGAGGACAGTGGCAGACAGAGGGACAGCCGGGGGCAGACAGAGGGACAGCAACGGGCTCCTCAAGAGGCGGCATCTTCGAGGAAGCAGCCACCCAAAAGAGGGCGCGGGGGCGCCCCTCCCTTCCCCACTCCCACTCACGACACCAGGCCCAGTGTGGGATTCAGGCATCCTGTCTGTAAACTGGGAGGGCTGGACAAAGTGAGGTCAAGCTCCTGCCGGTTCCAACACTAATGCCTTGAAATGGCAGAGCTGGGATGTGCTAGACAAAACCATTTTGCTGAAGGATGCCAAGACCCTTGCATCAAGGTTGTCCTGCTGTAATTCAAGTCATACCTCCTCATTCCTCCAGCCTCTCTCATGAAGAGCTCAGAATGGGCCCCTTCCCTGCACCAGGCACTGTGCTAGGCACGGGGGACTCTGAGGGACCAGAAAACCCAACTGTCCTTGCTCTTGGGGAGCTCCCAGCCTGATGGGGGAGGACAGAGAAATCCAGCCAGGTGATTTCAATACCTGAGTATAGGTGCCCTGGGAATGCAGATGAAGGACACCAGATCCGGGTTGTCGGGGAAGACACGAAAGGAAGGGAGACCTAAGGAAGGACTCGGGGAGGGGCTGGGGCTGGCCAGGTGGTAGTGGGAGCATCGGCCCGGCCCTGACAACTCCAGACCTCCTGGTGGACGGCTCTTCTCCCTAACTGTCCAGTACCTGCCTCTGAGCAAGTTCACAGGTATGTATTAGCTGTTTGGCCACAACTAGATAGAAAAATCCTTGCGAGTGGGCACTCTCCCATTTCTCTTCTATCTCCCACAGCCCTGGGCACACAGTGGGCTCCATAAATCCTCACTGAATGGAAGCTCTGTCCATGCTCAGAAAAGGGCGTCAGGTGGAGGGTCCTAGGGTCAGGTCTCGGCCTTTTCTGCTCCAAAGGATTCACAGTCTCCCCCAGGTACCTGCTCCAGGAGGTCAACTCCAGCCCAGAACCCATTTTTAGGAAGGAATCGAAGTGATGTTTCTGGCTTCTGGGGAAAGGGGCAGGGAAGAAGAAAGAGAGCCGAGCAGCCCAGCAGGTCTAGGAGAAGACCTGGGAGACCTGAGCAGAGCCGGGCACGTCTGCGGTGCAGGCTGATCAACCCTGAGGGGAGCAGGTCGGGGGTTGGAGAGGGAGTTCGTGCAGAGGGGCAGGTTGGGGGAAGGAAGGATGGAATCCAAAAAATTAGAGAAAGAGACAGAGAGAGAAAAAGAATGAGCCAGACAACTGATGAGTGAGAGAGACACACGCAGAAACAGAGAGGCTAAGACACCGAGAGACAGCAGTGAAAAGAAGATCAGAGAGAGATGGAGAGGCAGAGAGGGGGATAAAACCAGACATAGAAAGACTGTACAAAGGGAGAAGAAAGGAAGGGAGGAAAGAGAAAAAGCTAGAGAGGCAGATAAACAACCAACAGTTATCTGGGGTGGGTGGAGGTGAGGGGAAGCAATTGGCAAGGACAGGAAGGGAAAGAGACAGAAGAAGTCAGGGTCAGGGAGGAGAAAGATGCAGGAAGGGGAGAGAGGAGGAGGGTCTCGATCCAGGCCAGGCCAAGCCTGGGGTCAGCGCGCCAGGCAGGGGGGCCGCATGCCCAGTGTCCTCTGCTCCATCTGTCTGTCCACAGGAGATGTCTGCAGTCTTCCACTCCATCAGGCTGGCAGGTCTCCCTCGCGCCTCCTGCCCGCTTGGCTCCTTAAGTATGTCTGGGGGAGGCGGGCAGTGGAGGAAACAGCTTCAGGAATAAACACTCCTCCTGCTCAGCCTCCTGAGACCAGGACACTCAGGACGCCAGGGTGAACATGAAAGTCACACCCGTCACGCTTCCCGATGGTTTCCTGCCTGCCCGGAAGGAGGGCTTGGGAGTTCCATGAATAACCACAATGTCAAGGAATGCTTTCTGTGTGGCAGGCCCCACTTTAAGCTCCTTCCACGCATTATCTCAGTGAGCCCTCACAACCACTCTCTGAGCTGTGCATCGGTACTCACTCTCTTTGAACATCTGAGGCTCAGAGAGGTTCAGGAGCTCGCCCAAAGTGGCACAGCTGGGAAGTGGTGGAGCCAGGATTTGAACCTCTGCTTTTAATTTCTATTTCTTGGGATGTATAAAGAGGAGTGGGAGGGTGCTATCCTCTGTGGGAGCTCCTCACCTACCAAGGTGGGTCAGGCTGCTCTACCTCAGCCCTCTGGACAGCCCTGAAGTCCTTCTCTAGACAGTATTCCCCACCCCCTGATTTTGCCCAGAGAGGTACCGGCTGAAGGTTCAGGATTTGTCAGAGCTCTGGTGACCTCCCTGTGGAGGGTGTCCACGAGCTCTGGCCCGGCAGCCTCGGCTAGCACGGCAGATGAGGATCCCAAGGACAGGAAGTCAGACCCCAGGCTCCATGTGACCAGGGATGCCCTCCACACAGTTAACCCTCTCCCTCTTCTTATACACAGAGCCTCCTTAGACAAGTTCAGGTCACTTAAAACCAAAAGCCCCACATCTCTGCCCTTCTGATACAACCAGCACGGATGAGGGTTCTTCATGTGCCAGGCCCTGACCTAGATGCTTTCTCATGCTGTATCTTTTATAGTCTTCACAGTAACCCTGCAAGGGAACGCTCCTGATGCCCATTTGATGGATGGGAAAACTGAGGCTCAGGGAGGTGACCTGGCCAAGAGAGTAGCACAGCCTGGATCCAAGATCATTCATGTCCTTTCCACTCTCCTCCCGGCAACTATCCCACATGATGTGATCAGAGCAGCCATAACCAACAGCCTCAAATTCAAACCTCAAGTGTCACTTTGAAAAGTGGAGTCTGGAAGGCGTCTGACAAAAATCATGTGCTGGAGCCCATAAGGAAGGTCCCACAGCAACCAGGGGCTACCATCACAGCCCAGTTTCCTAGGGAAGGTTTTGAAATGCTGCTAATTCTCTCAATAATCAGACAAAGGCTTGTTGATCCTGTTAAGGTTCATCACGCAGAAGAGCTGCACAAGTGACAGCTAAATCCAAGGGGCCTTGCACTATGGAGGGGAAGACGTGCAGCACTTGAGAAAGGAGGTTCAGTTCTCATCCCAGAGCTGCCCTTACTCAGAGTATGACCTTGGGCAAGTCACTTAACCATCCTAGGCTTCTATTTCTTCATCTGTCAAAGGAAACAGTTGAATTATGTGGTCCCCAAGGTCCCCTGAAGGCTGAATCTTTTAGGAGGCCGTGATTCGTGATTCAATTAAAGTTTACTAGGCTGCCTATCAGCAAATTTAATGACTCTTCAAAGTTGACCAAGGCAGGCAAAAAGATTATAAATGTAATTTCATTGAAATGGGAAAAGATGAGAAAAAGCCAGCAAATAGCTTCTTAACACAGAGGCCACGCTTACCAGAACACAGTGAGTCACTGCCTTGGCGTGGGGGATAAGTAGGAATGAAATTGGATTATCTGCAGCTCACGTGAGCTTGTCTTTCCAGAGCCTTGGAGAGGATTGGCTGTAGCTGGGGGCCAGATGAGATCCTTGGGGTTAATTTGAAATAAAGCCGAGGGCGGGGTTGGGGGGTGGTGGTGGGAGGGGAGGAGGTCCCAGGAAAATGTGGATTAAGCCTGCCTAAAAGAGGAATTTATGACAACCACAGTCAATTCTTCTCCATTTGACCCTAAGGTCTCCAGACCAGCTGGGATATGGCTTTGAAAGACTCTGAGATGGTTTATACTGAGTCCCAGTGGGAATTTTGGTCCCAGGGAGGTTAAAGGTCCTCTATGGAACCTCAATTCCCTAAGAAACATTGCAAAGAGGTCAACTTAAGCAAAAATACTATTTGTCTGCCAATTTACAAGCACTTACACATGATTTACAGCCCAGCCTGCCTCTTGCACAAGCAGCTCTGTAATTTACAAGACCATAAAGTCGGGGGCTTCCATGCTCCCGCCACCATAAATCTGGCCCGGATGGTGACTCGGGACGGAAATGATTAATCTGCCTTTCCAGGGATGAGCCTTCACACTGCTATATTAGCCGGGGAAGCAATGTGCTGAAACGGCACTTCTCAGCCACACCCAAAACATGAGTTTTGCTCTGAAGAGAAATACGGTCCATGATCCCAAGAAATGCTGGGCCAGTCAGAGGCACCAGCCAAGGGTGCAGGTCCAGCCAGCTGTGCATCGATGCACCCTATCTTTTGTCCTTAGGGGTCACCTCTGACTTCATAAGATATATTATATTTGGTCTCTGCCCCCAGCTCCTGCTAATATTTGATCTTTGACCCCAGTTCCTGACACAGAGTTCCTAACATCCTTGTAGTTTCTGCAGTGATGGGGGTGAGAGGAGCATCTTACACAGAGCTCCTAAATCCTTTGGAATTTCCTGGGTGATACAAATGTCTTTTGTTCTAATGAGGTGACTTTTGGTGGGCTCCTGGTCACCAGAAAGACCAAGCCATGATCAGAAGCTTGGAGCTTTCAGCCTCAACCTCTATCCTTCAGGGAGGGGAAAGATGCTAGAGACTGAGTAATAATTGATTGTGTCTATGTGATGAAGCCTCCATAAAAATCCCTAGAGTGTGGGGTTCACAGAACTTCCAGGTTGGTGAACACATCCATGTGCCGGGAGGGTGGTACACCCCAAATCCATGGGGACAGAAGCTCTTGTCCTATGTACCTCTGGCTGTTCATCTATACCCTTTCTCATATCCTTTAATTTATAATAAACTGGTAAACATAAGTAGGTGTTTCTTTGAGTTCTGTGAACTGTTAGAGCTAACTATCAAACCTGAGGAAGGGGTTGTGGGAACCCCTAATTTATAACCAAGTCGAACAGAAGTGTGGGTAACCTGGGGACCTGCTACTTGTGATTGGCATCTGAAGTGGGGGCGGTTTTTTGGGATTGAGCACCTTAACCTGTGAGATCTGATGCCAACTCCAAGAAGATAAGGTCAGAATTGAGTTAAACTGTAGGATACCCAGTCGGTGTCTGCAGAGAAGTGGGGAATTGCTTGGTGTAGGAGGAAAAAAGAGTTTGGTGTCAGGAGTGTGAAGTACTGAGGATAGAAGACAGAGGAAAACCAGTGCATGTTCCTTTCGTCACCCCAATCCCTTCTCCACAGGCCCAGTGTGCATGAGTTGAGGCAGCTTGTGGCAGATTTGGGATATCTCAAGTAAGAAATGGGACCAGACAGGGTACCAGACAAGTGCCAGAGAGACAGGCTTTGGCCTGGACTGAGCCTATAGAGTTTACCAAGCAACTGGGGCCTTGGGAGGTTCAGCAGAACAGGCCGGCTTGGGCTGGGTCGGTCTGGACAGGGCCTCTTTGCCAAGATAGAGATGGTGGCTGGAGGGTCAGCACCATGGATAGCTCCTAACAAGGCTCTGCTTGGCCAAGGCTGGGAAGGACCACAGCCTTTTGACTTCCACAGTTCAGGTTAACCCCACTTGGGGAGAGCAGATGAGAAAAATCGCTAGCTGAAAAGGTCAGGATGGGGAAAGCAGGTCCTAATCTTTTTGAAGAGGTTAGTCCTCACCCATGCAAGAGCCCTCTCTTCCTTCCTCAAGAAGCTAGGTATCTCTGGACAGGCATGGATCACTCTGGATACCATTGATCCCTCATGGATTCAGTGGCAAATTCTTCACCAGCATCCTCCTTATCAGAACTTTCTTCCAGGGTAGAGTTCACCCCACCACGCTCCCGCCCATTCCAGCACTCTCACCTTCAGGATTCTGACCTTCAGGGAAAGAAAGAACAATAGATCCAGGCGTTGTGAGTCTCTCATTCATTCATTTAACATATATATATATTAAGACCCACTGTTTGCCAGACAACCGTGCTTGTTTCTTGGAACACCACTGTAAAAAACAAATGTATGGAATCCTTCTTAATAGGTGAGAAGGACAAATAAGTTCATGAGAATTATCATTAATATCTGTGGAATTCTTACTAAGTATCAAGTCTTGTGTTGAGCCCCTCTAGAGACAGCATCTCATTTAATCTTTTAAGAAACGCTATGAAGTAGCTGACATTATTATCTGGTCACACAGCTAGCAAGAGGAAGAGCTAGGGTAGGACCCAGGCATCCTGACTCCAGGGCCTGTTCTCCTAACCACTAGAAAATGACAGTATAGTTTGATCTCTGTTGTGATAAAGAGTAGAAGAGGTCTGTGAGTGTATAGGAGAGCTCTTCTGGTCCTAAATTCTCTTTCCTAGCCCCTGGTATTCCCTTCCCCACTGAGAACTGAGAAACCAGCGGCCATGTGCTTGGGCCTGGGTCCCTTCTACTGGGCACCACAAAGCCCTGAGAAGTGCTCCTGACTCTGTTGTTTTCATCCAGCCTGTCCTGGCTTTCTGCTCCCACCTCCATGTCCAGCAGGAGTTGACTGCTCGCCACTTAGGGGTCACTCCATATATACATCTCTGGACCTTTGAAAGACCTGACATTGGACCTAAAGGAGCAGAGACTACTGGGTCATCTGTGGCTAGCTGAGAAAAGCCAACACCAGGATGCAGAGCCACAGCCTATGGTCTGGGAAGGTGGGAGGTGACAGGACAGGAGGTAAAGAGGTAGCAGGAGGGAAAACCAAGAAGGAAATCCAGCAGGACAGACACAGAGTGGTGTGGGCAAGAGAAGGAGTCTTTAGGTAGTGCCCTTAGAAGGTATATGATGTGAGGTAAAAGACAGAAGTGCAAAGAAGATGCACTTAGGTGCCAGATAGGCCTGGGATAGAACCCAACTTTGCCACTTATAGGGAAGTTACTTCAACTCTTGAAGGCTCAGTTTCCTCATCTGTATAATGGAGCTAATAATAGCAAAAATATAGCCTTGTGAGAATTGAGATAATGGATCTATGATCCACAGTAACCACTCAATCAGTGATAGTAATTATGTTGAGTAACTATGGGCTTGTCAAGTATATGTCATTCATACATGTGAGCCTGTCCTTAAAGACCTGGCACCCAGGCACCTGGGAACGGAGGCCCAGATTCAGCTCCAGGCTCTTTGTCTCATTGAAAGCAGCGTGCAGGCATTCTGTGATGGCAGCAGACCCCTCAGTGCCCCACCTGTATCTGTCTCTTGCAGGTAGGAACTTCCACCATGGGCCACGGGACCACTATTATTCACTTCCCCACAGTTTCACCTGTTGGTATGTCTTTGTTTCTCTGTGTCTCTTCATTTTGTCTCCCTCTGGTCATGCTGTCTCTCTAGCATTATTTTTCTCCCTCTCTGTCTCCTTCTGTCTCTGCCCCCCCTCTATCATTACCACTGTCCTGCAGGGAAAGGTAACTGGTGGCCCTTGAGATTGACACATGTTTCCATAAGGCAAGTCAGAAGGTCTTTGTTAAGGGGGTTAAGTATCCTTCCCCCAGATACTGAGACTCCCCCAAGAGCAAGGAACATTTTAACCTGTTTCCAGTCAAGCTTTGGGCAGCTCAGATGCTGTCTTCACCTGCCTTTTCAAAGGCCCCTGACTTATGAATCCACCCACCTCCCTTATATACACACAGACACCCCCCCAGTCCACCAACACTGGGACACAGTCGCAGTAGCTACATCCCCCTCCCAGCCTGGAGCCCATACCTCCCATCTCCCAGACACAGCCCCACACGGGGCCAGTCTGGCCCTCATGGAGCCCTTGCCAGGACATTCAGGCCAGTAACTTGGTAGCAGCATGGCCTCCAGTTCCCAACTGCGGGTGTCTCCAGAACAGCTGTGCCTGTCAGGACAGCACTGACCCTCCACCCCGGACGCACCCTCGACTGTGGTTTGACGGTCGACAATTTGAACAAACAGAATGACTCATCCTGGAGACAAAACCCAGGCAGAGAGCCTTTCCAACCCTCTCTCAAGGGAAGCAAACTAATTAAGTGGCCTCACCAGAGTGCCCACTGCGGACCTGCCCCCACTCTCCACTCCCTCTGTTCCCTGCGAGGAGACCAGATTAACGGAATCGACTGCAAATGCCACCCTCTCTTTCCCCAAATTACTCCGGCTTCCAAGACAAAGAAACCTTTCCAGAAAACCATCCTCCAGCTCATCTCCTCAATCAGCCCTGCAGGCTCCCTTGCCGAAAGCCTCCTTGGGGCTAAGCAGATCCCTGCCAGGGAGAAGGGGAAGGAATGGATTCAACTCACGGAGGTCACCCGGGGCTACGTCTGGTCATCCTCACTCTATGTGTCCCTTGTGAGGTCAGTGGCAGAGGTTAACAAAGGAGAGTGGGACCCGTTTCTAAGTTGGGTTTTGTGCTATCAGGGCTTTTTTGGAACAGAGTTTTACAGAGTTTGGATCTTGAAAATTAACCTTCTCACACACAATCACTAACATATTCATTCAGTCATTCAACATGTGTTGGCACCAACCATGTGCCAGGCCTGTGCCTAGGCCTTGGAGGTGCAGAAATGAAAACTCTAACAATGGAATTAGTACTAGGGTAGAGCTAGTGCCCTGTGAGCCTATGGTGGGGAAAGAGTCATTATTTTCACAGGGTATCAGAAAGGGCTTCAAATCCAAGGGAACATTGGCATAGGTACTAGAAGGATGAGTAGGAATTCATCAAGGGGAGACATAGAGCCCATAGAGTTCAGTAAAGTCCTGGCTTCAGGCTGCAACACAAGTCTTCTCAAATGCATCTGGGTATGGCATACCCAGACATCACAGCGCTCTCTGTGGAATGCCGTGAAAATGTGGATGGATAGAACTCTATTGTGTAAGCTAAGAACAATCCAGCCAACAGAAATTATGACCGTGTTAAAACAGTATGAAGTACTGTTAAGAAATCCCATCTTGGCAGGGAGAAGATACATAACACAAGTCTCCTCACCAATGACAGTGTGAAGGGTAAGGTCAACAGGCTGGCAAGGATGCTTGGTGTCAGGTGTGCTATCTGAAAACTGAACAGTCACTGGTCATGTCATCTGCTACTGCCTCCTGGGGACCAGGTTAGCAGGCACCAAGCGTTTAATAAAAATGCATTAGGGTTGGGGTGATTGAGAAAATCTTATCAACTGACTGTACAGTTCCTGTGATTTGGGAAAAGATCACTCTATGGTTAGAGCAGTGGAGGTCTCTCTGCTCCTGAAACCCCTAATCTGACCTAGGAGGCTGTTCCCATGGCATCCATGGGTGTTGAATGGGGTCATTTCACTCCATGCCAGGCCTGGCTGCCCTCAGGAAAATCCTCAGATACCTAAATGTGGTATTTGAGGCCCCCATACTCTGACCCAGACTACATTTCCAGCCTTCTCTTTCACAATACTCTCTAACCAAGCTGGGTTGTTCTACTCTCCATTCACCCTACATGCTCTACTGTTTGGATCACCATTGTAAGTTCAATTCCTGACATATACATTGTACTCAATAAATATCTTGTAAAAGGAGTAAATGGGTGAGTGGCTGGATTAATGGTTGGATGCGTCCTACCACCATGCCATTTGCTTTGCCTGGAACACCCTATCCAAATCCAGCTCATCCTTGAATACTTGACTCATAAGACTTCTCCCAGGACCCCTCCTTCCCAAGCCCACTCCAACGCACGGTGATTACTTGTTCCTCTTAATTCCTGGCAATGGATCTGCTGTGCTCACTGGGAAATGAATCATGCCTTAATTCTGCAAACTACCCTGCAAAATCTCTTAATTCCTCTTGGTTTTGCAATTCATTTTTCACATCTGTTCTTCAAGTAGCCTACAACTACCACAAGAAGAAAGACCATGTGTTTTGTTCCAAGACAGTCCTAGATCACTGGCCAAGTCCCAGTAGGAACTCACTGGGTGAACGTGATCATAACAAGCCCCCACTGGGGAGCCACGCCAAGCCGTGAGAAGCTACTAGCCAAGCAAAGCATAACTGGTCTAATCTCAGCTCTGCTGCTGTGTGACCATGGCTGGCCACTTCTCTCTGGACCTCCAGGACACGCTTGGTCTGGCTCTTCTGCAGCCCCTCCTTTGGAAAACCCTCTACCCCTTATGGTTCTGGTGGGGCTGTCAATCATGGTGCTCCCTCTCCCAGCCACAGGGATGGGCAAGCGTTCAAGCTGGCCAATCAGCATACTCATTCTCATGGCCACAGAGATCAACTCTAGGACGGACACACGACCAAGTCCAGGCCCATCGGAGGCTTTATGCTAGAGCTAGCAGGGGAAACATCTTTCCCACACCAATGGAAGAAAGCCTATGCTAGAGAAGAGAATGAGGCCACATCTAGGCCTTACAGACGCAAAGTCAAGGGATGGCATGACCTGATCTTCTAGGTCTAGCTATGTCTGAAGCCAGTCTATTCCTCAATTGTCCAATTCAGAGAGCCTGCCAATTCCCCTTTTATTTAAGCTACTTTGAGCTGGGCTTCCAAAATCAAGAGACACCAGCGTCTAAGTTGTCCCTCTGTACCATGAAGGGCATCGATGGGAGATGAGCAAATTGCTGTGCTCTCAGAAGGGGCTGGGGAAAAAGTTTCTGCTTGGACATCAGAAGCCTCTTAGAGGTTCCTGGAGGCTCCTAGCCCATTTGTGCTATCTTGCTCCAATCCCAGGCAGGCTCTTGAGTGGTCTCTCATGGCTCTTGCTCTGACCTTCTATGTTTGAAGACCTCCAGATGAATAACAGGGTGAAGGAGACCACTGCCTGGCATCCTCTCTCCAGCAGAGCCACGAACACCCATGTGCCCCCAGATGACACCCTCCTTTCCTCCTGCTCATCTTGCAGCCACATTATGCAAATAGAGCCGGTAGTCACAGATCCCTGAGACACCCATTTGAAGGGAGCAGGAGAACGTCTCCAGCTTACCTCTCTGCAAAGTACGTCTGCAGCAGAACCACTCCCCAGGACCAGCCACCATCTGTTGTTAGAAATCCCCTTTGCTAATTATTAAACTTCTCTGAACGGAAATGAATCACAGAGCCACGCAGAATGGGGCTTGAGGAGGCGCTGGCAATTTACTTGGTGGCTGTAATCATCCCAGCCGGGCCACACGTGGCGGCTCCTGATTCGTCTTTGGCGTGGGCTCTGCCATGTGCTCAGCGTCCCAATGAGGCTGTTATTTCTGAAGGGGAATCCACAGGGCCTGGGAGCCCTGGAAATTGCCTGTCAGGACCTCCCTGGGGCTGGTGCTGCCTTAAAGCCCCCCCAAGGACTCCACTCTTTCTAGGTCCAAAGAGTGGGAGTGGACAGATCCTGTTGGAATGGCCCAGCTCTTCCTGGCTTCAGCACCTTCATCTGGGAAACCTCACCCTACATGAAATGAAATCCCCACTACTCCCAAAGCACCCTCCACTTTTGCCCTTTTATAATACTCATCACACCTGTAAATGCTTATTTCCTTGTCTGGTTCCCCACTGGCCTATAGGTCATGTGAGATCAGTGACTCATCTTTCCTTTTCCTCTCTGTATCCCAGCACATAGGATGTGGAAAGTACTCAACAAATACATGCTCAATTAAACAGAATTGAATCAGAAGTTATCAGGAAGTCCTCCTGGAAGGGGAGAGACTACCTGGGGTTGGTCTTTAGGGCACCTGTGACCCTTCATATTGTACACAACTTATTATATGAATGTGCATTTTTCTGGGGAAAGGGTCCATAACTTTCATCAGATTCTAAAAGGATTTGTGATCCCTCAAGGACTGCAAAGTTACTGGCTCTGGGGGGAAAAGCCAGTGGGCCCCACTCAAATTGTCCCCCAGAATTTGAGTGGGGGCATTGAGAATTGGGATTTGGGGAATGTGAAATCAACTGTATTTCAAGGGTACACTGTGGTCGAGGGGATGGTAGGGTGCTGATCCCATCCCCTCCCCACGGTTCCTGGATCTCTCAGTTCTTCACTCCTTCCCAGGGCTCTGAGTCACCACATGGGTCTGAGTGCCAGCAGCCTTTCACCTCCTTCCCTCCATACCAGCCCAGTCCCAAAGCACCAGGACACTCAAGTGACCTCCTCTGTGAGCTACACCCCAGGGGTCAGGGAGGGCTGATCGACCCCCTCCCCAGTTACTCACACTTCCAAGCTACATGCTTCCTGCCAGAAGGGCCCCTGGCCACAGGACAGAAGAGAGTCACTCCTCTCTCAGTCCTGACCTCAGCTGAGCCTCCCCAGAACAGGCTCCCTCAGACAATCAGGCTCATACATAAGAGTCCAAATGGGTGCGACCAGCAGCAATTGTGGGTCATTCTCAGTTTGGTCTGTCCCTCCAAAGGCTGGCTGACAGTCGCCTCCTTTCCCCTCAAGAAGCCAGTTTACATGATCCCTCTGGTGTCAGAATCAGGGAGACGTGGATTAAAATCTCATCTGGGCCATTTGCCAGCTCTGTGCGAATTACTTCTTTGTGAAGCTTCCATTCCCTTAGCTTTAAAATAGGGTTAATAATCTTTACCTCACTGAGTCCTTATAAAGTAACAAATGAAATCATGCCCACCTCTCCCAAACCAGGTTCCACTGTTTTAAAGCTTTGATACCTTTATGTCTCCCTCTTGGAGACGCATAAGATTCATTATTATACTAGAGGTTCTGAAAAGTTCTACAAAAAAGAAATCTGTTTCACTCTGCTTAACCCAGGGCTGGACCATGAAACCCAGCATCTGTGCACAGCTGGCTGAGAAGTTTGGAGCTCAGGGCCTGGCAGGCAATACATTCTACTAGCAGGCTCTCTCTTCCCCAAACACTTCTCCTTTGAAGAGCCAGATATGCAGAAAATGTAGAAAATTCAGGTGACAGAGCCATCCTCCAGCCTCCTCATGAGGCTTTCTGTGACAGCTCTGCCAGCGCTTTTAGTGGGGGAGGCTGGAGAGACCAAGGGCCCAAGGCACTGCTTCCTGGGACGAGCTGGCTGATTCTGTAAAGGCCGCCTTGCCCTGCTGAAGGGGGAGGGTGAATCCTGCCAGATTTGAACGCTTCCTAATTCTCCTGAGGATTTCTCTTCTGACAGCCAAGACCCACCCACCCATTAGCAGGATCCGGTGGCCAGTGCTGTGAGAAGAGAAAATCAGTGAAAGGAAAACAAGCCAATAAAGAGTCCACCCACTGCCAGAGCCCCCAGGGCCCTTGGAGCCAAGTCGAGGGCGGGGCTTGCAGGGCTGGGACCTCCCCTGCACGGTCACAGGGACCCAATGGGGCTGCTCTCCTAAGCTCCCAGGCCACTCTCTACAGATCCCACCCCTCTCCCCCACAAGCCCCCCCCATTGTGTCCACTGATTAAGGCAGTGTTCCCTACTACAGCATAAACGAATGCATTATGTCTTTGTTATGCTAATGTCATAACAAGACGCAATTTAAATAGCACTTCCAGAAAAATTAAGTATGTTCATTGACACAGTGAAATGTTTTCACCCTCGATGTAACCTTCACAGACTCTGTACAAAATCCATCAGTCAGTGAGCTATTCATTTGCGAATGCTTAGCAATTATTATGCTAATGCATCACAATGCATTACAGCAAATTCTCTGTAAGTGGCAGGAAGTGCAGCTGCACACACCGCACCCAGATTAAGGGCATCAATCAGTATATAGAGTCACCACTGCAACTTGAGACTGACCACATTTCGAGTCCTGCCTTCGAGGAGTGGCTCTCCCAGGCTCAGGGACTAAACTGGAAAGCATATATTAACACATTCTTAGAGGTCTCCCAGCATGGAGGTATATCAGTTAGCTATTGCTGTGTAACAAACTACTGCAAAACTCAGCAGCTTAAACCAATAAGCATTTGCTACTGCTTAGGAGTCTGCAGAGCAACTGAATGGCTCTACTGACGTGGGCCAGGCTAGGCAGGACTCACTAGTGTGTCAGTGGTCTACAGGGGCTAGCTGGTTTAGGATGACCTCATTTAATGACTAGCAGTTGACTATCAACTGGGGCAATGGGGGTGACTTGGCCACCCATCTCTCATCACCCAGTAGGCATCCAGGCTTGTTCATATGGCAGTAGCTGGATTCAGAGAGAGAGAGAGAGAGAGAGAGAGAGACAGTAAAAGCAGGCAAGGAGTCTTGAAGTCAGGCTTAGAACTGGCACAATGTCCCTTCTGCAAATTCTATTGGCTGAAATAGATATCACCTCTTGATGGGAGATGCTGCAGTCATATTGCATACATCATGGATACAGGGAGGAATGAAAACTTATAGCCATTTGCCATCAACCTACTACTGGAGATGCTGAACTATACATATTTGAAGACCAAGAGAGGCTGGCATTGGCCATGCTCAGATGTCACTTCATAATGTTGGAGCCCGCTGGGTGGGTCAGGGACAAACGAATTGCTATTGGTTATGATGACCTCTATAAACTGAGCTGTGTCTCTAAGTGTGGTATCCAGCCGCAGTCTAATAGGCCAGTCGCTGAGACAGAAGGGGGTCCAGATGCACCAGCCCTCAGTACAACATGTGCTCTGATGGTGGGGTTGGCCTGCAAGGAACCATTCAAACTCCCTTGTTGAAACCAATGGCATAGGCTCATAGGTCAGAGTTAGGTCTTACCTATAGCTGGAGATCATGTCCAGTTCTGGCCCACCTAGAGCTCAAAGGCCTGGGTTTGGTCTCCCAGCACAACCAACTGAGCAGTCAGATCTAGAAGGCCTGACATAGGAATGCTTTAGGTCCAGAATAAGTAGGTTATGTGCCTGCCTATGTGCACCCTCTCCAAGGGGAGTTGCCCCATTCATAGCCATTGCTGCCTTGGAGCCATGCTTTGGATCACATCCTCCTTAGACACAGCTGATCAGACAAAAGGGCAGGCACTTGACCCAAAGACAAACCATCTATGACCTGGCTCATAAAGAAGAGTTGATCCAATCAGATTTCTTCTCCTGGGCACCGGAACTAAGAAACAGAAAAGATTTGCTGGTCAGTGGCAGGAGCTACAGCTGAAAGATGATGAGATCAGGCCAGAGAGGAAACCAAGTGATGGGACAGAGAAGCCATGGAGTGCAGAGGGTGGAGGTGGAGGGAGAACAGGGGGTCTCACACTTCACAGGCCTGAAACCACATTGCCCCTGAGATGGGGTGGGGGTAGGAGGAGGGAGAGAGAGGGGGGCACTGAGATAGGGAGAGGCTGCTCTCCAGGGTCCCCTGGATTTCGAAGGCTTTCCAGTTACAGCTCCAATTCACGAGCTTCTTGACAGTGACTCCTCCTAAGTGGGCTTTTCTTCCTTGCCACTTGAAAAACCTGACCACAGCGCTCCACAAACTCATGAGTTCCAGCGTGCCTGGGTCTCCTCATGTCCTTCTCAGTTTCCTAGTAAATCTCCCTTTGAAAGAATCCAACTTTGTTGTAGCAGAACCAACAGGACCAAACCACGGACCCCCAACCTGTTCTCCATGCAGTAGTCAGAGGGACATTTTAAAAATTCAACTCTGGCCATAGCCCTGCTTAAAACCCTTGGACACTTCCCATTGTTCTTCAGATAAACCGCAAATCCTCCTGAGGCTTACAGAGCTCCATGTGGTCTGACCTCTGACCAGCCCTCCAGCCCACCTCCTGCCACACTCTCCTCCCTTGCTAGCTGGGCTCCATGTGGGCATGAATGTGCCCTGCTTCTTTTCACTCAGGGTCTTAGCCCCTGCTGCTCCTTCTGCCTGGGGCAGTCTCCCTCCTCCTGGGGTGCCATTTGCCCCCCTGGCTACTGGGATCAGTTTGTGTGGTTTGGACGCTAGACCTGCCTGGATATCCTCAAGGACGAGCCCTTCCCACGCACACTCAGGGACTGGCCTCACCACAGCCGCAGGTGCTAATAACAGGCACCAGGGGAGCTCCAGGCTCCACCCACCTGGAGTCAGCCCCGCCCACCCCAGTCCTGGAATGATCTGGCTTCCCTCAGTGGGACTGGCTCTTCTCTCCCCCATCCTCCACTCCCAGGAAGAGAGTATAGAACATAGCAAAGGATACGAACACTAAGTTTAGGGTCCATAGCAGCAGGAAATGATATGAAAGATCGTCTTGCTCTTTTATTTATAGATGAGGAAACGAAAGCTCCCACCATCTGTCCATCCTCCTCCCCATTTCTGTCCCATTGGCTTGGCCCTAAGAACAATGAGCTATATCCAAAGATAATGACCACAGCTGCAATCTACTGAGGTGCTGAACGTACACCAGGCACGGTGCTCAGTATCTGACACAGGTGATTTTATTTCATTCTTACAATACATTAACCAGATGAAGAATCTGGGGCTCAGGGAGGCTTTAAGCGTCCCTCACTCGCTAAGTGGGGGTGGGATTTAAAACCAGGCAGTCTTGCTCGAAAACTAATGCCTGCTCCGCTAACCTGAGCTGCCTCAGCAAACTCAGGCTAATGTGGGGCTTCTCCATGGAAGCAAGTGGCTGGGGTATGTGAAGAAAGATGGGGCCAGCAGGTGCTCACCTGCCTTCACCATGAGCTCTGAGCTGGGTCTCCAGGTGGGGGAGTGGGTCAGGCATCAACATGCCCCCTTAGTTGGTTGCCTAGTGACCAGGGAGGTGGGATGGCCAGGCAGCCCGCCAGGATCAGAGGTGACAAAAGGAAAGGTAAAGGGAACTATCACTGGAGCTCCATTTAGACGATGCTCTCAGACTCCTTATCACCACAGTGAGGTGGGGATGACTGTTTCCCTTTCACGGTTGAGAAAACTAAGTCTAGGAGACTCACACAGCTCATAAGTGGCCAAACCAGGGAGCAGAGCCAGGCCTGTCTGACCGGCCTCTGCTTGTCATCTGCTCCATTTTACTTCCCAGAAGCCAGCCTGGTCATTCCTCCAGGAGGGATGGGGATGAGGGGTGACTCATGCCTCTTCTTTATTACTCCTATTTATTCTTTCTAGGAGGGTATACAAGCTGCCTATGGCATCCATGCAGTAAATGTTTTCGAGCACCTACTATATACCAGGCACTGTTCCTGCCAGTGGGGATATGACATTGAAAAGAGTCCATCCTGGAGCCTAGAGTCTCATTGAGGGGGTCAGACAATAAACCAACGAATGAGGTTGTAACGTCAAGTAGCAAATGACACCAGCCCAGGTCAGCCCAGGTGCGAGGGAGCCGCGTGTCTGAGTCTCTCCGGGCTGTGCCTGCAAAGGAATGTGATGCGGCAAGCGCACCTGGAGGAGGCACTGCAGGTGGGAAGGAGTCCTCCCCAAGGTCCTTGACCTGCTGCCAAGTCCTCCCCACGCCCCCAGCTCCTGAATCCCACTCTTGCTGTCCCTCCCTCAGCCAGCTCAGCCAGCACAGGCGAGGATGCCCCAGAATGCACGTTTCCCGCAGACTCTCAGGGCAACATCCCAGTCTGTCCGGCTGAACTGGGTGGGGCAGGTGGAGTGAGTAGGTGTGCTGGTGGGTGGCAGCTCCCCAGGAGAGGACCCCGGTGATCGGGTGCCCAGACAGGCTGGCCAGAAGCGCCACCATGCGCTGTGGCTATGGCTGTCCAGGGCTGGGGGCTCACGTACAGCTACTAATTCTACAGCTGCCAGGGGAGGTGGCCTGGCTCAGCCCACCACCGGAGAGGACGGGTGGGGAGGACACGGAGTCCTTGAGAAGGGCCACTTGGTCCGCACTTGGCCCCTGAAGGCCCCGGGTCCTTGCTACTCAAAGCGTGGTACTCGGACCAGACCCTGGGGGGCTTGTTAGAAATGCAGAGTCTCAGGCTCCACCCCCACGCCTCCAGAATCAGATCTGCAGAAGAATGATCCTTCTGTTCAAGCTGGAGAAGCACTGCCTTAGGACGGTTTCCAGTGGGTCTGCAGGGAGGGAGTCAAGCCGCTTAAGGGAGGGTCCTGGCAAGTCACTAGCAGGGAGGATGGAAGAGGCAGCCCAAGGGCTGGAGCATCTTTAAGCAGTGGAGGAAGGTGAGGAGGTCAGACATGGAGCTCTGAGGCTGAGAGAGGAAGAGAGGGAGGGAGGCGAGCAGGAAGTGGGGGAGGAGGACGAAGGAGGAGGCAGGAGGAGCAGCCACTGCCAGGCAGGCGAGCTGAAGGATGTTGGCCAACAAGTAGGGCAAGGAGCCGACTACAGCTCTCGGAGCACCGTTGACAACTCCCCAGAGCCCCATCATCTCCATGGACAATTAAAATCCGGCTGTCTCGAGTGAGCCCTGGCAGCCCTGGGCCCACCTGCTGCTGCAGCAGCGGCTCTAGCTCCAGCCCTCTCTCTCCTTGTCTCCTCTCTCTCTCTCTCACACACACACACGCCTGCTCTCTCCCAGTCACTCCATCATTCGTTCCCTCCAATCTTGCACGTCGGTGTGCACCTGCAGCTAAGTGCACCGAGCAGCAGATATTTTCTTGCCCACATAGACACCAAGGGCTGCCAGGGCTCTGGGAACGGCCGTCTCTCTGGGCCCGATGCACACACAAACACATGCACACGCACAGCCTTCTCTGCAGCCACGTCATACTTGCTCTGTCCCACACACGAGAGTCACGCAAACACACACGCTGGCATGTGTGGACCCACATCCCCACACCTGCTCGGTCACATACACTCTCCCACGTGCGCACTTCTACTCACACCCCCATGTACCCGTGGTACATGCATGTACACCCCTTCCAGCACCCGGGGTGGGGTGGGGGGAATAATAATTCCAGGGAACACTCACCGAGAGCTTCCTATGTGCCAGGCACTGTCTTAAGTGCTTTCCATGGCTTTACTCCTCACTGCCACCCTAGGAGGTAGGATCCATGATCATTTTCATTTCACACGTATGGAGGCACAGAGAGGTCAAGGCACTGGCTCAGGTCAGAAGCTAAAAAGCAGCAGAGCTGGGCCTCAAATCGGAGCTCTTGACCAGGACTCTATACGGCTCCATCCCGTGATGCTCACGGCAAGAAACATTCAAAGCGGAGGCCCTCCTTGACACCCCAGTTTAAACTAGTTTCTCTGACATATGGTCTTGGGGTACCCTGGGCTTTCCTTGAAGTCGATGATCACAGTTAATGATACATTTCTGGGATTGTCTAACTTTCACTCATTCATTCTACGAGTGCTGATGGAGCATCTCCCAGGTCCCGGGCACTGTTCTGGGTGCTGAGGCCTGTTCCAGTCTGTCTCTCCCACTGTTGTCCACCCCGTGGGGCTGGGGGTTCCTTCCACACTGCCCCTGGGGTACCTTTGGCACAGAGCAGGCCCTCTGGACATGTGAAGTCTGTCGACAGCACTGCAACCACCCAGTCTCCCGCTGCACACACCTGCCTTGGGTCCCAAGCCTCTCACGCTCCCAGTGTCACACAGCCTTCACACCCACACACCATCACACGTGCTCACACACACACTCTCCCAAGCACCCTCTCATTCCATATTCACACCCATGCACACTCACACCACCCACTCCCACACTGGTGGGGACGGGGTGTGAATCCAGGAGCTTCGCCAGGAGACACAGGAAAGGGGAAAGTTGTAGCTCAGCGCACCTGGTCCCAAGAAGTGACCCTCCCAGGCAGCCGGAGATCCTGCCCCCAAGTCTCTAAATGGCTACTCCCTGTTTGCCCAAACTCTGGGACCTTAGGGGCTCTGGGGTCAGTGTGGGGAACGAGGTGCTTTCAGGGTGGGAAGGGTGAGTGTGGAGATGAAAGAGAGGGGGCGTTGGCAGCCAGGAGGGAAGGGAGAAGGAGGCAGTGACTGAGTGTTGGGGGCCTGGCCTGGGGTGAGGACAAAACCCCCTCCCTTCCAGGGCCCCCTCTAGCCCGGCTCAAGGGACAGCACCTCCATGCCAGAATCATCTGGCTATGCGGGCGGCGAGGGCGCGGGGCCCAGGCCAGCGGGGCTGCAGTGAACACTGAGAGCAGGCAGAGGATGAATCAGGGTGATCCAGACCTCAGGGACATTCCAGGCAGAGCCTGGTGCATGCAGAATGGGCGGAGGAGGGGGTGGCGGGACCAGGCTGGACAGGAGGCGGGGACACGGCTGAAGTCGGGCAGGGACCAGCGGGATGGCTACCGGCTCCAGGAAGTGAGGGCAGGAGCAGAAAGAACTTGTCGGGCACTGACACGCAGAGCGCCCCCAAACAGGGTCACCCCCATGCCGGATGTTCAGGATGTGGGGGACAGGGGTAACTTCTAGCCCTGGAGAGCAGGAGGCAGGCCAGAGGGCTCAGAGAGAAGCCTGGGATCAACAAGGAGGGAATGGGGAAGAGACAGAGGGTCAGGGTGGCAGCAGGTAGAGCCTGTCTTTCAAGCTCTGGGAGGAGAAGGAGGAGGCGGAGGGGTTGGGGTGCTGCCCTTGCTCTGCCCATCCCCCTCCTCAGGCTCCAAGGCAGGCCAGCATGTCCCTAATAAAGCTGCCTGAAGTCCTGAAAACCTGGTGCTACCCTGCAGCTAGGGCTCCTGGTGCACCCTCCCTACCAACCACAGCCCATCATGCCTACCTGCCTCCCCAGGGGCGGCCCTCACCCTGGGACTCGGACCTTAGGGCACAGCCTTCATGGAGCTCGCCTTGATGTCTGTGGTGGGGCAGCAAGAGTAGGCAGGGCGAGTTTCATACCCCAACGCATGATGCCCTGCACAGAAAGGTGTGAGCAGACTGGGCGTGCACATGGGCACACACGCCTCTGATCCTCTCTGGCCTCCTTTGTCACTGCTGGGCAGAAGGTGTGGGTGTCGCCCATTCCCAGGGTGGCCGGGATGAGTCTCAGGTGTGGCAATGGGACGCCCTTTCCCACTGCAGCATCTCAGGGCAGAGGAAAGGCCTTGGGGCATCAGCCTTCCTCCCACACAACAGCACCTGCCAAATGGCAGACAGCGGCTTTGCAGAGGCTGCACCCCAAGCCCCCAGCTGCTGTCATCAGACCTCAGAGACACTCCTGCTTCCTGCCCTCTATGCTGTTGTTGGCCTCTGCCACCCCCCGGACCTCCTGCCACAGGGCTGGGGTTGTATGTGGGCTTCTTCTCCCCGCCTTGGGCATGTCACACTTGGGGCCCTTCTCTGTCTGATCTCCCCCAAAGTGGGACCTGCAGTGGAGGGTCCCACGGGGAGGGGAACTCAGCCCCTCCCAGCTGATTTCCCTCCCCCTTCCTCGCTGTGGTGTCTTTGTAAAGCTGTGGGAGCAGGGATAGCGGAGGATGCTGGCTCCAGGAGAAGGGTGGGTAGGAAGTTTCCCTGGACCGCAGCTCCCACCCCAGCTATCCCTAACCCAGCCCAAGAGGAAGGGACCTCACTATCCAGCTTTGAGGAGCCCACACCACGCCTCCAGGACCCAGACTCACTATCTCCTCCTTTCTGAGCTTCCAGGGAGGATCCTAAGGGGCCAACTGCTTAAGAATACAGAGTCACTGGAAGAAGTGGATGTTTACTGGTTCCGAAGCTCAAACACAGAATACCACGCTACGTCAGCCTCCACTCAACAATCCGTCCATCCATCCACCCACTCACCCACTAGCCCATTCTTCCCTCCTCCACATCAGTCCTTCCATCCATCCACATTTCAGTCCGTCCATCCATCCATCCATCCATCCATCCATCCATCCATCCATCTACCCACCCGTCTACTTATCCCTCCATTAATTCAGGTCATGCTCCCTGAGCTATGGCTGTGCCAGACCCTGGGCTCTGTGGACAAAGAGGATGAATCAACACAGCCCCTGCCCTCGATGGGCTCCCAGTCTGGTCAAGGACCAGATGTGGAGACAGATACATGACAAGACAACGTGATAAGTGCAATTACCAAGCTACGAACAAAGAGCTGTGCAAACACATTGGCCAAAGCCTGGAGGGGCTGGGGAAGGCTTGGCCCAGGAGGTGACATTCAGCTGAGTCTTGAAGAATGAGTGACGGGCTCCCAGCCGGAGATGAGGGAGAGAGCTCAACCTGACATCTCTCAGGTGTCCTCTGACAGTTTTAGCTCCCCAACTAATAACTTCGGGGTTCAAACTAAATCCTCCCCAGCCACTGAGCTCAAACTTGATGCAGTCATTTTAGACCTTGAACTAAGAATCGGAGCCTCACAGAAAATAATCACCAGCCCCTCCCAAGGACATGATCTTCCCCTAGAAATCCCAGCACATGCATTTAGGGGGCTATGCCGTAGCTCTGACTAGCTGAGCAGACCCTTTGCCTCTCACAGAAATCCTGATCAAAGCTGAACCGTCAAGAGCAGAGCCCCAAGAAGTGGACATGCCATGTCCAAAGTCAAAGTCAAGCCAGGGAGTTGAGGCACAGTTCGAGGGTCACCGCTCCAAGCCCAGCCGGTGGGCAGTGCTGTGATTCAATTGCACTTCTGCCTAGTAGAGTTTCACCTAGACCTGAGACAAGGATTTGCATTCAAGTAGTTTATTTGGGACACGATACCAAAAAACACTGATGAAGAAAGGGGATGCGAGGCAGGGAAGGGAAGGAAGCCCAGAAATGGAGTGTTGCTGAGTACATTACAGCCAAGGACCACTTGGGCTCAATCTCGCTGGGTCATTCTGTGAGACGGTGCAGACAATGCCCCAGAATGATCCCTCCAGAGGAGCTAGGAATCTGGGGTACTTATCCTCCAATTTCTACCCACCATTGGCTGAGGGCTGCTCCTGGGGCATCAGCACCCCAGCTCTTTGGCCTGGGGAAGGAGTCTCGGGTACTTACAGCAAAATCTTGCCAGCATGACTGGAATGTTGTGTGCCAAGGGGACAGGGGCACAGCACTAACAGCTTCTGCTGCAGTGCCCAAGCCAGGACCACCTCTGATCGCGGCAGAAGGAGACAGGCTATCTTCTATGAGGGAAGTGTTAAATTTCAGACGCTCGAAAGAAATCTAAGTAATTGGGAAGCTTCAACTCCGAACAGTGATCAGTGACAACTCAAACAGATAGATGACATCCAGATGACAAGTGCCTGCCTAATAGGACTCAGGTAGGGTACAAAAGGTACCAGGACAGAGGTTCCAAAGAGCTTTAATGCAAATAAAAACCCGTGCCTGGGCACCATCCTCCTGGCCCCGGGGCATCACTGCGTAGTCCGTGGCAGGGATGGTGGCAGCGCAGTGCTGTGGTTGGCAGATTTGCCTCCCACCTACGGGACAGCAGGAAGCGGTCGGGTTGGTTTGGCAGTAACAGGCACCAGAAAGCTTTGCTAAGCACCCAAGTCCACCCAGAGACCCTGATGGCAGGGCTAGAAGAAGCTGTGACTGTCAGCCAGACGGGCAAAGATCAGAGCCCCTTCCGTGGGAGGACTCACAATGGACCCAGAGCTCCTGTTAAGTGCGGAGTAACTTTACTCCTGAATGTTACAAAATGAAACTCCACAAAGTGCCGAGTCACAGAAAACGCCAAGATTCTTCACACATGGAATAATGAGGCAATAAAACTCAACTATAAAGTTAAATAATTTACCATAAATATCTAAAGCTCTCAAATTATTCTCTACATTAACTGCCTATGTTTAAAATGATCTTTGCATTCACTATGTCACAGATGGCAAAAGCAGACAAGAGAGTCCTTGACAACTCTAACTGCAATTAGCCCTTCCCAGCTGCGGTGATTTAAAGGCCTTTTCAGTTACGCTGAATGAAACACCCGAGCTTTATAAATAAAGGCTTCACCAGGGCTGACAATGAAGTATTTGAAATGTACAGCCCCGAGCTGGTGGAGAGGGGGTGGCGGGAGCGTACAGTTACTACATCCTAAAGCCGAAGCCCTACACACCCCTCACCCCATCTCCCCCTCCCCAGCCTCCTGCTCACTTGATGCTCAAACACACTCCGCCTCCCCCCACCCCCCAGCGAAGCTCCCCGTCTCCTTCAACACATGCCCCACCCTCCAACCCTAACCCCCACAGACACCCCCCACACACACTCCCTCCCCACTCCCGCATCCTTGGTCCACCTTCCTACGCCAGCACATGCACCCATGCCCTCTCCCCTCACACAGGCATAAAAAGGTCAACACCCCTGCACGTCTATGCGCACACACACCCCCATCCCTTCTCCCCTCTGCACATGCACGCATACGCACACGCGCGCATACACACACACACACACACACACACACACACAGCTGAGGACATCGTGTATCTCCAAGAAAGGTGCCCAGGACACGAACAATTTCTCAGTGTGTAAAGGCCAAATGAGGTCAACTGTCCCAAGTGGGAGACCCGAGTGCCAGTGTTTGCGGCCGGGCCCAGGCACCCTTGCTCACCGCTCTGGCTGGCAGGGGAGCAGGGCTCCCTGTGCTGGGGAGGAGTTGCCCTTCAACAGCGCACGAACACCTTGGAGACAGGAGGTAGGAGGCAGCTGCGGCAGTGTGCAAAGGAGGTCAAGGTTACCCTCTGATTGCCCCAGAGCGCTCCTCCCAGGAGCCTGGCTGGTTAATTGCTTGGAGTCTGGTGTGACGGAGGGAGCTGTCCGCAAAATGGCCCTTTGAATCACATGCTCTAATCTCTGGGATCCTTCTGGGGAGACCAAGCTCGGTCCCTCACTGCTTCCCAGCCCAGCCTTGCCCACCACACAGTGGACACAGGCCAGGTCCCCAGCCCAGAAAAGCTTGGTTGCCCCTCATGCTCACCCACTTTGGGGTCCACAGGGTCCTCTTCCTGGAGGTCCTGCTGGAGCCAGAGCTTGTCCCAACCTCGGCCTCAGCCTGAAGCAGTCCTAACTCACAGCCTCACCCACCTGGTACCCACAGCGGGGCAAACACATCCCCCTTTGCTGAGCAATTACTTCATCCCAGGCACCATGCCAAGCCTCTTCCAGACTTTATCCCCTTTGAGCCTCACTGGCATTCCACAAAGTAAAGACTATTATTCTCATCCTCAATTTTCAGATGGGAGAACTAACACAGGGAGGTCAAGGAACTCGTCTAAGACCTTACACCAGGGGGGTAGGCATTCAAACTCCAGCAGCGCAGCTTCGGAGCACACAGCCTTCGCCACTACACCGTAACGAGGCTCTCCCAGCTTGCCCTCCAGGTCCCTGTCCTGACCGCAGCCCTCAGACCAGCCAGGCTGAGCCCTGAGCCCCTGCCCAGCCCTCCCAGCTGCCCACCTCAGGCTTGGGGTCCTGTTTCTGAAATAGAAGCCGGCCCCGACAGTCATGACGCCCCATCTGCCTGGGCACCGCCTGTCCTCACTCCATCCTGCTGTGTCTGCTGGGCTAGGCTTCCCCTGCACAGCCACATCCACACCATCTGGGTCCCCCATCACAAGATTCCTGCTTCATTTTCCAGCATTGCGGGGACCAGCGATGTCCCCCCATCCCTGAGGACTGGGAGAATTCAGGTGGAGCTGGCTCTGGACAGCCTCTGAGGCTGTTGGGAGGACCGGTCAGAAGTTCTAGAGATGCGTTTGGACTGCTGGAGGGCTCCACCCAGACCAGTTCCCGTTAATTTGCTGTTTTTAATATTTGAGTTCCAGGGAGCTGCCTGGGCTGGTGCCCAACTTAAAAGGAGGAAAACAAAACTCATTTCCTCTAATAGCAAACGAAGGCAGCTATAGGATCTTGAGATCCGTTAGAGGAACGGATGACACCATTCCCTTGTAAGCATGGGTGTAAGCATGGAGGCATCACAAGGGACTGGTTTGAGGTCTGGAGCAAATAGCCATCAGATTTCCTGATGGGCAGCTACAAACCGCTGAGCCCAGGGCCCTGGAGGCTGGTGGTAGCCAGAGTTCCTGGGAGTGGGGAGAGTGGCCCCCGGGGGGCCACTGGGACCAGATAAGAAGGAGAATTGCTTAGCTGCAAATGCAAGTCCAGGCTCTGCTGGGGCCATGTGCCTCCCGGAAAAGGGCAGTGATTTTGCCTCCACAGCCATGCGCCTGTGGAAACTGGGTCTTGGGTCCCCACCCACCTGTCTATCCCTCTGCTCCCCAGCTGCCCCCTCCTTGGCTGTGGGGGGCTGGGGTGGGGTGGGGCTGTAGATTACCCTGAGCTGCCTGAGGGAAGCACATGGGCTTCAGAGTCAGCACTACCATGTCCTTGTTGTGTGACCGTAGGCAAGTCACTTCACCTCTCTGAGCCTGTCTTATAACTAGGAATAAAAGCCCTCACTTCACCTGAGGAGTCAATGAGCTCACGCAGGTGAGGCACCTAGCACAGTGCTGGTACATCACAGGTGCTTCATAAATGTCAGTTCTTTTACTTCTTCTCCCACTTCTCCCGGACTCCCCTTCACAGGAGTCCTAGACCATCACAGGTCAGAGCCCGAAGGGGCCACAGAAACCATCTTCTTTAACTCCTGAGCTTTACAGGCCCAGGGAGAGGCAGTGAGCAGCCCCAAGCACACAGTAGGGCAGTGACAGAGGCCAGACTCAAACCTAGTCCTGTCCCTTCCCGTGGCACCGCGGCTGCCCCCATCAGCTCACCTGCACAAGAGGCTGCTTTACGAGCTTCCCGGCAACAGCTGTCATTTTACAGAGGAAAAACCAGGCTGGGGAGGGGAAGGGGTGTGGGCCAAACCACCAGCAAGGGAAGAGGCGGGGATTTGAATCTAGGTCTCTGGGGCTCCAAGAAGTGCTCTTCCCGGGAATCTGCCTTTCCCCAGCTGAACGCTAAGATCCTTGAAGGCTGCGGCCTCAGGTTGTTTGCTCCTTCTAAATTCAGCCCTTGGCCAGCCCCGGAAAAAGTGACAGTAACAGCAAAGGTTCTCAGCCAGGTGGTGGGGAGGGCTTGGGACGGGCCTATAAGCCTCTGTCCAGAGGAACTCGTATCCTGTTTTGGGCTGAGAGGCACACCTGGTGGGAGAGGCTTGGCTTGGGGCCCCATGCTGGGGAGAGCTGGTGCGGCCAGGTCTCAGCTGCTCCCCGCGGAGGTGGTGCGTGGTCTGGTGGGGAGGGCAGGCAGGGCTGCGATGGGGCCTGGGAGTCCGGGCAGGCCAACGTCTGGCAGGAAGATGGGGGGCTGACAGGGATGGCTCTCAAAAGAAAGCTTACTCCTGCTCTGCAACAGAGCTGGCACCTTCCCCACTGTTTTCTTCTCCTCGTGGCCAAGTTCACCAAACACCTGTAATGAGTAGACCCTGGGGCCCGGAGGGGAACAGATGCTGTCTTCTGCCCTTTGCAGAGTTTGGGGAAGTAAGGGAGGCCACCCAGGTGAGAGAGGTCATATAAGGCAGGATGAGCAAGGGAGACAGATGGTGTTGAGTAAGGCAGGATCCCAGGGTGGCTGGGGTGGGAGAGGGAGGCATGGGTGGGCTGGCAGGGGGCCTTGAACACCCACCTCAGGAAGCTGGACCTTAACCTGAGAGCAATAGGGAGTCATAGAAGGAATGGTAGCAGAAGAGGGCCATGATCAAATATTCACGTTAGAAAAGTCCAATTCTGGTGGCTGAATAACAGAGGGTGGATCGGGCGGACCTCCTAGGAAACAGTGGGTCCTGGTGGAAGACGAAGCTGACCACGACTGAGGCAGCGGTGATGGGGAAGGCCAGGGGCGGACGAGTGCCCAAGACGTGGGGAGGCAGAGACCAATCAGATGAGGAGGGTGAGGGAGCACGTGTTCCTACCCAGGACTTGGCGGATGGGGGTACTTTTAAGCACCACCATGAACAGTAGTCAAAACAGCTCAAGTTTCTGGAGCTCTGACTATGTGCCAGGCCCTGTTGTCAGCACTTTATGTGCATTAGCACAGTTGATCCTAGCAGCAACTCTAGGAGGTGGGCACACCATCTTTATCCCCATTTTACGGATGAGAATGCTGAGGCACAAAGGGCTAAGCTGCTTCCCAAGGCCAAAGGAAATGGTGAGCTAGGATTGGAACCTAGTCTGACCCTGAGGCCTGAGCTCATGCCACCTTACTGCCCTGCAGCCCTGGGGTCAGATAAGAAGGTCAGTGCTGGACATGGCAAGTCCAAGGTGATCCAGGACATGTGGGTGGGCTAACAGGGAGAAAACACGGGCCTGAATCTCAGGGGGAATGGAAGTTCTGGAGACATCAGCACGACGTGGTAGATGAAGCCTTGGGGGTGGGGTCATGGAGGGGACATCCAGTGGATCAGCTGCAGAGAAAGAGCTGGGGAGAGTGATGGAGCGTGGCAAACCTAGGGTGCCATCTGCACATGCGCCGTGGGAGAGCGCGGGGTGGGGGTTGGTGCGAGGAGCGCTGGGCCTGTGGTCAGGAAGCCGGATTTGATGAGTCTCCGTGCTGCCTCTTGCTGGATGTACATCCTTGAACCAATATCTTAACTCTGAGCATGGGAGCCCATTCTCTATCAAGTGGGGATGTTAATAGTACTCTGTGCAGAGGGTATTTGGGAGGATAAAATGCGACAGAACTTTCAAAAGCCTTTTGTTAACAGGAAATGTGATGGCTATTTGTAAGTACCCTCACAGTAATGGTTATGTGATGTGAGCCTGGGCAAGCTCTGCGTAGATGACACCTGGAAGATGGGGAGGGGGTGTGGTGGACGCTGAGACACGCCGCCCAAATCCCCTTTAGGAAGAAAGGTTATTCCCCTTTACCCCCGCTGCCCAGAACGGCCCTGAGCCAGCAGCCCCCTGCAGGGACTGCCTCAGCCAAGGTCGTGCCTCCTTCCAGGGGTGCCTCATATACAACCACTGATCAGCACAGGGGTGTACCAGCCAGGCACCCTCACCCCCGTGCAGTTCAGCTCAGAAGGGCCAACCCAGCTCCAGAGCTTCTTATGGGATTTGCAGAGGCCCCGTGTCCCACTGCGTTGCGGCAACATTTCTCTCTGCCAAACCCTGCTTCCCCTCCCTCCCTTCACAGGTGTGGGTCCCGAGAGTAGTCCCTAATAAACACCCGGCCAGAAGATCACCAAGCCCACATGTCACCCAGACCATCGGTGGACAGTGCTGGCCATTATCTGGTTCTCCCTCCAAGGGAGCTGCATCGACCTCGCTGATGGACCCACACACCATCCACACCAATGTGTGACCCACAGCAATCAGGGTTATCCCCTTTTCTTAGCTCTGTGACCTAGGACAAGTTAATTCACCTCTCTGAGCCTTGGTCTCCTTCTTCATCAAATGGGCATAGGAGCCCCCACTTCACACAAGTGTTGTATTAAACTAGGAAACACTTCTTACGATCTTCACGCGCTGCCTGGTTATGTAACACGGGCTCAGACCTTTTGACCAGTAAGTCTTCCCATTCACAATTTCTCCAATAATTATACAAAGGTCTAGGCTTCAAGTTACTTTAAGCTGAGCAACCTTAAGCAAGTTACTTAATCTCTCTGTTCCTCAGTTTTATTATCTACAAAAATGGCACCAGTCCCATAGGGTTATTATAATATCGAGTAGTTAATCCACAGAACACTTGGGGAATAGCGTTTTACCTGAAGTAGGTTGTCAGTAGTTGTCGGCTGTTGTCTTCAGAACTCTTTTATCAGTTGGTCCCAAGAGCTAAATGCAGTACTATTGGCTACGGTCTCTCCCAGGCAGAGCAGTGGGGTACTATCACCTCCCAAGTTAGATCTTTTCCTTCTAATCATGCTGCCCAGAATTTTTGGAGAATGATTCTTTTCAGCCACTAGTTGCCACACCACACCGAGCAACATTCTAAGATTCCTGGGGGGAAAACCCACCCCTAAAACTCTTTCACACATACTTTCATAGCATGTCTTTGCTTTTTGACTCTTGCCAGATTCCGAATCTGTGCGTTAGGCACCACCTTCATCTCTGTGACAGTTAACCTTCTTCGTTTTGGTTCAGTCTGGGGAAAGCCCTTCACAAACAGAAGAGCAGTGAGAGCTTGCAAATAAGACAGAGAGACACTGCCGGTGACCTCCGCAGAGTGGTGGGGATGGAGTAGGAGCTGCTGGAGACTGGCCTGGGCAGATGTCCACCAGGGGGGAGGGAGCGGTTTCATGAACACCACAGAGCCATCAAGATCCTTAGAAATGTTGCTGCTGTCCTCCAACGTAATTGCAATTTCCCACAATTTCACATTACATGTGTAATTAATAAGTATACTTATACCAGCCACACCACCAATAATAACAATTATCACTATTGTTCACGGTGGTCATGTTCCATCCACCACATCTGTCGAAAGGGCAGCCCTGGGGCACCTCTCTTTTGTATCCTGTGACCGTCCAACCCTCCTCCCTTTGGGCTTCAAATGATTGACTAAGACTGGCAGCCCTTCCACAGGTTGGCCAAAGCCCATGAGAGTGGCCTCAGGTGAAAAGCTGATGGTCCCACCAGATCCCTTCTCGTGGGAATCTGAACGAGGCCAGGTTGAGCACGAAGTGGTGGGCAGCGGAAGCTGAAAGGTCACGAAGTTAGGGAGGAGGATGGAGAGGTCATGACAGACCACACGCAAGTGACAGGCACAGGGGGCAGGAACAACGTGCGAGCACAGGCGCCAAGGCAGAGAATAGGGTGAGGGGGCAATAGGCAGGAAAGCAGGGAGGAAACCGGGGAACCTAAGTCCAGTCTGTGGGGCGCTCCTGTGGCTGAGGTCCCCAGGGACATCCCGGACCCCAAGTACTCTTCAGCCTCTGCTCTGCTGGAGTCCTGGTTCTTTCACCGTTACTGGGTCTCACACACACGTCCCCTGGCAATAAACCCTCGTTACCTGAGATCACCAGAGGGAGTCTGCTTCTAGCAACCTGTATCCTGTGCCTGTGAGCCGCAGGCGGAGCGCTGTGGCGCTCCAGCAGAGACCCCTTTCCGTGTGGACAGAACACCATCAGCGCGCAGTTACTAACCCACCCTGACGTCTGCTCTTCTCCATCTTGTCCACAAGGAGAGCTTGAGAAGCTTCTCCAAGCACCTTGCCGAATTCAGGCATAGGTATCCCCCTGGTCTAAAGTTGGCTGACCCCTCCAAGAAAGTTTCATCTGGTAGAGCTTGGCCTCACACCTAATATAGCATGTGACATGTGACAGGTCTTCAAGAAAACCCGGTTTTCGTTTATGGTGAACCCGTGTTCACCAACCTCAGCTTCAAGCAAGCTCCCTGATCGGTAGTTTCTGGAAACCACTCTCCCTTTTGAAATCTGCCCGTGCCCAGTCTCCCAGGACTCTCCCATCCTCTGTGCTCCAGAAGTCACTGGCAGTGGTTCAATCATCTCAGTGGCAAGTTCTCCCAGTGTCCAGGCGGGGGGGGGGGGGGCTTCGGTAAAGCCCACCCTGGGGCTGTTTCTCTCCCTGAGGCCTGGGCTGCCCCTTCAGGCTGACGATGCTTCCCCTCAACAGTAAAAGCAAAACAGGAGTGAAGTGTCACCTCTGTGTCCCTCGTCACCCAGCAACATGAAACACTTCTCTCATTCTCAATAGAAATTGAAAAGACTTTTTACTCTCCTCTGGCCTGCCTTCTGATCCCTTCTTCCTCCACTCCACAGCCCATTCAGGGGCTAGTACTGCATGTCTCTTAAAGGGAAGGGCAATCCTGTGTATTGGACATGAGCTACACACCCATCACTGTGGACACAGCGCATGCAGGAATTCTTCAAGTCTCACAACCTCCTTTCCAAGAAAACAGAAGTTGATAACTGATCCAAGGCTGCACAGCAAGGAAGAGAGTGGCCAAACCAGACCTTGAACCCTAGTCTGTTGAACTTGAATCCTGCCTCCAGCACTGACCACCTGTATGACTTCGGGCAAGTGTCATAATCTGCTTCAGTTTCCTCATCTGCAAAAAAACAAGGTGACCAACATTTCCTAACTCATGGGCTGCTATGAGGATTATTCCTGCCATTATAAGAAGGATGTTTAGCACCGTATCTGGCACTCAGTAAATAACAGCCATATGTATGATGTACGGTTATTTTCTCTAGGCATAGTCTATGTACTGCCGTAAAGTCTCAGCATTCGAATCTGGGGAATGATGGGCTCCGGGAATCACACCCCTTCTGATGTGCCTTCTTGATTAACCTCCCTTCTTTCCATCCTTGGAACACGACCCCTATAAATCCAATCTCTCCAGAGAGCTCCCTATGCAATCAGGCAGGTTTCCTTAGGAATCACCCGACACCTTTCTATTTCCTGGGGTCAATTTGCAACTATACCTTCGGAAACAGAAGCCTGCAATTTTCCCAGATTTCTGAGCTCTGTCTCAGGCCACAGAATGCTGCTCATGATATGTCCTCTGAGCCTTAATACGTCACTTGCTAAAGCTTGGGCTGCATCCTCCTCTGACATCACACACAGAGCTGGACCCCTCCGTACCCCTTCATCAGCCACCTTCTTGTTGATCAGAATTAAGTCCCAGGTGGCTCCTCCGGTCATGTTCTCTTTGTTCTGGGAGCTGGAACTGTCACCAGGCAAGTCAAGAACTCATTGGAGGCTATGTGCAGGTCCAAGGATACACCTAGCTGCTGTCTGGAGGTCTGGTTCCCCCGTCACCGCCATCTCTGCCTCTGCATCAGCCTGCGGTCACCACCAGGAAAGCAGCTCCACTTCCTCCGTTACCAGGCCAAAGCCAAAGAGAGGGGAACCCCAAGTGTCCCAGTCCTCCCTTTCTGGGATCTTGTGGAAAAGGCCTCTGATAGCAGAATGGGGAGAGGCAGGTCTGGTTTGGATCCTGGCTCTCCATTTGCTTACCTGGTCACCATGGGCAAGTCTCTCTGAGCCTCTGTTTCTTCACCCACAAAACGAAGCTAATCCCACCAAACTCACCAGGTTGCAGGATAAAATGAGCTGATGCTCGTAGGGCACATGACTTAATGCTAACAACTCACTGTTCCAGGGCAGGTGCTTCAGAGACCACTTGGTGAGATGAGCAATGGGCAGGCCTTCCCCATCATCCTGCTTTGCTCGGACTGAATCTCCCAGCATGTGGGATTTTCGGTGCTAAAACTGGAAAAGTTCCTGGCAACCTGGGACAAGTTGGTCACCCTCCCTTGAGGATCTACCTGGAGGACGAGGCTACTCAAAGGGACCTGGTTCCATTTGGTCCTAAGCTGAGGAGCGAGTGGGACGAGAAGGGAAGACCAAGAAGATGTGGAGCAAAGAAGGTTCTTCAGGCAGAGATGTGTGTCAAGGCAGGGGCCCTTCCCTTAGCTTCCCCACCGGGTGTCAGGGCATCCCCGCCCCTGGAGGGGAACAGAGGCGTCTCTGTTGCCTGTAGCTCCCCATTCAGTTAGAACTCAGTTGGGGGTAGGAGGCGCGAATTCGCTTCCAGGGGGGCTGCCCCACTGTGTCCTGGCTTCTGAGTACATGGTGGTGGGTGGTGCCTCCCTCTGAGACAGTGGTTCTCAACAGGAGGTTGTTTGGCCTCCCTCCCTGGGGTGGGGGACATCTGGCAATGCCTGGAGACATTTTTGGTTGTCCCAACTTGGGGGGAGGGTGCTTTTGGGGGTCCAGTGGGCAGAGGCTGAGGACCCCTGCTCTGGGGGAGACAGAAGAAGCTAATTCTGGATGGGGACCTGGGAACCAAGGGTTCAAGGAGCGACCCCCCCCCCCCCGCCAGATGTGTCTCCAAACTGAGCTGTCTGTGCCCCACCCCACCCCCCAGGCAGGAAACTGGATACTCCCACCTCCACCAAGTCAAAACCGGGAGCAGCAAACGCCAAGGAAGGACAGACCCAGCAAAGTGGCGGGTGGGTGGGGAAGGGACAGGTGCTTCTGGCGTGAGGCTGGCAAGGCGAGAGCTTCATGGCTTGTTCTGTTCCGAGTTTTAATTAAGCGTCTCAAATAAGGATTTAATTGGGCTGTAACAAGCCAGGCTATTGTATGCGAGAGAAACACCTGGGGATTATTAGAAAACATTTTTAAGGCAGTAAAGCCGCAGCAAACACTTGCAGTTGTTAAATCAGGAATTGTAATTCCCGAGCTCAACGCCACACTGTACAGGGAGGGAGAGCCAGCGCCCCCTCTGCAGCACTGGCCCGGAGGGGCAAGCTGTAACCACACCGGGAGCGGTGAAGGAGCCCGGGGCAGAGGGACTCAGTCCAAAGCCCTTGCCAGCTCCTGCCTCTCAGGTTGCTTCCGGGGAAAATAAAGAGTGGCCAGGCCCAGCCTGGGAGGGGCCAGGATGACCAAACCCAGCCCGAGCGGTGCCATGAGGGTCAGGCCCAGCGTGGGTCCTAAGAGAGATCAGGAATGACCAGACCTAACCTGGGTGGGGTCAAAGTGGACAAGCCTGAGTCCTGGAAAGGACAAGACCAAATCCAGGCTAGAAGGAGCCAGGGGTGGCCACGCACAGCCTGGGAGGAGCTTGGGGTGACTGGCCCCTTTTTATTGGCCATCTCTCCCCCAGCTAGAATTGAAGCTCTATTAATGCAGGGACCAGGATCTGTTTTGCTCCCTGGTGTAAATTCAGAGCATAGAATGCCTGGCACACAGTAGACATAGTTGAATGAATGAGTGGGAGGGGGCAGTGGGGTCTGGGCCCATCTTATAAGGGCCAAAGCTGGCCATGCCACTCCCTCAAGCCTAAGTTTCTGACTGGAGGGCACCAGTAAAACAAGCAGTCAATAACCTGGTCTAGATTTGGGGATGGGAGGCCTGGGCCAAAATGTTGCCTCCTGCTGGGAAAGTGGCCTAAAACTCCACCATTAGGGGCCCTTTTCCACCAAGTTCAAACAGGAACCCTTCCCTGACCATGTCCTACTGCTGGTCTCCCTGGCACCCCATCTCACTTTTGTTAGGGCCTGACCACAGGGCCCTGTAACTTAACACAGACTCCCCAGTAAGACTGTGGCCTCCCCAGGAACCAGCCACATGTCTAGGGTACTCTGCATCTCCAGCATCGGCCAGGGCCTACACGCAGAAGACACTTAGTAAGGATCTGTGAGGGTTATTCATGGATGAACTGGTGACTGACGGGCGAGTACCAGAACATCTTCTTCATCTCGGCTGTCATTTATTGGACTCCCCACCATATGCCAAGTGCTGTCCGTAGCGCTTCACTTGCACCGTCTCACCCAGCCCTCCTGATGGCTTTGTGATGTGGCATTATCAACTCCATTTTACAGAAGAGGAGCTTGAAGCTCAGAGAAGCCCCCTTTACCCACCTCTGTTACTCCTCCCACAGATCCCTAACATCCTAGTGTTGAAGGGAGCCCTTCTCCCAGCCTGTGAATGGCAGTCAGAATTTCAGTTCCAGGCAGTAAGGGAAGCAAGGCAAGTCTTTGGGCCCCCAGAACCACTGAAGGGCCCTTCCCAGTGGCTCAAGCCCAAGGGGCTTCTGAGGCTCCTGCTACATCCTTGGACATCCACCTGCAGGGTCTACCGTTCCCATCACACCCCCTCTAACCCTGCCCTGCTCAATTCTGCTGAACTTCAGATGTAAGGGGGGGTATGTATTAGGAGTGGGAATGAAGGAACAGGGATAAGCGTCCCACAGACACTAGACCTGGGAGGGCAGCTCAGGTGACCTGCTGGGATGTGGGAATCAGAGTGGAAGGCTCAGATGGCCAAGACTGGGGGCTTGAATGCATAAGGGTGGAGGGAGGTGAGTCAGTTACGCACGTCAGGACAACCCAGGAATCAGAGCACACGGTTCGGGGACAGAGGTGCACGGCCTGGGGAAGCGGCCCAGGTGCACCGAGGTGGAAGAGGCAGCTACAGGGGCCAATGGAGGAGCACATCATCTCTCCAGACCAGGGCCGGACGTTGCTTTCTCAGGAGGAAGGAAACTGCAAGTCAGGCGCAGGTGTGGGGAGCCAGGTGAGCACCAGGGCAGGTAGAGAGCTCTGCATCAGCATCTGACCTTCAGGGTTGCCTTCTGAAAAGGTCCTTTCTGGGAAGCACCCTGAGGCTCTAAGTCTAAGTCTATCTCCCCGGTCTCAACCAAAGAGGCTGCAGCAGCTGGAAAGGGGTCTTAAGGAATGGTCACCTAATCCGCCCCACCCAGCCCAGACTTTTCAGCTCCCCCCCCAGCAGCAAGGGCTCATCACAGTGCAGCCAGGTCCTCTGGCTGGGCCTCGGGGCAGCACACTCAGTCCACTCGCCACAAAAGGCATCTGCAGGGCAGGGACCAATTGCCATCCTTTTAATGTGGGTGACACATCCCAGCTTCAAAGTGCTGTTTCAGGACTTGTTCAAACATCCTTCTCACTGAGGCCCTGGGGACCAGACCACGATTTCACATCACCTCTCCTCCCCCCTCCTATTCCTCATCCCTGCTTACTTGTCTCCTAAAAACTTAGTATTATCAAGCACCCTCTACATTTTCCTTTAACTATGATGCCTGTGGTTAGCGCCCCAATAGAATGCAGGCTCTCTGAGGGTAAGGACTGTTGCTGTCTTACACTCTGCTCACTCCCCAGCGCTTGCTGGAACAGCGCCTGGCACACAGTAGGCTCTCAAGAAATAACTGTTGAATGAATGACCTTCAGAAATCCATCATCTCATTGGATCTTTTGGCCCTCCTATCATTAAGGTTGACAAGACAGGTATTATTTTTATTACTTCACCCACATATATGAGTGAATAATAATTACAGTACTAACAGCCAACTTTATTGAGCACTTCCTATGTGCCAGGTCCTGTGATAAATGTTTCACACCCATAAATCTGATCAATTCAATCTTCACAACAACCCTAGGAGGTAAGTGCTATTAACCCAATTTGACAGATGGGGAAAATGGAGTTCAGAGAAGCAAGGTAACTTGCACAAGGTCACACAGCCATGTGCCAGGCCCCACACCAAGTGATTTATGTGGATCCGATCATTTAATGCATATATCTGTCTTGCAAGGCAATAATTCTATTTTATGTAAAAGGAAACTGAGGCCCAGAGAGACGCAATGGCTTGACAAAGGTCACCCAGGCAGCAAGGTGCAGAGCCCCGATGCAACCCCACATCTGTCTGAGTCCAAACTCAGCCTCCTTCCCGCTATGGCCACCTGGGCAGGGAGCTTCCCATCAGAAGTGAGCATTCAAAGGGACCTGAAATCAGAGTGGAAGAGAAGGTGAGTCTTGAAAACAGTGGCCTAGATCCCAATTCCTTTCTTGGGTCAAAATGCCTGTGGGGAGTCTTCCATCTCTGAAATCCACATGTAACAAACATCCACTGGTAATACATACCAAGGCATTGCACTGGGCCCTGATTTGACTTAATCCTCAGCGGTACCCGGCTGCAGAGGTTAGGGAGTAAAATGCGTAAGTAGCATCCTACTTCAATTTCTGTCAATAACTATCCAAGGATATTCCTGGGATCACCCACCAGTAATTTCCATTCATACTTTACAGAATTGAAATGCCTTTGGATGCTGTGAATGGATGTCCCACGTCCCCCACCTGCGCTGCCCATCGTACTCAGAAAGATGAGCTCCCATGAGCCAATGGCTTCATTTTATTGTCACAGACCAGGAGTGGCTGAGATAGACAAGTCGTCCTTCATCTGCCTATTGTCAGAAAGAACTGTCTGAGATCAATTGTTCTAAAGCAAAAATCAATTGTGTTTGGCAGTTGTCCTCTTAAATTTAACGAGCTTATATTCAATAAGTCTACACAGCAGGGAGCTTAACTTAGTTACTTGGGGGATGTTCCGCACCTGATCCCCAGGCAGAAAGCCACGAGCTCTACCCCTGGCCTTCCTCGGCAACACTGGGGAATTTCTCTCCGCTCCTGGAGGGCCCTGTGCTGGTTGATAAGAAAACCTTCCAGACCAGAATCATCACACCAGGAACAGAACTGTCCATCTGTTCCTTTGTAGGAACAGTCACAGGACTGGCTTTGAAGAAAAATCCCAGGGCCCTTCTCCATGTTGAAGTGAGAAGAAAAGTTTCAATAGGGTCTTCAATTCCCTCAAAAGAAGGCTTTGAGGGAATTTGCATTTCCCTGGGGACAGAACCCTAGACAAAGAGTTGAATGCTGGTAGTTTATTTGGAGGTGATCTAAGGATACCTGAGAGGGGGGGGAGGAAAGGGAGCCAGGGAAAGGAAGGCAGGTGATAAATGGGTGCATCACCAAGCAAATTGCCACTGTAGGCAGGTGGCGCTCAATCTGGCCACTGCCCACTGCTGGGGACCTCTGGGAGGTAGTGTGGAACCTGCCGCAGTTATCCCAACTGACGCGAGAGGAAGCTGGGATCCTGGTGGATCCATCCTTGTCCTCGCCTCTATAGGAGGAGCTGCAGGTATTCTCAGCGAGCAGCCTGGGCTTGCAGGGGAATCTAAAGGGATATACGCTCAGCTAAGGAGTGCTCAAGACAACCCACTGGGGAGAAGAGGCAATTATTAACTCCCACCTATGTTGATTTGCATCTCATCCTTTTTAATTACCTATTTTCATGTATGATTTATTACGTACATAGCAGACTGACCTGGGTGTACCTGTAGACAATCAATAGAGGATAAATCACATTTATTGGGATACATGCTAAATTTTGTTACTAATGGGTGATCATTATCGATCAAAGAAGCCTGGCGATCACTGCTCGAACTTAAATGGGAGCTGACTCCATCTAACTAAACACCTGGATGTCAGGTCTTGCCAGAGATGGTCACCTCAACTGTCTGTTGCCCAACACTAATCCAAAGTCTGATGGAGAAAAATGGCATTTTGGAGAACAGGCAGAAGAGCAGGCTGGCCACTGATGTCTCCAGTTATTCTCCAATTTATCCTTGATCAAGCTGTGCACTCGGACCTCACGCCTAGGCTCCTGGCTCGGTTTTGTCATTATGTGTTCTGTTATTACGCCTTCAGCTGACAGGAAAAACAGACAGAATACCAGACACATCTTAGGGAATCTGCTACTGCCATTTGTTAGAAGGATGCTGTCTTTCTCAGCATCTTCCTCATAAAGCCCCAGATGAAAAAGTTATTTTCAAATGACTGGTTAATAAAAGCTTAATTTTTGTCCCAGAGATACTAGGGTGATTTTTTTTCACAAAGGTAAAAGTATATAACTAGTAGTATTTCTCTTTTCCCTTTGGCCACCAGGGAGTGCAGAGTCAAATGTTTGGGCCAATTACAGCAACTGTAATGGATGTCATGACTTAAACATAGCATTCTCTTTTTCCTCCTAGGAAACGTTATATTTCTAATTTATATCTTGTCTTCATCCTGAATTCTTTGAACGATAAGTTGACTATCTTATTAGGTAATTCTTATAAACAACTTCAAATTACTTTCGTGGAATGAGATGAAGTAGTTACTAATCTATCGATTAAAAATTAAGCCCTGCCAATTATGGTCCAAACAGCACTTCTGGACACAAAGAAGAAACATCAAAGATGCCCTCCTGAGTCAGTGCCATGATATTTCAGCCACTGAGTCTGCCTTGGACTTGAGAAAGAGAAAGGTCCTTTGCTCCACCTCCACGACATCAGCCTCAAAAGGTGAAGGCGCTTGAGATTCAGGGTCTGGAGTGGGGCAGGATCTGGGGTCTGGGGTCCGGCCAAGAGGCTCCGAGCCTCCACACCTCCCTGACCCTCGCCCAAGTGGAATCACCGCTCCTTTTGTTTTCATTTGTCCCCTGAATCAACTCCTGGCCTTTCTGAGCAACTGACTATAAACCCACATCTCTCTCCAAACTCCTCTGAACCACTTCTTTGAACTTATCCTAAAACTTGTCCTTTCCGGTCCCAGGCCAGACCCCTTCAGTGGGTACTAGAGAGCCAGGATGCCCTCCTTCTCTGGTCCCTCTGTCTGTACAAATTCTGAATCCAGCCCCAACAGCTGCCATCCTTCTGGACTGACGAGGCCATCTCTAGGCATTCTTTCAGCCCCGCCCCCTCGCCCCACTGGCTCCCCAGGTGGGCAGAGGAGGGGAGAGGAGGCAGGGAGTTGGGAGTGGCTCCTGCTGCCTATCAGGAAGCCCAAAGCCAACCTGAGGGAGGGTTGAAGGGAGGAAGATGGAATTCATTAAGCAGCACTTGGCCAGCCTCTGGCTTCAGCACCCCTCAGACACACGCAGGCCACAGGCACACACACAACACACAGACACATGCACACACACGTGCACACATCCAACACACGTACACATACACACACACACACACACCAGAAAACACCAAGGAAGCGTGACCTGTGGAAGCTGCTCTCCAAAAAAACCACACATCAGAGGGAGGAGGAGAATGGGACAGGGCACAAAGTCACACGCTCCCGGGTCTAATCCCCGTTCCATAGCCCACCCTCCAAGGGGGCTTGGACAAGCCTGGCACCTTCTCTGAGCCTCGATTTCCTTATCTTTAAAGCAGAGATAAGGATCCCAGCCTATCTCACAGAGGGTGGATGAAATTGAAAACGCTGCCCAAAAGGGCTTTGGAAAGGATAAGGAATCACACAAAGAAGTAGAGGATTGTTCCTGCAACTGTTCCCTCTGAGAGCCAAGTGACCCCAGAAGAACCAGGGAGAAAGTGAGCTTCAAGATGTGGGGCAGGGCGGGGCCTGGAGTCCCCACCTCCCTGCCCTTCGCCCAGATGGAATCACCACTCCCTTTGTTCTCATTTGTCCTCCTGAATCAACAGGCTTGAGTCTTCAGGGAAGGGGTCTCCAGGGGTCATCAGGAGGTCATCTGGTCCCTCCCCAGGCTCCATGCCTGGCGTCCCTTTGTTGTCACTTAACTGTGTGTGTGTGTCTGTATGTGCATATCTCTGTGTAGGTGTGCATATGCATGCACGTGTGTGTCTGTGTGTGTGTGCACGTGTGTCCTCTAAAGCTTTCCAATGGGGGAGATTTCACGTGTGACTTAGCATGGTGACCACAGTGGGGACAGTCATGATCTGTAGTGGCTGCAGCCCCCATTTACAAAACACCTACTGTGTGTAACCAGAGCAGCCTCATATCCCTCCCCCCGAGACCCCTGGATTCCTCCCATAGGTGCAGGCCCTTCAGATCTCTGAGCCCCACCCCAGTTGAGACAGAAAGGACTTAACCAGTCAACCCCGTACCATGGAGAGTGGGCCCACCATCAAGAGCCCCCTTGGCCAGCCTGGAGCCTCAACCTTGTTCCCTGGGTGTAGCAAGGGATCCTGCTTGTTTTCTGGGCTTGAGTGCTGGTCTCAGTCACCCGCCTAATAGCCTCTTCCCTCTAAGGACAGTTAATCCTATGACAGAACCCCCAATCCTGGCTCACTTCTGTCTGCTGCTTTGGACCTCCAAAGCTTACCTGCACCTGGGATTCCCCCTCTGGGCTCTGTCACTTTCTGGCCATTCCACTGCCCCATGTTGTACCTCACTGGTGGCCCTGTTTGCCTGGGTCCCTACCTGACCTTGGTTGGCTTCCAGCCCCTCTGGACATCACGCTCTGCCCTGAAAGGACCAGGTCCCATTCCCTACCTGTGGCTGCATCTCTGTCCCCAGGAGGTGTGGCTCTCCCCTCCCGGACAGTCCGAGTCCCATCCTAGCGGACCAATCTGCCCTCCCACATCCACTAAAAGCCACAGAGGGACTCTCCAAGGTACAAGCAGACCTCATTTTATTGTGCTTCGATTTATTGCGCTTCGCAGACACTGCATTGTTTTTTACAAATTGCAGGTTTGTGGCAACCCTGTGTCGAGCAAGTCTATCGGCATCATTTTCCAACAGCATCTGCTTACTTTGTGTTTCTGTGTCACTTTTCAGTAATTCTCACAACATACCGAACTTTTTCATCATTATTGTATTTGTCGTGGTGATCTGTAATCAGGGATCTTTGATGTAACTACTGCAAAAAGATTATGACTCGCTGAAGGCTAAGATGATGGTCAGCATTTTTTAGCAATAAACTATTTTTTAATTAAGGTACATATGTAGTTTTTCCAGACATAATGCGATTGCACACTTAACAGACTACAGTATAGTGTAAACATGACTTTTATATGCACCGGGGAACCAAAAAATCTGTGTGACTCGCTTTATTGTGATACTGGCTGTGTTGCAGTGGTCTGGAACCCAACACAATATCCCCGAGGTCTGCCTGTATTGGAAGGCTAGGGGGTAGAGGCGCGCTCCCCTGTCCTAGACCTCAGGGTGCGCAGCCAAGTGTAAGAGCAGGTGCGGCCTCTGGAAAGCCAGATAACAAGGCAGGCATTGGGTATCTGACAACAAAGGTGCCAAGTTAACAAGAGGGATCACTGGGGCTGGGCCACCAGGGAGGTACACAGAGGAGGCAGGATCTGATCTGGGCCTTAAGGGGTAGAACACAGATGGGCAAAGAGGCTGGGAGGGCTGGCCAGGCAGCAAATGGCTGTCAGAGCAAAAACCTGAGGGTGGGAAACTGTAAATCACTGCATCGTTCATTCATTGGTTTAGTCATTGACTCATTCATTCATTCATTCATTCATTCATTCAGCAAATATTCACTGAGCACCTACAACGTCCTAGACACTCTCCATGGCACTGGGCATATTGTGGTAAATAAAGAGACAAAGGACCCATCCCCATGGAGCTCTCTCTCAAGGGGGTTACGGCTGCAGATGAGGATGAAAAGGTAGGTGGAGGCCAGATCATGGAAGGCCTTGAATGCCAGGCTGAGGAGGTTGGGCTTTATCTTGCAGGCACTGGGGAGCCCTTGAGGGTTTCTGAGTGAGGGTAATGTGACATGCAAAGACGTATGAAAGACTGAGAATCACTGACAAGAAAGATGGGAGCGGATGCAACGGAGGAGGGCATGGATGTGAGTCAGTGGGGAGCGAGATAGGGAAACAGGAGGCCTGAGGCTGGTGGGAGGAGCCTCCCCTCATGGACCGCTGTCTGTTTCCTCGGGGCCTGTGGCCCTCTAGCCTGCGTCTAAACACACAGCTGTCAGAGCCAAGTATGAATTCCAGAACTTGCAGGGCAAACTCCAGCTGCGTTCACTGGGGCAGGGCTTCTCCCGCTGGCCTCCGGGCCTCAGCCCTCTGAGGCTCCCAGCAACCTTAATAATGCAGTGGGGGAGGAACTCAAAGGCCTGGCAAGGCCTAAATATAGCCAGCCAGGCCACGTGTAGAAACGCTCCCGTGAATTTACTTAAGAGCAGAGGTTGGCATGTTCCACTGGGGACTGCACTTTGTTTCCAGATCAAGCCAGCCAGCCTGAGCCTGATGGTCCCTCGGAGCTTTCTTTAAACACAGAGAAAACATTAAATGGTTTTCTGCAAAAGCCTCGGCATGAGAGGAGACAGCTAATGGGAGGTTGGAGTCAAAGGCTTTTCCTGGTCAATGTTCCGCAGGACTCAGGTGAACTTATTTGCTAAGAATCTAAATCCCTCCGGACCAAGGGCAGGCTCCATGCCAACCAGGCATGCGCGTTCTATCAGAGCTCCGTTCCCTGTCACTGGCGGGACTGTAGGCGGAGGGAGGCAGGGCAGTCAAGACCAGGCCTGAGATGAACCGTCCGCAGCCGCAGAACAAATGCCAGAAGGGCAGTGGCTTTGCTGTGCTGAGCGCCTTAGGAGGTGGGGACAAGCCTGTCTCCATTTCACAGGAGAGAACACTGAGGCCTGGGAGGGCCTAAGGAACTTGCCCAAGGTCATGTAGCGAGCCAGGTGCAGCCAGGAGTTGAACTCTGGGCTACCTGTCCCCAGAGCACTTCTTAGGACCAAGACTCTGTTCCACAGCCCCGAACCACCAGCACTTTGGCCCTGCAAGCCCATCTCTTCGCTGAGATGCCCCCCAGGCAGGAGAGAGGTCCCTGCCTCAGCCCAACGGTGTGCCCACTCCCCACCCCAGCCTGCCAGCTGCCCTGAGTTCTGCCTTTCAGAGCATCCTGTCCATTAGAGAGCCTCCTCCTCCTTGCTGAGTCTCACACATGGAGGCTGAACTCAGAGTCACCTCGACCCAGCAAACAAGCACGGGAGGCCCCACCATGCACATGGCTCCGAGATGCTATGTGCAGGCACCACGTGAACGCTCTTTCATGTCATAACCCATTTAGGTCTCCCAACAAGGGAGGTACTATCATCACACCCATTTTGCAGATGAGGAAACTGAGGCCTAGAATAGATAGACAACTTACCCAAGATCACGCAACCAGTAAATGACAGAGCTGAGAGTCAAACCAGACAGCCTGGCACCAGACTCTGTGTCTCTAACCACAGAGCTCAGGTGCCAGGGAGAGGCTGAGGAGGGAAGAGTTGCTCCTACCCGGGGGACCTTGGAAAACCTCCTGGAGGAGGTGGGAGCTGACCTTGATGGATGTTGGCAAGGGTATCCCAGGCAGAGAGGACCAAGTGAACAAACGGCTGAGTGTGTGCTGGCATTTGGGAGCCATCGGGTCTGGCTGGGGACAAGCGTACAAATCTTGTGGGGAAGCTGCACAGGGAGGACATGAGAACAGCTTCACGCTATGTTCCTACTGTGCGCCAGGCCCTGGGCTAAGCACTTTCCAGGCATTTTCTAAACACCGTCAACCACACGTGGTTGGTCCAATGATTACTTCTTCACTTCACAGTTGAAGAATGGCAGTCCTGTAAAAGAGGTGAAGTGACTTGTCCAAGGAGACCCAGGTAGGGGGCTGAGCATGGTAGAAGCCAGGCAAGGCTTCTGAGGAAGGTGGTGATGGGACACAGCCCTCATCCAGCCTTCACTGTGTGGCAAACCAAGCAGGAAGCCAAAGGAAGGTGGGAGTGGACCTGTGACAGGAGGACCCTGGAACCTGGGAGCCACCCAGCTCGCACCGGGGGATCAGCTGCTCTTAGAGCCCTGGGTCCCTGGTGGGCCGGGAGCCCCAGAAGTGGGAGCCATCACCATAAAGGTTAACGTGCCCAGTGCAAGCTTGCCCGAGACTAACACACCTTATCTCACCTCCACTTCCCATTCCATCCTCTGACCACTATGCGCCTCTCCTCCCTGCACCCAGAGCGCCCTGGGTGGGGAGGGCTTTGCCTTCTACTATCAAGGGGACTTCCAGAGTCTCATGGGGATAACAGAGGACAGAGTAGAGAAAAAGAGCAGCCTTGGCGGTCAGAAAGCTCTAAGGGCAACTCCGGGTTCCACCCTTGGGGAGCTGGGGGGCCCTGGGCAGGTTTCTTCATCAGTCTGAGCCTCAGTGTCCTCATCTGTACAATGGGGGTGAGAAGCCCTACTCCGTGGGGTCTGTGTGGGGACTGAAATGGCTGTAAGGGCACCCAGGATGGTGCCAGAGCACAAGGCAGATGATGATTAAACAAACACCATGTGAGCATAGTGGCGGTCATGGCAAAATTCTCTCAATTTTTCTGTACATTTCAAATGTTTCACAATTAAATGTTGGGGAAAATAAATACCATATTTTCTTCCCTGGATGCTGCAAACCCAGCATCAAACTCAAACAAAGCAACCCACCTAGATGCATCTTTCTGGCTATTCCACATGGGGCAAGACACAGGGTTTGGGGCAGGTGATGGTGAGAGCCTGGGGATGGCGCAGGGCTCTGCGCTCTTACTGTGTCCCCCACCCGACCCCTGGGTGAGGGACGGCCCAGCTACCAGGTTTGATCCGAGCTCCACCGCCTCCAATAGAGCCTGGTCAGAAAACTCAACCTGCTGATTTCTGAGAAATGTCAGGGAGATGAATCTTGGCCCATACCTTGCCCCTGAGTCAGGCGAGAATTAAGTCATTATCATAGAATTAGAACAATGAGATAATTCCAGCCCATCTCTCTGATTATTTGGTAAAAAGGAAGAGGCAGGTGTGTTACAGTTAAGACCGGGCTCTGAAGTCAGATTGCCTGGGTCCAAATCCAATCTCTACCATTTATTCACAGTGTGACCTTGGGCAAGCTATGTGGCCCTCTGAGCCTCAGTTTCCTCATCTGTAAAGTGGAGATGTAATAATTATAACATCAACCTCAAATTGTTGTTGTGAGAATTACAGTTGACCCTTGAACAATATGGGTTTGAACTTCATTGGTCCACTTATATGCAGATTTTTTTCAACAAATATAGTACCTGTATTTTCCTTCTATAGATCTTTAAATTAAATGTGGGGGAACATTTGTGTTTGATTAGAGATCACAATATGTGGAATCAAAAGAAATAGGGTTGGAGTTCTGATTCTATCCAGACTGTTTCTGCTTCCTGCCCTGGGGTGAGTCATGTATCAGTTCCTTTGTTTTTAAGGCAGAGATAGCAGTATGAAGATTTTCAACTGTGTGAGGGCCGGTGCCCTTAACCCTCACATTATTCAAGGGTCAACCGTAATTAGTTAATGCATGTAAAATGCTTGACATAATGGTGAGCACTCAAATATATTATTTTATTTATTATTTTTAATAGACCTTATTTTTTACAGAAGATTTGGGTTCACAGAAAAAATGAGCAGAAAGTATAGAGATTCCCATATATGCCCTACCCCCACACATACACAGCCTCTCCCATTATCAACATTCCCCACCAGAGTGGCACATTTGTTATAATCAATGAATCTACACTGACACATCATTATCACCCAGAGCCTAGAGTTTATACTAGGGTTCACTCTTGGTGTTGTACATTCTATGGGTTTTGACAAATGTACAATGACATGTATCCACCATTGTTGTATCATACGGAAGAGTTTCACCGCCCTAAAAATCCCCTGTACTCCACCTATTCATGCCCCCCTCGCCCCAGCTATTTTATTTTCATTTGATTAAGGAAAAAAATGTCCACATACTTCATTTCATATTGCCTGAGTGGAAATGGGCTGAGGATAATGGTGTGATGGGGGACTTGAGAATTTTAACTCAAGAAAAGAGGGGGAACTGAGGGAACTGAGGCCAGGGCAGGCTCAGTGACTCCCAGAGGGAGGGAGGTCGAGGCTGGGCCACAGCCTGGGTCCCCTTACCCCCCCATCCCAGATTCTCATGGAGCCTGGCTCTGGCAGCCTCTCCAGGCACAAGCCCCGGGGGGGTTCCCAGAGCTAAGTCTGCATACAAATCATCTCGGAGGACTTTTTTTTCATTTTTTCCTTTTCATTAAAAAAAAGAATCCATTGAACTGGGGCTGAAACGGCAGTTATGTGTCTATGACTGGAGGAGTGTGTATGTGTGCGCGTGCGTGTGTGTGTGTGTGTGTGTGTGTGTGTGGTCCATTTGTGCATAGCCCATGTTACCAGAGTTCGGGGAAGTGTCAGGTTCTTGGAGAAGGAGATTTTAATTAGGTTAGAGTTGCCTCCAAAAAATACTAAAATTAAATATGAATCCATAACGCATGGCTTCATAGTTAATGGTATGCAAATGGAGCTGGGCCGGGCCAGGCTGAATCAGGAACTTGGGTGATCGCAATAATTGGGAAAAATGTCCCCTGGCCTGCAGCCACAGTCCTGAAGATGCTGATGGGAGGGGGCAGGGGCCAGGGTATGGGGGGAGGCAGAGCTTGGATAATGTCTCAATAATAAAGAAGAGGAGGCAGATACTGGGACTGCTGAGCAGGGCAGGCAGCTTGCTGAGAGCAGCACACGTGCTTGCTGAGAGCTCACCTACACCTGGGAAGAGGGGAGAAGCCGCGTGAGAGGCCAGCTCTGTTGCATACCAGCTGCTTTGCGGGTGGTTGGGTTTCCCTGCAGTGGGGCCTTTGCAAAGGGGGTGGGTGTAGTACAGGGGAGAAGGCCCCTCTGCATATCCATGGATGTGAGTTTGGGTCTTGCCTCTCTCACCAGCCAGCTGTGTGACCTGGACGAGGCACCCAAAGAGAGCTGGACCTCTCTTTGCTCAACTTCAAATTAGGAAAGACAAACTCTACCCTTTCCGTCTCCCAGAGCTGTCTTAGGGTCAAAACAAGCTGTACATACATTTAGAGCTCTACATATGGATATTTATTCTTTTTATTTTAGTGCTTATTCTTGAGAAGGATAAATAAGAGGTAACATCTACGGATGTAGAAGCATCTGAGTGCTTTCGGAGCGCCAGGCATCTGAGCCCACTCGACCCTTTCTACAGGCTGGGGAAACTGAAGCACAGAAAGTATGACTGATGGGAAGTGGTGGATGCAGGATTCAAACCCAGTGAGTCTGAGAGTTCTTAAAGACACTCCTGGAATGAAGGGGGCAATATTCATAATCCCCCAGGACAGCCCAACAACCGGAGGACACGTGGTTACTGGCTGTGATGGATGCAGGAAGCATCCAGGAGTCACTGACCCAACTGTCCGTGTGCTCTCAGGCAGGTCACTGCACCTTTCTGGGCATCAGTTTTCCCATCTGCATCATGTTTATTCTGCTGGTTCAGGCATCTTCTAGGTGCTCTCCAACTCCAGACTGCTATGATTGCATCAGGCGGTCCAGCACTATAGAAAGATGTCTGAGGCTGGAGTCAGATCAGCTCTGTTTGTTTTGTTGCTTTTTTTTTTTAAATAAATCTATTTATTTATTTATTTTTGGCTGCATTGGGTCTTCGTTGCTGCGCGTGGGCTTTCTCTAGTTGCGTTGCTGTGCGTGGGCTTCTCACTGCGGTGGCTTCTCCTGTTGCGGAGCATGGGCTCTAGGTGCGCGGGCTCAGTAGTTGTGGCTCACGGGCTTAGTTGCTCCGTGGCATGTGGGATCTTCCCGGACCAGGGCTCGAACCCGTGTCCCCCTGCATTGGCATGCGGATTCTTAACCACTGCGCCACCAGGGAAACCAGCTCTGTTTAACTGTCTGTTCTGAAATCCTGAGTGATCTGCTTGACCTCCGCTTTCTCACCTGTAACATGGGGAGGCAGACAGTTCCTGCCTCACCGCACTGCTGTGAAGATAGTACACTGAGCAATATGTATCAGACACTGTTCTAAACACTTTGCACAAATTAGCTCATTTAACCCTCACCAGCTAAAAGCAGCCAACACTCATGTGGTGCTCATATGTGCAAAGCACATGGGGCTTAGCCACAGTAACTCCAACTATTCTACAACCCTGTGAGGTAAACACTGCTTCATCCCCATTTTACAGATGGAGAAACTGAAGCACAAAGAAGTTCAAAACTTGCACCCAAGGTCAAGAGCCAGGACGTGAACCCAGGCAGCGAGGTCCCAGTGTCTGGGCTCATAACCAACGTGGCTCCCCTGCTTCATCCAAGGCCCGTGTCCTAGCCCAGCACCGGCCTTTTCTAAGCATGCCACGCAGGCTATTGTTATGTCGAAGGGGGTGAAAAGTTAACTTCAAACACCTGCCTTTTGCTAAGGATTCAATAAGATTACACATGGAAAGCTCCCAGCACAGAGCAGGGTCTCAAAAAATGTCACGTGAATAAATGAAGGAGGGAAGTTAAGGGAAGACCGTGGGCCTGTTGTGGCTCCCGGTCCTTCCCAGCAGGGAGGCTGGTGCCGTGACTGGCTGTCACTCCCCCAGCAGGGCAGCTAATGATGAGGGGAGGGGATGCCAGCAGCAGTGGCGGCTGTGGGTCCACAGTGCCCCTGAAAGTAAAACTCTTCTGTGAGGCAGGGGTAGATGGGTCAACCCCCGCCATGGAGCCCCCGCACCCTGGGCCAGAAGAATCCCAGCCAGTGAGCCCAGAAATCTCCAGACCCTGTCCAGGAAGTGTTGGCCAGGGCAATGGCCCCTGGGAGTGGCACACCGGCACCAAGGTTTTTGAGATGTGAAAAGTGTAAAGTCCTTCCTTTGTGTGGGAATGAGTGCCAGGGGGGCACTGCCTGTTGAGTTTTCATCAAAGTAATTTACTGATCAATACAGCTAACATGGCTAGTTCAGTGGTTTTGTAAAAAATAACCATGTGTTGGATGCAAAGAGCACTTTGCTGGATTGCGGTGAGCAGGGCCGGGCAGAGCCGCCTGTGCTTTATGGCCTTCTGGGAACTGGGCCCTGGCAGTTACATCTCTGTGGCTTTATCTTCATGACACCAAAACATTGGGACGGAGAGGAAAAAGATGGGCCAATCTTCCAGATGTTTTGTCTACCTGGCAGCAAATATCAAGATGTTTCTGGGCAAGGTCACAACAATGAACCTGAAACATTCGTGGCTCGGAAGAAGGTGATGGGTTAAGAAACACCAGCCCAGGGTCAGGTCAAAGGCCAGAAGGAAGGGGCTTCCCTGGTGGCGCAGTGGTTGAGAATCTGCCTGCCAATGCAGGGGACACGGGTTCGAGTCCTGGTCTGGGAGGATCCCATATGCCCCGGAGCGACTAGGCCCATGAGCCACAATTGCTGAGCCTGCACGTCTGGAGCCTGTGCTCCGCAACAAGAGAGGCCGCGAGAGTGAGAGGCCCACACACCGCGATGAAGAGTGGCCCCCACTTGCCGCAACTGGAGAAAGCCCTCGCACAGAAACGAAGACACAACTCAGCCATAAATTAATTAATTAATTAATTAATTAATTAATTTTTTTAAAAAAAGGCCAGAAGGAAATGGAGCTGTGCATTTACTAAGCACCTACTGTTTGCCAGGCCCTGAGCTAAGTGCTTTAACACTTACCATGTTTCTCTGTATTTTCAGATGAGAAAAATGAGGCTGGTATTGTGTTCCCAAGGTCACAGAGCAACTAAAGGGTGAAGGAATGATTCACGTTCAGATCTGACTTCAGGACTTGCCCGATCCAGCCCTTACTGGTATGACTTTGAACGCGTGACCTGGCCTTACTGAACCTCAGTTTCTTCATGTGCATATGGGGAAGCCTCAGTTCTGCCCTGCCTGCCGAGTGCACAACTGAGAGTGTTAAACAAGACACAGAGGTGAACGCACTTGGCAAACAGAAGAGAATTCTACTACTGCAGTCGGTGGTCTCTCTTCCCAGAATCCCCCAAAGCTCCTAGCCTGGGCCCGGACACTAACTCATGTTGAATAATTCATCAATGGCGTGAACCATCAATGGATGGCCTGGTGTCCCATCCTCGAAACGTCTGGGTGATGGGTGTGTACCCTTCCCTCCACATGTGTGGGCCACACCTAGCTACGAACTCTGCCACAGGCTTCATGGACGGAGCCAATCAGAATCCTTGCCGCTTAACTCCCCACCTGCCCCCAGAATGATTTGGCACCTTTAGGCTTCCATGGGTTCACTTACCTGGATGCTAGGGATTTGCCAGGAGACATAAATCTCTGGAAGAGAAGCCCCTCTCCTGCAGAGAGCCCTGCTCCCCAGTGATGCAATAGGGCTCCTCCACCATTGGTTCAAGCACATGCTTGGGACAGGCTTTGGTGAGGTCCCTTGCTGGGAGGGGACGTCATTCACCAAAAGCAGCTCCAAGGAAGGATGCAGGGAAGGGAGAATGAGGCTGAGCTCTGAAGCCTGAAAGGGCCAGAGGAACCAATGGTCTGTGGTAGGCGTGAAATGCGGGATGAGGCTGGTCAGCCCTGGGATGACCCTGAGCAGGGCTTTGGAAACCCACCTCCCCCACCTCATCTTATGCCACGCCCCACCCCTTGCTCACCAAGCCTCAGCCACGTGGGCCTGCTCTCTGTTCTTTGACCACCCCACACTCTTTCCCACCTCAAGGGCCTCACACATGCTGTTCCGTCTGCCTGGAATGCTCCCCCTTCTTCACCTGGTGGATTCTTCCCAATCTCCAAGCCTCAGCCTAAATGCCACCTCCTCAGAGAGGACTTCCCTGATCCCAAACCAGAGTGGCTTCTCCACCGTCCTCATGCACAGCCTTTGCTGCAACTCACAACTATGTGTTTACTTGTTTGCTTACTTGTGACCCTAAGTAGAGTAGACAAGATTCCATGAAGAAGGGAATCTCGTCTCTTTGGCCATCACCCTAGACCCAGCACCTAGTCCACCTGGCACATAGTAGGTGTTCAACCAGCATTTATTGAAGGAAGAAGAGACATGAAGAGGGAGGGAGGAGGGGAAAGAAGCCAGGCAAGATGAAATGCAGACCAACAGGGATGGGTGTGTCCACCTACAGAGTTCTTTTTCTGGCAGATTCCCAGACATCTCTTCACATGGATCCCATTTAGATGATCTGGTTCCTCCAGGAAAACTGACTCAGGTAACTCACTGAACCCCACCCTGTGCCAGGCTGGTACAACCTTAAGCATTTTACATATGGCACTCACCCGCCAATAGGAGATAGACCACACCTTCTCACGTCTTTGCTGAGAAGCCCGAGATGGGCAGGGGGGCCAGACACACTCGCGGGGATCAGAATGAAGTGATCGCTGGTGGGTGTCTGGGACATTTGAACCTGCCATTTGGATGGTGAGGATATTTTGACCCCACCAGGGAGCTTGGTCATCCCAGTACCAGAATCCATTTAGTCTCCCTTTCTTCCCATTTGTCTCTCTCTCTCTCCTCTTTGTTTCTCTCTATCTCCTTGTCTCTGAGTGTCTCTGTCTCAATCACTGGCTTCCTCTTTCTGACTCACTCTTTATCTCTCAATAAGAATTCAGCCAGGACTCCCCTGGTGCCGCAGTGGTTAAGAATCCACCTGCTAATGCAGGGGACACGGGTTCGATCCCTGGTCCAGGAAGATCCCACGTGCCGCAGAGCAACTAAGCCTGTGCACCACAACTACTGAGCCTGCGCTCTAGAGCCCGTGAGCCGCAACTACTGAGCCCATGTGCCACAACTACTGAAGCCCGTGCGCTCTAGGGCCCATGTGCAACTACTGAGTCCGCCATGCTGCAACTACTGAAGCCCGTGCACCTAGAGCCCATGCTCTGCAACAAGAGAAGCCACCGCAATGAGAAACCCATGCACTGCAATGAAGAGTAGCCCCCATTCGCCGCAACTAGAGAAAGCCCGCACACAGCAATGAAGACACAGCACAGCCAAAAATGAAAAAAAAAGAATTCAGCCACATTGACTCATTCAGGGATTAAAACAGTGGGGTCAAAACAGAGTCTAAACATCCTGTTCCCATCTTAGCATCAAGGGATCCTGAAGCCCAAGAAACTCCTACCCACATTCTCTTAGGACTCTGGATTCAAAAATCTGGAAAAAATTACCGTTAAAAACAAAGATGTATTGAAGTATAGGTGATTTACAATGTTGTGTTAATTTCTTCTGTACAGCAAAGTGATTCAGTTATACATATATATACATAGTTTTTCATATTCTTTTCCATTATGGCTTGTCACAGGATATTGAATAGAGTTCCCTGTGCTATACAGTAGGACCTTGTTTTTTATCCATCCTACATATAATAGTTTACATCTGCTAATCCCAAACTCCCATTCCTTCCCTCCCCTACCTCCCCTCCCCCTTGGCAACCACAAGTCTGTTCTCTGTATCTGTGTGGAAAAAGTTACTATTAAACAATAATGCAGGTTTTCTCTAAGTATATAGAGACACCCCAGGATGAGACAGCTACGGGCCAAGGCTCGGAGCCTGACCTCCTGGTGGGAATCCAGGCTCTGCCTCCTACTGGCTTCGTGATCTCAGGCAAGTCCTTTCTTCACTCTGAGCCACAATTTCTTCATCTGCAAAATGGGGCATTGGGAGGATTAAAGAATGAATACAGAAAAGGGCTCTCCGGCATAGTGAGTGCCCAATAAATACTGGCTATAGTGTTTTCCTGGCTTTAGTCTACTAGTTCTCTTTTTGTTTGTTTGTTTTTAGTGCGGGCCTGTCCCCTGGTTTGGGGCAATGGGCAAAGGTAGTACTGTCCACCCTGAGTAGGACAGAGAGGAAAAGCCCTATCTCCCTGCAGGTCATGGGCTAAAGCAGAGACCCCAAGGGACAGGCAGAGCCTGTAGGCCTCTGAGAGGCCCCCGCCTGCACTATCCTCCTGCAAACCCAGCAAGGGGACCTCAGCCTCACGCTGGTCTGTGATGGAGCCGCCTCAAGCAAGCCCAGGAAGCATGGAGCCTGAGGGTGGTGGTATATTTTATGGTCCTCTTTTGGTTGTAAGCAACAGGAAGTAGAGACACCAGATCCGCTGACCCATGGGCAGGGCTGATGACCCCAGCATGACCTACTTGGGGCTGGGAAGAAAGAAGGCCATGCAGACAGACCTTCACAGAAGCTGAGCCCCCAACCTGAGCTCCAGGTCCGCTGCAGTTTCCAGGAAGTCGAGTCTTTCAGTTCCTACAGTGGGCAGGACTTAGCTTGGCCCAGGGAAGTGGCCTCTGGCACCCTCCCAGGTGGTATCAGGACTAAGTCCCTCCTCATCCCTGCTGCAACATCCAACATCATCAACCAAGGATACTTCCCCTGGAAAGGGACCTGCTTCCAGGCCCAGGAAGGCTGGATGTCTAGAATCTCAAACTAGAAGTGTGTTTGAGTCTCAGGATCCCAGAGTCTGGATTTGGGGGGACAAGCCATATACCCAAAGCACATCGCAGCAGTCAGAAGGCAAAGCCAGCCCCAAATACCAGGAAAGTAAGCACCCCCATTTCGTCCAGAACTTAATCCACTTGTACAGAAAGCTGGAGGTTCTGCAAAGAAAACATCTCCCAAATGAATCTGAGGCTTCCCGTTGTCACCTGGCGCCAGGGGGCTGACGGAATAATGAGATCTCAGGATCTGGGTGAGGGGAATTTACAGACACTATTCTAACTCTCCCTCTGAGAGCCACTCCTGACAACGTCCACAGAGGACTCCCAGACAGCCCACACTCTCACTGTAGGTGCCCCCACCCAAGGCCTGGCCAGGACGAGGGTGACCAGCACCCCACGCCTGCCTGGGTTGGGGCACATCCTCTCCCCTCCATCCCCATTCTCTCCCAAACCCCACCAAGCAGAAGTGGCAGCTTCGCAGAGTCTCCTACTTTGCATCCCACCTCAGAGCCTGGAGGGGGGTGGGAAACGGCATATGTCTGTGTGGCCTATCGTCCAGGCCCAATTAGTTACTGGGACTGTGTCGGAGTGATGGGCCTGTGGCCACTGCGAGCGCCGCACGGAGCGAACAAGGACAGAGGTTGTTAAAATCCTCCGGCAGAGCTCTGATGCCCGCACCATGTCCTGGCGCCTCAAAGACATCGTAAAGCGAAGGAACCACAGCAGATTTCTCTCTTGGCCCGGGTTAACTTAACTCTGGGTGATGCTACCCTAGAGATACACAGCTCCAGCTCGTGGAGCCAGGTGTCAAAGGAAGGAAGGAAGAAGCAGGAGCATCCTAAACGTGTCACTGTCTCCAAGGGGTGGAGGTTTCCCACCCGGTTCCATCCCATCTGTGACTCTGGAATTCAATTAGATTTGTTGGGCACTTATTAATTGCTTACTGTGGGCATTGCTTGGGGCAGCTGCTGGGAATACACAGGGAATGGAGCTGGAGCCAGGCAGACGGGTGTTCAAATCCCAGTGGCGACACTGTCACTTACTGAAGGGGTGCCCTCATCCCACTACGGCTGAGATCCCTTCCCTGGAAAATGGGGAAAAGTACACCCACCTTAGGGCTCTCGTGAGGGTTAAAAAGAGATGGGGGGAAAAAAAGAAAAAAGAAAAGAAAAAAGAGACAGCAAAGGGCTCAATGAACAATAGCTGCTTTTAGCATGTTAAATAAGAATGAGATAAGGTCCTTGTCTTTGAGAAGCTCCTGGTCCAGGGGACACAGTGCCTGCAGGAGCCAAAAGGAAACATAAAGTGAAGTAGGGCTGGTGAGAGAGAAACATTCGAAATAAACGACCCTCTTTGTCTTCTGTTTACTCCTGATAATAAACACACAGGTACACAAAACATTTTACTTTTTCTTCTTAACTCTACTGCCAAGAAAAAGGGCACCATGCACGACAGTCAATGGCCCTGGCACAGGGGAGGCACGCTAAGGAGAGGTGGCGGCTGTGACGTGTGGGGAAAAGAACCTGGAAATCCACCAACCTGGATTTTGCATAAAACATCCCCACTTTTGAATGCTGGCTAACTCACTTAAAAAACTAATGGAACTTGCAATTAAATTGATGGACAGTGAGGGCAGAGCCTAGAAACAGCGTTCAGAAAGAGAATTCCTTGAATTCCAGGCCACAGAGTTTGTCTTCAAGAGTGTAAACTATCAGAAGGTGTTGTAGTTTTAATAACAAGATTTGAAAAAAGTCTGAGGCAAATACAAGAGGTCTACAAGCCTCAACATTATAAGCCTTGGGGTCATGAGGGAGAAGAGTGGGGGAGTAGGTATTTCTGCACCGATAAAGGGGGCTACAGCAAGGCTCCGGGGAGGCTTAGGGACTGTTGTAACCCACTGCCTGGGTGCATCAGAGGAGGCTTTCTGGAAGAGGTGAGACTTACAATAGCACATGAAGTATGAAAGAAAAAGAGAAAGAAAAAACTCAGCAAGAGGCCAAAGAAGGGAGGGCACAGATGGGGAGCACAGAATAGAAGCACGGGAGTCAGAAACACCCCTACCTGCCTTGAGTTGGTAATGGTTCTGCAGGTGAAGTGGTTTCTGTCTGGCCGGGTGAAGGGAGGGGTCTGCCAGTGGCTGGGGACGGGGCGGAGCCAACCACAGTGTGAAGACCTGAAGGATGGGGGTCTTGTAATCCGCCCTCGCTGCCCAAAGAGGGGGTACTGAGGGCTGTCCTTGTATTACTTGCAGCTGCCAGGAAAGGGCACCCAGGGGGGCCAGAGAATCCAGGTGCCCTGGCTAGAGGAATGGGGGATGGGCTACGTGCATGAGAAAGGGGAGGGACTGGGCTAAGAAAGTCCTGGGCTAGAGGAACGGGAGCCAGAGATCCTCAGGGACTGAGAGGGTGGGTAGAGCCTTGTCCCAAGCTGGCTTCCCTACCCAGCCCACTCACCCCATTTTCTGCCCAAATCTGTATAAAGAGATTCAATAAATACTCCTGAGCACCTACTATGAACTGGGCACTCTGACAGGTCTCTATGTCCATTATTTAAAATAACATCAGCAATCATGACGATGACGATGATGTGATGATGATATCGGCCACCATGTGTGGAATGCTTCCACTGTGTGCATCACCCCAGGTTCTGCTTCCTCATCTACAAGGTGAGGATAAAGTCTCTACCTCTTACATTTGCTGCCTTAAGTGACTGAATGCCTGGAAGACGTTTAGCACAGTGTCTGGCACATTGTAAGCGTTCGAGGGGAGGGATCGCTATGATTATTTTCATGAATATAGTAACATTTCGTCAGCACAGAGTGCTGCAAGCAGAGCCCAGCCAGATCTGCGCGGGGCTGCCACTCCCACCCCTGCTGCCACAGTCCTAGGTATCAGTGACCCCTGCACCTGTCCTGCAGGCTGAGGTCTCCCTCCTCCCACCACATCTGCCAAGGAGAAGGAGGGCAGCTCCACCCTCAGTGGGAGGAGGGGTTTCAGCTCAGCCACAGGGAAGCTCCTGGCCCCTTGGAGGCTTCTAAGGGAAAAGCCAAGACCAGACAGAGCGCATTTCTCGAGTCTCCCTGCCAGGCTGTCAGAGAGACCAAAGACTCCCTGAAGGCCCGGCCGGGCAGAGGCTACGAGGGGAGCAGCAACCACCACGCCCTGAGGAGTGCTCGCTGCCTTCGGGAGACGCAACACGCCTAGGGTTTTCTGGTCAAACCAGGGAACCATGAAATGGGGCTGGAGGCCCAGCTGAGCTCGCAGACCGCGGATGTGGCATCCATCGATGGAGGACTCAGGAAACAGATGCGTGGCCCCGGGAAGGGTGGCTCATGCCCATCGTGGCCTGGCCTCCAGTGCTCGGGCCTGGGGCAAAGGGGATGCCCAGGCTTCTGGGGAGAGCCCTGGACCACGAAACGGGACATCTGTTTTTTAACCAACCCTCCATGCTACATCGTCCTGTCCTTTCTTACCTAGACTATTTAAACAGCTTCCTGCTGCCTGTCCGCCTGCCCCCAGCCTCCAACCTTACACCTGCAGTCACATCACACAGCCACTAGGATGACTTTTCAAAGCTACAATCTGCTTTTGTTGCTCCCCTTCATAAAGTCCTCAATGGCTCCCCAGTGCCCTGGGGCTAAAGTTCAGCCTCCTTACCTTGGGTTATCCAGCCTTCCATACCCCCACGACTCAGGCCTTATTTTTTTAACAGACCCTCTGTTTGTTCCACTCACATCAGACTTGCTTGAGTTTTTTAAATACTAGTTTTAAACATATGAAATTGCTGATATTTGACCATGTTCGACCTCCAAAGCTCATAGAGTTTCAACTTAACACAACTGTCTGTGCCTTGGGCATTTGTACATGCGGTTCCCTCTGCCTAGAACATACCTCTCACGCCTCCCCACAGCCATCACCTAACCACCGCTTTCTCTTCCCTCAGGTCTCAGCACAAATGTCACTTCCTTGGGGCAGCCTGCACTTCCCTCTGCAACACACTTTGAGCTCGTAATGACTCTTTTTTTTTTAAATTTTATGTATTTATTTTTTATATAGCAGGTTCTTATTAGTTATCTATTTTATACATGTTACTGTACATATGTCAATCCCAATCTCCCAGTTCATCTCACCACCACCCCCTCCCCACTTCCCCCCCTTGGTGTCCATACGTTTGTTCTCTACATCTGTGTCTACCTCTGCTTTGCAAATTGGTTCATCTGTACCATTTTTCTAGATTCCACATACATGTGTTAATATACGGTATTTGTTTTTCTCTTTCTGACTTACTTCACTCTGTATGAGAGTCTCTAGGTCCATCCACGTCTCTACAAATGACCCAATTTCATTCCTTTTCATGGCTGACTAATATTCCATTGTATATATGTACCACAACTTCTTTATCCATTTGTCTGTCAATGGGCATTTAGGTTGCTTCCATGACCTGGCTATTGTAAATAGTGCTTCAATGAACATTGGGGTGCATGTGTCTTTTTGAATTATGGTTTTCTCTGGGTATATGCCCAGTAGTGGGATTCCTGGGTCATATGATAATTCTATTCTTAGTTTTTTAAGGAACCTCCCTACTGTTTTCCATAGTGGCTGTATCAATTTACATTCCCACCAACAGTGCAAGAGGGTTCCCTTTTCTCCACACCCTCACCAGCATTTGTTGTCTGTAGATTTTCTAATGATGCCCATTCTAACTGGTGCGAGGTGATACCTTCGTAATGACTCTCTGATGTCTGTCTTTCGGTAGATTGCAAGCTCCATGAGGCCAGGATCACGTCTGTCTTGCTCACCCTGCAGTCCTGGCAGCTCACAGAGGGCTGGCATACAGCACGTGCCCAGAAAAGGCTCACTGCACGTGTGAGAACGACCAACTGCATGTGTGAACCAGAGGACAAAACTCTACCTCGACCAGCTGTGTGAACTCGGACCAATCATCTCCCTCAGACATCAGTTTCTACATCTGCAAAAGATGGTCACCATCCCTACGTCAGAGAGACGTGCACATTAAGTGACATCGGGCATGCCAGTGTATCTGGCATTATACTGCTCATAAATGTTGATGGGCCCTCCCTGGAGCTGGCTGCAGCCACCAGCTTCCTTTCTGACCCAAGGGCACTGCCAAGAGATGAACTGCTGTAGAAGACATGCAGGGAAGGGTCTGACTTTAAGAATATTCTTTGCAACAACCATGCTGAGCTCAGCCTTAATGGAGTTTATGTAACCCAGAGCAGGCACAGTCCTGGTCTTTTAGGGAACTCAGAAAGCCCGAATTTTTATAGCATCTCTAACTGCACAGTTGAGGATGCCTAGAATTTCATATAGTGAAAGGAATTCAGAGCCCCTCCGAAACATCACAGGCCAATCTGTTCTTGAACATCTCCCATAGCAAGAAGTTCACTACGCCCAAGGTATCTCACTTAATCTTCAAAGATCACTGACTACAAGACAGCTGGTGCTGAACCAAATTCTGCCTTCTTGGACCATAACCCAACTGGCCCCAATTCTCTCCTGGGACCTATAGGATCAGGTTTGCCCCCTCTTCTATGCTGCAGTCCTCAAAGATTGAGAGATGAGATAACCCCTCCTGACTTCACGTCTCCAACCTCTGGTCTTTGAGCATCCTCTCTGGCACTCAGTCTCCATACCTGTATGATGGGAACAGCACATACTACACCTTACTCCTCTTTGGGTGGGGCTAAGACTGATGAGGAGAAAGAATTAGCATCTTTGCTCAAAGAGTGAGGCTGGGGCTTCCCTGGTGGCGCAGTGGTTGAGAGTCTGCTTGCTAATGCAGGGGACACGGGTTTGAGCCCTGGTCTGGGAGGATCCCACGTGCCGCGGAGCAGCTAGGCCCGTGAGCCACAACTGCTGAGTCTGCGCGTCTGGAGCCTGTGCTCCGCAACAACAGAGGCCGCGATAGTGAGAGGCCCGCGCACCGCGATGAAGAGCGGCCCCCGCTTGCCACAACTGGAGAAAGCCCTCGCGCAGAAACGAAGACCCAACACAGCCATTAAATAAATAAATAAATAAATAATAATTAAAAAAAAAGAGTGAGGCTGCAGGAGCTCCGCCCCCTCCTTACTACAGGCCTCAGATCCAGATCTGGGATCACATTAGCATCCGGAAAAAGCTGCCTTCTGCTGGGTGACTCAGGCTCAAAGGCTGTCCACTCCCCCCAGCCTCTGGGAGAAATTGATGCCTCCACTGATAGATCACGCCCATGGATTAGGTAGATAAAGAAATTGATTATCCCATAAATCATTGTCTCCATGAAAAAACAATCCCAATTTTTTAAAAAAGAAAATATTGTAAATCTGTCCAAACCCATGTGAGTAAAAGTGCAGCCATTTCAGCTTAATTGTCTGAGAGCTTCTTTGCTACAGTCCTAGGAAAAAAAAAGCCCCGAAGCTACTAGCTCCCAATGATCTTACTCTGTAGATGTTTCCTCCCAAATCCCATGAATGGCCAATGTCACATCATGGATGAGATGGCTTTACACAGCAGCAGGAAGACTCTGAATTGGCCAGAAAGAAGAACTTTCTCACCAGGGAGACAGAATCGTATCCTTTGGAGACATGAAAAATTGGATACTAACCCCTGTTAACCTTTTCCTTCCTACTCACACATGTACCCACGCTATCTAGGAAAGTCAAGTCAGTTCTACCAAGAGACCGAGAACTGGCCAAAATGAACCTTGGGTGGGGCTTGAGGATGGAGTTTGACAGCTCAGGGGTGAAAAAACCCTCAGAACAATATAAATGATGAAACGATTTAGGACCAAGGGCAAGAACAAGGGCAGGAGCGAAGGGTGAAAGGGAAGAGATGTGGCTTCCCAGCTGGCTGTACTGTGTGATTTTTATTTTGTCTCTTTTCTTCTCTGAGCCTCAGTACTCTCCCCAGAACACAGGAGAACAGGGAAGATCTAAGCACAGGGCTCTAGCCTGAACTATATGAACCTAACTGTTCAAGGAACCATGGCTATCACTTAGGGTCACCTATTTGGACCTACCATGAGGCCATACAGATGCCACCAGGTCCAGAGATGCTGAGCCATCCCCCCAGACCCCCGCAATCCCCTGCCCCGTGTACTCTGCGGTACACAGAGCGGGCGATCCAGAAATGTTTGGTGAATCAATGAGTCAGCCCAGAGACCATGTGAAAAAGACAGGAAATAAACACTAAATTACAAGCGGCATAAAAATAGCCACATTTCCAAAGCAGATTTTTCTGATTCTGAGAATCCAAGCAGGAGCAGCAAAAACCCCAATCCCCTCTCACTAAGATGTCTCAATCCAGGGTCCCCGGAGTAGCCTTACTCTGTATATACCATAGCCCACGTCCTTCCTGCCCAATCCAGATCTTTCTATCTGCAGTATGACTTCAAGGTGCCATCTTGCCTCCTAAATCCTGGGAGCCCATTTACCTAAGCCTCCCTCCTTGTTCAGAGGCCAATGCCAATTCATCAGACTCTATCTTTCTAACGCTCTCAGCCTCCTATGACCTTGGCTTCGAGTCCAGGTGTTTCAGCCACTCTCAGTTCCCCAGTGATGGACAAAACTCCCCCTTTCTCTGAGGTATGCTGAGGTCACTCACGGCGTGACTTTCCTGGCTGGGAGAGACCTTTGTCAACATGCAGCCCGATCACAAGGCTTCTCAGACACATCCAGGTGGTGGAGCACCTGCTTCTGCTGGGGTTCTTTGGGGAATGCCACAAAGCTGTGACACATTTAATTCCCATCACCTGAACGAGGAGTAATTTTATTTACTAGCAGAAAATATGGCTCTATTATAGGTATGCACGGCTCCACGATTCAGGAAATAATAACACACAAAATACTTTTAAGAAATCACATTTAGCGGGATAAAAATACATAACATAAGCCCAAATACTTACCAAATGCAATGTGAAAGATGGTGCTGACAAGCTGAGCAAAGATGCTTGGTATCAGGTGTGATATTTGACGATGGAATGTTCCCTCATTTTGTCGTCTGCTACTGCTCCCTAGCAGACAAGCCATACAAGGCACCAAAGGTTTAAGAACAATTATGTGGGAGAAAAAAAAAAAAAGGAGAAAATTCTATCCATTCACTCCATTTTCTTTTACTGTGAGCTACTCGATTTGAAGGACCACAAATAATAGTTCTTACTAGCCTACTGTGTACCTGTTCAACACCTCAGTCTGGTTTACGAACAGCAAAGTCCTAGAGGAATAGCATTTGGAAAACGAATGCCTGTTGAGCAAGACCTTACAATAACCACATCGCCTCTACTGTAGGAATCAGCATGCAGGTGGCGCCCACTCACTACCCCAGGGCCCGGCTGCTCTCCGTGGTGCTGAACGCAGAGGTTGGGGTGGACCTTAATTTCCCTGCCACTCCCAGCACTACGCAGGGTGTTATCATTATCTACGAGCTTTTAAAAACACATATGAATGTGATTTGTATTTCTCCCTCAATGTGAAATAGAGGTTTTGTAGGTCTGTTCTGCCACACTGAAAAATCTAGTCTCTTAAGACTGCAAATTTAAAGCTTCAAATGTGTGCAGATTTGTGTGTGTGTAATAGGAAAGTGGATGCGATTTTCTTAATAGACTGGGGGTGGGTCAGGGACCCATGTTTTCATCTGATTTTTCCATGGCTCACCAAGGGATGTGGCACAAGTCACTTCCCCTTTTCATTCCTCAGTCTCCCAACCCGTGAGAGAAAATAGTGGGGCAGGTACTGTACTCCTGTAGTTCTGACATTCGAGTACCTCCACTAGTGTTCTGGTTCGTCCACGGACTCAGAGACTGTCAAACAGGATGAGCTTGCCTGGCCTCCTCCAGCACAGGAAGATTTTCTGGCTCCAGAGGAAGAGACAAGGCTCAGCTTCTCTTGTAAGAAGCCAGGGATTCAATCTCTCTGCTCAACTCTCCCCCAGCCCTCAGTCCCCATGGACCAGCCATAACTAAACCTGAGAGTTCACCCATATTTTATTTACTGATTCGATGTTACGAGACAAGTAAAATAGACGGCTGTCACCTCTATTAAACTGGGCAGGAAAAATGGCCATGTAGGCAACAGGCTCTTTCTGCCCATAATATGTCACCTGTTTCCTTGGGGAGGGAAGCAAGAAAGGGGAGGTCCTAGTCTCAGGGGAGAGCCCAGTCCTGTCATGTTCAGGAGGGGAAGCTCAGTGCTCCCCTGCAAACCTGTCCCACCCTCACTCTCAGCTACACAAATTCTGTAGACAGGTCAGCCCAGTCAGCCGGGAATCGGGACCATCACTTAAGCCCTCAGTTTCCCCACTGATCCAAAGTAAAGTCACTGTAGTCACTCATCAGCCTTGGGATAAAGAATGGCTGTTGAGCCCCACTTTGGGAAGCTTGTGCCTGAGAAGCAACCCTTCCACTGGTCGTCTCTTACAAGTACACAAACACACACACACGCACACGTTCACACTCGCTAAACCCACTGTGGATGGCGTTTATGCTCCCACGGTTAAATGGCCCAGGCTGACTGTCTATACAGCCTGACTCTCCAGGTTAACTGTTAACACCTCACTTGACACAAACCTGTCATGTAAACCTGTTGTCTACACATCCTGGCAGGATCCAGTGATGTGGCGTAAACAGGAAAAGGAGAAGCCTGACCTATGGCTGGTGGTAGCACAAGTGGCACAGCTACAGTTCTGCCTGGAAGCTAACTGAGTGATCCGTCTGTTGAGGACGGAACCGCAGAAGTTCTCTTCCATGGTTCAGTTCCCAGAGGGAGCAGCAGAGATGCTGAGGGGCAAATGGGAAGGAGAGAGGGAAGAGGTCAGAAAAGACAGGAGGATCATGGTCTTTTCTTTTGCCTCTTCTTGAAGTCGACAGCTTGTGCCTCTCTCGAGAAGAGAATCATCATGATATGAACCAGACAATGGATATAAAGACGAGTTCTAGGCCTGAGAAAGAAAGGCCCACTCCCCTAAACACTCCAGCTCTGCCCAGTAGACCTCACGGGAGAGGTCTTGGCATAGAAGGTGCTGAACTGATGGACAGCATTAGGACACTGATTTCACAGAAGAATCTAAGAATGTCTTTCATGAAATCCTTGTTGACAACATGGAAAAAGTGTTGAGCTGAATGAGAAGGTTGTTAGGTGGACTTATATTCAAATGACTGTATGTATCAAGGCATTCATTGATTTAACAGATAGTTATTAATCACCTACTGTGTGCCACACACGATGCTAAATGCATTGGGAAAGTGGTGAATAAGCCAGCTGCGGTCCACGCTTGTCTCTAAGATTCTCTAAGAGAGCTTCTCTCTAAGGTAACCAAGAAGTACAATTCAGTAAGCTCTATGACAATGGAAGTTCAGGGTGCTGTGGTGACTCACAGAAGGAGGTGGGAGTCAAGAAAGGCTTCCTGGAGGAAAATACATGTTTGCTGAGACCTGAAGGATAACTAGAAGTCAGCCAGAAAGAACAGCAAGAGCAGAGGCCAAGTGTGAGGGAAGGCACAGTGCTTTCTGGGGACTTGGATGCTTGGTACAGAGGAGCAGAGAGTGTGTGTGAGGCAAGGAGGGACAGTGCATGAGTCTGGAGATGCCAACCACGGCAGGTCATAAAGGGCTTGAAAGCACGAGGAACCCAGTGGGATTTCAAAGCTGGTTAAAGTGTAGGGTAGTGGATCTAAGACCACTGAATAAAGCCAACAGACTCTGACATTGGTCATTTCCTGCCTAATGTGTTGATGGCAGGGATGGCTGAAGTGAGGGAAGGCATGCTCATCCCAGGCTCAGATGGCACAAAGCATGCCAGGCAACTGAAAGGAAGCCACAAAAGCTTCACTGTCCAGATCTGTGGTTCCCAACCTCAACCATACTGCAGGCCAACAACCACTCACTTCTCTATCACAGACCCCTGGAGCAGGCCGAGGAGGAAGAAGAGGGTGAAATCCATGCCCACCTCCCAAGGATGGAGAGATGGGAACAGGCTCTGGTGGTCCAGAAACAAAGAGCAAGAAAAACTGCCTCAAGGTTCAATGATAGGATTTACCAGGGATAAATGACAGGTCTTGCCTTCAGGCTCAAAAGATCAACTGCCAAAGAGAGGATGAGAGAAGTGATAGATCGGCAGCGGTGCCTGTGTAAAAGACCTTGCGATCTCGTGAGACCACCAGCCCAGTATAAATCAACAGAGTGAAACGGCTGCAGAAAAGCCTGAGATAATCTGGGGGTGTATAAGTAGACACCAATGCTGGGATGTGAGGAGAGGATGAGTTTACTGTTTTTAATACATAAGCAGGACTGTGGTTAGCTCTGGACACCATGCTGAAAGAATTGGTTGTCTTTAGTCCGGAGAAATGCCTTTACATTTCTGTAGGGTTGCATTGTGGGACAGGGTGCAAATCCAAACCAGAATCAGGGGGCAGGGTAAGCATAATAGTAAGAGCAATGGATAACATTTATTGAGTGCTTACCATGGCTGTAGTCTAAACATATTATGTGCATTAACTCATTTAATCCTTACAAAAACCCCATAAGGCAGGTATTATTATTATTATTACTAGAGAGTAAATAATTTGCCCAAGATCACACAGGTGGAAAATGATGGAGGCAGCCCTCAAACTCAGGCTGTTGGATTCCAGAACCTGTGAGCTTATCCACAACGTTAGATTGCTAAAATGTATTCAGAACTTCCTTTGGGCCAGTCATGTTAATTCTCACAATGATCCCATGAGTCAAATCTATTACTATCCCCATTTTACAGGTGAGGAAATCTAGGCTTAGAGAAATTAGGTGACTTACCCAAAGTGACACAGCCTGGAAGGAAGGAATGAGAGCTCAAACTCAAGACAGATGGATTTCAGAATCTATACTCTCAACGTCCAAGTCATATTGCCTTCCCCAGAACTGCAGGAAAATCAATTTTAGGGGAAATTTTGCAACAAAGATTGGAGTGGGCCCATACATGTGCAATAAAGAACAAAGCACGGTTGAAAAGTGGTGAGTTTCCTGTCACAGGTGGTATTCAATCAGAGACTAGATATCCACCTATGGGGGGCAGGGAGGGGTCCTCCAGTGACTTAGAACAGTGGTACTTAAAGTGTAGTCCTCAGACGATCAGCCTCAGCATTATCTGGGAACCTATTAAAATGAAAATTCTCAGGCCTCACCCAGACCCACTGAATCAGAAGCTCTGGGGGTGGGACCCAGCAGTCTGTATTTTACTGAGCACTCCAGGTGATTCTGATGCATGTTAATGCTGGAGAAGCGGAGGCCTAGACTGACCCCTGGGGTTCTTTTCAGCGTGGATTCTGTAGTCTTCACCACAGACAGGAAATGTGATGCCTGGAGCCCTGGGAAGGCCTCGGCTCCCCGCTCCTGCTTTTCCGCCCAATTGGGCAGGCTTTTTGCAATAGCATATTTCAGTTCTGCAAAGCAGATGCAGGAAGGCTTTGCAGAAGTCTCTCTCATTCCCATATTTAAAGAGCTCATCCCTGCAGTGGTTCTGAGAACTCGATAAACCCCCTTCCATCGCAGCCTGTCTGCACCAGTCCCTTTAATAGCACAAGACTTAACTGTCTCCTATGGATTGGAACCCTCTTCACACAAACTGGAATCTTAGCTCCATCTCCCTCCTCTTTTTCCCTCTGCCTTCCTTAACCACCATTCAGCATAGCACCAAAGGATTTGAAGTGGAAGCTGCCACTCCCCCCCGCTGGATATCACTCCATCTCATTATCTCCGATCTGTTAAGATCACCATGGGGACTCTCTCCTCCCCCGCTTTTGTGGCCTCATTACCTGGTGTCTCCCAGCAGAGTCTATCCCCTGGGGCCCAGCCTCCAGCTGCAGACCCTCTCTGCACTGGCTTGTTCTGGAAGCAAGCTTGGACTCCACATCCAAGAGGACTGACCAGGACTCCCTGGACCAGTCCCTCAAGAGCATCCCATAACCAGGGTCTTCCCAGCTCTGCATACATGCAAAACACATTTCAGTGAAAACACTGCAAAGGTAGGGAAGGACCAACACCCCGTGGGCTTCAGGTGTGTGATGAATAACAGGCCAGGAGGAGTCTGGGAGCTTCTGGACATATAGAAGCATCCTCAGAAGAGCATCCCTCTCGCTCCCTAGCATGGCAGGTAACTGTCACAGGCTGCCGGAGACACCCATTCCACTGCTGGGCATACGGGTATGTGAGAAATGGGCAAATACCATGTACTGAGCTGCATGGGGTACTGATCACAAGGCTGGCACAAGGCAGAGGGTATAGAAGAAGCAGATAGCCTCAGAGCTCAGAGTCTGATGGCGGAGACACAGCCTCCACTGTTGGGGAATCCTTTTTCTCCTAACATTTATTATCAGGCACTGTGCAAAGAGCTTTAGACACTTTATCTCCTTTAATCCTCACAACAACCCTGTGAAGACCCTATGAGGTTCAACCATATGAAATTTGTATAGGTCAGATATGGTTTGACCTATAAACCACAGCTGAATATGGTTTAACCCAATATTAATATTTCTTCCTTGTGGATGAGGAAATGGAGGCTCAGAGGTGAAGTGACTTGCCCAAGGTCACACAGCTAGCACGTGAGACTCCCACTCAAACTCAGATCCACCACATTTCATCAAACCCAAGACATACCATCATGTTTTAGGGTGCCAAGAAAGAAAAAATCCTGCAAGTAAACTCGAACTTGACATGTCAGACACAGACTGATTGTCAGACACAGACTGATTTCGGAGATGTGAAAATGTGGGGCAAAGAGTCAATCTTAGAATCAATGAAATATATTTTTTGACTCCAAAACCTTCTTTACTAGAGAAAGCCCTGGACATACCCACAAGTATAGCTACAGCCAAGACCAGTGAGCATTAGTGAACAAAGTACAAAGGTCAGAGGAAGCAAGGAGAGGAACGTGGGAACCCGAGCTTTGTGGGGAGGCGAGAGCCTGGCTGGCGCTGAGGTAGTGTGGACCCTGCCGGTAATTCCGAAGGAAATAAACCAAGGTAAGGTGGGGGCCGAGTGCTCAGGGGCCCAGCAGCTATAAAATGTGGCTGAAGGGAAACAAAAGCAAAATCAGAATGACCTGTTGTCCTCAAACCTAGTGTCCTTGCCCTCCATCCAGTCTTCTCCCCTCTCTCAATCACACTCAATTAGGATTTGGTGTCTGGAGCACAGAGAGAAGCAGAAGAAAACAGGCACTTCAGAACAAACACAGGTGCTGATAGGTACAGGCCAGTGAGGCACCTGGGGCACAAAATTTAAGGAGGTGCTCACTGTCACGTTCAGTCATGCAAGAGCAGGGTCACCACTTGACAGCCTCCTTAAATCCTGCTCCCCTGCCGCCTCCCTCACCTCACCCCAGTCCCGCCCTGTGCTGGTGTCAGACTCCTCTCCTCCAACAAAAACAAAAAGAAATGCTGATATTTGAACAGCATTTAAGCTTTTTTGAAATGACATCCCATCTATTTGACTCTGTGAAGCAGGAAGTCTCATCCCCATTTTACAGATGGGGAAACTGAGGCCCTGGAAAATAACATGACCCCTCCAATCGTGCTTGTTCCGAATCTGTCACTTCTGTGGGCACTCTGAGCAGTGCAGTTTCCCCACTTCGAGAACAGGTCAGTCCCTGCAGCCACCATAACCCAGTCTCCCTGTGTCCCCTGGAAGAAGGAACAAGGTGTAGGAGAAGGGTAGGCGTGGGTTTTCCTCTGCTCTTGCAGAGGTGGCATGGGCAACAGGGGACTGGGCAGCTCCTGCACCCAGATCCCCACATCCAACCCACAGAGTCTGTGGGACGGCAACACATATTCCTGGGCCCAGTGTCAGAGGACCTTACCCTCCTATTGTCCACCAGTCTCAATTCACAGCAATGCAGGCTCTATTTAGAAGGTTGGAATGTGCCTCTTGCTTAAAAATAAAATGACCATAAAACCTATTAGCCTGGAAAGGATGTTGGAGGGGAGATGGGACTGGGAAAGAAGGGAGGACAGGAACTAATTTGCTGACCACCTTCTCTGGCCAGGCCACTAGCTGAAGAGGATGGAGGGAGACACAGACACAGGGCCCTGGGCTTTCCTCAAGGCTCTGATGATGTCTTTGAGGACAGCCTGGCGGCTGCCAGGGTGACACATAGGCTGGAGTTTCCAGAGTAGAGGGCTTCCTGTGGGTGGACTGACCACAACCAAGGGAGAGTCCAACCTTTATTTCCGGCTCAGATTAAAGCATTAGGCAGAGTCCAGACGCCCGGACAAGGTGGGGTGTAGTCAATGTACAGATGTGCGTTGCACACGCGGGAGGGGTGGGAAAGATCATCCATCCCTTTCTTCTACAGGAAGCATATCTGCCACTTGGTCCATCAGCAAGGACAGTCTGACGCTGAAAACCAGCACTGGTAGGGTTAAATGTTGCAAAGCCCATACAGCCCAGGCCTCTGAGGCCGCACTCAGCACCCGGAACCATGGGGGGAGGGGGCGTCGCACTCAGCGCCTATGAAAATCAGTGCTTCCCATCTTCCGACTACACAGACAGTTAAAAGCACAGGATCTGGGGTCAGGCTGGCGGGAATTCTTATCCTGCATCCACCATTCACTGGCCACGTGATCCTGGGCAAGTGACCTCACCAAGCTTAGTTTCCTCGTCTGCAAAATGAGGATAATGTCTGCAGGGTGTTTGTGAAGGCTAAACCAGATGGTGAGAAAAAAAAAAATGCAGCAGCTACATGTCTCGAGCACTTACTAGCCACATTACCAGTCACTGTTTGAAAAGCGCAGTCGCTGGCAGCTAGTAAGTGCTCAATAAACCAGGGCCATTGCATTGCGGTTGTGTGTTGTTCTCCTATTTTGATTTCGCTCCAGACCCAGGTGGGGTCCCAGGCAGGAGACGCACGGCCACCTCAGCACAGGCACACTGCCCCCTGGCGCTGCTGCTGGGGAATCAGCGCCTGCAAGAAGAGCTATTCCAGCCAACAAGTCCAAGGCCTGTCTGCACCAGGCCCGCCCCTGGCCCACCTGTCCATCCAAAGCTCCTCGGGAGGACAAGCCAGGGCCTGCTGGGGGCAGGCCCCAGAGGAAGGGCTCTGCTGCTGGAGTTTCAGTCCTCTCTGCTGCCAGGCAGGGCCTGGGGAGCCCAGGGCTCCTCTCTGCTGCTGCCCAGCTGAAGGGGAACATCAGCTCTCTTGGTTCCCTCTGGAGGGTCCTGAGCAAGCAAGGCAGGGCGCAGGCGGAAGCAGCAGGAGGCAGAGGCCGGGGCAGCTGGCAGCCTGGACGAAGCCTGGCCTCAGCGGATCAGAAACCGTCCCAGCGGTGGAGAACAACCAGGTCTTCCCCTAAAAGAGCGCCCCAAGCAGCCCTGAGCCTCCTCTGCATATGACCTTGCACGCCCCCACCCCCGAGGACGGGGCTGTTCTTGTACCCATAGGGCATCTGTGCCTCCCCCCTCCCCACGGAGGCGGCTCTGTTTCCTGGGGCAGGGACATGGGGCCTGTGGGAACGTGGGGACTCACCTAGCCGTGAAACCTACAATGGCACTGACAGGGAGGCTCACAGGCCCCACGAAGGGTCCTAAAAGCAGCCAAGCAGCCTTGCGTTTTGAAGGGTGGGACGATGAGCTGCTCCTCAGAGCCCTTTGGAAAGAGCACAGTGGGCTGGACCTCTGAAGTCAGCTGTCATGCCGGCAGCAGGGGGATGCGAGTGACCTTGGAAGGGCCTGGTCGGGACACTGTGCTGGCTCACCCCGCATCCACCACCTCGAAAAACCCCAGATCATCCTGACGTCAAAAGACTGTTTAGCGCAGTGCAAGGCAGGCATCAAGAAGAAATTAAACTCCAGCTCGAGAAGGAGGGAAGCCCGGGCTGACAGGAGCAGCTGGGCTAGAAAGTGGAGGCAGAAATTCCTGAAGTTAATGCTTTCTAAGGCCCCTCGGGCCACTCCCAGGTCTTGTCTGAAGCTATTTGCTTCCGGGGGTGGGGGGGAACCCTATTGATCTTCATTCAGCGCCTGTCTCCTCAACACGGCGGGATGTTTCAGCGCATCACCAGTCACTGTGAGAAATTTCTCATTGTTTTACGCATAGCAGCTCCCAAACTCAGGAGACGAACGTTCAGGACCATTTGGATGAACTGATCGCAGGAGATGCAGACAGGGCTGACTTGGGAACTCTGGGGGAGGGGACCTCACGCCCCTGGGACAGACTGCAGTACCCGCTACCCCGCGTCACCCCCCTCCTCCACCCCCGCCCCAGCCCAGGCTCAGAGCCTCGAAACTCTTTTGCTCTGTCTGTAGATGCTCAGAGGGTCCGGTGCTGAGCTAGCCTGTCCCTCCCGCCTCCCACCTCTCCACACACACCTGCTTTATGTCTCTGCAGTTGTTTGGCCCTGAACCTCCCCCCACTCCGGCTGGCTAGAGATCACCATTGTCCACTCGAGCTCCCCAGCTACCGCCCCCACTGTCTGGTTCCCTTTTCAAATTCCAGGCTGGCCCTCTATCCTACAGTATGTATGTAACACGGGGGACCATCTAACCGTGAAACCTATTATGGCACTGACAGTCCCCAGCAGCCTGCACTAAAGGGAACTTTGAAACCACAGAACATCCCCAGCCATCACGGCCAACTCAATAGTTTACAGATGGGAAAACTGAGGCCCCAGGTTGGTGGGAGAGTGTGATTTGACCAAGATGGCTCAGGAAATTGGTGGAAGGCAGAGCAGAAAACCCAGGCCTCCTGGCTCCCAGCCCAGGGCTCCTCCACTTCAGCTTCTAGGTCACGTAACCAGGAAATCCAGGTCCCCACATGAGGCCACTAAAGCACTGAGAAGACCCATGCATTCGGCTGCTTTCTGTGAGTTAAGACTAGGATCCATCTGAACAATAATAACGATGATAATAATAATAATAAAATGCTGAACAATATGCCTTGAAAACCTTCAATAAGCAACACTTGATAACCACACGCAGAATACATCTTCCACATATTCATATAAAATAATCAATGATCATTTTTTTCCTGCAGACTACAATCCAATTACTCTCTCTCCCTCGCTCTCTTCCTTACTCTCCTTTGTTACTTGCAAACCATCCAAGCAATCAATGCCTTGACCTCTCCCTCTGATAGACACAATTACAAAAAGACAGAGCAATGCAATTCATCTATTCAAGACGGATTGTTTGAACACTCTGTCACACTGCTGAGCTATCATCCATCTCCTTGTCTAAGAGGAAATTTCAGCCCCCAAAAAAAGGCACAAAGAGAGGGAGCGGGTACGCTGCTCCCCAGCCCAGAGAGCCCCTTGCACACCTGCAGGAAACCCCTCTCCCAGGCTGGTGCTAGGCTACGCCTGCCTGCTGGAGAAGGATTCGGCTGTCAGCGCAGCCAGCTCAGGCACCAGTATTGGGAACCAGAAGCACCCAGCACACACTGGAGCCCAATTTCCAAGGCCTCAATTCCTGCAGTCCTAGCCAGAGCCCTGAGATCCCAGGGGTGGGGAGAGAGAGAAAAAGGGAGATGGCATCAGGCCCAGCTAAGATGCTGTGTCTGGGTTTCTGCATGAGATTCTCTCTGTGTGTGTCTCTCTCTGTGCCACGTCCACTGTAGCCCCTGGCTCCAGCTGAGACGCCAGCCTGTGCTCAGAAGGACAGAAGTTCAGCTCCCCAGGAAGCTCCAGAGAAGCCCAGGGGCCTCAGAGCCTTCCCATCCTCCATCCAAGCTGGCACAGCTCCGGCAGTCACGTTCGGCATCGGCACAACACCCCAGTCCTCGGGCTGGGAATCAAATGGGGCAGGGCTCTTGGATATAAATGGCTTGGGCCAACACGCTAATTAATCCTGGGGCTTAATATGAGGAAGATTAGAAGAGAGGAGGGCTTTGCCATCCTTAATTGCATTATTACATGGTGAACCCAAGAAAGGGCGGGCAGGCTTCGGGCTTCCCCTCAGGGCAGTGAGGAGTCCCCCAGTGCAAGTCAATTTCACAGTAAGAGGGAGCAGGTGAGGATACATCATCCTGCCCCTCCTCAGCTCAGCCTTCCAGGGCTTCCCTCACCTGCTCCTTCTCTTCCTGGGCCCCCAAAGACTGCCACCCCTGACGCTGGGCTAGGAGCATGCCCATCCCACCCCTGTGGAGGAAGGACCACGGAAGAGGGACCTGCAATGCATGGGCTGGGTGCATAGCACCTTTTGGGTCCCCCTCTTTTCTCCCAAGGGCACCCTACCATGCAGGCCCACAAAAAAAAAGAGGGAAAGAAGCAGGGAATAAAGGAAGAACTAGCCCACTACTAAGGGGCTGCCTGCTCCTGGAATGGTGACCAAACTGGGCGCTGGGGCAGGCAAAGGTGCAGAGATAGAAGAGATATTTTTGTCTTGCCAGGAGCAGACTGGGCTGCAAAGGGTTAAGCCTGGTCGCGAGGGCTGTCCCCAGAGTCGGGTGCCTGGATTCCTCTGCCTCCAATGTCTGCCTGCCAGGGTCCTGGGCATAAACAGAAAGACCCCGGAGTGGGCAGAGCTGAGGACTGTGCTCTAGCCTCGTCCAGATGTCCAGTTCAAGAGGATCTGGAATCCAGGAGAGAGACAGGTTTCTGACTGCCTCCTAGGAAATCCTCAAGTACGGAAACCAAGCTCGACATTGGTTCCCTACACCCCCTCACGGTACTGGCAGCCCAGAGTCCGTGCCTAGATTAGAGCCACTGGGGAGGACGGTGGCCCTGGCTCAGCAGAGCTCTGGCCTCCTTGTGCCAGATGCTGGTGGTGGCGCCTCGCGAACCCAGGCGGCCCAGGTCTCCGGCCTGGTGGCGGGCGCAGGGCCTGCGTGGCGGAGGCTCCCGCGTGGCCAGGCCAGGCCCAGCCCTGGCGGTCTCGGGCCTGGGACACTCGGAGGCATCCCGCACAGCCCGGAGCGCTGCCTACAGGATGTCTCAACAAAGTTAAAGGCCCGAGTAAGAGACTCTGGCGAGAAGAGACGCGGGGACGCCAGAGCCCCAGAACGCCGCACGCAGCTCCGCCGGCCGCCGCCAGCTGCGGAAGGATTTCGGCTAACTTTAAAATCCACTCGCATTGCTCTTCCTGGCTGCGCTGGGCGGGCTCCGTCGTTCCCTTCCGCCTGCCTGCGCTGCCCCAGGCGGAGGAGAGGCCTCAGCCGCGACGGATGGCTGGAGCGACCGGCGGGGGCCGCCCCTCCCCTGCCCCGCGCCACGGGGCTGGCTGAACGGGGGCCACCGAGGCCGAGGGCAGCCACCGGGAGAGGAGACCGGCCGCCCTTGTCATGCGAAGCCGGATCCTGCGTCCCCGCCGCGGCCGCTCGAGCCCTGCCCCAGGTGGGGGCGAGGGGCCCTCGGGGAACGAGGAAGGAAGAGAAGTTGGCGCCTTCCCCAGGGTTCCCGCTTCGCGGAGAAGCCGGGTCCCAGAACTCGGTCTGCGGCCGGTCTTGCTGGCAGTGGCCGGGAAATGCTCCCGCGACTCGGGCTGGGACCGGAACGCTTCGCTACACTCCGCCAGCTCTGGCCTCCCAAGAGTGCGCCAAGGGCCCCTCGCCCGCCGCACCCCGGCTGCCTCCTCTCCAATAAGTAAGGCCCATGACCCCGGCTTTGGAACTTTGTCCTCACCGGGACGAGCTCCTGGTGGTCACCCGGCCCCGGCAGCGCGGAGAGAGGGTGGGAAATCTCTTGGGATCGCGTACCGTGGCCCCCCGTTCCCGCCCCCGCCCGGGCGCACGGAGACCCCTGGCTCCGGGGAGCCCTTACCGATCCGGATGACGTGGGGCATCCCGCGCGAGTCCGGGATCCAGAAGGCGCACACGAGGAGCCCGGCCCAGTATTCCCAAACCAGACTCCGGAGGCGCCGCCAGGGAGCGGTCATCGTTGGGCGCCGCCGAGCGTGCCCGGGGCGCGGCCGTGGCGGGCTCCCTGGGGCGGCAGCTCTAGGCGCGGGCGCGCAGCAGCCCCCGAGGCGCCGCCTGGCCCAGCAGCCCGGCTCCCGAGCGCCGCTGCGAGTGGGGGGCGCCCCGCGGCGCCGCGCACATCTTACTGGGGGGCCGCCCCGCCGGCGCCCGCCCAGCCCGGCTGCCGCCCACTGGCCCTCCGCGAGCGAGACTCCTGGGTTCCGCCCGGGCTCCTTTCGGACTCGGCTGCGGCTTGCGTCGGCTCGGCTCGCGCGCGGGCTCCCACCTGCCCCGGCTGCCGGGCGCTGGCGGGCGGGCTGCACGCGTCTCCGGCCGCTCCTCCTCCAGCCGCCGCGGATGCTATCGCCCGGGCTCGCACAAAGCCCCGGAGTGGAGTTGCACGCGCGCACACTCTCCCTCCCTGCCCCCTCCCCCGCGCCCTGCCTCCCGCCTCCCGCCTCCCGCGCCGCCCGCCGCCCGCGCTTCCTCCGCGCACTCCCCCGCGCACACACACTTCACACTCACACCCGCCGAGGCGTACACCCGCGAGCTCACACCTGGGCGGGGAAGGGTACCCGGGACCCGGTTTGGGGAGACGGCCGGAGAATGAGAACTCTCCTCGCTTCCCAGACGTCCGCATCCGCCCTGCCGCCCCCAGTCCCTTCGACTGCGAGGGCATGGAGCCTGGGAGCCGGGCGTGGAGCACGAGAGCTGGCACCGCGAGCTGGGAGACGGCGGCAGCCTAGCGGCCTGACCAGCTGGAAGAGACGCGCCCGCAGGGAGCGGAGAGACCTGGAGCCTGCCGTCTGCGGAGCCTCGCCTTCCAGTTCTCACGCAGCCGTCGCTGGCTGGACGGCGGCGGCCGGAGACTGACCCAGGAACCGGTTTCCCTCCCTAAACCCATCCCTCGTGGAAGCAGAGTTAGAGTTGGGGCTGGGACTCAGGGGAGACGGAATTCAAAGCGGATTGTCCACGCTGGGCTAGGGGAGCTGCAGGAGCTGGTAGGGGTTGGAGAGCCCAGGCCAGACCCTCCGCTGTGGAAAGCAGGACTGGACCATGCACCACAACTACAGAGGCTTGGGAGGAAGATGGCTAAATCCTTAGATACAGAGGGGCAGCTGAGATGCACGCTGGTACTTCCCGTCCCTCTTCTTCAACTCTGCAGGAGGGGCTGGCCCCCTCCCCCATTTCTCCTGAGAAAGAATAAAGAGAAACTAATTTTCCGTGGCGTGGAGCAGGACCCGTGGGGGAGCAAAATAGAAAGGGTTAAAAAAAAAAACTTGTTTATTAGCAATAATAATTTTTTTTTTCAAGTGGCGCTGGGTGTTGAGGGAAGGGAAGGGCTGTGGAGCGAGTCTGGAGCAGGAGGCGTCGAAATACGCAGTTAGGCGAGTTTAATGACCTTTTTGACAGAGACAAAGTGGTGCCGATACGGTAGATAAATAAACGGATCTGTCACCGGGCAGCGGCTAGGCTGTGTGTGAATTTATTTTTCTCATTTAAATAATTTGATCTATTCCATCATTCCAATCTCTCCCATTTGCCAGCTGTCTGGTAAAAGCATGGCCCCCAACATCTGAAAAGCAAATCTTTCATTTTCTTACAAATAGACTATGAGTCGGCCTCTATGTGGCCTTTTCATTTCCCGGTCTTTTCTTTCCCTCCCTATCCAGGCATAGGAGACTATGGCATTGTGTGGGGAGGTGAATATTGCAGCATGGCCAATCCTGCCGATTGCCGGGGGGGACTCCCTCCCACCTGAAATGGAGGCGACTGTGGCTGTGGAAGGAGCAAGAGGGGAGATTCCCAAGGATCTCCTCTCAAAAAGGGAAAGAGGTGTGCTGCTCTCGAGGGCACCCCCAAAGATCTGCCAGCAAATGGAGGTTACCATTTTTTTTTTGCCAGACTTTGGGCCTTCCTCATCCTCAAGCAGGAGTGGTTGGTTTCCCAAACAGCCACTGAAATATGTTGCCCAGGGGACCAGAGGGAAGGACATGCAGACCAGAGCCAGAGAAGCAGCAGCTGCCTCCTCTTGATAGAGAGTAACGGGCCCCAGTGGGCACCGGCAAGGAGGAAGTGCAGGAGGAGGGAGCAGAAGCGCCCCCTCCCCCAGGATAAAGCTGAAGGAGCCTCTTCGTTCAAGAGTAGACACCCCATCCCCATCACTTATCAGCTTCCACAGCTGGTTTAGTTGCTCCAAGGAACCAAAAAGTCCAGGCTGTTCACTAAGGAAGAAAATTCCAGTGTTCTGATAGGGAAATGGAAAGGGAATTGGCAGGATCTGAACTCAAGGCAAAGGATGCAAGGCTAAAAAGGCATCACCAGCAATGCCCAAGGATGGTTAGGGGCTGGGTAAGGGGGGGAGAGCCCGGATGCTAGGTCTGTATTGGTTATCCTGCAGGCAGCCTCTTGCCATGAGAGGGGCAGGGTGCAGGGAACAAGTGGCCTGGCGGGGAAACTGAAGAGCAGAGGGGTAGAGGTGTGACTCCAGGGAATGGGCAGATCTGCACCCCAGACCAGAACCTGGGAAAGGCCAGTGGGAGAGAGGGATGAAGGGTGGGGAGCAAGACGAGGAGGGGCAGCAGCCTCCAAAAATGCCAAGAAAGAGAGTGGCGCTGGAGAAGTGAATGGAGTAAGGCAGAGGAGCAATCTGAGGGTCCCAGGGCGTGAGAGTCACCCTGTGACAGGTGGCCCTGTCACCTGCAGCCCCCTCAGCACCCCCAGGGAAACAGCATCGGCGGGCCCTTGCTCCTGCTGCATCCCACGGTGGGCGGGAGTTAGCCAGCCTTGCGGAGGGAGGCTTTCCTCTGCTGCCACGTTGGCTGCGTTGGGAAAAGCCTCCAGCTGCAGAGGCAGTGGGGCTCGGTCCGCAGGCCTGGCCACCCAGCTGGAACCGTGGGGTCAAAGGGAAGCCGGCTTCCCCCAGCCGAGGACAGGGCCTTATTCTAGACCTAGCTGCAAGTCATTTTGTAACACAGAGGTCTCCCCAAGCTGACGGCAGCCTGCTCCCTCCCAGTCAGGGGAGGATGGGAGGCATTACGACAAAAATATTGGCAATGATAATAATGACCACTAGTACTTACTACATGTTTTCTGTGTTCCAGATGATGTACCACTCAGCACACCTTATATGCATCACTTCATCTAACCATCTCACAGCCCTCTGTGATAGGATCTGGGTGATTTTTGCATTTTACAGTTGAAGACTCCGAGCCTCAGAGAGGTTGAGAGGTCCAAAGTCACACAGCTAGTGTGTGACCCTTCTCCCCCTCCCTCTCCCTCCCTCCCTTCCTTCCTTCCTCCTTCCTCCTCACTCCTTCCTTCCTCCCTCTAATTTTATTGGTCATCACTGCCAGGCTCTTTGAGTGGGGAGCCAGGGTCCCCGTGCGAGCCTATCTGCATCCTAAGCTTGCAGGCCTGACCCTTGTCCTATCCCACCTGGGCTAAGCAGGGGACAGGCTCTAGCAGAAGATCCTCATCACCTCTGCTGGAGACCCACTGGGGCTTCTGGCTGCTTGTAGAAATGCTAAGGGTGGAATAGGATTTGTGTCCTTTACTAGAACAAACTGGGGAACTCCGTTGTCCCCAGCTCGTGAGGAGGAGCCCGCAGACCTCTCTCCCCGCCGCCGTCGTGCACCTCTCCGGGCTGCCTTGCCACCAGCAGGCAGCAGGGCTGGCACGATCTCAAGCTGCATCTCCGGGGATTGCGAGCCACCAATCCCGGCTTCTCGAATTGTTGGTAAACAAGTCTACCCACCCGCCAGGCCTCCGCTCCTCACTCCCCCCTCGAGGCAGTCGGAGCCGGATTTATGAGGCCTCCCAACCTCATTCAGACTAATGAAGCTTTTCATTCCAAAATAAAAGGGGCCACTGTCTGAAAGGACAAGTTCTCCCACATTTCATTAACATCCCCCAAAACGTCTGAGCTGACCCAAGTCACTGCCAGCGAGATTCCTGTCTCCCACCGGCTCACAGGTGGGGATGGGAGAGGAAGGAACCCTAGGCTGCTGGCCCCCTCCCAGCCCCTCCCGAAGCTCCTCCCCTGCTTCTGCCGGCTGGGAGGGGGCCCCCAGTGATGGCCAAGCCGGCTCATTTGGAAGAGTCCCCTGTGTGTGTGTTTTGTTTAGACTGATCCACTCCATCTTTCAGTCCCCTCACAATCACGGTGAGTGATGAGACCCTGGGCTCGAGTTACCGAGATTCATGATCTCTGCTTCCCCAGGAAACCACCGAACACAGGCATGTGGTTGCTGAGTGCAGATTCCTAGGACTTGAGTGCCCTCTGCTGAAGCCTGCCTACCTTCATCTCCCTTCAGACTGCCCGGCGGGCAGGCTGCTGGCGGGGGCTGGACGCTGAAGTGGCTCTCGCCACTCCCCTAAGTGGCAGCTATGCAGCAGCTCGGTGCCAGTGCGCCCTCAGAGGGCCCTGGTGAGAATGGGGGGAGAAACTACCGCGCGCCCATCTCACGCTGGAGGGCAGCCGGGACAAGAAGCTGCCAGCCCTCGCCTGATCTTTGTCACCTGCCTGAGCAGGAGGGAGGGGCGGGAGAGGCCTTCCTCATACCCACTCTTTGCTTAACAGCACCCTCTCCTCAGCAAAGTTCATCCATGCCAACCACAAGAGCTGAGCCTTGGCCCTTCTCAGGACACTGGGACCTGCCTCTTCACCCAGGGACGGGGACCCTTTCATCATCCTGGGGCCTTTGTCCCTCCTCCCTGTCCCAAGAAGGAAGAAGCACAGCAGAGGCCGGCTGCCACCTGAGCAAGCCCTGTGACGGTTGCATCACCTTAAATTTTTGTCAACAGTCAAGCAAGTTCATTCCCACTGAAGTCAATTACTGTGTTTATTGTCAGCTTAACCCGCTGCTGCGAGTTATTTCTCAGCAGTGAGGGGGACAGGTAGACAAGCCACCAGAGGTCTGTTATTTTCCTGACATCTGCGTTTCAATAGTTTGGGTGCAGTTCTGGTGGAGAAGTAAATGCTAAGGCAATCCTGTTTGTATCTATACATAATGGAACAGTCTCCAATGGTTCGGAAGCCGAGGGGGTTCTGCTGCTGCAGGGAGAGGGGAGGAGGGGAGAACTGCCCGTGAAACCATCACCTCCCGGGTCCGGTCCGTGGGCCCCAGTACCAAGGGTGGGGGTGAGAGTCACTTGCTCACTCACTGGAGTCATTCAGTCATTTCCTGATTAATTTATTCATGGGATCCCTCGGTCATTCACTAGACATACCTGCAGCCACACTAATTCATGCATTTGTTCATAGGGTCATGCACTCAGTCATTCACTCTTTATTGATTCATTTACTCAGTCCCTTACCCATTCCTCCTCTCATGCATTCATTCAGTCATTCCTAATTCATTCAACCACCTAATGACTCTTTCACTCATTCATCCATCTATTCAATCTTTTGCTTAATTATTTGCTCACCTATTCCCTCACTCATTTGCTCATTCATCCCTCACTCATTCATTCGCTCACACTTACCCACTCACTTATTCATTCATTCATTTACTTAGTCATCTACCCTTCCATCAGTCACTCACCCAGTCATGTACTCAGCCCTTTGCTCAATCACCCACTCACTCAAAGACTCACACATTCATCCACTCACTCACTCACTCATTAACTCTGCCATTCATGCGCTGCCTCCCCACCCAGACTGGACAGACACTGCCTGCTTCTCTCGCCCTCAGCCTTCAGCCTGAGCATCAGATACCATCCAACCTCATGGCACAGACCAGGGCACCCCAGCACTGCACTGAGCTCCCCAGTCAGCCACCCAGGCTTCATGGCCCCTTCAGAGCACCCAGCTCTCATATCATCTGCTTTATCATGAAATTCAGCAACCTTCAGGATTCAGCTGACCTACCTGACCCTGGAGATGGTCTGGGCATTTGACTTGCTAGCAAAGACCAAGGCCCAGAAAGCCCCAGAGCCAGGGTCTAATGATGGATGTCATATTAGAGGTGCCCCATGATACTACCACACCGAGCCAGAAGCCACACTGGCTTCCAGTCACATGATCTCTTTGTCCTTGAAACAACCAAAAGATGAAGAAATGGGCTTAGAGGAACCAAATAACTTGCCCACAGAGAACTAGCTGGGGTTGGGGGTGGGGCAGAAGCAGGGATGTACTTGGCTCAGAGTGATGGGGTGGGGGGATAGATGAGCAATTGAATGATGGGAGACTAAGTGAATGCATGAATGAATAGGTGAGAGAAAACAGATGAATGAACAAGTGAATGAATGAATGAACGAATGACCCGTGCCCAACAAATAAGCGGCAAAACTGAGCTTCTGACTCAAGTTTCTGACTCCAAGTCCAGTGCTCTCTCAGCTGCTTGACACCCTGCTCCCACACCCTGACTTTATAGGGTGTAGTAAGAGGCAGGGGTTAGAGGGGGAGGTGGGACAAAAGTAGAGCATAAGTCGGGCAACGGTAGATTTTTCTGGAGAAGTACTTCCTTTGGAGGCTGTGGCAAGCAGTTCTGTCTGCACCAGTCCCCCCGCGGGCAGGAAGCTGCCATCATCCCTCCTCAGAGAGCGAGAGACAGAGTGAAATGCGAAAATCCAATCACTGAGCGGTAAGAAAATAAACAAGTGAACTTCTCCAAGTTTGCCAGACTTCCCTGCCCGAGGCCAGCTTAATTAAAGTTGATGTAGAATTTTAAAGTGGGAAAATAATTAGGGCAAGTGGTAGAAAAGAGAAAGGAAAGAAAACATTGTTTTGTTTTGTGTTTTGCTCGCTCTTAATTATGCCACAGACTGTCTCTCCCGTGGATACCATCCCAAGTCTGCCCTCCGCCAAGATTCCAGCAGGTGGTACGCTGTGTGAGCGGCGCGGGCACACCTGTGCCTCTCTGGCACGCAGGTATGGCGCTTCTCTGCCCGCAAGACAGGCGAGGCGGCAGGCAGCCAGGCTGGGAGTGGAGAGGACCACGTGCCCTCGACACTCAGGTGGAGGACCCGGGGGGAGATGGGGACAGCAGGCTGTTGGGAAGAGATGCTGCCTCCCTGCCCCAGGGCCAGAGGGCACTGGGTCCCTGACTCACTATGACATCAGACCTGGGCTCTGATTGGGACAGTCTCAGTCAGCCCCCACCTCATGACACAGTGGATCCCCGGTGATATAGCCCCTATCCTGCCTGTTTCTAGGAAGAGATTTTCCTCCAGCAACTGTCAAATGTGGAAGGAAGTACTGGTGTTTGTGCCCAGAACGGGGCTGGGGGTGGCCAAATTTCCAGCTGCACCAGGTGCTAGAAATCCAGCTCATCCCACACCCAAGCATTCAAATGTGCTTTGCTTTCTTGCTGCTCTTCCTTCTGGTGCCTTGTCCACAGCAATGAGGGCACAGAGAGGGTGAGCACCAGCCTCTGGGAGCTGGTCAGAGGCAGCCTGGAGCGAGGAAAGCTACAGATTCCTCTGGGGGAAGGAGAAGGGGCAGATTCCTCAAGATTTCATTGAACGGGGTTGGGCAGGCGTGCATGAGAGCACACATGTCCCTGGTGCTTTACACACAAACACTCGAGTACAGGAAGATGCCTATGCTACTACACACACACACACACACACACACACACACACACACACACACAGAGCTACGAGCATCCACGTAGGACTAATGAAAGTGGGAACTCTGGAGCCAGGCAGCTGGCTTCACATCTACCCTGTCTCTTACCTAATTTTCTGTGCCTCTGTTTCCTATCTGTTACATGGGGATAATATAGTACCTGCCCTGCAGGGTTGTTGTGAGGATTAAATGAGTTAATACATGTAATGTGCTTAAAATTGTGCCCAGCACATGGTCAGGGCGTGTTGTACTTAGTGATTAGCTCTCTCTGCTTCATGGACGTGTCGGGCTCCTGAGTCAACCCTGGGGAAAAAATCTCTTTCCTGCAAGCCTGCCGTACACGTGCATACTCCTTACTCCAGGCCCTCCAGGGTTCACTGGATGTGTGTGAATGGGGTAGGGAGGAGCTCAGAGGAATGATGCATGTCAAGCCACCCCTCTACTCCCCTCCCGCACACACCCACATGATGAGGACTGCACCCACAGAAGCTGTGGAGTTGCTGAGTGTGTGTGTGTGTGTGGGGTCTCTTTGTTCATGCAGTGGGCAGGCTGGCTGCCAGGGGGGAAGGGAAGCCTAGGGCTTGAACCCCAAACCTGCTATCAGGTTTGGAAAATTCTCCAGGCTCCCTCCTCCCCATCGAGCCCCCACCCCTACCCACTTGGGCTTCCTCCTGGTCCTGTCCTTGGTGATGTGCCTGACCCCTCTCTGCATCTCAGCCCAGGATCTTCTCATCCCCAAGGGCACTTCCCAGCCTCTAGCCTGAGACTTAGTTCAGGAGATTCCATTTAGAAAGAGAACATGCCCTTCCCACCCCATCCAGAGCAGGAAGACTTCAGAAACCTCAGGGAGGTCCCAAGACTCAGAGGCCTAGTTTCCTAGCTGCAAATGCTGTTGTGTCTCCCAGAGGACAGAGGGAAGGCAGCTGCGGACGGCAGCAGGGAAAGGAGGCTTGGGTGGGAGCCCTGGACTGGGGATGGAGGAGGCCAGGCTGCAGGAGCCAGACCCAGCTCTGTGTTATCTCTGAGGCAGCAGGAAGATGGAGCGTTGGGGAAGCAGGTTCTGCCAATCAGTTAATCCCAGGCTCCCCTCTTCCACCTGGGTTGCATTGGGTTGCATAAACAGGACAGGTGCCAGTGGCCACAGCCTCATTTCTCTGATTTGGCTTCATTTCATTCTATTGACTCAGCTGGCTGAGTCCCTTTGCTTTCAAGCATGTGTGTACGTCCCTTCCAAGCACCAGGATGTCAGAGACACTTAGAGAAGCCCAAAGCTCTGAATGGCTTGAGGACAGATGAGAACCAGGGGATGGGGACAGAGAACAAAATTCTGATTCCTGTTCTTCAGGGATACGGGGGACTCTGACATGGCCCTCTGGCTCTCCCTGCCAAGTGCAGGAGGTTCCCTACACATCAGGTCAGAGGACTGGGGCCTTGGATGGTGGCCTTAGTGCCTGGGGAAGAGAGAAGCATGACAGCAGCTAGGATGGGGCCCTGGGTGGCTGTTTACACAACTCTCCTGGGTGCCCCTGAGAGAGCAAATGTGTGGGATGTGCCCCAGGGGGTCAGGAGCCCTTAGCTAGAAGATTATCATCTTCCTGATTCTTGCTCGTGTGACCAGAGACCAGGAAAGAAGGGCAGGGGTATGGACAAGAATTCCACAGCCCATGGTGGGGAGTTGAGGGCCGGGCCTGCATCTGCACACATACCATTGAGCAAAAAATAGAAACTGTTTTCCAGATAATTCAAGGGAAAGCACTTTATACCAATCACACTTCAAGCTAGTTGCAAATATCTGCACAGCTGTTTCCCTCATCCATCTTTTTGTTCTTTTGCAACAATCGTTACTGGAGATCCACTGTCACGGGGAGACAAGAAGGGCTGAGGTGACATGGGAGGGCCGCAGGGTCACAGGTGGAGTCCGTGGGGATAAACAGTGGAGGTCAAGGGGCACAGGTAGTGATGAGGAGATGCAGGTAGGGAGTGTGGGGTGACAGAAAAGGACAAAAGGAATACGTGGAGAATTTGAGGGGTCATGTGAGAACTTGAGAATCCACAGCGGGGACAAAGGGACAAACTAGGGTTGTCCAAAGAAGGAGCTCTTGGGACCCACAGGTAGGAGCTGTGGTGACCCAGGGAAGAGCAGAGGGGACAAAGCTGGGGGCTTGGGAGGAGGATCTTCCCCTCTAAGCAGCTCCCAGCCTTGAAGAGGAGAAGAAGCACAGATGAAGGCTGTCAGGAGGAGAAGAGGTGGGAAGGAGGAGGGGGGAGGGGGAGGAGATGAAGAAATATCTTAGCAGGAGTAGCTTCTGAGCCACTAGGAGTGGAAGACCAAGCTTAGCATCTGCTTCTGAGAAGATGTTTGCAAAGCCAGATACCTGGGGTCCCACCTAGGTTCTGAAGTGCCATCCACACCCCACACAGAAAGGAAGCCCGGGGCGGTGCATGCACAGGGCACCTACTGTGTGCTAGGTGACCACGTAGTCTGTGCCCCCCTGTCTACATGACTTTGAGGAGCTCTCAGGACTCCTGGAGAGCCAGGCCTGGAAACAGCGCACTCTACGGATGGGGCCAAGCGCTGTAATAGCAGGCGGGTGGAGCCGGCGCAGTGGGAGCCCCAAGGAGGGAGAGCCCTCAGCGAAATCCAATGGCTTCCTTGATAAAGATGAGAGAGCAGTTTAAGCCCAGCGAAGCAGCCTCAAATCCAGGTGAGCACTGCACAAGCTGCTGCAGGATTTATCCTCATCGCTGTCCTTCTTTCCGCTCACCTCATGCACCAGCCCTGCGGAGTCAGGCTCTGAGCTCCCCGCCCCAGCCTGCCCCGACCTCCAAGGCTGACCTGTCTTACGGAATCACCTGGGGGATTTTTTTTTAATGGCTTTATTGAGGTTCATTTACACACCATAAAGTTCATCTGTTTTAAGTGTACAATTTGATGATTTGTAGTAAATTCACCGAGTTGTACAGCCATCGCCACGATCCAGTTTTAGAATATTTTCATCCTCCCAAAAATATTCCTCCTGATCTGGGGGACTTTGACTCAGTGATTCTGGGGCGGACCTGTGAATATGTATTTGAACAAGTTTCCTGGGGCATTCTGGGACTGTGGTGGTGTTTGGGGACCTACCAAGTCTAAACCATTGTTGGAGGGATCTTTCCAAAGTGCAACACGCGGAAAGGAAGCTGATCTTCTGCTCAAACCCTCCCCATGGCTCAGGGAGAAGTGTGTCAGGTGGAGGGGTGATAAGAAGTCAGTAGTAATCAGACACATTTATTGGTTCTTGCTATGTGCCAGGCACCACTCTGGGCACTTTACAGGTTTTCACTCTTTTAATCCACACAACTACCCTATAAGGTAGGTACCATTATTCATTGTGCTCTGCCGTTGAGGAAACTGAGTGAAACACAGCTAGGAAGTGGTGGAGCCAGGTTTTGAATCCAGGCCACCTTCTCCAGTTCTCTTAACCACTAGACCACATCACACTTCACGTGCTGTGCGCTATTTTCCTCTCTTCTGCTACCTCCGTGGCTCCCTTCCCCTCCCCCACTTGCCTCACCCCTCTCCTCTTCAGCCCAAACAGGCCATCTCCTCTTTCATGCCTTCGAGTCTTTGCACAAGCTTTCCTAACACCTAGATTTTCCTGTGCCCTTTTCTCCATTGGGAATTCCTAGCTAGGCTTCAAAACCCAACTTCCATGTCAGCTCCTTTGTGAGCCTTTCTAGAACTCCCCCAGACAGAGTTAACTGTTCCCATTCCTGTGTTTTTCCTGCACTTTGCACACATCTCGATTAAGGAGTAGTTCTCTTCATGCTGCATTTCATGCTGTGTCCCAATCTGTCTCCCCAACTTGACTATGAACTTCTCTAGATTGGGGGGGGGGGTGCGTGGTAAGTGCTTTATCTCCACCCCCCACTACAGTGCCTGGTGTATATAATAGGCTTGTTGATCAGCAATGGTTCAGCCAGGATGGGGAGGGTGGGGGGCTGGGGTACTGCCCTCCCATCTCATTTTAGCCCCCGGCCCCAAAGGGTCCTCTCCCAGGGTATCGGTCCCTCCTCTCACTGGGTCACAGCTGCCACTTTTAAAACTGCAAAGGACAACAGGTCTCAAACTGCAGGCAATGTTGTTTATTCTCCTCTACATCCTGGACACTACCAAACGGCCCGTTACATAAACATTCAGTAAACACTTGTAGGAATGAGCCAGTGCGTGAGTGAGTGAGGCCCCATCCTCTGTGTTCCCTGACAAGGACTCTGTCTGGCTCACGTCCTCTTTCCACTTGAAGACGCCTGGATCTTTCCTAAATCCACTTATGCAAGAGGTTAATTCAAGTGCTTTCCAGCTTAGCAAGCAATAAACAACTTGGTGTTGCCGCAAGTTGTTCTGCGTGTCATATTTATGGATCGGAAGGGGGGCGGGGGCGGCGATCGTTATTAAGTTACCGGGAATGTTACTTGCCCTTCCTTAATTACTTTCTTCCCTTTAATTAGATGTTGGGGGGAGGGCTGTCCCAGGGAGGGGGACCGAAAGTCACTGCAGAGAAGAAAGGTATTGGTGGCATCCTGCTATCTGATAGGACGGCAGGCATCGGCTGGAGTCAGGTGGAGGAGGAGGAGGGGGCCATTCCCTCTCTCGAGGCCCCTGTGAGAGGGGAATTCTGAGAGCTTTGTTCACTCCCTGCCATCTCCGTGGTCCTTCTCTCCAGGAACCCTGTTTTCCCACCCTATGCTTTCCCTCCCAGTTTCTCTCTTTCCACGTGCTGGGAGCTGATCCAGCCTCCTGCCTGCTGTACATGCCTCTCTCCTTCCTGAATCCTCTCAAAGGTCACAGGGTAAGCTACTGTCTGGGACACACAGCCCCTTTTGCAGTGGTGTAGCCTGGGGACCCTGGACACCTGTTCCCTTAGCCTGGCAGGCCAGAAGCTTGAGGACAGTGCCTTCTCCCCAGCAGGGGTCCATCTCTATGCCCCCATCCTCTCTGGAGCATCCCTAAATCCCTTGCCTAGAGACATCCAAACCAAGTAATAACGTGTGCAGGCAGGTGCTTGATTGACCCATTGATCTGCAGTGGTCCCCACTGACCCCATTGACCCCACTGATCAGCAGTGGTCCAGCCTGGTGACTCTGGGAGGCACTAACTACTATCCTTGGTGAGTGGCCAGCCCGTCGTGCACAGTGAGGAAGCAGTAGCAGCAAGCGTGTGATGTCCTCGAATCTTTCCCTGGCACCAATGCAATCTGAGTTGCAGCAGAGTTTCTGCAAACTGAGAGCATGAGCCGCTGCTTCCCAGGATGGACCAGAAGCCACAGGGGCAGCCAACACAGCTGCTCTGGCAGCATCAGGCATCTGACAGTGGGGAGGGTTCCTGCAGGACCCAGTTGATGGGTGCCCGGCGGGGCCCAGCATCCCTCACACAGGCTGCCTGCCGGTGCCAAGTCTCTTCCTCCTCTCCTCAGTGCCTGTGGGGAGACGCGCTCCAAACCCAGCCCATCTGCTGCATTTTCCCGAGACTCCCGAGATGATCCAATTCCGCACACCAGATGGGAAATAGCATGTACATTTTGGATGGTGATTAGTGTTTTTGTTTTTTTCCCCAAACGCTCGCATTAATGGAGCTCCTTCCTGAAAGTAAATTGGAGAGACTTCAGTTTGATGGAGTCCCGTTGACCTCCACTTCCCTGCCCCCGACAAAAGCAAGTGTGAATTTCCCAGGGTCTGGGTGCAGCGGCCTCGCCCCACCTCAGCCCATCTGCCATGGCCAGGGCCTCACGCTCTGCAGAAAAAAGCTGCACAGAGGACAGGTCTGCCGGGCTCTGCAGAGCCTGGTGATTTCCAGGGCAAATAATTCCAGGTGAGGTGTCCCTCAGCGATGGAGGGACAGGGCCAGCCAGACATCCTTGTAAACATTATTACACACCCATGAGCTCTGACTGAGCAAGGGAGTTAGGATTTGACCACTGAATCTGGACTTTCCTCAAGTATTCTGACTTGAGGGGAAGTTCATATATGATGCCAAATTCTTAAGGGCTAGAACTTGGGTCTTTCTATGCATTTGCACCCACACATGGTACGTGGCTGTATCAACAAATGCTTGCTTGCTGAATGAGTGAATGAATGAGAAAAATAAAAGTTTTTCAGTGTATGCAGTTCTATGCAACACTCATTTTCCTTCATATTTGCAAATTTGCGCACACAAACACATGCACACTCCTTCTCCCCCCAAACCAAGGAACTTTAAGAAAATACATATTTTATATAATGCTATACATATCTATACAATATATAGAAAACATATATATATATAAAACATATATATTACATAAAAGACACTTTGCAGTACTTTTACATGTTGTTTTGCTCCGTTTTCATCATACCTCTATGAAAACCATGTTGTGGCTCAGAGAGGTCGAGTAGCATGGCCAGGGGCCCACAGGCAGCAAGCATCAGAGGGAAGAGTTGAGTTAAGGCATAGTTGGCTTCCAAGACATGGGAGCAACCTAAGTGTCCACTGACAGAGGAATGGATAAAGAAGATGTGGTACATGTATACAATGGAATACTACTCAGCCATACAAAAAGAATGAAATAATGCCATTTGCAGCAACAGGAAGGACCTAGAGATTATCGTACTAAGTAAGTCAGACAGAGAAAGGCAAATATCATATGATATCACATATCATATTATATGCGGAATCTAAGATAAATGATACAAACGTACTTATTTACAAAACAGAAACAGACTCACAGACAAAGAAAACAAACTTATGGTTACCAAAGGGGAAGGGGGAGAGGGATAAATTAGGAGTCTGGGATTAACAGATATACACTACTATATATTAAATAGATAAACAACAAGGACCTACTGTATAGTGCTGTATACTGTATAATATCTTCTAATAACCTATAATGGAAAAGAATCTGAAAATTCTTATATATATGTACATATATATGTATATAACTGGATCACTTTGCTATACACCTGAAACTAACATTGTAAATCAGCATTTACTAACATTGTAAATCAATTATACTTCAATTAAAAAAAAAGAAAGAAAAGATACAGTTGGCTCCAAAGGCCACAGGAACCCAGTCACAGGTTTGCAATGGGAAGTGATATGATCTGGCTCATGCTTTTAAAAAGAACTCCGCTCCTCTGAATTGGGTGTATTAGGGCCAGAGAGCCTGGATGCGGGGAGACCAAGTAAAGACTGGTGAGTGGAACAGGTGTGTGGTGGTAAGAGCTTGGCCTAGGATGGCGGCGGTGAAATAGAGAAGGTCATGTTTCACAGGAAGGAGCCACCGGCCTCTGTAGTGTGAGATGGGAGAGATGAAGGAGGCTGGGAGGGCAGCGGTGCCCGTCTCAGGCATAGTTAGGGCTGGAGGGAGACCTGGTTTGGGGAAAAGGGTGATAAGGGACAATTTGGGACCATTGGGTTCGAGATGCACACAGATTATCAATTGGAAATGAGCTTGGAAAAGAGGTCAGAGGTTGGAGATACAGATTTGGGAGTTTTATCCTCATGAGGGAAGAAAAGAAGCTATGAACAAGAGTGATATCCCCTACAGTGTGTAGACTCAAGAGAGAAGCCCAAGAGCAGTGCCCAGGAGGCCCTGCTACCCAGGAGGGGAAAGGAGTTGGGAGGAGGGTGGGCTGAGAATGCACACACACATGCAAACATGTGTGTTGTACACGCACATCAACATGCTCACATATGCAAATACGTATGCATATATTCAAATACATATATACATATATACACACACACACATGCACATACATCTTGAGAAATGTGCACTGACTTATATAAGCAGATGTGACCAGAGGAGGGTTGGGGCAGAATCTCTCACACAGGGATGAGAAGAATCTCGCTGGTAAAGTGGGGGAAGGAGGCTCTTGGCTCCTCTGCTCCTGGTACCTGAGCGGAAAAAGATGAGAGTGAGGGAGCTTCAACCAAACAGTGACTCCCAGCAAGCTCATCTTTCTCCGGGGTCTGCACGCATCTCTCCTGCAGTCCCCCTACCTCCACCACCCCGGGTCTGGGACGAAGGGCCCAGACCAGCTACGCCACAGGACTGCACCTCCTGGCACCTTGCTCTCTTGGAAGGCGCATGTCTCCGTGTACCTGTAGCTGGGACACTTCAGTGTGGAGGTGCAGACTGGCAAGCTGGGCACCCCTCCAACCCCACCGTACAGGTGGCTGTGGCTTTGCTCACACACAGGATAGTGGAAGGAGAAGGCTGCTATTTGGAATGGAAACTCTGTGACCTCGGTCTGACCAGGTCAGCCTCGACCTGGTAGCTTCATCCATCTGTGCCCAGGTCTCCAAGACACAGGAAAATCAGCCTCCCAGCTGCCCAGTCCCTCTTCTCAGAAGGCCCACTCATGCGTTCCCAATGGTCTCTGACACAGGTGCAAACAAAGTTAATGTCCTTTGCTCTAGGCCCCGGAAAACTGACCTGGGAGATAGTCAACAGACAAAGGCAGTTAGAGGCAGGAAGGGTGGGGTGGCTCCAGTGCTTTCCGAGTGGGCAAGGGCCCTGGGGCTGAAGCGTCAGATGCCTCAGACCCCATCATTGGGTCTTTCCTCTGCCTTCAAGGCAATGAGTCAGGGAGGCAAAGATGAAAGTCCTCAGAAATGCATCACCTTGAGTCCTTTTTGGCATTGCCAAGTCTGGTTAGGGCGCTTCTTCCTCAATGTATCAGTTCCACTCTTTCTCACAAGGAAAAGAACATTTCTCAATATTGGAGTGGGGTTTTCCTAGAAAGAATATTCAGAACGCTCTCAGCTATCTCAGACAGGCTGAATCTCTGGTCTAGAATTTAACATGGACCAAGCGGCTTAAAAATCTCATTAAGTGTGTAAGTATGTACATAACCTGCCAGTCTCATAACAATCCTGTGTAAGAAGTAGAAGAGGTATGAGTTTCTATTCTGCAGATGAGGAAACGGAGGGTCCGAGAAGGTCATGAGGTTAGTAAGTAACAGGGAACAGTAACTGGTCTGTGTTCTGGCCGAACTCTGGCAGATCTGGTTGGAATCCCAGCTTTGCCTCTTAGCTGTAGGATGTCAAGCAAGTTACTTGATCTCAGTTTCCTAATCCGTAGAATGGGACAATAATACCCACTTGAGTATTTGTTGTGAGAACTGGAGGATGTAAGGTGCACCCTGCACATGGCACAGTGCCAGGAGGGTGGGAGCACGCAGCGAATCTTAGCTCTTAGCTGGGACTTGAATCCAGGTCTCTCGACTTCAGGTCTGTGCTCTTCCTCTATGACGCTCTAGCATTCTGTGATGTAGCAGCTCCCAAGCAGACCCCCGAGGATCTTTAGCTGGGTTTGGAAGTAGCTGTCCTGCCACCTTCACCCAGGCATAGGATCAGAACCCAGCCCACTGCGCCTGCATGTGTAGACATGGGTGCATGCGTGTGTGTGCCCAGCAGTCCAAGCTACTGTCATCTGAGTTCTGCATGTTCATTTCACTAATGGGAAATCACAGAGCGGCCGGGAAAGGGAGCTGCAAAGCCCACAGTGCCTTTCCATTAAAGTTAACGCCAGGCTTATGAATACCAGATGAATGCGCCACTGCACAGACCAGACACTCAGGCGAAAGTGGGCCTGCGTTTCATCAGGAGAGCAATTCCTACCCGGGAGGCTGGGAAAAGGCCCCTTTCCGCTCAACTCATCTCCACCCATCCCCTCCCCCTCGGGGTTCTCTTTGGGGTCGCTGATAGTCATCTGGGTCGTCTGGGAGACTGTTTGAACCCAGAATCCCGCAGGCACTTCATGTGGCTGTCTTTCTGGCGCCGCGTGCCTGTTCTCTCTCCCCTCCCCCTCCTCCTCCCCACCAGTGCCTGCCTAATTACAGGGAGGGGCTGGGGCTTGCCAGCGAACCCAGGTCTGGCTTCTTAGCAGCCTGACTGTTCCAGTCCCACCTCTGCAGAAGCTCCAGTGCCTATACAGAAACTGTGTCTCTGGGAGGCCCTCAATCATGGGCTTCCAGCCAGGCTGGGTGGCCTGAACAGGGAGGGACCCTAGGCTGGGGAGGAGAGGGTAAGGAGAGACTGCGCGGCTGGCTCTGAAAGGCTGCCGTGATGCATGCCACCGAGAGCCGAGTCCTATCCTGGAAATAAAGAACATTTTTGGAACAGGAGGTGCTGGGGGTAGGAGGCTGGAAGAGAAGCTGCACGGCCCACAAACCTGTCAGTAGGACATCAAGCAGCAGGGCCCGAGCTCTTCTCACCCAGAGACCTTCTCTCTAAACACCTGGAAGAGCCTCTGCTGTCTCACCATGTCTGCATATTTTTCTTCCTGGTCATTAAAATGCAAATAACCCCAAGAATGGAATCCAGTTAAGTCTCCGGTGCTTATAAAAGGATCACATCATTTCCTGAAAGCAGGATGGTTTGGGGCAAGGCAGACAAGAGCACAGGGTTGCCATCCAATGGGAAGAAGGGTAGGGGCCCGGGGAAGGGGCAGGGGGCATGTCCAGGACCCCGTGGTCCATCCTGTTCCTACTGTCAATGCCCTGAGCCAGGAAGAGACCTGGGTTCTGATTCAGAGGTGGGATGCCTCCCAGACACACACAGAACCTGTCCTCTGGGTATCAGGCTCCTCCCCCTCCTAACTTCCTTTGAACTCACACCTGTAAGGGGCTGGTTGTGTAAAAAGTCTACTTTCCCTCTTAACCTCTCCATGCATCCATCTAACCATCCATTCATCCACTCATATATTCAGTAAATCAATATTGAGTACCTATGATGTGGCAGCTGTAAATACAAAGGTGAACTAAATCGGTTCATATGGCCCCTGGCCTCAGGGAGCGTGCAGTCTAGTGAGGAGGTTAGACATGAACAAATAATCACCTAAATAAATTAGTCATTACAAAGAGTGAGAAGTGCGCTCTAAAGGAACGTCACTCAGTTCTCTGAGAACGATAACAGGGCTCTTGAATTGAATACAACACCTGGGTGGCCTGGCAGGGCCATGAGCAGGACTGTCACCTCCCTTTTCCTAAACAGTATGTTTCTAATCATGCAGCCCAGGGTTTTAGGAGCCATCCACTCCCTCTTACTCCCACTACCCCTGGGAAGATGGCTGTGACACTGGCTGTGAATCAGAATGCAAATAGTTCCAGAGGAAGGGCCTGGGACTGGAGCTAGGAGCTGGGGGATGAAGGGGCAGGATCAGCCAGGAGCTGGCTGACAGCAGCAGTGTGGGGGCTACGGCAATGCCAGCAAAGAGCCCAGATGAACATCAGATCAGGGGCTGGCATGGAGGTGGGGAGATGGCATCAGGAATTTGGAACTGGGGGGAAGCACTTGAGTGAAGGTGGCTGGCATTGGAGGAGAGGGCGGGGCAAATCCAGGATGAGAAACAGCTGCCTCCACCCCCCACCTCCCACCCCAGGCATCAGCAGTTCCTCCATAAGGGTCATGAGGATATGTTGCTGGGTGAACCAAAGGCTGGGGAGGGGAACAATGGCTTTCTTGGTTGTCCATCGCTCTCCCTGCTCTACATGGAGAGGTCCTGCCCTTCTTCCCCAGGGGTGAGGGGAAGTGAGGGCTGTTCATCCTATTCCACAGAAGGAGAAATTAAGGCTCAAAGAGGTCTGTAAGCAAATGGTGGAGACAGGACAGGCTGGGCCTCCCACCACCCAGCGGAGGCATCAAGCATGAGGCAACCATGGTTCCTGGTCTCAGGTAAGGCTGGGGAAGGATGGAGAGATGGCCCTGGCTGCCTGGCCTGCTGGGCCAGTGATACTCAGCATTCTTGGCCCAACATGAAGCTTCTAGATGTGATGGAAGGAGATGATCCACAGTGGCCAGGAGGTTTGGGGAAACACCTGTAGTCAGTGAGCCCTACTTTTCCAAGGGAAAGGAGAGAGCAAGGGAGGAGGATTCTCTGTGCTTGCCAAAGTTGTTGTTTCTTCCTGGTCCACCCTCAGCATCCAGCCACACCCATCCAGCCCAGTGTCAGCTACAGGAAATCTCTCCAGCAATTAACTAGCTGGGTTGAGCCAAGTAGAGTCTACACCACTAGAAATCATTGAGTTCAATTTCCCACCATATGTTTGGGGAAGTGCTGCCCAGAGAGGCAAAGAGGCTTCGCTAAGGTCACACAGCATATCCATTACAGAGTTGGGGCTGGGAAACTTGCATCATCTGGGTGTTTTGTTGCCTCCCCATCCCCTGCCGCCCTGCCAGAGTCCATCGTGAGCACTCTGATCTTTGTCATTGCTTTGCTGCCAAGGCCTTTGTCAGACTCTCCCTCAGCCCAGCCTAGTCCTGGGAAGCGTCCAGGAAATAATCAATAACATTTACTAGTAAAAAAATATGAACAACCGTAATCACAATAAACGGCTACTATTTATTGAGCACCTACAATGTGCCAGGTCTTGGCTAAGTGCTTTACATACATCCTTTTAAGTAACACTTTCTTAAATGTGTCTGTGTGGTAGGTCCTATTATATCCTCATTTTACAAACACAGCACAGAGAGATTATATGATTTATAGCTATTTCCTAATAGTTATCATTCATGATAATAGTGATACTGGTTAATGTTTATTAAGCATACTACAGGCTAAGCATGTGGACTACTGCTTTACCTGGATCATCTTGTAATTCTTTTAGGTCGATACAATTACTATTCCCATGATGAGGAGGAAACTGCAGGTTGGAGAACTAAGGTTACTTTCCCGGGATCACACAGTCTTCTAAGTAAGAAATTAAGGTTTATCTGATTCCAAAACCCTTGGCTTTGCATTCATATCCCAGGTTTCATAGTATCTGATCAATTTTCTAGAGAAAAGATGAAGAGCCTGCATCAGTTTTTTGAAGTGGTCCACGACCCAAAACGGGTTGAAGTCCCCTGTGCTCTGCCAACATGCATAGGGCTGCTCCCGTGGGTTCCTGTAGCCAAGTGGCCACATGCCAAGAATCTTGGAGGACTATTCCCCACAAGGGAATTGCCAAGCTCTATCCCACCTGTCTCTGGGGCACCTAACACCCAGGGGCAGCTACAGAGTTTTATCCACCCAACTTAGATATCTGTGTTGTGAAGACACTTGTCCCTCCACATTCTTGATTATAGTAAGAGGCACTTTAGTTTCTGAACTCCTGCAAGTCCTAACCTAGACTCTTGGCCCCTAAGACTGCCAATGCCAGGAAGACGTATAACTTAATCAATAGTAAGCTATGCCCTGGCTAACGAGTCCGAAAACTCGAGAAGCCACGCTTCTGCATCGGAGCATTCATAACTTCTCCATCCCAATGAATGACTCAAGTGATCGGCAAATTCCGTTTTCTTCTGAGTGATCATTGGCGAGTGTGTCACAGGAGCCAGCACCTGACCAACGCCACCCTCCTGGTAATAGCTCATGATTGCCTGAAAGTGCAGCTGACGGAGGGAGCGAGGCTGTACAAGACAACCGACTGTTCATAATTGTCGACCAAATTGCATCCACGGTATTGAGCTTAAAAAATGGACCAGAAGGAGCGTCTCTTATTGATCCCTTCAGGCTACAAACAAGATGCGACTGCTCCTCAGAACCAGAGACTGGGTCTGCATTGATTTTTATTCTTTTTTTTCCTTTGAATAACCTAAGGTGGAATTTAAGGGCTGATTTTTAACCTGAAATTTCTCAAGGCTTTGCTCTTCTGGAGGTGGTCAGGGAGGGGCTGTCAGAGAAGTCAACCGTTCTGAGATGTGCCCACACAAGGTGAGAAGTGGCTTCCTCACCGGATGGTGGCAAAGGCTGTCCACTCCCTCTGACTTTCGCAGTGACCCCCACCCAACCTCCTGCATCTCCAGTTCCAGGACCTCTCTGCCATGTTGAAAATCCTCCCCAAACCCCAAACTCAAGGGACTCATGGGCCAATAAGTGGCCTGTCACACAGCTGGTGCTCAACTAATATCTTGTCATTGAATGTCCAATCAAAACTGAAAAGCTGTCGACCCTCCCAGCGTGTCCACATTTCCAGATGTTTGGTGATACAGAGACTAGGGCTTTGTCACATCGGGAAAAATGGTAACAGAGATACCTAACAATCACTCACATTTGAAGACTACGATTTTATTTTATTCTCTCAAGAGTCCTATAAAGTAGGAGCTATCATCTCCCCATTTTACAGTTGAGGAAACTGAGGTCCGGAGAGGTGAAGTCATGTGTCCAAGGCTGGAAAACACATTAATGGGACCCAAATTGGCAGGTATCTGACATCTGACCATTTTCCAGGCAGAAAGGCAGAGGAGCTCTCCAAAACAGGAAGGGTTGAGACCAAAGTTGAATAGCCTACTGTGTGCCCAGCATGTGCTGGCCACTCTCCCCTACTAGCCCATGCAGTTCTCACGGTCACCTTCTGAAGCAGCTGTTATTACTTCTGTGTTATCGATGGGGAAATGGCAGCTCAGAAAGGAGACGTGGCTCAGTCGTGATCACACAGTCACTAAGTGGAAGAGCTGTGATTTGAACCCAGGCCAGTAAGTCCCCAAAGACCTGTGCTTTCCTCATTAGCAAGCAGCAGCAGCAGCAACTTCCAGAATTTAAAACCAAACCAAACCAAAAAAACACTGCAATGACTTCCAAAATCCATCTAATATGTAAGACTTACCATTTACAACCCACGGTCTGTCCCTTTTCTCACTGGGCAGGGATTGTTACTCCCGTTTTACAAGCAAGAAAACTGACGCACGCCAGAAAGTCAAAATTACTTTTCTGAGTTCTCTGCTAGGGCATTCCTCAGGACCATCCGATTCTGGGAAAGTTTTTCTACCAATAGAGAGCTGGATGGGAGATGAGAACTGGCAGACATTAGCGAGTGCCTGGGCTTCAGAACAGGGAGCAAAATGCCCTCTCGACAGATCTCCACTTGGCATCAGATGGAGGATGTCTTCCGAGACCTGGGGAAATGGCCTGGAGTTTACTTCACAAGTCTGGGCTCGGCCTTGGGCTAATGACCACGCAGCTTGGCAGGGCAACAGTGAGGATCGGGCAGAGCCCTCTTGGCAGCACTTGCTTAATGAAATGGCCAGCTGGGAGGTGAGCGGCCAGCCTGCCCTCTAGATCCATCTTTGCAGCTACTGAGGCCCTCTGCCCTCCCCCTGCTGGCTCGGCCCAGACAGCAGCTGTCTCTTTAATAAACATCTCAGCCATTATGCTCTAAAGAACAGAAACTGTGAGAAAAAGCCTGGAGCTTTTCAGCTTTTCCAGCAGTGCTAGGGGGATCTCCCAGGCTGCCTGCAGCACTGAGCCGTCCCCACAGGTGACAAAGTGCTCCAGAGGCATTCCTCCTGCCAGGTGGTCCTGCCAACAAAGGAGGTACTTCCTTAGGTCTGACCAAAATCTCTCCTGCTTTTCCTTAGTTTATTTTTTTAAGTATAACATTTATTAATTAATAGTTCTTATTTGGTTTGGTTTGGTTTTTTTCCACCTGTTTTATTTGAAAACCACTTTCTTGATCTTCACAGATATGGACAAATGGGGATGCTTATTGTGCCTTATTTTTGATGGCCAAAACCTGGAAACAATCTAAATGTACCAATTACAGAAGATTAGTTAAGAAAAATATAGAACATCTAAAGGATCCGTTCTTAAACTTTAGCCTGCATCAGAATCACTGGAAAGTTTGTTAAAACACAGATTCTGGGGTTTCATCTACAGAATCTCTTATGTAGTAGGCCCGGGTTAGGGCCTGAGAATTTGCATTCCCAACAAGTTCCCAGATAATACTGGAACAAATTTTTGAGAACCACTGCTAGTCTAAACTGCAGCATACTATGTAGACATTAAAAATAATGTTGGAGAAGAATAGATATTGATTTGAGAAAATATACATGGTATGTTGCAAAGTGCAAAAGGTAAACTGCAAAACAATCTGGGTAATGCAGTCAGTGTATGTGTAAATCTAACTATAAATGCATGTCTATGTATAGAAAGGCAGACTACAAGGATATGACCCAAGCCGGAAGCTAATTGAGTGGTGATCTGGGTGCACTCGAGGTCAGACGGGCCTGGATTCCAGCTCTGTTTCTTCTCACCTCTCAAAGTTTGTGAATGACTTTGAACAAACTGTAGCTGCTCTAGGCTTCACTTTCCTCATCTGTGAAATGGGAATAATAGTACTACTTTAGAGGGTTGTTGTGAGGACAAAATAAGATGGAGTATGTAAAGGTCAAGGGCAATGGCTGTTACATATTATTATAAGAGCTCAAATTTATATTAATACTCTTAATACTATACATTAATACTATTAACAGTGAGTGTGGATTGTGGGTTTAGGTCAATTTTTTAATTTGCCTTTTTCTGTGTTTTACAAGTTTTCAGGTTAGGCGTATGTTACTTTTATAATTAAGAGAAAAACCAATAAATATTACATGTATATTAATTACCTCCCAAATCCCCAGGTTCTTTTGTTCAGATTTTTTCAGACATAGGCAGCATTTTAAAAACAACCCCAAACCTTTGAAATTGAAAAACATAATTTTTAAAGGCAAATTAAAAGTTTGGGATCTTTGGGAAGCCTAAATACTCTAAACCCCGTTTAGATCCTGAGGTCCACGGTCCTTTGATGCTAATCTCTGAGGCTCCCTGGAAGGCTCTGCCCATTCACTGCATTGCTCGCAGGAGGCCTCAGAATCTGGTGCCGGGTCACTGCATGAGGAATAAGGGTCTTCATTCTTTAATTCAAGCTCCAAAGCTGAGGTCGTTAGAGGGAGATACCAGGACACCTCCACTGTCCTCCTCCCTCATGGGAAACACCAGCCAACAGTCCAACCACTGGTGCCCACCTGCCTGCTTGGCAGGTGGGAGGAGAGATGGGAATTGAGGTCCTGGGACTGTGGTGGCAGAGCCTGCGGGACCCTGGCCGTGCCCTCCCCAGGATGCTGCCTCTGACTCCTACTTTGCCTCTTACCAACCCTGGTCCTCCATGGACCCAAACCATCTTCCCCTAAGTCTCAGCTCTGCTGTGGGGCTCTCTGTCTGGGTGCCCTGTCCCAGCTTCACAATATTAATAACAGACTAATAATAGATTTCTAATATGTTTTCACTCACCACATGCCGATGCTCTGCTAAGGGCATCCCAGGCACTGTTTCATTCAATCTTCACAAAACCCCACAAAGTTAAAATTATCTTGGAGGTGTGAACCCATGTGACCCACTCACAGGTCAGTACCATTTTCTCCATCACTGCCTCAACCATACATCATCTTGAGCCTGCTGTCCTTGGCAATGAACAAGTCTCCTGCTCTTTCTAGTCTCTGGCTTCGGACTCTCAACTCTGCTTCCCACCCAGACTCTGAAATCTCCATGAGGCCCCATGTGGTCTGTCCCCTGCCTTCCTTTCCAGATTCCTCTCCTACCAGGCTTTCATTAGCTGTCTCTGCTTTAACCACACTGCTCTCTATTTCTCAAACTCACTCTGCTCCCTCTGCCACAGGGCCTTTGCACGTGCTGTTTCCTCTGCTTGGCATGCTCAGTTTCCCTTTTGTGCAGTTAACCCCAAGTCACCCTTCAGGTCTCAGTTCACACGTCCTTTCCTCAAGGAGGGCTTTCCTGGTCTCCCAGCTTAGCTCAACCGTCTCTGGTGGGGATATCACAGCACCGTATCCCTAGCCTCATAGCCCGTGCAGTTTTCATTATAAATACATTTACAGGTTCTTTGTTTCATGTTTTCCCAACTGACCTGTAAGCCCATGAGGGCAGACACCAGACCTGTTGCACTCATTGCCTGTTACCCACACCTAGCGTGGCGCCCAGCACGTAGAAGGTCTTCAGTTGCATTTTCATAAATGAGTGAATGAATGAATGAGTGAATCGCCTCTGCTGAACTGCCTCTAGGGCTGACCCCACCCGAGGACCCAAGGCATCCTCCTTGCTCTGTGTTCTCTCTGTCCCACCATCTCCAGGCTCTGTCTTTGTGTGGTCTCTTTGGGCTCTGCCTCTCTCTGCAGCTCTCTGTTTTGCTCTACTGAGGGTCCACCTTGTTAAATGGCCTCGGGGCAAGGTGACATAGCCAGTCTGGGCTGTGAGCAGGCAGGAGAAGCTGACACTTTTCCAAACACTGCCTGACCCTGCTGAGTTCAAATACCCTCCACAAAAGAGAAACGATAACTGCTCAGAGCCCCAAAATCCCTCCAGGGCCCACGAAGACCCTCAGTGCCAATTCTCCTTGGGAGCTCGAGGTCTGATGGGGCTGTAGAGTTACAGGTGTGTGATCTCAGGGACCGCCCCCAGGGAGCTCTGAGCTAGGGAGACAGGTAATAGCTCTGAGATAATTATGGGGCATAAGGAAATCTCATGGCTCCCAGACTTGCCATGGATGGTCTTTTGACACTTTCCCAAATGATTTCATTGACCATGTGGCAAACGTCTTTGTGTTTGAAGAAACTGCAGGGAGTTGTGGGAAATGGAACAGTTACTTGGCAGTGCATCAGGGAAATTTTGCTCCTTTCTTTAGTTTCATGTTGTGTGTGTGTGTGTGTGTTTTCTGATGAAAATTGCATGTGGTTTCTAGGTAAAAACATATCCACATGGGCTGGAGTGAGAACTTGTCAGTTGGGTCTTTGCAGAGAAATTTGACACTTATTTTTGATTGGAAAAGCCCAGTGACCCTAGGGAACAGCTCTGGACCGTGCTTTAGGAATTATGTCATTACCTGGGGTCAACACCCCATTGCCGTCCTTCTGTCGCAGCCTCATAGAAATACAGGGCAAACCACAGACATGAGCCCCAGAGTAGGTGTAGATTTTCTAGTGGCTACATTTTTAAAAGTAAAAAGAAACAGGTAAAATTGATTTTATCTCTATATTTTATTTAGCCCAATACATCAAAATATTATCATTTTAACATGTAATCAATATACAAATTATTAATGAGATATTCTACATTCTGGTTTTTACGCGAAGTCTTTGGAATCTGCTCTGTGTTTTACACTTAGAGCACGTGTCAACCTGGAAATGGTCACATTTCAAGTGCTCGGTAGCCACACGTTACCAGGTGGCTGCCTTATCACACAGTGTGGTCTCGGGCTTCAAGGGTCATGAAGCTTTGTTAATAATGAACTCCATCTCTGGGATTGGACAGAGGTACCTCGCTGGCACCTCAGTCTCAGACTTTTATTGGCTCCTCTAACTCCAACTGACTGCCAAATGCCATGGTGCCCAGGACTCAGCCCTGTGCCTCTTCATCACTCCCCAGGGGATCGCATCCTGTTCCTTTAAAATCTTAACTATAGGGAGTTCCCTGGGGGCGCAGTGGTTAAGAATCTGCCTGCCAATGCAGGGGACACGGGTTCAAGCCCTGCTCTGGGGAGATCCCACAGGCCGCAGAGCAACTAAGCCCGTGCACCACAACTACTGAGCCTGCACGCCACAACTACTGAAGCCCACGTGCCTAGAGCCTGTGCTCCGCAACAAGAGAAGCCACTGCAATGAGAAGCCCACACACTGCAACGAAGAGTAGCCCTCACTCACCACAACTAGAGAAAGCCCGTGTGCAGCAACGAAGACCCAACACAGCCAAAAAAAAAAAAAAAATCATAACTATATGCTGGCCATGCCCACATCTATGCTTCCAGCCCTGAATTCTGGCCTAGGACAGCCCACTGCCTGCTTAACAGCTCCCCTTAACAGCTCCCCTGAATGACCCACAGGCCTCCCAAGGCAAGCGTGTCTAATGCAGAACACCTGCTTTCCCCAGGTCAGAGTTTGGTACCACCCTACCCAAGGTCACATAAAGGTCATCCTTGAGTCATCTCTTTATCTCATCCCCACTTCCAAACCTCCAGTGAACCTGTGGCCTCTCCTTGTAAAGTATATCTCAGGTCAGTTTCCCTTGCTTATTTCCACCCGACCACCCCGGGACCTAGCCACCATTCTCTCCTACACTCTGCATAGTTGCCAGCTGAAACTCTTGCAAGCCTTCTCCATACAAAAGAATAATAATTCTAAAACCTAAACTCAAACACATCTCTCCTCTGCTTACAATCCTCCATGAGCTCAGAATAAATTCCAAAGTCCTTACAGGTGCAGATGACAAAGCCACGTGTTACCTCACCTTCTCACTCTGCCTCATCTTCCACTATGCCTCTCATTTCCCTCCAGCCACACTGGGCCCTTTTCCATTCCTGAAACACTCCATGTTTGTCCCAGCCTCTGGCCTTTGCATTTGCTGTTTCCTCTGCTTGCCATGCTCTTCCTGTCTCCTTCCACAGCTGGCTCCTTCTCATCCCTGACAGCTCGAGGCAAATGTTACCTTCAGGGTCCTCTCTAACTATCCTTTCAAAGCTAGTCCCTCACCCCTTCCCTAGTCATGATCACATCACCCTATTTTATATCCTTCAAACAATCTAGGACTACCTGAAATTTTCTTGCTCATTTACTGGTTGACTGTATTTCTCTATTTCCACTCACTGGAATGTAAGCTCCATGAGGGCAGGGCCTTCTCTACGTTTTCAATGTCTGCCACTAACTGTTGAATGAATGAGTGGTTCTGCGTTTGAATTTCATCTGCACTGCTTAATTATTGTGTAACCATGAGCAAGTAACTTAACCTCTCGGAGCCTCAGTTCCTTCATCTAGAAAATGGAGATAATGTTAGTAATAATAGCTGTATTAGTCAGCTTTGCTGCAATAACAACAACCCCCAAATCTCGTGGCTTATGCTAACAAACATTTATTTCTTGCTCTCATTACATGAAGGCTGCAGCTCACCTGCACTTGGCCAGACTTGCCTGGGCTTCACGTATCTTTTTGTCCCAAGTCCAGGGCTGAAGAAACAACCATTATCTAGACTCTGCTGTTCTCATAGTGGAAGCAGGATGAAGAGAGTGAGCAGAAGATGCTCTTCAAAGCTCTCCTGGGAACTAGAACACGGTCCCACCTGCCTATATTCCATTTGTCAAAGCAAGTCTCATGGCCAAGCCCAAAGTCAATGGTGAGAAGTTGTATAATCCTCTTGCAAAGAAGAAGGAGTGGAGAGATGAGGACCTTGATCCAGTCTATGATAAGAGCTAACATTTATATATTGCTCACTATATGCCAGGCTCTATTCCAAGCACTGAGGTAGATACTTTTTTTGTTATTACACAGATGAGGAAACAGAGCCACACAGGTTAAATAGCATGGCCAAGGTCACAAGCCAGTAAGTATCTCATCAGCATCGTCCTGGTTCTATATCATTACCTGTTCTCTGGTTCATAGCGATTGTTGACCTTGGTGATTAATATGCTCAGCCTCAGTGAACATTCTCTCTGGTCTTCTCTGCTAGTATTCAGTAGTGATTCTTTCTAGGAAGTTCCCTTCTTCATTCCAAGAAAGATTTTTTCTGAATACTCCCACCCTGGCCTGGTCCATGTGATGTCAAACATTCACCAGGAGCTAGGATGGTAAAGGCAGAGGAGCCGGCAGTGTCCTCTGGGTGTATACGTGTACCTGCAGATGTCCTTCCACATGGAGAGGTGATGTTCCCTTGGAGCCCAAAGGTGGCCTTTACCCACCGTGCTGCTAGGCGACATTCAGCCACTCCTCGTCTGGCCTCAAAGGTTATATTTCCCATTGACCTGAAAACCTCACCCCCCTACAGGGAGACAAGACTCATACCTAGCAAGTGCCTCATGTTCAAACCCCCAGTTCTCCAAACAATCCAAAAGATAGGTACCCATTCACTCCACTTTACAGATGAGGAAACTGAGGCTTAGAGAAGTGAAGCAACTTACTCAAGGTCATAAGCCAAGAAATGACAAAGCCAGGAATCAAACCCAGATAGAAGGCTCAGGTTCCAAAGATGGCGCTCTTCCTGAAGATGGTGGAGCTTTTGTCATTGACAAGGAATAAACACAATCTCCCTTTCCCGGTGAGATCGTCCATGGAGACTCAATGTGCACAGTTTCATGTTTATTGGTCTCCCCTTCAGTGTCAGTGCACACGCTTTAACCTTGGGCACAGACGCAGACATGAGATTGTTTATTCACTTGGTCTCTCATAGAGTCAGTCACTCATTCACTCACCCATTCACTTATTCACATGTTTACTATCTCACCCACTTGTCCATTCACTGATTGATTTATCCATGTATCCATTCATTCTGCAAATCCTGCCCAGATACGCTTCACCATCTGGATTGTGGTATAGAAATTCAAGTTTCCAGAGAGGGGGACCTGGGTCAAGTCCAAATAGAGGTGTTCCAGGTGTGCATTAGCATCCAAAGGGAGTGGAGAGGAGGCCTGAGAAGGGCAGGCACCATGGTGGAGGTAGAAGAGAGTGGTCCAGCCCCAAGCCATGGTGAATGAGGACGGAGGTATGGTGGGAGGCAGGGCAGGGAACGCTCACTCCTGGATCTAGAGAATTTGGAGGACTGAAGCCCTGAGTACCCTTGGACCTTGGCACAGAGAATGAGATGGGTGTCCTCCTCAGGGGGTACTGAGGAAGCCAGAGGAGCTCGAAGACCCACAGCCACTTCAGCCGTCAGCCATAGAGTGATGGAGAACTATTGTCTCCCCTGGCCCTGGCTGGCGGCATAGGGGCCCCTCATCATGGTCTGGTTGGCTTCTCTTAACCAGATTTAATATAAGCAGCTAGAATGGGACTAGGAGAGGGCAGGGGCTGAAAAGACCATGTCTGCATCAACCTCAAAGATCCAGATAAAAAGTCGTAAGAAAACAATGTTAACACATCAACCAGATGCATGTCTGCACCAAGCTCACCATCTATAGGTCTGGAGACACTTGTGTGGCACACCAAAACTTTCCCTTCCTGCCCAGATGTTGGGTGTCACAGAGACCCAGACAGAGACAGAGAGCGAGGGGCGGGGGGAGAAGAGGAACAGAAGCACGAGGGGAGGGAGGAAGGAGATGTTTGCCAAATGATTAAAAAATTAAAGGGATTTTTATGCAGAGAAAATATTTAGCTTGGCATTGTCTTCTCAACCAAACGTTGGCTTCCAAGAGAAAACACTGGTGCTGGCAGCAACCCTTTGTTAAATGGAAACAATTGTCGCCTTCCCAGCAGCCACAGAAAATGCCTTTGTTTGGGCTCGTGGTGCCTGGGCCAAAAACAGCGTCTTCAGAAGTTGCCCCCAATTCTGAGAGGCTGCGGGAAAGATGGGATACGCCAGAAGCCCACTGTCCCCATAGCATCAGCTAGTCTCACAGGTGATGTTGTGCAGAATGGCTGCCTCCCTCTCCAGGGTCCAGGGGGTGGGGGCTGAGAGGAGGCAGGTGAGAAGCAAGGAGGGAGGGAAGGGGGAGAGGGTGAGGAGAGAGGCAGACAGCCGCAGCTGCATGGAAAGTGCTTGAACACAGAGAGGATGTTGGAAGAGCTCAGTGGAATCCTACAACAACGGCATCTTCAGGGTGGTGGTGGTGACCTCCCCGCTACTTGTCCCCAAACCTGGCTCCACCTGCGGGAGACTTCCGCTAGAGACAAGAGAGAGAACAGTCACAGCTGCGGTGCTTTGTCTTGCTGAATGCTCACCTGCAAACAAGGTGCTGGCAGAATCCTCATTTTTACAGGACAAAACTGAGGCTCGGAGAGGGTGAAATCACAAACCTTAGGGAACAAGTTTGGAAACCTGGAAACAGGAGGCCAAGGGCTTACCCATTAGGCAAAGAAGACCCATGCACTCAGAGTCTCCAGGGTGGAGCCGGAGGATCTGCCGTTGCTGAATGTAACCAGTCCCTGACCCAGCACTGGGGACACTGCCGCCCTCCAACCATGCTTCGCGGAGCCTGGGGGTCGATGTCCCTGGGGATTCCACTCCTGCCGCCTCCCATCAGTTCCCCCCAGAGCTCCAGTCCTCTGCGGTAGACCTCACAAGGGGGATGGGTCACTGTCTCTACAAGACCCCTCTGAAAATGTGCCCACGGTTATGGGACACATTTCTGCAGCTCCTCCTCTTTGGTGGTATGTAGGCATCTGTGTCAGACCAGCAAGCTGACACTCTTGTTCTTTGTGTATTCTTTCATTCATTCTTCATTTATTCATTCCTTCAACATTGCCTGTGGGACAGGCTCGGTAGTGGGCACTGAGAAGCTGAGATGCCCAGGAAATGATCCCTGCTTTCTTTAAGCCTGTAGGTCCTGGGGGACGTGATCGATAAAGAACTGTTAAGTATTCGGGACCAGGGCTCTCCCCTCCCTCCCCACTTACCCCCTACCTGCCCACTGACCATCTGCTTGGACATCCCACAGTCATCTCGCCTTAAACATCCAAAATGGAACTCCTGCTCTTCCCCAGACCTATGCCACCCACAGGTTTGCCATCTAAGTGTATGACAACACCATCTTTCCAGGGGCTCAGGACAAAAACCCTGGCGTCACCATTGACACTTTGCTCACACCCCAATCTGTCAGCAGCCCTGTCAGTTCTCCCTTCAAAGTGCACTCAGAATCTGACTACTTCTCACCACCTCCACTGCTACCAGCTTCATCCAGGTCACCACTGATTACTGCCCAGGTGTCAACTTAGTTTCCCTACCTGTCTGCCTTATCTCAGCCCTTACATCACCTCCTCCTCCTGTCCCCAGCTCCCCTCCGCCCAGGCACTCCCACCACAGGGCCTTTGCACTGGCTGTTCCCTCTGCCTGGAAGGCTCTTCCCCATGTCCTCATGGCTCACTCTCTTACCTCCAGATCTTTACTCCGATGTCATCTTCTCAACGAGGTCTTCCCTGGACTCTGTCTAAAACCTCAGCCTGCCCCTTATCCTTACCCCTGATCTCCTCTCTCATCCAACGGCACTTAGCACCACCTGTATAACACACTACTTCTTTTCCACATTCATCATGTAATTGTCAGTCTCCCTGCCTGCCCTCCTCCCACCAAGAAGACAAGTACCACAAAGGCAAGGATGTTTGCTCCCTTTGTTCACTGCTGTGCTCTCAGCATCTAGGACAGTGCCTGGCACACAGTAGGCCCTTAGTAAATATATTGAATGAATGAATGAATGGAAGAGAAGCCATTGACGTGGCTGGAGCAGGGACCAGGTGGGGTCGGGGAAATTCTATGATGTCTGAGCCTGCAGAAATCAGAACTGCAGAAATAAGTTCCCCCCCCGCCCACTCCATCATGGGTAGAAAGGTGCAGCAAGGGATGTCAGGAAGTTGCTAAGAGCATGAAGAGGGCAAGGACCGAAAGCAGACGCAGATACAGCCATTTCTCCCTTCGCTCTTGCTGAATGTCCAGCATCTCTCCCCTGTGCTGGGGTCTGGGGTCACAGCAGCGAATCCGACAGAGCTGGCCCTTCTTTCCATGGCCTGGCTTCCTCAGCACCCCCTCCGGGCAGAGCTCAGAGAGGTGCCTGGAGGAAGTGATGGAGTGATGATAGGAAGGAAGTGACAGTAGGAAAGGAGCAGGGTGGGACCTGGGGACATCCTGACAACACTGGCACTTCCAAAGGGGTTCCACACTTTTTTGTCCCTTAGAGCACAGAATCAAATTCGTTAGAAGCTTTTGTTAATGAAGCATTGTTTAGTCATGACCCTCTTTTAATGATTTTTTTTTAAGTTTTGGTTTAATAATCATAATGCAACAAACAACCATGAACCTACTACTCAAACCCCCAGATTAGAATTTACATCTACCTTTGTGCTTTTCCCTAATCCTGTGGTTCTGCCCCCTGCCGCTCCTTTAGATAATTACTACAATGAGTAATTTTTCCTTCCTTCCTTCCTTGCTTCCTTCCCTCCTTCCTTCTAACACATGATATACGCCTAAACAATTATCACTTAGTTTGTCTTCTTTTTGATCGTTATAAACAAGGTATCAAATGGTATGCAGTCTTCTGAGACTTGCTTTTTCACTGCACTTTCTGTGACCAGGATTTATCCAGGTTACTGCGTGTGGCTGCAGTTCATTCATTCTTCATTGCTCTATATCATTCTACAGTGCGAGTTTCACCACAGTTTATTTAGCCATTCTTCCAGCACTGGACATTTGGGTTGTTTCCAGATCTCAGTGTCTTTATGTTTACTTTTATGAGCACTGCTGCTCCGAGCCGCCGTGTATGCGTCTCCGGGGGCACAGGTGCAAGGGTTTCTGCGTATTCATACCTGGGAATGGAATTGCTGGGGCAAAGGGTATTTGAATTGCTCAGTTTTACAAGACAGTGTCAAATTGTTTTCCAGGGGAGTCGTGCCTATGTGTACTTCTAGCAATGTCGGAAGTCTCAAGCTCTTCCACACGTGGTATTGTTAGGCTGCTTGGTTTTTACCGATTGAATGGGTATAACTGGTATCACTTGGTGGTCTTTCCCCAGGTTTTTCACACTTCCTCCCACCTTCACGGTTCTGCCACCAATCTGGGGTGGGGGCGGTCTGAGTTCATTTTTCTAATACCTAAACAAGAACTGCTAAACTCAGCCCTCAATCCTTGATCACAGATGGGCCCAGGGCCCCCCAGCCCTACTGTGGGCTGCCTTGAAGAGACCCTGCACTTCTGGCCCTTCAAGGCCTTTCTTCCTCTCTCCTCCCCTCCTCTCCTGGAACCATATGCAGAAGCCCCACCCCCCATCACCTGCACCCTTCTCAATCCACATAAACATTTTCAGGGAAATAAGCCAAAGCGCCTATTTCAGAGAGAGAGAGAGAGCGAGAGAGTCCATGCTCTTGCGTCATCTCCATGCCGTCTAAACAGTATCACTGGGGAAAGATCCACTGGTTTGGTTTTTGCCACTTCTCTTTTCCCGGTCTGCCCAGCCTTCCTCGGCGCCTCCTGTTCACTCACTTGCCAGGTCCCTGACCCCGGGCTCGCCAGGCCTGGCCGAGGCAGAGTGGAGGTCGGGACCCAGGCCAGGGCTGTGCTCAGCTGGGTCTAACGTGCCGGCCCTGCATCTCCACCAGCTTCTCAGGATGTTCCTGCCCCTGCCCAGGAGCTGACCTCCCTCCCATCCCTCTGTCTGTGCACTGTGCCCGCCCCAAGCACTCTGGGGCAGCACAGCTGGAAGCACAGGCCTGGTGTCCTCACACCCCCCGCCCCCCCGCACCCCCTGTCTGGCGCTCTCTCTGGACACCACCGGGGGCCCTTCAAATACGCAGCAGCCCTGCCTTTGGCCTCACCCTGTGCTCATACTTCCCCCCAGCCCTCTCCTCTCGCCACCTCCGGCACACATGTGGCCTCGCTCAGCTGGTCAGAGTGCGAAGGCCTCCATCACTGTCTGCAGAGGTAGCTGGCACCAGCCATGGGCACGGGCGCTCCTGCTGGTTTGGCACAGAAGGCTCATTAGTCAGGCTGCCACAGACATCTCCAAGTTCATTTCCTACCTCCACCTTTGGCTCCTCTCCCTGTCCCCACCTCCCTGTTGAGTCAAGGATTCTTTCTCTGAGCTCTCTTGCTCAGGAGGAAAGGAGAGCACTTGAACTTGGGACTCTAAGTTCACTATTCAGGTTCAGGTCTCTGCTCTTTGTGTAAACATTCCAACCTAACTGCTCTCCTGAACTCTCCCATGATTGCCGAGAACTGGCACATAGCAGGTGCCCAGTAAATATTTGTTGAATAAATGAAGCAGCTGTCTTCCTCCCCTTTCCTGGGAGCGCGGCCCCTAAGGAGTTTCTCCTAAACTGCTGCATGTGTGCTGCCCACTCCTTGAGACTTGCTCTCTGATCAACCAGCATCAGATCCGCCAGCCCATCACTCCCGTTTCCTGCCTCTCCCTTTTCTGAGCGTTCGCTCCCCAGCTCAGCCTGAGCTGCTGGGTCAAGGACGGCAGAGTGCTCAGTGCTTTTATTTTTTATTTATTTATTTATTTATTTATTTTTGGCTGCATTGGGTCTTCGTTGCTGCGCACAGGCTTTCTCTAGTTGCGGCGAGCGGGCGCTACTCTTTGTTGGCGTGCGCGGGCTTCTCATTGCAGTGGCTTCTCTTGTTGTGGAGCACGGGCCCTAGGCAGGCGGGCTTCAGTAGTTGTGGCACTCGGGTTCAGTAGTTGTGGCGTACGGGCTTAGTTGCTCAGCGGCATGTGGGATCTTCCTGGACCAGGGCTCGAACCCGTGTCCCCTGCCTTGGCAGGCGGGTTCTTAACCACTGCGCCACCAGGGAAGTCCCTGTGCTCAGTGTTTGTGTGCGTGGCTTTGCTGTCAGGAGCCGGGCGGTGTGAGTCAGGATCAGCACGTGTAACCTGAGAGACGCATTTGCATCCCCTTCCCTGACAGGCCTTCCTCCTGCTCCATCACGCTGCCTCTAAGCCATGCGTAATTGCTCAGTCTAATTTAATAGACGTGCCGAATGGCTGAGGCTAGTGAACGCTGCTCAGCCTCCCCAGGGGCAGGGTGATGGGCACGTTTGGAGCCTCCTGCACACTGTGTGGGCCCCAGGGGAGGGAGGCGGCAGGAGAGGGGCTGTAACAGAGGCCCCTGCATGGTTTAGAGTTGCCTCAACAAAGTCTCAGCTCACGATGGCCAGGGGACAGAAACGGACTCTGCCCTGTTGGGCTGTCCCTCCCCTGGATCTGCAGGTCCCCTGATGGGCCCCATTAGCTGCAGGCTCAGCTTGGTCAATCTTCCCTTTGGATTTGGGGCACCGCAGTGCTTCTCCAAGTCCTCCTCCGCTCTGAGAATTAATCCAAGCCCTCCTACCTTCCCCGGCCACAGGGCTTCTTCAGACTGCAATTCTTATTATCGCCCTATGGATCTGGAGGTCGGGGCTGCTCCTAGATTCCTGGCAATTCGTGGAGACAGGGTCTCAGGACCACCTCCCCCCAACTTCCTCCTGGACCCTGGTTCCGCCAGGCATCCCTCTATGGGAACCGCAGGCTTCTCCCTCCTGGCATCGAGCACAGCCCCTTTCACTGGTTTCCTCCGAGCACCGCCAACAGGCCAGCATCGCCAACACGTATCCGACTTTCCTGGGGTTTGGGAGGTGGGCATGGAGAGGCTGATGTGTTGGTTGGCACAGTGCAGATTGGAAGTCTGCTGGGCCACGTGTCCCCAGAGAACCGGGCCCCCAGACCCTCCCTTGTTCACTGTGCAATGGAGAGGGATGTCCAGACCCTCCCCGACTGGAAAAAGAAAGGCTCCAGGCCCCAGGGAGCTTTGGCGGGCCTCGGTGGCCAGCGGGACACTGGTGTAATCTCCAAAGAAAGGCGGAAGAAAATGGATTATGGAGCCCAACCCCCCTGGAGCTCAAGATCATCTGCATACAGGGCAGCAGACGCCCCTGCCAAAAAGACTTCACATCAAGGATCTAAGACCCCAATCTCCCTTCACTTGTCCTCCCCCTTCAGAATCCTTTCAAAGCTGTGCAAAAACGGAGGAGGCCACGAATTATGCCCCCAAATGTTCAGAGAATTGAATGAGGGATTAACTACTTAACGGCAATTGACTTTAATGATCCCGGGCTCAGGAATCACTGATCTTTCTGGCGCTCTGGAGCACATACTGTTTCCTTGCACGTATCCTGTGTGTGTGCGTGTGCGCGCATGTCACGTGCAGAGTGTGGGCGTGTGCATCTCGGGTCTGTGTGCATGCAAGCAAACGTGTCAGTGTGTGTGTGCAGGCCCATCCACGTGCGGTGCCCCTCGCTACATTCCCTGATCGTTTGTGCTTGTCTTTACCAAGGCCATCCTGATGCACGTGGCTCCGTGTGCCGCTGCATACCGTCTGTGTGTTTACACAGGTGCGTGTGTGCGTGTACTTCTCCACACAGGTACATGGGCCTCAGAGTATGGTACATGCCCTGCCGACGTGTGTTTGATGCACATGCTCATCTGTGTGTAGGCTTCTCTGCATATACAGAACGTGCGGTCTACGTTCATATGAACATTGATGCCATCTTTGGATTTCTTAAATGTCCCAAGCTCTTTCCATCCTCAAGGCCTCTGCATGTGTGCTCCCATGCCTGAAACGCTTTCCCTGCTATTCGTCTCCTCATCCAACTCAAAGAACATGTTCTCTGCTATTTTTTCTCACAATGTCCAATTATTCTCCTTCCATGAGCTGATTTCCATTTGTAATTGTATATTTATTTGTGTGTTAACGGTGTCTGTTCTTTGTCTCCATGAAGGTAGGGAATGTCTCTTTGTAACCCTCTTATCCTCTGTGCCTTGCATAGTGTTCCGTTTACAGTAGGTTTTCAACAAGAATTAAATGACTGGATGAATGTGTGTGTGTGTGTGTGTGTGTGTGTGTGTGTGTGTTTGTGTTTGCCACGTACCTCTGAGTAGGGGAGCACGCCTTTCTGGATGCCCATGCTTATCTGTGTGCACGAGTCTGCCTGCAAGTGTGTATACTAAGTACCTATACCCGTATGTATGTGTCTGACAGCGTGTATTAATAATGGTAGGCATTGTGTTTCTTCTGCTCATCCCTGCCCCAGCTGGGATCTCTCAGGTCCTGCATAGACTTCAGGAAAGGATAGCTGGGGTACCCAGAATGGCCTGGGAATGGAACATTGTCCTGAAGGCAAGCAGAGGAACACCCCAAAGGACTGCCCTGGCCATGGAGACACTCCTCGGGATGACTGCAGGTCTGGGGAGAAACCAGCTGCAGACCCCAGGGAAAGGACCGGGCACGGAAGTGATGGGCTGATGCCACTCGTATTTCCTCACAAATGCTTGTTCAGCATCATTACCGAGCCATCCTCCGGGCTGAGCCCTGAGCTGGGTGCTGCGGTGGAGTCTGGGTGAGCTGCTGCCAGGACCCACAACAAGAACTTTCCATCGTGGCAGCAATACGCAGTTTCCCAGGACTGGCTTAGCTGCCCTACCCGGCCCCACTGGACTCTTGAGTTCCACAGGGTGGAGAACAGGTCTGTCTCATCCACCGCTGTACACTCACTGCCTGGGGGTGCCTGATGAATATCAGTTAAATAACTGAATGAATAAAGAAATGCCCAGTCCCTCCCAGATATGTACAGAGAAAGAACAACTGCCGTTCTTCTACAGCCTTAAAGCTCTCAGGAACTGCAACATCCGTCTCCTGGGTGCTCCCTCCCCAACGAGGGCCCCTTTGAGTCTCTCTCATCACTTATAAAAGTGGGGAGAGTATAAAAACAAAACAAAACTTAGGGGGAAATGTAGCTAATAGAAAAACACACTGCAGGTATCGAATGCTATCAAAGTAAACACAGTCAGAAGGCAGCATAGGAACTAAGGTCTGCTGATAAGACCTATGTGGGGAAAACAGCTAACATGGTTTAAAGAAGCTGCTAATAGCCCAGCCCGAATGCCAGCAGAATCCTTTTAGCTAAAATGGCTATAGAAGTCCCTGCCCAGCCAGGGTCTGGTCTAAGGAAGGTGGAACCACACTGGGAGGCTGCCCAGGTCAATCTGCCGCTTGGAGCTGCTATTTCCTCCCCTGCAAAATGCAGACGAGAATCCACATGCTGATTATAAAGATGCAATACTAAGAGGCTGGCAGGCATTAGGGGCTCAGTCCGCGCAGTTTCTTCTTTCCTTACAGACAGACTCACTGCAAAAGAATTTCTGATGGGTGTTTTTGGGGTTGGGATTTAGCAGACCCAAGTTCATAATATTAGCGAACACTTATTGATCCATTATGTGCCAGATGCTATGCTGGCACTTTATACATGACCTCGTGTAACTTACAGAACAAATCCATTATGATTCCCATTTAATAGATGAGGAAACCATGCCTTGGAGGGGTTAAGTAGCCTTAGCTCAAGGTCACACAAGCTAGTGAATGAAAGAAGCTAGTTTGGGGGATCTGTGGCAGAGCTTGAGTTTCTAACCTGTGTGCTTAACAATAAATTTACTTAGCAATGTCACTTCTCTGAGCCTCAAATTCCCATCCTGTAAAACTAAGTTAGATGAGACTGCGGGTTTTCAGAATTTTTTAGCACCTGAACCTTTTTATTCAAACAGAATCCCAATGCGTAAAATAAGTAAAAAGGGAGCTGCTCTGATAGACACATGGCAGAGCCTTGCCCCCAACTGTTTGTTGCCCCCCTAAAGCAGACCCTGAGGTACCTCTGGGACCCCGGGGAACAGACACTGAAAAATACTGGAACAGTCCTTTTTGTTTATTTTTGCTTTTGTGGTGATTATTTAATAACATATAACAATATTGAATCACTATGCTGCCCACCTGAAACTAACATAATATTGTACGTCATGTATAACTTAATATAAAAAAAGGAAAGAAAAATCCTGGACTAGATGATTTCTATGGGCCCTGCTAGCTCAGACATCCTGGGATTCTATTCACTTAACGCGTGTCAGTTGATGGATGCTCTGGAAGGTGGGAAGATGAGGGAAGCTGGTTCTAGAAGCAGGAAGAGAGGAGGTAAAACCACCATCACCCTCCACGCCCATCTATAAAGTGGAAATCAACTTAAGCACTAAGATAACAAGAAAAATCTAGCCTGGAGAGCACTGAAAGGCCCCAGGGCAGATGGAAGCTCCAAGCTGAGGTGTGGCCTGAGTGGGGTGGGGGGCAGGAAGCCCAGCTCCCCTGAGTAAGGGGCTCACCAGCCCCTCTCAGATGTGCCTGGGAGTCCCTCGCCTGATTGGAGAGCCTTTGTTTGAAGTCCTGAGTTATGTAGCTTCTCGCTGCAAACTATGGCATTATGTCGCCAGTGAAGATTCAAAATTGTAAAATAATTGTGGTGGTGAAATTATTCACAGATCCATCCAGACCCAGCACTTCGGGAAGGCGGTCAGATTTACACGGAGCACATGGTGAGCACATAATTCAGGCTAAACAGATAAGCTTGTTCTGCTCCTGACAGAAGCAGTTCCCCGGAGACTGCTGGGTAATGCCAGGCCAAATACACACCCGTCCCGGGGAAGGGAAGGCCTGTCACCACTGAGGGTGACACACAGTGACAAGGGGCAGGTCATGCTTGAAATGAAGTGTCTCCATGGTACCTGGGCAAGCATAGGAAGCCGGGGCTGTGGCATCCTTGTTCTTAACTCAGGAGGCCACATGGGAAGTGATTGGGGTGCCCGGAGGGCCCTGGGTTTGCGTCTAGCTCTAAAGCCAACCAGTGAATCAGCTGGCCAGCACATTCATCGAGCTATATTTAGTAAAAAAACAAAAAAACAAAAAAACAAAACTGTATTTGGTCCATGGAGGAGGCAACAGCAACCTTCAAATGACAAAATGGGCTCTGCCCCTTTGGGGGGGGTTCATCCATTTGGATTGGATCAGGTGCAGGTGTCAGGTATACCATGATGGTCTTGTCAATATCTTTCCCCCCAGTCTTTGCCTGAAAACCTTTTTTCTTTTCTTGCAAGTTTAAGTTGCTTTATATGGCACTTTACCAAGCAGACAGGTGTTTTTTTATATTCCCCACAATAGTATTTTCATTCTCACCAAATAAAGCTGGTCATGATAATAGCTAACATTTGTTGAGTGCTATGCTAAGAATTTTATAAACATTATTTTATTTTAACCCTCTAAAGCATTGCTTCTCAAACTTTAGCCTGAATCAGAATCATCTGAGGGACTTTCTAAGTCACAGAAACTTCTAGGTTTCTAAGTCAGAGAAAGCAGCTGGCTGCTGTGCCCCAGCTCCAAAGTTTCTGATTCAGGAGGTTAGAGTGCAGACTGAGAATGTGCCTTTCTAACCAGTTCCCAGGTAATACTGATGCTGCTTGTCGGGGGACTACTCCTGGAGGACACTGCTCTAAAGAAAGGTAGGTATGATGAAGCTTAAGAGGCACTTGTGTGTGCTTGTTCTGCAGCCAGATTGCCTGAGTTCAGATCCTGAATTCCTCCACTTTCTGGCTGTGTGACTTTGGGCATGTTGCTTAACCACTCTGTGCCTCAGCTTCTCCATCTGTAAAATGGGTATAACAACAGTAACTCCCTCATAAGGCTATTACAAAAAGCGAATCAATTTAACACACTCTCAGAAGAGTGCCTGGCACATGGGAAACACTTGATAAACGTGAGCTAACACTATAATCCCCTGTGTTCATATGGGTAGTATGTAAGTGGCAGCGAAATCTACCTCCTGTTGCACTAACCTTGAACTATGAACTAACTCATGGTGGGCCCACAACATCTCTTCTCTCCATCTCAGGGATGTCACCGTGACACTGTCTGGTGAAGCTGGAGCTGGTGACCTTTGGTAGAAAGTCTCCGTGAGTGCTGCGACCTCCAGAGGCAGCATGGGGGTGAGTCAGGAAATCCAGGCTTGCGTTCTGATGCTGCTGTTAGCTGTGTGATGCTGGGCAGATCAGTTTTCCTCTCTGAGCCTGAGTTCTCTCACCTGGGAAATATAGGGCCACCCTGGAGGTGAACCCTGATCATAAAAGGTTCTGAATGCTGGGGAATTAGCGCTTGGATCCAAATGTGAATGCTACTCAGACTTGTCGGCTAAAGGACACCTATTAAAAGGGAGCATTGCTCAGAGCCAGGAACTTTCTCTGATATCCTATGTTTTAATCTTAAAAGTGCACACGTAATTTGTATTCTACTCCATAGTATTGCCATGTTTGTTTGCACATGAAGATAATAACATTTTCTTTCTGAATCGTCTAATAAAACAGGCATCCAGGAGACATGAATCATGATTGCCTAGGGCTTTGGATCTTCTCTGGTGCGTGTCTGAACACATCCGTGGTGGGCTCAGCTGTGGAGAAGGGACCAGTGTCCAGGTTCCTGGAGGAGCCGGCCAGGCAGTGTCCTCCCCAGATGACTTCCTTGGAGGGCTGTTGCTGGAACCATGCTCACGGCTGCTCTGTCCCTTCCACGCAGGGGCGATGCCATCAGCCCCGCACTGTCTGAGGTTCCTGTTCACGGAGAGATTGTACATCAAGTGTTTTTCATTCAGAATTGGAAGCTTTAATATGTTTTACAGGAAGCCCTTTTATGTGCAAATAAAAAATGCACGATTGTAGCAGACAACATAAAGCAGTGAGCACCTCGGAGCCACTGTATGTTTAGAAAGAACGGATACACTTCCCCCGAGAATGACACGGCCGCATCCTTTCCTGTTCGTTACAGAATCAGGCAGAGAGGGGCTCTTGGGTAAAAAAAGCAGAGCTTTTCACAACACTGTACACACATATGTGTGTTTATTGGAGGTGGGGGCGGGTGGTGGGCGGGGACACAGAACTAGCAACCCTCTCTGGCTCTACTAGTTTAATATTGATACCTTCTTTTCTTCTTTGTAGGAGAAGAGATGGACAGAAGCCAAGGGCAGTGGCCATGACCCGGGGGGTGATTAACTTGACATTTTAATTACTAGTCCTTCTCTGCAGACTCCAAAACCCTCACCATTTCTAGACTCAACAAAAGCCAGAGTTGATGAGACCTTGAAAGCTCATCCCCTCCCCCGATGAGCACAAGTGGGTATCTCTCATGTTCTTAAGGAGAAAAGGTGGAATCCTTGCCCTTTCTCTAGGAAACCATTATGGGGGTGGGTCACGTCACCTCCTGTCCTGCTAATGAGATGTTAGGGAGAATCCTGGGGTGTACTTGTGAATCCAGGCGCTGCGCCTGGCCAGGCAGCTAGGACGCATGGCCACAGCCAGGGGCTGTGCAGGGTTGGAGAGACTCTGTGCTTTTGTAGAAAGTGTGCGCCCCTCCTTCCACTGCCCAGTTAGCACAGCTTGGTGTAAGTAAAAGGCCAGGATGAACATTAGATTCCACAAAGTATAGACTAAACTTTTAGCCCTAACTTTGAACTTGCAGAGCAATACAGATTCAAGCCCAGAACAGGCATCGAATAGAAGGAAGAAGTAGGCCAGGTGGAGACTTCCTGGGCTCTAATCTTGGCTTTGCCACTCTCTACCATATGATCTTAGGCCAGTGGTTCTCAACTGGGGTGATTTTGCCTCTCAGGAGACCTTGGCGATATCCACTGGAGACGTTTTGGGTTGTCACCACTGAGGGAGTGGGCGGGGGGCAGTGGCTACTGGCATCTAGTGAGAAGAGGCCAGGGATGCTGCAATACACAGAATAGATCCCACAAGAAGGAGTTATCAGGCCAAAATGTCAATAGTGATGAGGCTGAGAAACCCTGCCTTAGAGCACTATTTACAATAGCCAGGACATGGAAGCAACCTAAGTGTCCATCGACAGATGAGTGGGTAAAGAAGATGTGGCACATATATACAATGGAATATTACTCAGCCATAAAAAGAAATGAAATTGAGTTATCTGTAGTGAGGTAGATGGACCTAGAGTCTGTCATACAGAGTGAAGTAAGTCAGAAAGAGAAAAACAAATACCGTATGCTAACACATGTACATGGAATCTAAAAAATAAAAAAAAATTTCTGAAGAACCTAGGGGCAGGCCAGGAATAAAGATGCAGACATAGAGAATGGACTTGAGGACACGGGGAGAGGGAAGGGTAAGCTGGGATGAAATGAGAGAGTGGCATGGACATATATATACACTACCAAGTGTAAAATAGATAGCTGGTGGGAAGCAGCCGCACAGCACGGGGAGATGAGCTCGGAGCTTTGTGACCACCTAGAGGGGTGGGATAGGGAGGATGGGAGGGAGACTCAAGAGGGAGGGGATATGGGGATATATGTATACGTATAGCTGATTCACTTTGTTATACAGCAGAAACTAACACAACATTGTAAAGCAATTATACTCCAATAAAGATGTTAAAAAAAAAAAAGGAAATCCTGGCTTAGGCAAATTATTGAATGTTTCTGGTGCCTTAGTTTCCTCATCTCTAAAATGGGGATGTGAGCCCTCTTAACAGGGCTCTTGTGAGGATTAAATGATCCAGTTTATATAAAGTGCTTAAACAGTGCCTGGCACAGAATAAGCACTACAAATGTGTGCTGTCAATGCAATGATTGCCACCCGGGACAGTAGAAGGAGCCAGGGCTAAGGGAGGGAACCCGGCAGAGTCTGTGCAAGAAAAGAAGTCCAAGGACAGAAACAAGGGGAGGGGTCAAAGGCAAGGTTGAATTTGGTGTCCTAAAGTTGAGAGTTCAGAGCTGGGGAGGCAAGATGGAGAGGAAGTGGGTTGAGGGAAAGGGGTCCAGCTTCCTCACGCCCCAGCTGGGATTTGAGGGTCTGCTTTATACAGGGTGGACAGCCAGAGAGCAGGTGAGTAGAGGGACCCACCACAGTCCACAGCTGCAGTGGCTCGTGGTCACTCTCCTCCTGCCCTGCCTGCCCCACGGCCACCCTCACCTGCCCCTTGAGAGCTGCTGTGGGCACAGAAAGGTCTTCAGCCTCCGGCATTGGGCAGAAAATGGAGTTTGAAGCAGCCCAAGCTCTGAGTTCCAGGGGACACAAAAGTTGTATTGGGTCCTGGGATGGTTGTGGGCCCCCAAATATAAGTCTGCCTGGAACTTCCGAATGTGACCTTATTCAGAATAAGGGTCTTTGCAGATGTAATTAAGGTAAGGATCTCAAGATGAGATCATCATCCTAGATGAGGGTGGGGCCTAAATCCAGTAACTTATAAGAGATGGAAAAGGAGAAGACACCGAGATGCAGGGAAGGGAAGGTCATATGATGACAGAGGCAGAGATTGGAGGGATACAGCTGTAAACCAAGGCACACCAAGGATCGCTGGCAGCACCCAGAGGGTGGGAGAAAAGCCTGGAACAGATTCTCCTTCAGAGCCTCCAGAAGGAACCGACCTTGCTGACACCTTGATTTTGGAGTTCTGGGCCCCAGAACTGTGGGAGAATGATTTTCTCTTGTTGTAAGTCACCAGGGTTGTGGTAATTTCCTACAGCAGCCCTACAGTTCCCCAGACAGAAAGGCCTAAGGCCAAGAGGTACCATCAGACGCGGCAGCTGGGCGGGGAGCTCAGAGGTTGGGCCTGGCCCAGGGTCACTTTTCAGGGCCTGGGACAAAGCTTTCAGCATCTTGTCCTCAGATAACTATCCCCTAATGGGACCTTTTCTTCCCCGAATCCCAGAGCTCTCCACACTTGGCAAGATCTGAGTCTCCAGAGCAGTCAACAAGGCCACTGGACGGTCAGGTTAAGGCAGCATAAACAACCAAATGCGCGGGAAGAAAAGAAGAAAAGAGAAAAACCAAGCACAACCGAAGCTTTATTAATTGTCCGGGCTATTTAGCAGTAGGAATTGAAAAGAAAGTAGTTAGCTGTTGAAGGAAGAAATGGAAAACTCTGGTCTTTCATTAATCTCCCTGCCCTCCGTGTCAAATGCCCATTGTCACGGGGGGACACAAAGGCGGCCACAGTTTGCGGCAGAAACTTTAAGGGCCCAGCAAATGGGAACTCACAGACCCGGGAGAGAAGACGTCAATGTTGAAAGTGTTTTCTCCGCAGCCAGAGGTGCCCATTTCCAGTCCTTTTCAATCTGCACACTTTTCTTCAATGACTCCGGAGGGTAATTACAGTGCTGTTCACAAATGAAGTATGGAAGATACGAGAGAGAGACGAGGCTGTCAATAGTCCTGCAGGAATGCGCCGTTTGTCTCCAGAAGATACAGAAAGCATCGATCCTCCTGCCTGGGAGACTTGGAGCGTGAACGGAAGGAGCCCCAGGGAGGCACCTGGTGTAAGAGATTTGTCGCCTGTCCCCCACTGCCCCACTCCCCAAGCAAGCCTTTGAAGACCCGAGGGCTTGCATTTTTTTGTGTCTTCCTTCCTTGGATGAATGATCCAAGGGTCCCAGACCCAGGCAGCAAAAGGAGCCCCGGTGCCCAAGAGCCTGCCTTTCCATCAGTGACTTAGAGATCACCAAAAGACACTTGCTTGCAGACACAGGTACACAGGACACAGTTGCAGGAGACTTTGGAGGTGCTGCCAGGGAGGTGGGATCAAACAGATGTCCTTGGGCTGGACCAAGAGACGGAGATTTACAAGATGATGGGACATAAGTATAAGCATGCAATTTTGCCCTCGGGTCCCGAACCCAACTGCTGGCTTACAGCGGTCCCACCATGTAACTCTAGGGTTATGAGCTAAGAGTAATCTCAACATCAGTCAACTCTCTGCTGTGGGTACCAATGACAGCAGACATGTGTGAGCCCGTTCTTCAGGCCAGGTACCTTACCTGGTGTTTTATGGCAATGTCCCATTTGATCCTCATAATGGCCCTATGAGACACATAGTATTATTATTCCTAGTTGGCAGATGAGGCAACTAATGTTGAGGGCAGTTAAGTGACTTTTCCAAGACCTAAAGAGTGGGGGAAGCAGAATTTGAAATACAGACAAGCTGGCTGCAAAGCCCATTGCTCAGGCTGCTGCAAGCTGCAAAAAAAAAGACTATTTAAACTTCGGCTGCTTCAGTGGAAGCCTAACACGTATCCCAGGGGAGGTGACCATCTGCTCTGCCCCGCTCAGGCCACAACACATTGGGAAGGATGTTCAGGCCTGGGCACCATTCTTCCAGAAGAACACTGACAATTGAGGACATGAAGGTAAAGGAACCAGCATATACAGTACTTCCTCTGACTGTCCCTAAGACCCTCACTCCCACTGTGTCTTGACCTTCTTGAGACCCCTACTCTCTGAACCCTCCTCGGTGTCCTGGCCCATCAGCTCCTCCCCAACATTGCTTCCTTTCCTGCCCATCAGAGACGCCACCGCCATCATATTGATCCCATTCTTGTCAAACTCTCAACCTCCTTGTCCTTTTTTCTCATCCCGTCCAGCAAAACGCCAAGTCTGGTTTAACCCAGCTGTTCTTTTCTTTTTCTTAGGGACTTGGGCTTCTGAAAAGAGCAAGATGGGAAAAAAATTATACTGTAGACTAGGACACGACCAGTTCACAGTCTCCATCCTGACCTGGACCCTCAGCTCCGCCACCAATGACCTTCCACACATCAGCTTTGTCTACTGTCTCCCCTACTGATGTTTTAACCCTCATCCCTTCTTGACAAGCCCCCTCACCCCAGGGCTACACTCCTCACTGTCAGTGTATGGCCTTCACCTCCATGGGAGAGAAAAAGGCCAAATGGGGGCAGGGAGGCACTCTGTCAACTTATTGTCCCAGTTTTTTAACAACTTTATGATGTGTAATTTACATACCAGAAAATTCATCCAGTGAAGTGTACAATTCAACAATTTTTAGTGTATTGACAGAGTTGTGCAACTATCACCACATTCTAATCCTAGAACATTTCTATCACCTCAAAAAGAAATCCTGTGTCCTGTGTCTATTCACAGCCACTCTCCATTCCTATCCCCAGCCCTAGGCGACCACCAATCTACTTTCTCTCTCTATGGCTTTGTCTTGTTGGACACGTCATATAAATGGAGCCATACAATATGTAATCTTTTGTATCTGACTTCTTTCACTTAACATATTTTTGAGGTTTGTCCATGTTGTAGCATGCATCAGTAGTTGTTTTCTTTTTATTGCAAGATAGTGTTCCATTGTATGTCTATAACACATTTTGTGCAGCTAGTCACCAGTTGACGGAGGTTTGAGTTGTTTCCATTTTTTGGCTGTTATAAATAATGCTGCTGTGAATATTTGTATGCACATTTCTGTGACATATATTTTCATTTCTCTTGGGTAGATACCTAGGATATTACCCCAGTCTTACAAGCTAATCCGGATCCTTCCCTTGTTCCTCTTCAGCACCCACGACTGGGGTGTCTCTCTTACAATTACAGGAGAAACTATTCAGCTATACTCTGCATTGTCTCCTTCCCTGTTGCCTTGGGGGTCTTGCTCCATTAATTATCCCCTTACTCTCTCTTATCACCAGCATTCTCCTACATAAAATGGGGATAGTAGTAAGACCTGTCTCATAGTGTTTTTGTGAGGATTAAATGGGTTAATACACATTAAGGTGGACAGACTCTAGGGTGGCCCCATGATCCCCATCTCCTGCTGTTCAGCCTTCTGTGTAATCCTCTCTGATGGTGTGGACAGGACCTGTGATGCGCTTCTAACCAACAGAACATGGCAAAGATGATAGGATGTCACTCCCATGATTATGTAATATTATATAAAACTCCATCTTAGAAGACAAAAACAGAGATTCCCTCGCTGGCTTGATGAAGTTAGCAGCCACATTAGGAAATTCTGGGCATCCTCTAGGGACTGCAGGTGGCCTATAGCCACTGCAAGTGGCCTCCAGGACCTCAGAGAAGCCTCTAGCCAACAGCCAACAAGAAGCTAAGGCCCTCAGTTCTGCAACTACAAGGAAGTGGATTCTGCCAATAATCTGAGTGAGTTTAGAAGTGAATTCTGCCCCAGCTGAGCCTCCAGATGAGAATACAGCCCAGCTGACACTTTGATTGTAGGTGTCAGTCTACAGCTGACTCTATGAGACCCTAAGCAAGGGGACCAAACTAAGCTATGTCAGGACTCCTGACCCACAGAAACTGTGAGATAACAAATGTATGTTGTTTTAAGCTGCTAAATTTGTGGTAGTTTGTTACATAGCAATAGAAAATGAATACACACAGAGCTTAGAAGAGAGTCTGGCACAGCCTGTGAGTGTCACCAGCTTTTGCTCATGGTGATACCAGATCAACAACTTTCCCTTAGATTATAACAAAGCAAAGCCCATCTCAAAAAATCCATGGAAACAAGTGATCCTTCTTTATTTTCCACCCCTGAAAGATATCTTCCTAGAGTTTTCTGTATTCACTACTTGCTTTTCTATTCACTCCCATTTTGCTGCAATTTAATTCCTCTGCTTCCTTTACTCCACTGAAGCTGTTCTTCTCAAGATCACCAATCATCTCCTAGTTACTAAATCTGATGAATGTTTTGAGTCCTTCCTGCACTTGACTTCTCTGTGGTCTTTGATGTTGGTGACTGAAGTGGCTCAAAGCTTTGTCCCCCAGAGACACTCACTGAATCTAAACCTCTTTCAGGAAGATCCAAGAGGGATGAGACTCTGACAGGCTGGCTCCTGGCAACTTTCATTATTCATTCATGTATTCATTCATTCATTCATACACTTGCACACTTCTGGGTCCTGCAGATCCAGCACTAAAACATTCAACAGTACAGGCACAGTCTCTACTCTCAGTGGAGATTATGTTCTACGCATAAGGGCACCGATTAAAATAAGTCAACAAATAGACAGTAAGATTTCAGAGAGTGGTAGGAATTATGAAGACAGTAAGACAGGGTGAAGTGATAGAGGATGCTACATTGAGGGACTACATCAACTGGGTGGTCGGAGAAGGCTTCTCTAGGGAGGTGACATTTGAGCTGAGGTCTAAAAGAAAATCAGGAGCCATGGGAAGACGTGGGAGAAGAGAATTCTAGGCCAGAGAAACGCCTAATGCAAAGGCTCTAAAGTGGGAAAAATCTTGGGGTGTCCAAGGAGCAGAAAGAAGGCCAGAGTGGCTGAATCAGAGATTAGGCCAGAGACACCAGCAGGGCAAGACCACACAGGACACTGTAGACTGTGGTGGGGAGTGTGAATTTAATTCCAAGTACAACAGTGAATGAATAGAGGTTTAAAGCAGAGGAGTCAATGATGTGGTTTTTGTTTTATAAGATCACTCTGGTTTCTACATGGAGAATAGATTGTAGGGAGGCAAGGGCCAAAGCAGGGAGATTAGTTGGCTGGCTACTGTGGTGGTGAAGGGGAGAAATCATGGTGGTTTTGACTAGAGTGGTATAGATCAGATTTCCCAGGAGACAGACTCTGAAATTCTGTGATTTGCATGCAGGTGATTCACTGAGGAATGCACTCAGGAACAGCACCTATGGGGGAGTGAGGCAAGCAGGATTGGGCAGAGGGAGAAATCAAACTGATGAAATTGCAGCAGAGCCCTCTGCCCACCCCAAGGGAAGCTGCAGAGCTGGGACAGGCCCTCAAGCTGTCCTGAACTGAGGCCAGGCTTTCACACCCTAGAATCAACCAGTCACTAGATCTGGGATCTGGGTAAGGGGAGGGGGCATAGCCTCAGGAAAGGGGGTTTTCTCTTCAGCTGAGGGGAATCCCTAGAGAAGGACTCAGCAGCTGGGAGAATGTGTGCCTGGCCACACCACAGCATCTACTATAAGTGGTAGCCATAGAAATGTAGAGAATTGGACAGAGCCAGAATATAATTTCTAAGTAGAACCAGTGGAACTCATAGTTGGCCTGACTGTAGGAGAGAAGAACACAGGAGGAATCACAGGTGACTCCCAAGTGTCTTGTTTGAGCACCGGGGTAAATGGTGGTTCTACTTCCTGAGATAGAGCATAGATTTTTGTGAGAAAATGAAGAGTTCAGTTTTGTCCATGTGACATCAGAGAGGCCTGATAGACATCTACAGGGCGTAGTCAACTATGCAGTGTGACAGGTGAGTCTGGGGCTCAGTGGAGGTCAAGGCTGAAGACACAGTTTGGGGAGCTATCAGATCTCCCACAAATATAGGATGAGGAGCCTGCAAAAGTTGCTGAAGAGAGCACATGAAGTGGGAGGGTATCAAGGAGAGTGGGTGTCCTGGAAGCTCAGGGAGGAACTGTTTTAAGGACGAGGGAGGAGTCATCACAGTGGCGAGCCAAGGAGGAGCAAGCATTGGATTTGGTCAGACTTGGATCCCAGGTAATCTTGACAAGAGCAGTTTTGGTGGAGTCGTGGGAAAGGAAGCCCAGGTAGAAAATGTCAAGGGGACGATCATAGGTGGAGAAGAGATTATAGTGACTGTAGACAATTATTTATTTGCAATGTTTTGCTGTTCAAAGAAGCAGGGAAATGGGACAATACCTGGAGGGAGATGTCTGGTCAATGGTGGGGTTTTTAAGATGGCGGTCATTCTGGAACATGCACATCTGCACATGAGGATGCAGGTGAAGATTAAGGGGGGGAATAGAAGGAGCAAAGTCCTTGAGAAGGCTAGCTGGGATGGAGTCATGGGAATAAATGGAGGATTTGGACATAAGCACAGGAGTCCTTCATCCACGTAACAGAAGGGAAGACTCTGAGTGTAGGTTTAGATACCAGATATCGGCAGGTCAGTCGATTTGGTAGGGGGAAGGTGAGGGAGTTTCATTTTGTCAATGAAGTGCGAGGCCAGGTGAGGAGAAGAAAGGGCATGTGGGGGATTTGATAAGCAGCTTGAGATAAATACCGAATTTCCAACTGGGAAAGGCTGGGCTCAGGGCCTGGCACCTTAAGAGCAGATCTACAAGGATTCTGGAAGGCTGCTTGAGGAGTAGACTTGGAACAAAAGAAGCTGTTGAATGAAGGGACCAGAGGCCACCTCAGCCTTCTGCATCCATCCGTCTTGCCCTTGAGGTGGTCTTGCCACAGACACAAGACAAAGTTGTATGGCCCTCTGTCTCTGTCCTTAGGGACAGAATTTTCTGAGACTGAAAGCCACTTTCCTCTCTTCCAGACAGCCCTGGGGTGGGCATGGCTCATCTTGGCTGTGGGGACTCTTCTGCTCTGTGACCAACTCCCTTATTATTTGAGATTTCCTAGACATACACTATAGGTTATAGTTCAGTGCTCCTGGTCCCAGAACTATTTTTCATTTTTAGATGACCCAGCACATCTCTGCTCTAGTTCATTGATTCAAATTGGCTCTCAGACACTTACCTGTTTCCCTCATTTCTGAGTTCCCCTGTGCCACTCTTGTACAGAATAAGCCTCTCTCCCCACTTTGTAGCATTCTCCTTTCACCCAGTGTCCCTCTCTTCTCATCTCCACCTCCCTTTCAGAACGTGCCTTCTCGTCTCCTCCAAGGTCTTTCCTCCCCTCAGGCATTGGTATAGTTGGGGGTCTCACTTTCACGGCTCTTTTTCCTCTGAACTTGATACACTCATCCCTGGGTTCCCTTGGCTTCCACAGTGTTTGCTGATGAGCTGATGAATTCCCAATCATTATCTCCTGCCTTCAGCCCTCTCCCGAGCTATAATGGACTGGTAGATCCATTATCTCCATTTAATGCCTTTCACAAGTCAAGGGTCACCTCCATGATGAAGCCCTGTCTGACTGCCCCCTCCCCCTTTAGAATTCTATTCCCTATGCAGATTTCAATCTCAGCATCTTGTAATACTAATCTTTATAATAGACTCTATTTTTAGAGCACTTTTGGGTTCACTGCTAAATTAAGTAGAAAGTACTGATAGTTTCCATATACCCACTGTCCCCACACATGCACGCCTCCCCTATATCAACCTCCCCCACTAGAATGGTGCATTTGTTACAATCGATGAACCTACATTGACAAATCATTATCACCCAAAGCCCATAGTTTACATTAGGATTCACTATTGGTGTTGTACATTCTAAAGGTTTTGACAAATGTATAATGACCTGCATCCACCATTATAATATCATACAGAATAGTTTCACTGCCTAAAAATCCTCTATGCTCCACCTATTCATTCCTCCCTCCTGCCTAACTCCTGGCAACCACTGACCTTGTTATTATCTCCATAGTTTTGCCTTCTCCAGAATGTCAAAGCATTGGGGTCATACAGTATGTAGCCTTTTCAGATTGGCTTCTTTCACTTTGTAGTATACATTTAAGGTTCCTCCATGTCTCTTCATGGCTCGATAGCTCACTTCTTTTTAGCACTGAGTAATACTCCATTGTATGGATGTACCACAGTTTATCCATTCATCTCCTGAAGGAAATCTTGCAATACAAATTTTTTACACTTGACAATTTACATATGTGTTTCCCTCTACTAGATAGAAAGCCCCTCAAGAACAAAGGTGACCAAGGTTTTACAGCCTTAACACCTAGCAGAGTGCATGGTACATAGTTAGTCCTCAATAAAGGCTTGTTAAGTGAATGAATGAACAAACTAAATCCATGCATAGTATCCCACTGGCATCCACATTCCATATGTTCAAAGCTGAAAGTAATTTCTCCTTCTAATCTCACCTTCTCATCACCCTCATACGATCCAGATACTCTTCTTAGACTTTGTGTCTCATAGAATCCACCTGGGACAAAAATTTGGAGATAACCTGGCTTCTTCTTTCTCCTTCACCTCCCATGTCCGACTACTTTCCAGGCTCTATTGATTTAACACTTGAATGTCTCTCAAATTATCCCATCTGCCATACCCTTTACCACTGAAGTTTAGATCTAAACTGAAGTTTAGACCTTATTCATTTCTCACCTGGATTATTCCAACAGCCTCCTTCCCTCATTCTCACCCCACCAGGGCACTCTTCACACAGGTCACCTGAGTGGTCTTCCTAACATATCCCATCTTCTACTTAAAATTCTGCAATAAGCCCTCATGCCTTTGGGATTACAGTGGAACTCCTTATGAAGACATTTCAAAGCTGCTCATCACCCACCCCTGAGACAGGATACGCAAAGTTCTCAGCACAGTGCCCGGAACAGGAAAGGCACAATAAATATTCACATTATTACCATTATTACTATATAGCCTGGAGATGAAAAGAGTTTGGGAGGACATGAGAATTGTCATCGAGTATGTGATGATCGGGCATATGAAATACGCATCAGACCCTTTCTGTCTTGTCCCAAGAGACAGAATTGGACTGATTGGGTGGAGTCTGCAGAGAGGCAAGTTTCATTTCAACTAAAAGGAGACCTTTTTAACAGTCAGAAGCATCCAAGAGTCAGAATAAATTGAACACCCCTGTGCTGGAGGAGTGTGATTGGACGCTGAGGTGATTTTACATTCTGGTGGAGTCAATCACTGGATTCCCAAAGCCCAGGTAGTTTACAAGGGGATTCAGGCCTCAAAGTCAGGTCCACAGGAGTGTGGACCACATGGCCTTATCCTACCCATGGGTTCTGTGAGATGGTGGGGAAAGTTCCACAAGCACCACACCTCACCCCAATCCTGCCTTCACGAAGCTCTGCTTCTTGCATGCTTCCCATACCCTCCATTTCCATTGCCATTGCTCCTTCTCTCCAGCCTGGGCTATTTTGTAGTCCACTGACAGCTCCCCCATCTCCTCCATCCCCTACCATCTTTATAAGATGATCTTTTTTTTTTTTTTTAACATCTATATTAGAGTATAATTGCTTTACAATGGTGTGTTAGTTTCTGCTTTATAACAAAGTGAATCAGTTATACATATACATATGTCCCCATATCTCCTCCCTCTTGCGTCTCCCTCCCACCCTCCCTATCCCACCCCTCTAGGTGGTCACAAAGCACCGAGCTGATCTCCCTGTGCTATGCGGTTTCTTCCCACTAGCTATCTATTTTACGTTTGGTAGTGTATATATGTCCATGCCACTCTCTCACTTTGTGCCAGCTTACCCTTCCCCCTCCCCGTATCCTCAAGTCGATTCTCTAGTAGGTCTGCATCTTTATTCCCGTCTTGCCACTAGGTTCTTCTGACCATTTTCTTTCTTTTCTTTTTTTTTAGATTCCATATATATGTGTTAGCATATGGTATTTGTTTTTCTCTTTCTGACTTACTTCACTCTGTATGACAGTCTCTAGGTCCATCCACCTCACTACAAATAACTCAGTTTCATTCCTTTTTATGGCTGAGTAATATTCCATTGTATATATTTGCCACATCTTCTTTATCCATTCATCTGTTGATGGACACTTAGGTTGCTCCCATGTCCTGGCTATTGTAATAAGAGCTGCAATGAACATTGTGGTACATGACTCTTTTCAAATTATGGTTTTCTCAGGGTATATGCCCAGGAGTGGGATTGCTGGGTCGTATGGTAGTTCTATTTTTAGTTTTTTAAGGAAACTCCATACTGTTCTCCATAGTGGCTGTATCAATATACATTCCCACCAACAGTGCAAGAGTGTTCCCTTTTCTCCACACCCTCTCCAGCATTTATTGTTTCTAGATTTTTTGATGATGGCCATTCTGACCAGTGTGAGATGATATCTCATTGTAGTTTTGATTTGCATTTCTCTAATGATTAATGATGTTGAGCATCCTTTCATGTGTTTGTTGGGAATCTGTATATCTTCTTCGGAGAAATGTCTATTTAGGTCTTCTGCCCATTTTTGGATTGGGTTGTTTGTTTTTTTGATATTGAGCTGCATGAGTTGCTTGTATGTTTTGGAGATTAATCCTTTGTCAGTTGCTTCATTTGCAAATATTTTCTCCCATTCTGAAGGTTGTCTTTTCGTCTTGTTTATGGTTTCCTTTGCTGTGCAAAAGCCTTTAAGTTTCATTAGGTCCCATTTGTTTATTTTTGTTTTTATTTCCATTTCTCTAGAAGGTGGGTCAAAAAGGATCTTGCTGTGATTTATGTCATAGAGTGTTCTGCCTATGTTTTCCTCTAAGAGTTTGATGGTGTCTGGCCTTACATTTAGGTCTTTAATCCATTTTGAGTTTATTTTTGTGTATGGTGTTAGGGAATGTTCTAATTTCATTCTTTTACATGTAGCTGTCCAGTTTTCCCAGCACCACTTATTGAAGAGGCTGTCTTTTCTCCACTGTATATGCTTGCCTCCTTTATCAAAGATAAGGTGACCATATGTGTGTGGGTTTATCTCTGGGTTTTCTATCCTGTTCCCTTGATCTATATTTCCATTTTTATGCCAGTACCATACTGTCTTGACTACTGTAGCTTTGTAGTATACTCTGAAGTCAGGGAGCCTGATTCCTCCAGCTCCGTTTTTCTCTCTCAAAGTTGCTTTGGCTATTCGGGGTCTTTTGTGTTTCCATACATATTGTGAAATTTTTTGTTCTAGTTCTGTGAAAAATACCAGTGGTAGTTTGATAGGGATTGCATTGAATCTGTAGATTGCTTTGGGTAGTAGAGTCATTTTCACAATGTTGATTCTTCCAATCCAAGAACATGGTATATCTCTCCATCTATTTGTATCACCTTTAATTTCTTTCATCAGTGTCTTATAGTTTTCTGCATACAGGTCTTTTGTCTCCTTAGGTAGGTTTATTCCTAGATATTTTATTCTTTTTGTTGCAGTGGTAAATGGGAGTGTTTTCTTAATTTCACTTTCAGATTTTTCATCATTAGTGTATAGGAATGCAAGAGATTTCTGTGCATTAATGTTGTATCCTGCTACTTTACCAAATTCATTGATTAGCTCTAGTAGTTTTCTGGTAGCATATTTAGGATTCTCTATGTATAGTATCATGTCATCTGCAAACAGTGACAGCTTTACTTCTTCTTTTCCAATTTGGATTCCTTTTATTTCTTTTTCTTCTCTGATTGCTGTGGCTAAAACTTCCAAAACTATGTTGAATAATAGTGGTGAGAGTGGGCAACCTTGTCTTGTTCCTGATCTTAGTGGAAATGGTTTCAGTTTTTCACCGTTGAGGACGATGCTGGCTGTGGGTTTGTCATATATGGCCTTTATTATGTTGAGGAAAGTTCCCTCTATGCCTACTTTCTGTAGGGTTTTTATCATAAATGGGTGTTGAATTTTGTCAAAAGCTTTCTCTGCATCTATTGAGATGATCATATGGTTTTTCTCCTTCAATTTGTTAATATGGTGTATCACGTTGATTGATTTGCGTATATTGAAGAATCCTTGCATTCCTGGGATAAACCCCACTTGATCATGGTGTATGATCCTTTTAATGTGCTGTTGGATTCTGTTTGCTAGTATTTTGTTGAGGATTTTTGCATCTATGTTCATCAGTGATATTAGCCTGTAGTTTTCTTTCTTTGTGACGTCTTTGTCTGGTTTTGATATCAGAGTGATGGTGGCCTCGTAGAATGAATTTGGGAGTGTTCCTCCCTCTGCTATATTTTGGAAGAGTTTGAGAAGGATAGGTGTTAGCTCTTCTCTAAATGTTTGATAGAATTTGCCTGTGAAGCCATCTGGTCCTGGGCTTTTGTTTGTTGGGAGATTTTTAATCACAGTTTCAATTTCAGTGCTTGTGATTGGTCTGTTCATATTTTCTATTTCTTCCTGGTTCAGCCTCAGAAGTTTGTGCATTTCTAAGAATTTGTCCATTTCTTCCAGGTTGTCCATTTTATTGGCATATAGTTGCTTGTAGTAATCTCTCATGATCCTTTGTATTTCTGCAGTGTCAGTTGTTACTTCTCCTTTTTCATTTCTAATCCTATTGATTTGAGTCTTCTCCCTTTTTTCTTGATGAGTCTGGTTAATGGTTTATCAATTTTGTTTATCTTCTCAAAGAACCAGCTTTTAGTTTTATTGATCTTTGCTATCATTTCCTTCATTTCTTTTTCATTTATTTCTGATCTGATCTTTATGATTTCTTTCCTTCTGCTAACTTTGGGGTTTTTCTGTTCTTCTTTCTCTAGTTACTTTAGGTGTAAGGTTAGGTTGTTTATTTGAGATGTTTCTTGTTTCCTAAGGTAGGCTTGTATAGCTATAAACTTCCCTCTTAGGACTGCTTTTGCTGCATCCCATAGGTTTTGGGTGGTTGTGTTTTCATTGTCATTTGTTTCTAGGTATTTTTTGATTTCCTCTTTGATTTCTTCAGTGATGTCTTGGTTATTAAGTAGTGTGCTGTTTATCCTCCATGTGTTTGTATTTCTTACAGATTTTTTCCTGTAATTGATATCTAGTCTCATAGCATTGTGGTCAGAAAAGATACTTGATATGATTTCAATATTCTTAAATTTACCAAGGCTTAATTTGTGACCCAACATATGATCTAGCCTAGAGAATGTTCCATGAGCACTTGAGAAGAATGTGTATTCTGCTGTTTTTGGATGGAATGTCCTATAAATATCAATTAAGTCCATCTTGTTTAATGTATCATTTAAAGCTTGTGTTTCCTTATTTATTTTCATTTTGGATGATCTGTCCATTGGTGAAAGTGGGGTGTTAAAGTCCCCTACTATGATTGTGTTACTGTCGATTTCCCCTTTTATGGCTGTTAGTATTTGTCTTATGTATTGCAGTGCTCCTATGTTGGGTGCATAAATATTTACAATTGTTATATCTTCTTCTTGGATTGATCCCTTGATCATTATGTAGTGTCCTTCTTTGTCTCTTGTAATAGTCTTTGTTTTGAAGTCTATTTTGTCTGATATGAGAATTGCTACTCCAGCTTTCTTTTGATTTCCATTTGCATGGAATATCTTTTTCCATCCCCTCACTTTCAGTCTGTATGTGTCCTTAGGTCTGAAGTGGGTCTTTTGTAAACAGCATATATACAGGTCTTGTTTTTGTATCCATTCAGCCAGTCTATGTCTTTTGGTTGGAACATTTAATCCATTTACATTTAAGGTAATTATCGATATGTATGTTCCTATTACCATTTTCTTAATTGTTCTGGGTTTATTATTGTAGGTCTTTTCCTTCTCTTGTGTGTCCTGCCTAGAGAAGTTCCTTTAGCGTTTGTTGTAAAGCTGGTTTGGTGGTGCTGAATTCTCTTAGCTTTTGCTTGTCTGTAAAGCTTTTAATTTCTCCATCAAATCTGAATGAGATCCTTGCTGGGTAGAGTAATCTTGTTTGTAGATTTTTCTCTTTCATCACTTTAAATATGTCCTGCCACTCCCTACTGGCTTGCAGAGTTTCTGCTGAAAGATCAGCTGTTAACCTTATGGGGATTCCCTTATGTGTTACTTGTTGTTTTTCCCTTGCTGCTTTTAATATTTGTTCTTTGTATTTAATTTTTGATAGTTTGATTAATATGTGTCTTGGCATGTTTCTCCTTGGATTTATCCTGTATGGGACTCTCTGTGCTTCCTGGACTTGATTAACTATTTCCTTTCCCATATTACGGAAGTTTTCAACTATAATCTCTTCAAATATTTTCTCAGTCCCTTTCTTTTTCTCTTCTTCTTCTGGGACCCCTATAATTCGAATGTTGGTGTGTTTAATGTTGTCCCAGAGGTCACTGAGACTGTCCTCAATTCTTTTCATTCTTTTTTCTTTATTCTGCTCTGCAGTAGTTATTTCCATTATTTTATCTTCCAGGTCACTTATCTGTTCTTCTGCCTCAGTTATTCTGCTATTGATTCCTTCTAGAGAATTTTTAACTTCATTTGTTGTGTTGTTCATCTCTGTTTGTTTGCTCTTTAGCTCTTCTAGGTCCTTGTTAAAAGTTTCTAGTATTTTCTCCATTCTATTTCCAAGATTTTGGATCATCTTTAATATCATTATTCTGAATTCTTTTTCAGGTAGACTGCCTATTTCCTCTTCATTTGTTAGGTCTGGTGGGTTTTTGCCTTGCTCCTTCATCTGCCGTGTGTTTCTCTGTCTTCTCATTTTGCTTAACTTACTGTGTTTGGGGCCTCCTTTTCGCAGGTTGCAGGTTCATAGTTTCCGTTGTTTTTGGTGTCTGTCCCCAGTGGCTAAGGTTGGTTCAGTGGGTTGTGTAGGCTTCCTGGTGGAGGGCACTAGTGCCTGTGTTCTGGTGGATGAGGCTGGGTCTTGTCTTTCTGGTGGGCAGGTCCACGTCTGGTGGTGTGTTTTGGGGTGTCTATGGCCTTATTATGATTTTAGGCAGCCTCTGTGCTAATGGATGGGGTTGTTTTCCTATCTTGCTAGTTGTTTGGCATAGGATGTCCAGCACTGTAGCTTGCTGGTCGTTGGAGCTGGGTCTTGGCGTTGAGATGGAGATCCCTGGGAGATTTTCACCATTTGATATTACGTGGAGCTGGGAGGTCTCTTGTGGACCAGTGTCCTGAACTTGGCTCTCCCACCTCAGTGGCACAGCTCTGACGCCTGGCTGGAGCACCAAGAGCCTTTTGGGAGGTCTGAGGTCTTCTGCCAGCGTTCAGTAGGTGTCCCGTAGGAGTTGTTCCACATGTAGATGTATTTCTGATGTATTTGTGGGGAGGAAGGTGATCTCTGCGTCTTACTCTTCTGCCATCTTGAAGCTCCTCTACCTAAGGTGATCTTCTTAAGGCAATAGTTGAGGCTCTTCTATTCTTCTCCTCAAAAATCTTCAAGACCCCAAGCCCCACTACTCCACTGCCTACATCATAAACCCCAAATGCCTAAGCCTGTCATTTCTGGCTGCACCACCTCTGGGGTCGTAGAGACTCAGGTTCAAATCCCAGCTCTGCCACTTACTGTCTGATCTTGGACAAATCACTTGTCCTCTTTGGGCCTCAGGTACCTTACCTGTAAATTAGGGATGATCATGCTGACCTTGAAAGATAGCCAGGAGGATAAAATGAGAGTTGTGAAGTCTCTCGCAGAGTACTGAACCCACAGTGGCCTCAGGATACAGTGGTTCTGGGCATATTCCAGCCCCACCCTTCCCCAAAAAAGCCCACTCACAGCCCCTACACCACCATGCATATCAGGTCACTGAACATCTTTCAAGGTGGTTTCCCCAGGCTGGGTCACTCCTTACCAGCTTTGGCAGCTTTTAAATCCCTGCCCATCCTATCAGGGGCAGCTCAAACCCCACTTCCTCGGTAAGCCTTGCCCCGAAGTTCTCTATCAGAACGAATTGTCCCCACGTATTCACTCCTACTGCTTTTTCCTCATGTCTCCATCGGAGCATCTGCCTCGTTGACTGTTTCCATGTCTGGCTCCCTTTGGATTGTAAGTTCCTTGAAGACAGGAACCTCGTCTGATTTATGGCTGTGCCCTTCATCAACCCAATGCATGGAGGTGTTATTCACATGGAAGGTAGGGAGATTATTTAAATAGCTTGGAACCTAAGGATTTTCGTTAAGTATTAGTTAAATATGTGGATGGATGGGGAAAAAATGTGGTCAGCCAAACCCAAGCTTTTACCCCAGCAGCCTTCGATCTGCTTCCTCTGAAGCCCCTGGGGTGGGTGGTCTTGGGGAAGGATGGCTGTAGAGGCAGATTTACTACCCACATTTCACTGCAGGTTGATCGCTCTGTAGGAATTCTCCAATTCTAGTCTTCCATCTCCCTTTCTCTAAACCTTCAACTCCAAAGGCTCTTCTAATTGAACATTTCCAGAGACGGGAGAGATTGATCCTTCTCTTATAGATCAGACACCTCCTGCCCTATAGAAGGAGAGGTGGACGTGGCTGCCTCAGGCCTCAGAGCAGGAGGGTCTGAGCAGCTTCTTGGACTGAGGGCTGGAGCTGCGATTCCCTCATAACTGCTGAGAAGATTGATGGTAGAAATGCAGACCACCAAAGGGGCAGCTATAAAAGGGGAGGGCAAGGAGGGTGACCAGACTCAGCCTAGCCCAGCTGAGCCTGAAACAGCCCAGCCAAGACCCAGAACCTAAGTCAGAGCCATGTCCATCCAAGAAAATGGTGACCAGAGCTCAGAGCCATGCCACGCCCATGCATACACACATATATACTTAGACTAACACAAGCCATACACACACACACGTGCACGCGTGCACACACACACCTTTCCTTTTGCAGAGAGGAGGTGTAGAAACCTGACTCAGGGCCTGGAGGTCCAAATTCAATGGCAGCCCTGACCACTCACACTCTACAGCTATTACCCCTCCGGCCCAGATCGCAAGTATCCCCCTAGCAGCAATCCTAACTAACTCTTGTTCCCCGTTTGATCCTCAGAGCGCTGGGAAAGGACTGACTAAGCATCCACCCCAGCACTGTATTTCTCCCTCATCTACGGGACAGACTAGGCTGCCTGGAGCAGTGGCCCTCAGAATCCAGCCACTGCAGCTGTGTGACCTTGGGCCAGGAAATTCATCTGTCTGAGCCTCAGTTTCCTCATCTGTGAAAGAGGCTGACAGGACCCACCTCCCCAGGCAGGTATAAGAATAAAAGAAGTGACATGTACAGCGTTTGCTCTGTTCCTCTACAAAGGAATTACTCCACGCCTCTTCTCTCGTTCTATCAGCATCAGTACCACGTGCCAGACACTATTCCAGAGGCTGGAACTATAGCCATAAATGAGAGACTCTCGTCCTCCCCAGGGAACGCACAGCTCAATTTCCCTACATTGAATGGAGAGGTAATCACGACCCAAGGATTAAATGAGATAATTCTGAATGTCGGAATGTCACATATTAGGAGCGTAGCAGTTACTGGCCTCCTTTCTTCTCTGCTGAACAGCTTTTTAAGAGCAGAGACTGTGAATTGTTCACTGCCAGATTTTCTGTGCTTAGTACAGCCCCTGGAATGCAAATAGGTGTTCAATAAATGTTGAGTTGATTCTCTAAATGGGCATTCAGGGAAACAAAAGCCCAAGACACCTCTCTCTCCCATTCTTCCCTCTTTTTCTCCCCCATCTCTCTCACACACACGCACACGTATGTGCACGTGCACACACACACAGCAGTGATGAGCTGGGCTCCTCTCTCCCCCCCTCTATCCCACAGTCCTGTCACCCATCACAGGTCAACCCTGGGCCTCTTGTGGCCCTACAATCTGGGCTGAGGGGGAAGGAACAGGATGTGGACCCAGGCTATTGTTTATTCATAACTGGCCGCAGGGGTGAGACTCTGCAGCCCTTCTTGCCCCCCGCCCCACACTTTCATTTTAATGAAATGAAGCCACCCGACGGCCCCCACCCCAAACCTTCCTAAGGTAAGAGTGAAATTGATTTTCCCTTTTAACTCGAAAGCAAGATAAACACATGGCACCCTTAGGGGCGGAGGGGAAGCACTTAAAATAGCACATCTCTGGGAGCAGCCTGCTGCATGCAGAGTTCGTCACAGACAAGGGCTGAATGCAAATCGCAGAGGCAGCAGCTGGGGCCAGCCTGCCCCCGAGGAGCAGGTGAGAAGCAGCACCTTCGCCCCCTCTGTACCCTCTGCCTCCCATCAGGCTGGCGAGCAACCACAGGCTGACCTCTGTTCTCATAGGCTCGGACCTGGAAAGATTTCTCTCGGGTCATCTCCACCCGAGTGCCTACAGCAATGGGCAGTGATGGGGCGCTTATTACCCCTCGAGGTAGCACATTGAAGGTCTCCTATTAGAAACTTCTGCTCTTACTGACCCATCCTGGGTGTCCCAGCATCTTCCCTCATTGACGGAGGTCTGATCCTGAGTCCTTCATCCCTCCCTTGTTCATTTGCTCCCTGCAGGGATTGGAAAACCAAGATCACCAGCCCAAGTCTTCTTCTCCTGTCTGACCCCCAGGACCCCCAGCCATTCCTTGGAGAGCCCATCCCTCAATGGAGAGGCTCTTCTCCATCCCTTGTTTGTCTAGACTGGTGTCAGAAAAAAGCTGCAGGTCTCTCCAGAAAGGATGAAGAGGAGGAGGAGGGGATGTTGAGGTGGGAGGGGAACTGACATTGACTGAACACCAGACAGTGTATTCAGAGCTGGTTTCAATGATCTCATTTAATCCTCTCAACAGCTCTGTGATTTAGGGACTCTGATTATCCCCAGTTTACAGATGGGGAAACTGCATTGAGGGAATTTTTACCAACTTGCCCAGGATCACAAAATCAGTGAGTTGTGCTTAATCACTCACCATACTCTCTCAAGGAATAATTGGCTTCATTTTTCTGTCGTGCATGTTTGGAATATCATAGCTGCTGCATAAAACGGAGATGACTGCCACGCCATACTGGGGCACCTCAGAAAGAAACCCCGGGAGAGCCGGGTCTGTGAGGATGGCAGTGCCTTTCTGGGAGCGAGTTTGAGCCACTGATTCTCTCCAATAGCCCCGCTCGAGGCTGCTCTCCAGAGCCTAATTTTGCAGGAGTCCACCTGGTGTGACTTGATCTCTAACGGGGTGAGTCTGAGACCCCTGGCCCTGGCAGCCATGGTGTCATGGGTCAGGCACCCGGGCTGCCATCTGAGCATTGTCCCAACTAACACCCACTTTGGGAGCCAGGGGACCCAATGCCTCTTTTGCATTTAAAACTCCCGTTCGTACATGGGATCGAATATCATGCAGTCATTTAACAAAAAGCTGTTGCTTTATATTTATTGGCATGGAAAGATGTCCACAACGTATTGTTGGGAGAAAAGAAAGGATTTTACACAACAGCAAGTGGAGCCTGCCGCTGTTCATTTAAAGCCGTGTATATACGTGTTTACAGTCAGACAGGGGTGTCTGAAGATGTTCACCAAAATGGTACTAGGGGGTGTTTCTGGGAGTAGAATTTTGGGTGATTTTTCTTTCTTCTTAGTTCATTTCTGTGACTGATTGGTATAAAGAATGAATGCATATCATCTTTTACCAAAAAAAATTTTAAAACACATTCCAAAATCTCACAACGCTATTTAGTCAGTTTTATAATATAGGACAGGGGTTGAAAGAAAGCCCGTGCTTTCCCTTCCTCCTCCCTCCCCACCGGGCTCTTTCTTCGTGTCCCCTCCAAACCCTCCTGCAGGGGCCTCTCTGTTGTGATGGCTTTGGAGCGAAGTGACCAGAGTTGTCATGTCAGCTCTGACCCCCTGTTTAAAACGGGCATGAGAATTTCCACCCCGTAAGGTTGTTTGAAAAATAAATAACATCAGTTACAGGGAGGCACTTGGACCTCGCCTTAGCCTTGGACGTAATTGCTGCTGAACAAACGCTGGGGATGGGGTGGGGGCGTGGAGGCGGGGTGGGCAATCATAGCTCACTAAGGAAAAGGCCAGGAGTCCAGAAGCCTCGGGAACACAACCTCCGACTAGCATGAGGGGAAAATGCCTTCAATTACCTGAAATTACTGACCCAGAGCCATGCTGTGTTCTCATTCACAGGCTTGGTAACATTTGTTCAACATACATTTTTAACGTAGTGTGTTTACTTGTCTCTCCAGGGGTCAGCAAGCCACACCCCAAGGGCCACATCCACACCGTTTTGGAGTGACTGTCAAACTCAGAATGGTTTTTCTATGTCTAAAGGGTTGAAGCAAACAACAAAACACGGAGAAGAATATGTGTCAGAGATCATAGTTGGCCCACAGAGTTTAAAATATTTCTTATGTGGCCCTTAACAGAAGACGTGTCCATGGTGGATGAAGAGCAGGGGTGTGGGAGCCCGTCTGTAGCACCCTGGCTGCAGGAGGAGTGACAGCTAAGCAGAGGAGGAAACAGTATAGCTCAGCCCCGGGCGGCTCCCTGCACAGTATGGTGGGCACCAACACTGATCCTGAGTCACTGAGAGAGACTCTGTCTTCAAGACCCTCTGGCTAGGGGGCCAGGGACATGGGTAAGACCTCCAGGATGATTTCCATCCCAGAGAGGGAAATGGAGTTAGGGGATCACAGGGAGGAGCTTCGATTATGCAGAAAACATACCCTGTGAGTTGGGAACTCTTACTATCCCTGCTTTCAGAGGAGCACCCCGGGCTCTGGGGCAGATAGGCAGCTAGCCCACGGGCATGCCGCTGGTGAGGGGGGGAGCAGGGATCTGGGCCCAGGCAGTGCGACTCTAGGGCCTGTGTCCTGACCTTTGCCTTCAGGGCTGTTCTTGGGGACAGCAGGGTCTGTTAGATGTGGGTCCTCGGGTAAAGTCACCTGGAATATCAGTGACTCGCCTGAGGGGCCACTGGTGCCATCTACCTAATTACTCAACCCTGATGGTGGCCCGGCCTCTGCAGAGAGGTCAGAGGCTCTTTGTGGAAAAAGAGGGAAGGGGCCACCCATGTTCCAGGCACCGGCCAGGTAAGCCAGACACTGCAGCGTCTCCCTCCAGCCTCACACTCACCCACATTATTGGGACAATGACTCCATTGTGCAGAAGGGAAAACTGAGGCTCAAGGAGCTTACACAAGGTCATGCAGTCTGTAAAAGGCAGATTCTGGACTTGAAACCAGCTCTCTCTTACTCCAGAGTTCATGCCTTCCAAAGCTGCCACTTCTGTTAGGGAGATGGGGCACCTCCTCCACATCTCCTCTGGGGGCACCCCCTGTTGCACCCCCTTCTAGGAGGTACATTAACAAGCAAGCTACCTGCCCAGCTCCCACCAGCCTTGTTCCAGAGAATCTGAGCCAGCCAAGTGTAGCAGGATTTGGTCTGCCGAGACAGACTAATGAAGCAATTTAAAAACAATTGTTTGGAACACACAGACATCTGGGTAATAATAGACTACAAGAAAACTGACCAGTGAATTTTCCCAGGGCCACTAACGGAGCAAGATCTACCTCAGCACATGCAGATGGCAGGCGACTCGCTGGAAGGTCCCACAGGTATCTCGGTGAGAGTTTGACTTACTTTATAGGATCGGTCCGTTCTCTGTCCTGGTATAGACAGGCTGAGTGCTGCATGCGTGTGTCTGAGGGATGCTCTTATGCAGACATGCACAGAAACGCAGGTACATGCTCAGCTTGACATTCCATGCATGTACACAGCTACACACACATTTGCATACATGTGAAATGGCACCTGTGCACACTTAGAGCTATATGCCTTCATGCACATGCCCAAACACCCTGCCCACATGTGCACGAGCATATGCAAACATATATGCGTACATATGATGGCAACACAAAATATTGACCCTCCCTGGATTCCCATCCTTTGCCATGTGATTTTTTGGTGATTCCCACTGAGAGGAGCAGAGTATACTTCCCTGCCCTTAACTTTGCATTCAGTCATGTGACTTGCTTTGGCCAATAGAATAAGGCAGATGTGATGGAGTGCCAGTTCCAAGGCGAGGCCTTAAGAGGTCTCATGTGTTTCCACTTGCCCTCTGGCCCTTATGTCAACACCATGAAAAGAACACGCCTGGTCTAGCTTGTGGGTCCCAGCAGGAGGGTGAGAGACGTGCAGCAGAGCCGCTCCAGCAGAGCCCAGCCTGAATCAGCCAAGCCCAGACAATCCACAGATCCCTGGGCAATGATAAATAGTGTGATCTCTTATGCAGCAAGAGCTAACCAATAGACACATCCAGGGAGACACATGCACACAGAGAAGCAGAGACTTGCATCCAAACAGCCCCCGTGAATACACGTGCATGCACCTGCACACGCGGGCACTCTTCTGCACATGTTCAAACACCAACACCCACAGAAGGGCTTATAGGAGACAACAGTGAGAATTAAACCCTATCTTAGCCCCCTTCCATCTCTGGGAGACTCTTGCTGTCATCAGTAGAGAGTCTGAGGGTGTGAGGTGTTTGTCCAAAACCCCTTTCATAGATGTCAAGCCCAGCAAGCTCTGGCTCCACAGTGGCAGGGTTTTTCTAGATCCTCCTCTGAGCAGCTCTGACAGAGGCCCCTGTGTTGACTCAGATGACAGCTTCCTCAGGGAGGAGGAACAGGCTGTCACCTTGTGACTTGGGAGCAAGAACAAAGGGAACGGCAGAAGCGGAGGGGGTGCGGGGGGCTGCTTCTCCCCACCCGTGGGGGCATAGGAAGGGCACAGCCCCAGGTCCTCTCACTGTGTCCTGGGCCATTCCTCCAGGTGAGTGGATGTCCAAGGGCTCAGTAAGTCTGGTCCCATAGGAGGCACCAGGTGATGTCTGCCTCTGGGCTGGGCCGGGACCTCCTCACTCCCTCTGTGTGTGTGGGGGGGGGCGGGGAAGGATATGAGCTCTAGGCAGGTGTCACGTACCCCTCCATCATTAGCAACTGGGTGTGAACATGGGCCCAGCAAGGTGGTACAGCTTAATGGGGGAGGGGTGGGGGGTTGCTCAGACTCTTAAACCAAACGACCTGGATTCTAATCCTACCTCTACCATTTCTAGCTGGGCAAGTAACTTAGCCCTTCGGCTCTTAGTCTCCGCATCTACAGAATGGAGACAGTAATACGTGAGGATGAAATGAGCTCATCACGGTGGAAGCCCCTAACTCAGTGCCTGGCACAGAGCCTCAGTAAATGGTCATAGCCATTGCCACCCACTAGACCGCTCGCTCCTAAGGGCTGGGGTTATACCTAGTTTTGTTCTATTGTGTACAATTGCAGCCTCAGCGCCTGACACATAGTGGAAATCCAATAAAAGTGTTGAATGAATGAGAAGGTAGAGGACAGAATGAGAGTATGAATGAAGGTCCCCAAGGTCTTTAGGGATGTGAATCAGGGTTAGGTTACAAGGCAGATGGTGGCTGCTAGACGTCGGGGACGATCACACGTAACAACTTTGTCTGCAACCCTTGCCATGGACACAGCCCCAGGTAGCTTTCCAAGCATGTTCACATCTGTTAGGGTGTTAAACCGCCCCCATTTTAGAGATGGGGAAAGAGGTTTGCAGAGGATGAGTCAGTTATTTTGACTCCAAATCTCAGCAGCACTCCCCTACCCCCAAAGCTCCTCTCAGAGTGAGAAAGGCTTTTAAGATCCATTACTCCAACTCCTTTCTCACGGAAAGATAGATCCTTAGAGGAAAATGACCATCTCAGGACCACAGAGTGAAGAGAACCCTGTGTTTCCTGATCCTGAGCCCAGCGCATCCTCTAGGGTTCCCTAAACATCCTATGACATATTCATGATCTAATCTGTACACGCACAAGCTGATGACACACAGAGCTCAGAATGGATTCCAACTCTCGAGTCTCAGGCGTGGGAAGCAATCAGCCTGTGTATATGTGGATGAAAAGGGGAAAATCCAGCCATTCACAATAAACATTTATTAAATAGCTACTGCATGGCAGTCCTATGCTAATAGCTAGGGTCATGAAGATAGAAACAACACATACCTCACCCTCCAAGAGACCACAGTCTAGGGGAGGGATACAGAAATTCACTGTGCATGGCAGTTCTTGCTGGGATAGAAGATGCTAAGTGAGTAGAGAACTGGGGGCTTCTAACCCAGACTGGGGAGCAAGCAGAGCCCAGTGAACACCCACAAGAACCCCTGCCCCGGAAGACACAATCCGGTGTCTATTCTAACCAATATCTTCATCTGTTTTGATAAGAGGCTCAGCCTGTCCCCTAGGTCCTGAGCAATTCAGCTCTGCCCCCACATTTGCATCCTACCTCTCAAAACAAAAGCCCAAAAGGTAACAGACCCTCCCACTCTCCTTCTTTCTTTTTGAGGGTCTTGCTCCCCACCAACATCCATACCCCCAGCTGTTTATCAAAGGACATCTCCCAGGACTCTGTCTGAGAGGAGTTCTGCTAAACAAAATTTCCTTCAGGTCTGTAAGTTTCATTGATGATTGAGGGCCTCTTAAAAGATGTGCCCTGGCCAGCGGCTCAGCTGGTGCAATCCTTAGTTTGGTGCTGCAGGGAAGTAGTCCTGAAGGAGATGACACCTGAGTTGGGTCTTGAAGGAAGAATAGGTACAAGCAGGATAACAAGGAAGTTCCAGGCAGACTGGCAGGTGCCAAGGTGCAGGGGTATGAAAAACCCTGGCCTGCTCCAGAAATCATCAGCAGCTCCCACAGCTGCCTTGGAAAGGAAGATGGAAAAAGGGGGCAGCCAAGTATTGGAGAAACCAGCAGGGCCTGGGTTGGTTGTCAGGTGGATCTCATGAAGGACAGGGAAGGGGCTAAGAAGATCTTTAGGGGCAGGGAGCGTGAGGCAGATCGGCCTGGAGAGGAAAGGATGGCGATGCTGGCTTGGCCGTGAGCACTGTCACCCCCGCTGCCCACCCGTTTGTTCATTTAACAATTTGTTTGGCGATGACATCAGAGGGACTTGATCAGGTATGCCTGAGATGACACAGAAGGGCTTGATCACATGTGTCTGTGGGCTGCAGTAGGGACTTTGGATTTAAATGAGTGACGTGGGGAAGCCCTTGGAGGGTAGGAGGGTAGACTGAATGTCCTGGAAAGGATCAGGCAGGGACTAGGTATAGACAGGGAAGAAAAATGGTCTAAAGCCTGAACCCTGAGACCCCTTGATGTTCAGGGGCTGGGAAATGGTGAGGAACCTGTAGGGGGGACTGAGGAACAGCCAGCGGAGGAAACCAGGTGAAGAAAGAGCTTCAAGGGAGAGGACGTGGCCGACGTGTCACCTGCTGCTGCCGAGGGTGGAGGACTGACTGCTGGGTTTGGAGGTGCTCGCAGCAGTTCTGGTGGGATGGGTTCAAGAGAGAAATTGAGGAAGAGGCTTGGACCCAGCAAGCACTGACACCCTTTCTGGGGCTTCACTGCAACGGGAAAGAGAGAAATGGGCCTGGAGCTGTCGGAGAGGGTGAGGTGAAGAGAAGGTTTTTTTAAAGATCAGGTATATAATTAGCGCACCGTATTTATGATGGGAATGATCCAGTGGTGATGGGAAAAGCTGATGATGCAGAGGACAGCTCCAGTGCCATGTCCACCAGCAGGTTCAAAGGGATGAAGTCCAGTGGACAAGCGCAGGGACTGGCTTTGCACTGGAGCTGGGTGTCTCCTCTGTAGTCACAGGACAGAGGGCCAGACCGCGTGGGCACAGGGAGCTCTGTGGAGGTGGTGGTGGGAGTGTGTGACGTTCACTTCTGTTTGCCCAGGAAAATAAAAAACAAGGTCTTCAACTGACCATGAGGAGCAGGGACAGGGGCTTGGGGGTGATTCCTCCCCGAGGTGATTTCAGCCCAGGACCGCACTGCGTCTTTCCTGACTTACTAGGGGAAAGAAGGACACAGCTGCCTCTGCCCAAAGCTGTCTGTCCCTCCCACACTTGCCCAGGACCCCCAGGGGACCTAGACAGCACTCCACCAGCCCCCAGGCCCTCCACGACACCTCTCCGCACTCTTTCTGACTAGGTTTTCCAGAAACAGGTCGTGAGGGCTCAGAGTGCCCAGGCCCCATCCAGCCGCCCCCAGGCAGTCTGGCCAGCCCAGCTCCAGAGGGCGGGGCGAGCGGCAGGGAGGAGGTGGCTGGGAGTCAGATGGAAACCTCCTGCAGGTGTCTTCTGGAGGCATTGCCTGCAGCCAGCCCTGCTCGCAGCCAGCGACAGATCTCGTATCCAGAGGCTCTTCAGTGTCACTGCTAAACTGTGTGATTACACTTGTCAGACCCCTCAGAGGAAGGCAGACAGGCTTCCCGTGCCTTCAGGTGCCTGCACGATGGAAAAGGAGAAGCAGCTGTCAGCTCGGGCCTCTGTCTCCCTCCTCCACGCCGGCTCCAGCTCTCAGCCTCCCTGCGACAACCGCACTGGGATGGGACGTGCGGGCACAAATCTCCAACCCCAGCAGCTCATGTTTCCAGGTCAGGTTTTGTGCCCCTTGACACACATTAGCTCATTTAATGGTTAAAACAGCCCTGAGTCTGAACTAACGTCCTCCACACTTTACCAATGATGGCACTGAGGCTCAGAGATGTTAAGGAACTTGCCAAGGTCACCCAGCTGGGAAATGGAAGAGACAGGATTCGAACGAAGCCCAGTCTCCCTGTTAAGAAAGCACTCTGCAGCACCTCTCAGTGCTTTTTCTAATAAGGTTTTCCAAAAACAGGTCACTGAGGGCCCAGAGTGCCCTGTCCTGTCTAGCTCCCTCCCCAGCCAATCTGGCCAGTGACAGACTGCTCAGGTTCAAATCCTGACTCAGCCATTTACTACTTTAATGCCCTTGGACATGGCACATGAATCTCCCTAAGTTCCCCCATTTTAAATGTAAAATGGGGGTGTGACAGTACCTCCCTCCCAGGGTTGCTGCAATAGCCTTTGCCATGCTGAGCCAGATTCTCTTCCTCCCAACATGCCCCAGAGTATGGTGTGGAAACCCCAGGCAAGGGCAGGGCCAGAACAAGCCATCTCCTCCCTCTTTCTGGGCATCAGACCTCTATTGATACATCCTCACAGCCATATCACTCCCTTGGCTCACATAAAGGTATAGTCCCCTCTGCCTCCTAGATATTTTTAACACAAATATAAAACAAGCCAACTGGACTTTGCTGTAAAGAAAGTGAGTCACCCTGGGCTGGGAAAGAGTGAGTTGCGAAGCCCCTTCCCAGAGGCCTGTGTAGTAGTGCACACTAGTTCCCGTCCGTCATCCAGGACCCATCGGATGGGCGTTCTATGCAGATGAGGTTGCTTGTAAATGCAAATTGGGAGTGGGCTGGAGGTTGGGAGGAAGCAAAACAGGGGGTGAAGAATCAAGGTCTGGAGGAGGAGAGAAAATGAAGAGAAGAAGAAGGAGAGGAGACAGAGCTGGAAGCCAGGCCTGAGCTCATGATTGCAGGAGATGAGGCTTGGAAAAGCTCCCCTGTTGGGTAAGTAAAAGCTCTTCAAGGTTGAAAACCAGAAGAGCCCCAGCAGAATCCTGCCAAGCTGGGGCGGCCTCTTAGAACCACAGTGGGTGCCCTAGAGCCAGAGTGGCCATCAGCTTCTGCAGAGACCAGAGGGACCCAGTGCACCCTGAGCACAGTTTATTCTACCCACACAACAACCTTGTGAGGCCCCTTTCACATACCAAGACAATAAGGGCACTTGGCTTTCTGTCTGGTGAGAAATCCCCAAGAAACCATTTGCCATTTTGTTTCTTGCAAACCTCCAGTGACAGGGAGTTCACAACCTTATGAGGCTCTATAGCTGTGCGTGGCCACACCAGGTTCACATGCAGGTGAACTTGACTCCACAGCCCACAGTGTACAAGACTTGGAAACCTCCACCTGGACCTTTCTGTCTCTCAGTATAAGGCTTCCTGCCAGATGCTCTGAATACTACATCATGGCTTTCCTCATGCCCACTGCCCCAGAAGAGGGCTTAGCTAACCAGATGGTGCAGGTTGGGTGGGGTGGCTGCAGTCTGCCTCCCCAGAGATCTCAGCCTGGGGAAGGGAGACATTGCTACTCTGGGGCCACTTGTGGGTGGAGAAGAGACTGGGATAAGCTGGAGTGGGAGAGACTGACAGAGAGATGAGAGAGAAAGGGAGAGAGAGAAAGAAAGAGAATGAGCTGAAATCCTAAAGGCTCCCCTGAGTAGACTGTCCACAGAGCCCAAGAGTATATCTGTTCTTTCCTCCACCTGAGACAGGAAAAAAAGGTAAGAGATCCCCTGATTACAAGGACCCTGACTCCCTCAGCAGAAAGTTGGCAAACAAGTGAGGCTAGTTCCAGAGGGCTTGGGACCGGGGAGATGGAGCCCAGCAGATGGCACACTCACCAATCCTCCACCCTCTGCCTATGGCAGACATCACTAATCGATCATGGCACTCTATCTTGATAAGGCTGGATGGTGGTTTTCTGTCAGACAACACCACACACCCTGAGGGCCTTGGGCCCCCAGTGGATACAATTTCTAACTACAGGAAAATTATGGAGAGCCTTGAAGGCCAGAATGAACTTGACCCTGGAGGTCAAGGGCAAACCTCTAACAGAGGTTTAAAACACTTTCACAACTTGTTGGCTTATGGGCCAATGAGATCATTTGGTGCAATTTTCTTCTTTCTCCTGGCACTGGTCACAAGTAGCCAGCATTTGAGTCCTGAGCCCATGGAGGACAGGACAGGACAGAGACCACATCTGTGCCTCCTGTCTTTGCCAGCTTTGGGCCCAGCACACCAACAGCAGCAATCAGTGCTCAGGAAACTGAACGATCCAGGCTGTGATGTTAGCTCCACCCAGCACCCAGCTCTCTTAGTTTCCTGGAACAATCCAATCAAAGACTCAGGACTATTTTTAACTGATTAAGAGGAAAGCCTAGAATCAGACCTTCTTTTTAGCAGCTGTGCCACCAAAAAGATGCTACTACAAACAACTGCAGTTATTCCAGAACACATAGAGCAAGCATCATTTGGGCTTCTATTGGGCTTAATAAAACCTCTTGTGTTGTTGACGTTAGCTCCTCAACACTTGACCATTAGGATGAATTAGTGCAGCAGAAGAGTGTCTGCTAAGGATGTCCTCAAAGCCTGAGCCACACAATCAGCCAAATCATCTCAGTATCATTTATGGGACAGCAGGTCCCCATAGCAATGCAGTCAGGATGTGATTGGCTGACTTTAAATAAAGAGGCATTTACAGATCCATGTGCAGACCTGAAGCTGTGATCTTGCCTGGGAAATAGCCATTGAGAATACAGGGGAGGTGAAAAACAGGAATCCCTGAAAGGGACCTTGGCCAGCTGTCTACTCAGAGACTAGCCCCTCAGGCAAAGCTCAGCAACAAACACCCCAAACATGCTTCTCCAATCTGGCCAGTATTTGGAGCTCCATCCCACATTCCCTTTTATTATAGAGCATTTTAGAGCAGAAGTGGCACACTCAACCATCCTCTATACTCTGCCTATGGCAGACATCGCTAATCGATAATGGCACTCTATCTTGCTGAGGCTGGGTGTAGATTGAGGTTACTTCAACCAAGAGCTACAGCCAGCCACTTGAAGATGAAATAAAACTTAGTTGCTAGTCTGCTTTGTAAGCTCCTTTTATGATTAAGTTGGGTCAGAATGGGAATTATTGACCTTCTCACTACTGTCCGTGAAGACCATCTTGGCATTTGCTTTAGCTTTGATGTACTAATACAGAGCAATCAAGCATATCGTTATGGTTCCAAGCAGTAAGTTTGGCCCCAGGAGGCTGGGAGTACCTGATACCCATGGGACCTTATTCAGTGCTGATTGGATGGGGCTTATTTAATATTAAGTCTGCCTAGCACTCCACCCTTCTAGGAGTAGCTGCTTCTTCTTTTGGTATAATGGTTCCTATTCCCTCTCCAACAATGTGATTTTAGGAGGCTGCTAATCATAGTACCTACCCCATGGTTATACTGAGTACTTCAGGTGTAGACTAATCATGGATGAGAGACGTGCTGGGCCAGACAGAAGCCTTCCCTGAGAATTTTGGACCCAAAATTAAGGGAAGAGGGGCTGGTCCTCCCTGATGGTTAAACTGAAGGGTGCAAGGCATGGAAAATACCAGTGGTCATTTCTTGACATATGGAGGAAGTTGGTCTGAGGGGATAGTGCTGACACATAAAGATAAGAAAGATGGAGCAGGAGAGATGGAGAGTGAGGGAGATAGAGACATAGATATAAATATAGTAGAGATATAGAGATAGATATAGACAGATAGAGATAGAGAGAGAACCTGGTAGTTCTAGATCTCCCCATGACCAAGCTACACCCCTTCAACAATTACATGAGTCTTCTAATAAAGAAGTTACATTTTAAAGTTGAGTTTCTGTCACTTGCAACCAAGAGCCTGGACAGAATCCTATGCAGAGCAAAGACCTACAAGAGGAAGATGAGACTACCGAGTGGGACTCCTGGAGGCAAACATGAAAAGCTCACTGGGAAAAGGGTTTGTACTGTCTATCATGGGATGCAGGTAGTCATGGTGATGGAGAGAGCCTGACCTGGCCGGGAAGCACCCATGAGGAAGGGATTTGTACAATTCTACTTTTTATGAAATTTATTCCTGCAGGTTGTTCCTGGGATGTTGCGTTGCCTAGACCCATGATTCTTGGGTCTGTGAGGCAAGCTGATCTCTGTGATCTCTGTCTATTTTGCTCCAGGGTTCCCAAGGGGTGGGGCAGTATCACAGATACAGTAAGGAATAAATGTATTCCTGGAAACAGTAAGAAATAAGCACATTCCTGGGAAGAGGGGCCAAATCTCTGCACTGCCCTCAGGTCCAGAGAGCAGCAACATCCCACACACTTCCCTGCAGGACACACACTTCTGAAAATAGCTAGGATAGGAGGGGGTCTTCTACAAACACCCATATAATCACTCACGCTTTCAAAATAGGACTGTTGGTGCCTACTATATGATGGCTCACATGCTGGGTACCTCAGATACAGATAAAAACACATGGTCCTGGCCTTAAGGAAGACTTGGGCTAGTGGGGCATGGGGATATGTACATAGAATACAGTGCAGTGGTTTTCAGCAGTGTAAGGGATTCTAGAAGGGCAGGGAAGAGGCATGGTGAGTCAACCTGAGGGAGTAGAGAAGACTTCACATCTGAGAAGAGACGCGTGTGCTGAGAATAAGCTTATTCAGAGGATAGGATGTTAAGATTTTCCTTAAATTCCCAGAGGTTCCCACGAATGGTAGGCACTTCACTCTCATCCTTAGAGATGTCTTCCTGTACAACGGAGACTGGGAAGTTAAAAACTACATTTCTCTGACACCCTCTCTAGGCTTTTGCATGTAACCTAGGTTTTGCCAAGCAGACAGGTCTGATGAGTTTTGGAAGGCGGAATTGAGCCCAGTGAGGTGGTGGCTATGGGATTGTCTACAGAAGCTTTGGCTAGGGGTCCTCTGTGAAGTCCCTAGTCATAGGTGCTCATCAGTGGGAGGTAGTGACCAAGGGGCTTCACCGGAACAATTCTATTTCATGACGGGACATTCTCCTGACTTTATTTCCTGACCCAGCAATTCTGTGTGCTACCTGATCCCTATAATAAATCCCTTTCTATTAAAACCAGCTGGAGTAGATTCTGTCTGCAACTAAGACTCCTGAGTATGGTATCAGGTTCTGCTTTGGTCTTCCTTCCACTCTAGCAGTATGGTGCTGTGGTTAGGACCATCAACTCTGGCTTTAGAAAAACCTCGGTTCAAGTTCCAGCCCTAACATTTTCTACCAATGAAACCTTGGGGCTGATAGCGGTTTCTCCACCTATAAAATGGTGGTAATTATTATATGTACTTCATGATGTTGTTATAAAGTTCAAGTGAGATGATATATGTAAAGCACATAATACTAGACATATAGCAAATGCTGGATAGGTGATTATTACTATTACAGCTTGGATTTCTTCACCAACCAACCCAGACTTTACACTGGTTGTGAAAAATCAGTTTAAGATTGAACAAAAGAGCATTCATGGTGTAAAAAAAGGAGACCCTGACAATCTGGAAGGTCAACTGAACGAGATGAAATATAACAAGAGTCAATGCACAGTCCCAATCTCAGTAGAGAAAATCTGAACAAAGACAGGGAGGCTGAGACACAGGGCTTGGGTATGATATATACGAGACAGATTTGTGTGATTAGAAAACAGATCGATATGCCACTCTAGTGTGATATCACCAAAAAACTAATACAGTCGTTGGCTGTATTAATAAAGGTAGAATGTAGAAAGGGGGAGGTGGAAACCCTGTTCTACTCTGCCTTGATCAGCCCACATCTACAAAGTTGAATCTAACTCTTGGGGATCTTACCATGAGAGGGATGCAGAGATTATCCTGAATTCAGAGAAGCCACCTGGGATAATATCTAACATTTATTGATCTTTTCCTATATGCCAGAAGTCATTCCTACCCCATGCTTAATTCTTCTCCCAGTAGGATAGAGTTCGATTTACAGAAGTTGGGGTAGGCTGTGCAGAGTCAGTTCAGATAACAGCCATGATAAGGATGCCAAATATGTGGCATTCACGCCACCACTCACCCCTCCCATCCCACAGCAGACATCACCACTCAGTCACAGAACTTACTGAGTCCAAATGTGGCTTCCAAAATATCCTCTTCATCCAACATTGCATTCAACCAAAGATGAATCCTATAGGCCAGTCCTTCACTATATGGACAGGACAGGTGAGTGGCGACCATGCTGTGAATTGAATTGTGACCCACATGAGCAGGGATTGACCCTCTTTCAAAATGGGTTAAAAGACATGAAAGAGAAGCTGGCAGGACCTCCCAGGGTCAGACACAGACCAGCACTTTTCCTCAGCACTGCATCTGCAGAAACTTGGTTTTATTAACACACCCAGAATGGATCAAGCTTTGTAACAGCAAGAACACTATACGTTTACCAGATCCCATTTCATTTTCTCCTTCCTGGACACACAGGAAGACTACATTTCCCAGCCTCCCTTGCAGTTAAGTTGAGATCATGTGATGAGGTCTGGCCAATGGGTTATGAGCAGAATTGGTATACATCACCTCTAACCCAGACCATTAAAAACCCCATTTGAGTGATTATCCATGCCCTTTCTTCCCCTTTATCAGTGACCTTGGAGGCCATGCACTGGGGATGGCAGCATCATAAGATAGAAGAAGCCTGGGTCCCTGAGTCACCACTAGGAGGAAAGCTCCAAGGCTTGCTGCCCAAACCTCATCAGACTACAATATGAGCAAAAACTAACTTTTGTTGTATTAAGCTCCCAAGATGTCAGAGTGTATTTATTAATGCAACAGAGCCTGGCCTAGCCTGACTATAGAAGGTTAACACCTAGTGTCTCTCCAAGTGTGGTCTGGATCTGCCAGCTTTAGAATCACCCAGAAATCTTATTAGAACTGCACATTCTTGGCTCCACCTCAGAGGACCTGGAACCATAAATCCTGGGAAGGACCCAGGAGTTTACAACTTTAGCAAGCGGTCTAGTGATTCTTATTCTCCCTGAAGTTTCAGAAGCTCTCACTGCTCAGCCACACTCACAGGAGCCAATTTATCACTTTGTGGTGAGAAATAGAACAGTCAGGTAGAGTGGGACCCTGGTCAGGACTACCTTTCCCATGGACGTACGTGGGAAAATGAAAATGAAAGAAACTGAATTCCCATCTGAAAACCACTTGGGGCCCTGGACTCAGCCCCAGGGATTTGAGAAAGGGCATCTTAAGGGTCTCAGCAGGAGCCATGTGGCCTGAGACTCTCCAACCATCACTGCACTCTCCCCTGCACAGTCCAAATAGGGCGCCTTCTTCCCTGGACCATGCTGGAAGCAGCTAGCCAACATCCTGCTCCTGCATCACTCTCTTTAGACTCTAAAGGCCTCTGTTTTACTTTCCCAGTCACTCCTCAGGCAGGAGCCAACAGTGAATTAAGTGATGCCCTTAAGGATATCCCAGGAGGATTCACAGAGCATCTCAGGATCCCCTTACTATCTGTCTCCAGCAACCTGCTATATATGTTGACTCTTTACTGTCCCCTATCTGTAAGGTGTGAGGACACCCTCTCCCCCTGTCTGCCCACCACATGGGCTTGAGGGAACAAGATGGATTTGAGTTCCAGCTCTGCCACTTACTGAGTGGGTGAATTGGGGCAAACCATTCCATCTCTCCAAACTGCAGTTTCCTCACCTGTCAAGTGGGGATAAAACAACAACCACCTGCTACAGTGATGGTTACATGACACATCTATTTTTGACAGCCCCAAGCCTTACCCCACATATAAAATGTCGTTAATAAAACGTCAGATGAATGAGGACCTCCATATGTGATGTTTGTAAATGACCACCTGTGTTTGTGGGAAGAGGGGCAAAGGGGGTGGAGAGCATGGAGATTAAGAGCCTGCCTTTTGAGAGGCCTCTGTTTGAATTGTCAATCACTGACTGTGTGGCTTCAGTTTCTGTACCTATAAAATGGGAACAGTGATGTCTCTGTCACTGGGTTGTTACACAGATTAAATGAGTGAAACAAATGTGTGTGCTCTGGTGCGCAGATACGTGTTTGTGCGCCTGTGAGTGTAATAATGTGGTAGCTGACATTTATTGGGTACTTAATACATGCCACGCACTGTTCTAAGCACAGTTCTGTATTAACTCATTAACCCTCACAGCAACCCATGAGGCAGGTATTATTACCCCATTTAATAGATTTAGAAGTTGAGCCATAGAGTTTGCATACATTGATAAGAGCTCTCACCAGTAAGGTATCAATAATCCTTGCATTTCTCCTCTAATACTGCTTTTTTTGCTCTCCCTGGTGCTAAGAGGAGGGAGGGGCAGATGTAGTGCCCACCACCCATCTTGCCAGAGGCTGAACCCACTCACTCAGTCACAGCCCATGGGCTCACCTTGCTTCACCTCCCAAGGGGCTCCTGCCTTGGGGAGCTCCATGCAGTGCTCAGGGTGAAAGGGGGACAAATAGGGCACAAGCAAAAGGGTTGGCACTGATTCTACAGCATCCCGGAGCCCTGAGAGGTTGTATGTCCATGTCCTGCCCTCATCTGCTGGCAGGACCAGGGCTGACCTAGTCTGATTTCACTGTGATTTCAGATACATCTAGGGATTTGATCAAGCCATAAAAAATGAGGCTGTCTTACGCTAGGACCCTGAGATCCCTCCCACATTCACGTCTTAGAGAAGCGCTTGCCATGTGCACCTGGAGACACAGCCAAGGATGTTCCCAGCAGCGGTGATCGTAACCGAACACTGGACGAACAAGGTGTGTCACAGGCACACTCTGGGACACTATACAGCCTTGAGAACTAAGGAACTGCAGCTCCACAAACAGCCTGAAGGAATCTTTAAAAATGAGGTTGAATGAAAAAGTTGCAAAATAATTACCTCTTTTTTGTTATCAAAAAACCCCTCCCCAAACCCAGACTTTATGTTTTTGAAGAAAACAATGAAATGATAAACACAAAATTCAGATAGAGTTACCCTTGACAGGGGGCGAGAAATTACAACGAGGGAGAAGCACGCCAGAGTCTCAGTGGTTTGGGAATGTTCTAGTTCTTGGGTTGGGGTGGAAACATTGGTGTTCATCTTATTATCTTCATAACACACACACACACACACACACACACACACACGTTTTTATATAAATCAGATGAAATTTTAAAAAGAGAAAAGAAGACAATAAAACATCTTCTTGTGTCATATAAGCAATTGCTATCAATATATGAGTATATATTAATATAAGTATATATATGAGAGTAACAACCACAAATCCGTATCCTGCTTGCCCATTGAGCTCTTACCATCACATTTAAAACAGTAAATGTTCATATAACCCTTGGGACCAGTTACTGCTTTGAACACTCTACATGTACTTACTGTACGTGTATTTAACCTCCATGAAAACACTATGAAGTAAGGTGCTATTATTCTCTGTGTTTTGCAGATGGGGAAACCGAGTCAGAGAGGTCACTTTGCCGAAGGACACGCACCTACTAAGTGGCAGAGCTAGGATACACACCCAGCCTGCCCGGCTCCGGAGCCTGTGTCCCTAACCAGCGGACCACACAGCCTTTCCTGAACCCGTGGTTTGCCTCAGTTATCCTGTTTAGTTCTTACACTGACCCTTTCAGGGGCAAGTTATTATTCCCATTTTCCAGAATAGGAAGCCAAGCTTCTGCTGGCAGGGAGCACATTTATAAACCACTCCCCTGGCCAGGCCCACGGCAGACCCAGCTGATGGATCACGGCAAAAGCTCAAGCCCCGCCCCTTGGAGGCAGGTGTCATTAATCAATCAGAGTCGCCCACACTTTGAAACCTATTTGTCACCCCTCAGCATAAACAACCTCCACATCTGCAGGCCCTAGAAGCCCTCCCAGCCCTTCTGTCTGAAAGAGCTCTGCCTGTCTCCCTCCGTGTCACCCTCCTTGGGCGTGGACCGCATCTGATGGCCACCTGGGCACTCCTGGCCCCGAGGGGCTGGTCCTTCCCCCATCCAGCGCTCCACACCTGTTACAAATCGAAACTGGCCTGGAACAAGCCTCTGACGGCCCCTGCCTCAGTTTACCCGAATGTGAATAGGACCAATTCTGCACGACCTGTACCGACCCTAAAGAACATCCGTGCCTCTGCTTTCTGCTCCTCTTGGAGGAAGGGTCAGTCAAAGACCACGCCCACTGGGGGGCCCCATTTCTGGAGAATCAAGACTTTGGGGCACTGCTGGCCTCGCCCCCCGAGCCCTAGATTATACTCCAAGCAGCTCTCAGCGGCAGCACATTGCAATAGATATTAATTGCTACGTTAAATTCTAGGATACTGCTTAAGAGAATGTTCATTTAATTTCCCTGCAACTGTGGTCAACCTGATCTTTAATCAAAACTGACAGGCACAATTTAAATCAGGTAGCAAACTCCCCTCTCTTTAAAGGAGCCAAGAATGGCATGAATATTAAATGGGTCAGGACAGTTGGCAACACTAATACCGTTTAAATCGGAACAAGCCTCAGCTACAGCTTTTAATTATTCATGTTCTCCTGGTAAGTCGGGCCCCGCTGACAGCAGTGTCACCGAGAGTTCAGGCAACTTCCTCGACGTGACGTGAAAGACAAGGGGGGGGCAAGGGTGGGGCAGCTGGGTCCTGGGTCCTGGGTTAGGCCCGAGCCGTCTGAGGAGGCTGGTCCAGCTTGGAGAACACGCTTGAGAGCTGCCCTGGCTGTCTTGGGCATCACTTAAATGCTGCATGCAAAATCGGGGAGGGACAAGAGAGGAACTATAAAGAAGCATGGGCAGAGACAGAGGCGCAGCCAGAGAGAGAGAGAGAGAGAGAGAGAGAGATGGGCCGACAGGAGCATACGCCAAGCTCAGAGACGGAGACAGGTGTACAGAGAGACAGAGAGACATGCGGAGAGACAGAAACTGAGCTAGAAGCAGAGACGCACGGAGGCAGAGCCAGAAGTTACATCAGAGGCACAGAGAGACAGAGCAGGGACACCTGGACGCGGGGGGCGGCTCAGAGCCGGGCATCTGTCTGCGAGTACCAAGGTGAGGACGCAGACCAACGGAAGGAAACAGAAACACGGAACACACCCCAGAGACGGTCGCCTGGGCACCGAGGGTGGCGTTTGCCTTGCAGACACCAGCTCCTGGAACAGCACCGACTCCACTCAGCATTTACTTGGGCTGAGCAGGTCCGTAAATCACTCGGGACGGGAAAAACCTGTGTGCAGCCTTAGAAACAGCATCTGGCAGGAGAAACGGTGGCAGGAGTGGAGAGGGGCCTGAGGGAGAGAAAGGACAGACAGAGAGAGCAGACAGGAGAGATCAGAGATGAGCCAGACAGATGGAAGGGACAGGAGAAAAGACTGAGAGAGAGAGTGCTGAAGAGAGTGGCCCAGAAGGGTGGGAAAGAGGCACACATGGATCTGGGCGGAGAGATACACCGGGAGATGGTCACAGGCAGCAAAGACGCTGAAAGGATTGCCTTTGCACGCTGACCTTTAAAATGTTTGCTTGGAACTTGCTGTTCTTAAGGATAACACGTCTTGCTATGTGTGAGGCACTTACGGTCTACAAGATGTTTTCCCGTCCACTATGACACCCCATCCTTGCCCCCTCCCCAGACTCCCCAGTTCTAGTGGGGCATTCTAGAATATTCATTCCCCAAAAAGCACTGCCCCGTGCTGAGCTAGGCCACTTAAGTCTAAATCCTCTCTTCCTGGTCGTATCTTCAGAGGACACGAGTGAACGTGTGAGGACTGTACACATGAGAGAAACTGTCAGGGTCTGCAGTAGAAGGACCCTTCTTCCTCAGGCACTTTGTAGAAGCTGGAAAGGGTGCCTGGGTTGCAGGGTATATGCCCCAAACTTAGTCCTCCAGAAAGTCAGCCCAGGCAGGGTTCCCTTCCGCTTCCAAAAGGACAGGGTCTGTCCCCACCCCTCCTCACCGCAGCCAAAGCCTCCGGGGGCCGCCCCGGCATCACTCTTGGTACAGACACTGTGGCTGAAATTTGCATCCGGTCTCCTGGGTTGGCTGATCTCCAACCGGAGGGGCAGGTAAATGGAAAGGCGGCCAGGTTTCCTGAGCGTGTTTGCCCTCCGCAGCACTTAACATTTACACACGCGGGAGGAGGAGGTGAAAAGCCTTACTGCCAGAGGCTGGCGTGCCAGCCCAGAAGGAGAACCAACTCTCTGGCTGGGCTGGGCTGGAGGAATGTATGAGGATTTCCATGTGGAGTATCTCCTCTTCTGGATGGACATACGTCACTGTCACCTCCGAGGACCAGCAACAAACCCAGGTGGGCTTGGGGAAGTGGGTATGGACTCTGGTGAGGAGAACATGCCTGGACCCTTCCACCCAGGGGCCAGCCCTGCTGGAGGAAGAGTGGGCTCCTGACACCCCCTCCCACGCACCGTGTGTCCCCACCAGCCCCAGACAGCCAGGATCATATAGCACCATGTCCTGTTGTTGCCTTGACTCCCAACTGTGCTGGAAAACACGAAGGACAGCACTTACTGTTTCCTTCTGACAGCCGAGGCCCAGAGAGGTGATGTGACTTTCCAGAGGTCACACAGCAAGTTGTGGGGGAGGCAAGTCTCACACCTGCCTCTCTGGAGAGTGTCCCAGCCAAAGGCATTGCCCATCACAGCTGTCTTACATTGGCCCAGTGCCCTTGAACTCAAGGTGCTGGGGATCCAAAAGAGAAACTATACCCATGACTTGTCCAGTAAGATATCACAGCCCAGCGGGGGAGACGGTGGGATGAACACCCTATGGTAGGACTGGCCATATAACTTGGGGGCCCAGAGCCGAATGAAAACGCAGGGCCCATTGTTCAAAAATTATTAAGGATTTCAAGATAGTGATGGCAGAGCATTCAACCAAGCATGGGGACCATCTGCACGTGGGGCTCCGTGTGACTGCCCAGGTTGCGTGCCTATGAAGCCAGCTCTGCCCTATGGCTATAATAATAGAAAATTTAAAAGGCAGTAATAGAGGTGTTTATAGAGACCGTGGGAGTGTCACAGGGAGGATGGGACCAAGGACTAGGAATGTGGTACACAGGAGAGTGGGCAAGAGCTTGGACATGGGATCCAGCAGATCCTAACTGCTGGACCTTGGGCAGCTTACTCAACCTCTCTGATCCTCGGTCAGGACAATAGCTTATTGGCCTGACCAAATGCTATACAAAAAGCGGTAACAGTCCTTGGCCCACAGTGAGCTGTAAATGGTGATTATTGTCCTTTATGACTGATGACTATGAACAGGGTGAGACACCTGCAGTTCCTCCTTCTGGAAGGTCAGTGGTATATTGACCAGGCCACGTGGTGACCAGACAGCTCCACAGTGGGAGGGCATCCATCTTCTGGGGGCTTTTTCTCGAGTTTGAATGATGTTGGACATTAGCCAGTATAAGAGGACAATGTTAGATGTTAGCCAGAAGTGCTTCCTGCTGTAGGACAGATGATACAGCCAGCACAGGGTGTCCATTTAGTGTTCCTTTGTTTCAGCAATGTGAACTGAGCACTTTGCAAGAGTCAGGCACTGTCCTAGGTACTCAGAAGCAGCCAGCTGGGTCCCCTCACCATCACGGAACTCACAGGCTAATTTTTATCACAGCAGAGCCAAAATCTTACTTTTATAAAATAATAATAACAATAATAATAATTATAACAATGTCAGGGACCATTTTATTGAAGACTTACTCTATGCCAAGCATTGCAAGTGCTTTATTTGCATTAATTTATCTTTATCCTCACAACACTCCTAAGAGGTAAGTACTCTTGATAATCACGTGTTACAAATGGAGAAATTGAGGCTGAGAGAGGTCAGGTCACTTGGCCAAGGTCACAGGCCTAAGTGGCATTCATTCATTCAAAATATACTTGTTGAGCATTTACTCTCAAGTGTGCTAAGGGAAACCGTGGTGATTCCAGACAGGCCTGCCCTCATACCAGTGGGGGAGATAGATAGATAGAGAATAGGAAAAATAAATAAAACAAGAAAATTACAGACTTTAATTAGAGCAAAAAAGGGGGGAGGATGCTGAAGTAGAGAATAGCCCAGGCCTAGATAAATGCCTAGTACACAGTAGGCACGCAATAAATATTTGCTGACTGACTAGATGAAAAAGGAGGTCATGTGGTATCATTTTTGCCAACTCCTGAGAAATGAAAAAGAGCTAGTCAGACAAGGAGTGGCTGGCTCCGGGTAGAGTAAGATGCACGTGCAAAGGCCCTGAGGTGGGAAGAGCTTGGCATGTTGGAGGAACTGAAAGGAAGCCAGTGAGGCCAGGGCACAGTGAGCAAGGTAATGAGTAGCATGAGATGAGGTCTAGAGGGGTGGGTATGGATCAGATCCCTGGAGGCTACAAGGGTAAAGGAGTTTGGAATGTCTCACAAGAGCAAAGGGAAGCCAATGAGCGAGTGATACAATACTGTTTACATTTTAAGGAGATCACTGTTTGCCTTGGGAGGTGTGGTGCATTTAAGATGACCACAAGTTCTTTGCTGCTCCTCTCATCAATAGGCAGAGTCTGTTTCCCCTCCAATCTGGCCCTTGACCTATTTTGACCAATAAAATGCAGCAGAAGTGATGCTGTGTAATTTCCAAGATGGAACCTTCAAAGATCTTCAGCTTCTGGTTTGGCCACTTGGAATTCTTCCTATTAGAGCCCAGCCACCTTGACGAGAAGCCCAAGCTACACAGAGAGGCATGGGGCAAATGGAGGCATTCCAGCTAACAGCGCCAGCTGAGCTTCCAACTGCCAGCCGGGTCAAGCCTCAGAAGACTGCAGCCCAGTCTACACCACATGGAGCGGAAGAACCGCTCAGCTGAGCCCAGTCAACTCGCAGACTTTTGAGACACAAATAGGTGTGGCTGTTTTAAGCCACTAAGTTTTGGGGTGGTGTGTTACACAGCAATAGATGACTGGAACATGGAGAACAGATTTGAAGAGATAGAGAGACAGGATTTGAACCCAGAGCTCAATGACTCCAAGATCCTGCTCCTATCCACCATGCTAGGTAACACCAAAGCCTCTCCGATCTCTGGTGCTAGGTTAACTCTCCTGCCCGTCTGCCAGCCTAGCTCTCAGACTTGGGTCCCCTTCTCCCTCCAGCTCCGATATCCATCAGCCGTCTCCTGGCCCTGACCCTTCCTGGGGGACCCAGCTTGGCTGAGGCCTGTGAAGCCAGTGGGGCATGTAAGGATCCCTGTCTGTCCTACCTTCACAACCCTGCCTGTATCTTTCATCCCAGCCCCACAGTCAGAGCTGGCCTGAGGGGAGAGCTTCCTCCCTCCCCACAGCCCTGGGGAGCAGCAGGCCGCTGCCCTACCAGCTCTCCCCTGCACTCAGATGTGACTCACTGACCTTTACGAGCCTGAGACTTGATGGGCCTGGTGTTTTATTAACTTAATAAAAAGGCAGCCTTGTTCAGGGGCTTAACATTTCTGGAGAGAGGAAGTCTCTGCCCCCCGGGCATTGGAGGAAGAAATACTGTCTTGGGCTGAGCTCCCCAGCACTGTTCTCTGGGACCTCTTACAGGGAGGCAAAGAGCTATTCATTGTATTTCCCATCAAACAGCAGCAGCAAGCCACGAAGCTTAATTTAATTTTGTAATCAGCGGAAGCACAGGCAGAGGAAGACTGCTCACTGTTTTTTCCACTTTGCTTTTTAATAGGATATCTGACAGCACACATAATACAGTGGTTTTTTGCAGTAAAGAATGTGCACACACACACACGCATGCATGGCAAGGCAGCTGCAGGAGAGAGGAAAGAATCTGAGTTTTGGAGGCCTGAGACCTTCTCCCTTGCTCACTTTGTGGCTTTTGGATAGTCACTTCACTTCTCTGTGCCTCTTTTGATAACAAAGCCATTTCCTTATCTTTCTCAAATTTAGTGAAAATAATAACTAATATTTATTGTGGGCTTAATATATGTGCTAAGGAATGTGCAGGGTGTCTCACTGAGTCTTAGTAACAAGCCTAGGAGTAGCTACTGTTAGCATTTCATAAATATATAAAATAGAGGAAAGATTCGAGGCACAGAATGGTTGAGTAACTTGCCCAAGGACACACAGCCAGTAAGTGGCAGAGCTGTGTATCAAGAGGGCTTTCAGTTACAGGCAGTGCAATCTGACTCTAGACGTCTAAGAAGGAATGATGATCATCCAAAGCATGGTGAGTGGCCAGAGAACTGGTTTAAGGCTGAGCTTCCAAAACCACACAACAGAGCTGTTCTGACGAGGAAGCCACCTCTGCCACCTCCTTCACTGCCAAGCACCATGGCCGAGAACTTGCCTTTTGTGCACCTGCTCCTGGGTCCAGCACCGATGCCACTTCTGCCCCAGGAATTCCACCCTGTACCCCTGCTGCCCACCCAAAGCCAGCAGCTTTGACAATCCTGCTCAACAGCAAAATGCATTCCACAGGAGCCCCCAGTCCCAATTTTCTCACAATTTTCTCAGAGAGTCTGCACAAATAAGTTTGGCTGGTGGAGCCCAGGTTATCTGCCAACTCCCTGGCTGCAAATGGGGCTGCGAAAGCAAGAGTCCTGCCTTGGAGATGAAGAGCATGTGGGCCTGGAAGCTATCCAAATATAAGAGGATGGGCCAAGGGCCCATACAGCCAACAACAAGGCAAATGTCTACTACCCACTGGGTTCACACCAGGCAGAAAGACTTGGAGCCTGCCTTTGACTGGGTCAGATGAGGAGGTGGCAGTAAAGCGCTTTGTCTAGTAAAAGGGCCTTTTTTGAGGTGGGAGCCGGGTGGGAGGGGGTGGTGCAGGACAGATGACACTTCACTGTGGTGGCAGCTGGAAGAGAGACTCAGGTGAGTGGTCAATAAGTGACCACAGTCCTTACCAAATGAACAGATGTGCGTTCAGATCACCATCAAATCCAGTTAGCTTGGGCTCAACTGGTTCACAGTGAGTGATAATATGGACAGACACCGGAAGGGAAGCCCTTTAATCCCCACCCATCCAGATGTCTGCATCCTAAGAGCCTCATCTCCAGATGTGGCCCCGCCTCTGACCAGCTGCCTGGCCACGCCAAGCTGCTCACCATCTCCTGAACACACCCCGCTCTTTCTTACCACAGTGTCTTTCCACGTGATTCTCCCCTGCCCAGAATGCCTTCTCTTTCTCTGTGTGGCAAGCCTCATACCTTCTCAAAATAATAACAATAGTGTGCATGTGTGTATGCTTTAAAATTTTTTCCTATATGCCAGGCACTGCTCTAAGTATTTTCATATTTTAACTGACCTCATACAACAATCATATAAAATAAAGAAAATGATCATCTTCATTTTACAGGAGAGGCAATCCAGGAACAGAGAGGTTGAGTAACTTGCTTAATGACACACAGCCAATGGCACTGGGATTTGAAGCCAGTGCCCTGACTCCAGAGACCGTGTCTGCCACCACTTTGCTTCACATCCACTCAAACAGCACCTCCTGCGTGAGACTTTCCAAAAGGGCTCCATGCCAAGTCCAGCCTTCTCTCCTCTGGGGTCCCACAGGCCCTGGCCTATTCCAGCAGGACCAGTTGCTTTCATTTCAGTGGTCTGCTTTCCTGGCTTTGCCTCCCCCACTGGATTGTGAGGCAAAGACTGCGTGTGTGTTACTTGGTTTTTAATCTCTGAGTCCTCAGTACCTCGCCCAGTCTGGTGCCAAGGAGATGCTCCATGCTTGCTGAAGTAATGAGTGGGTTTGTTGAGTAAATACATTGGCTAAAAACAAATCAGGGCCAGAAGATCTGAATTACTGAAGAGGGGAAATGATTCAGAATGCTCATTTCCTAACCACCGCCCTCCAACATCTGCAGACTCACTCCTCAGGTGATAGTCTTCTGAGGGCCTTGCCGGGGGTTGCTGTCACCCTGGCCTAATGAAACAGGTGCCCTCACCAGCAATCAAGCAGTAATTCTCTCCAGCCTTTGGGTATTGGGGACTTTTCATTAATTAAGCTTGGTGACCTTCCCTATTAATTAGGAAAAAAGGAAAGAAGAAATGATATTAACCTTGATTGAGAGCTTACTTTGACATATTTCTTTTTTTTTAAGGGGATCTCAAACACTGTCTCTGGATCAGCTGCATTGGAATACCTGTGGACTTTTTTTTTTTTAAATACAGATTCTCGAGCTCCTTACCATAAAAATTCTGGTTCAGTTGGACTAAAGTGGGGTGTGGTACCTGCCTTTGTAGGTGACCCCTGGGGTTTTCCCCTCCCAGCTTGGGAACCTGTATCTTACATCACATTTTCTACCAGAATGCCATGAACAGAGTGTTGTTAATTCCTCTACACAGATGGGGCTGGAGAAGTCAGGTGCTTTCGCAAGGTCAGCCACTAGAAGATGGCAAGCCTGGGCTGAGAGAGAGAGAGACAGAGAGAGAGACAGCGAGGTCTTTGAGGGAGTGGAATGCCCAGTATGGAAGAAGCAAGTAAGAAGATTGGAACAATGAGAGATGACCACTCATTTCCTCCTTCCCAAGTCACGGTTCCCGCCTTCCCTTGGGTCAGCCTCCTGGGCCCCAGCTCCCATGTCTGCTCTTGTCCTTGGCTGAGACAACCTGCCCCAGCCAGCCTTGGCCCTAGCCCCAGCCCATGTTACCCTCCAGGTAAGGGATCCTGCTCTCCTGCCATCTGACCCCTGGCTGGCAGCCTCTTCCAACTGCTTTAGTTGTCACCTCCACCCACCACTGCATCACCTGTCTCCTAGCAGTATATATGACAGTGTCTTTAAGAGACTGTCCACTGTCTCAGCTCCAAGCCCAGAGAACCCCCTTTAAGAGTGAGCAGAGTGACTTACCAGGCCAGAAGGGGGCTCATGTTATAAAATATAAACCTAACAAGTGTTTGCAAAGCACCTGCTATGACTCACACGGAGAGATAAGAGAGGGTCCCTGCCCTGGGAGTTCTGTGTCTTGCTGGGGATTAAGACACTCTCAGAAAGAGAGAAAAACCCTCATGATCGAAGCATCCTATGACTCAAAGGAATGCTTGGTCTTCCTTTGAGTCCAAGGGGGAAAGACATGGCTGGAACCATCCCTGTGAGCGGAGGGGGTCACAGAAGCAGGAGGCAGAGTTCAACTAGAATGTTTACTCAGGATGTTTAGAATTTCAGGGGCTGCTAGGGTGAGGAAGGCAGCTTGGGGGGGGGGGCCCTCACCCGGCAAGTGGGATGAGGAACACGAAGAACAGCACTGAGTAGGGCCAGGCCCAACGCTATGCCCTCACGGGTATGACCTCCTCATTTAATCCTCACAACAATGCAAATGGCAGGCCACATGGCAGATGAGGAAACCAAGGAGCAGAGAGGCGATGGAACCTGTCCAAGGTGGCACCGCTGAAGTAGCAGCCCTGGAACCTGAGCACAGGCAGCTTGGCTCCAGGGTCCACGCGCCTGACCACGCTTCTGTCTTCCCTCTCCGAGCAGAAAGGTGTAAGAGGTGGGAGAGTGCGGCATGGATTTGGAACGGGTTCAGATTCCACTGTGGCCGCTCCCTAGTGGGAAAGGAAGGGAAACTGGACGTGAGCTGAGGCTGCAGATCGGGCTTGAGCAGAGAAGGCCTTGCTGGCACAGGGAGTGTGGGCTCTCCTGCAGATGGTAGAGGGCTGCTGGGGTTTCTGAACCAGGCAGCAGTGAGTTCACAAGCCCACGGCTGCGGGAAACCAATCTGGTCCTACCGTACAGGGTAGACAAAGATGCAGGACATTTCAGCAAAGTGGGGGCAAGATTAAGGGCCTGCACCCCAGAGCTGGGAGGAGATGCCAAGAAAATAGAGAGGAGGGGCACTCCAGGGACACTCCTGGATGGTGGCACTCCCCATTCCAGCCTTCCCCTGGCCCTGCCACCAGTCAGCTGCGTGCCTTTGGGCAAGTGGCTTTGCCTCTCTGGCCATCTGTAGAATGAGGGGAGACTTTAGAGGTCAAATGAGGCCAGGATTGTCAGGACTGAGCCTGGCAAACCGTAAGCACCCTTCTAATAGGAGACGACACTTCTGTGTCGGATGCCGTTTTCTTCCCCTTCGTCTATTTGGTTGTTGATCTCCTTACCATCTATTTTGAATCTTCCTGTAGGCTTTTATCAGTATTTTTGCAGCAAGTGACCTTGCATCATTTGCAGATGTAGGCAGGATCATAAATTATAGAGGACAGAAGGAACACGCTCTCAGCCCCTGCCTCGGCATTTCCCCTCGGTCCCTGCCTCTGGTTGCACACCTGTTTGTCTGCTCGGTGGCAGCCTCTGCCCATTCCCTGTTGTGGCCTGTGGCCCTGCCCAGACCCCAGACCCCTTCGTGGAAGGCTAACCAGTCCCTTCAAGAAGCCCAGGGGGCTCTCAGCCACTCCCTGCTCCTTGGTGGTCTCCATGTCCTGCCCCGGCATCCCACCTCCCCAAATGAGAGTGCATGGAAAAGACTAGAAGGAAGACCCAATGGTGCAAGTTCATTAGTTCCATCCCTGGAAGGCATATGGGGCCTGACGAGGCCAGGATCAGCCCAGGTTTGGCCTGGGATACCTTAAAAATACCTAGAGGCATATGTCCAGGGGGCAGTTGAAGACACATATTGGAAGAAGGGAAAGAGTGTAATCAGTGAGTGCTGGCTGGAGGTGCAGGCCTGGGAGTCATCTCCATAGAGGGTTATATTTGAAATGGAATGCTTTTGCTATTTTGGTCTCAGGTGACTTGCCTAATGTTGCAAATTAACTGTTGCTAAACATTCATCATGATACAAATAATCTTAAATACATCACATATTCCATTCACTCATTGACAAATACCGAGCCCTCAATCTTTGCCAGGCACTGTGCTGGGCCCTGCGGCCACAGGGGTCAATAAAACAGACATGGTCACCGCCCTCTGGAGCTTAGAGTTTGGGGGTGGGGGAAGTGTGGAGTGCAGGTGCAATTACAATTTTGGAGACTATGGAGGAGAGGAAGTTTAACTACAATTTTGGAGACTATGGAGGAGAGGAAGGATGAGGAAGCTAGTCTAGTCTGGGAGTAAAGGAAGTTTTCCCTCATGAAGTGACTTTTAAGCTGAGATATAAAGAATGAGCAGAAGTTGGTGACATAAGGAAGTAAGAGGAAAAGCATGCTAGCAGGGCTTCCCTGGTGGCACAGTGGTTGGAAGTCTGCCTGCTAATGCAGGGGACACGGGTTCGAGCCCTGGTTTGGGAGGATCCCGCGTGCCGCGGAGCAACTAGGCACGTGAGCCACAACTGCTGAGCCTGTGTGTCTGGAGCCTGAGCTCCGCAACAGCGTGGCCTCATCGCATAGGGTGTTAGAGGCCGTGATAAGGATTTTAGATTTCATTGTAGGAACACTGGGGAGTCATTGAGGGTTTTGATGAGAAATGATGTGGTCAGATCCATGCTTTAGAGCGATCTCTCAGGCTCTACATGGAGAAGAAATGGGGGTGGGGTGGGTTGTGAGGAGACCTGAGTAGAATCGCACCTCAGTCCCATCCCTGGTCCAGAGACATTTCTGTTTAATTCACTTAAGAAACATGCTCCCCGAGACTGCTCCATGCCTCTGCCTCTACCTTCATTTTCTGTTTCAGGGAAAGATACCACCTCTGTCCATCGGTCCTAAGCAGAAGCTGGGAGTCCCCACTGCTCTACCCACTCCCTCACCCCTGCATCCATCTTTTTCCAAGTCCTGCCCTTCCTTCTCTTCCCTCCATTCCCACGGCCACCTCCCCCTCCCCCAGGCGGGCCACCGTTCTCTCCCTTCTCAGGCACTGCCACAGTCACCGAGGGTCTCCCTGCCCTCAGGCGAACCCAGCCCAATCCACCTCCACACCAGGGCGACCCACGTGCATCCCTCACACCTCCCTCTTCCTCATTGCCCCAAAGGGCCCCTAAGGCCATGAGCCCATCATGCTCTGATCCTGTCTGCCTCTGGAGCTTCATCTCCTGCTCCTCTTCTCCCTTCCTGACCCACCCCATGCCCACCTCCACTCCTCCAAAGGTACTAAACCAGTGCTCTTTCTTGCCTTCCAGCCTTTGCATATGCTGTTCCCTCTGCCTGGAACACCGTTTCCACTCTCCTTCGCCTGGCCGGCTCTTCATACTTCATATGTAGGCTGGATGTAACTTATCCATCCCTTCACCAATTTGACACATATTTACTGACCTTTAAAGTGTGCAAGGGGATCCAATGCGACAGGATGGACATGGTCCCTGCCCTCATGGAGCTTACAGCCTGGCCCCAGGGTGTAGAGCTATACGTCTGCTATATGCTTCCACAGCTCCCATATTTCTGCATGAGGGAACATATCATTTATTGTTCCTGCGGGTTGTTTCCCCTCCCAGCTTACAAGCTCTATAGGGGGAAGGGTGAAAGCACCTAGAACAGTTCTGGGCACATAGTAGGTCTTCATGTGCCACCAGATGGAGGTAACTAAGACACATTCTCTGCCCTGAATGGGTGAGTGTGAAGTCGCTTTGAATAACTGGAGGAGTTACACAGATGTGGCTGGGCTGAGAGATCATTGCCACCAGCACCGCAGATCCCCCCGTGCAAATTCTCTGCCCCCCGCCCCCTCCGTCAGCCAGACCACTAGCATCTTCCCTGCACTCTCCTCCCAATACCTGCTGCCCACCACCCCGACTTATACAGAGCTGAAGAGCCAGAGGACCCTTTTCCCTCCCAGACTAGAGCAGAGGCACTGCCACCCCCTTTTCCATGCAAAATGTTAATTACAACACATATATATATTAATTAACCCGAATGTTAATCCACCCAAACTCACATCCTGTGCCCAGCGGCTGAGGCAGGTGACTCACTCTACCCTCCCCGCACCGCCCTGTGAAATTGCACTTTTCCTGCCATTGGGGATAAGAACCAGTTTAGTGCTCACTGTTGAAGGGGAGCAAAAGAAAGAAATTGCCCTTGGTGAGAGGAGATGCGTGTTCACTTGCGAAACACAAAACCACCTTCATTCCTAACCCAGCTCCACGCTGCAACCGCTGGGTCACAGGACCAGGGTGCCAAAGGTGGATGCTGTGACTTTCAACGTTGTGACATGCTGCTCCTGGCCTCCTGCCCCATGCCCCTGCTTCTTATGGCTGGGGCTGCTTGGAAACTGCTTGGCCATCCCCCCCCACCAAGTCCTACCCCCAGTCCTGGGATTCCAGGGGCCCAGGTATAGCCCACTGGGCACTCTCAGGCAAGGCTAAGCTCCCTAAGCCTTAGTCTCTGCTTCTGTAAATGCAAATGCGAATGCCCACCACGTGGGTTCTGGCAAGCCCTCAACGAGATCACAGACGCGTGGGCCCAGTACACGTCGGTGAGCATCTGTGTCCTTCCTTCGCCCTTCACCTGCTCTTGTTGATCCTTGATTCTGCCCCTGCAGGTTCAGGCCCACCCAGGTCCCCACCTTGTTCCCAGAAGGAAGAGTAGCAGGATTACGGCTTGTCCTGCCCGGACACGGCTGCTTGAGGGACTCTTGTGGGCCGCCTCAAGTCCCTTGTATGCCAACCTGACTCAGCCAGGCAGCCAAAGCTGGCCCCAGGAGCCTCCACCGTCCCCAAGCCAGAATCTGTCCATCCCTTTGCCACTGGCCAGTCCCTGAACCAGAGCCCTCCCATCCCCCACCCCCAGTTAGCCCAAGCTTTCCTCCAATTATTGGCCAGTCAACTCTATTAGGCGTCTACCTGAGTTCCCAAACTTACATCTACATAAGGTTTCCAGCCTTGGTCAGTGGTCAGATCTTAGTTCCTACCACGCTTCTGTGGCTGTCCTTCTCCAAGTTAGTTCTGTGTCCCCGACCCCAGATTCTGCCTCTGGAAAGGAGAGCTGCCATGGATGGGGGAGCAGCATAGGACACAGCTTATGAATGGAGCACTTGAGTCCTAAGTCTAGCTCCTCAATTAATAACCTTGAATAGGACATTTTATCTCTATGGGGGAAAACTCTGCTTTCCAGGGTTGATGGGAGAATTCATTGCAATAACACAAACATGGTGCCTATCACAGTGCCTAGTGCATAGGGCCATAATGGTAGCTAACACATCTAGTGTCCTAAACATTTTACCTACGTAATTCATTGAACTCATGACCACCCCTGAGGTGATGCTGATACATTCCCATTTTACAGACAGGGAAACCAAGGCACAGGGAAGTTACGCAAGTTGCCCAAAGCCACACAGCTAGTAAGTAGTAGAGCCACATATTCAAACCAAGCGAGGCTGGCCTGAGAGTCTGCTCTGAATCCCCACACCGCATCTACCTTCTATGTGGAAGCGTCATTCTCTTCTGGGTATTAATGTTTCTATCATCAGAGGTCCTGACGCCAAGGCTGTCTGCCAGGCTTCTGAGTTGGACCACCTCCTAGAATACCTCACTGGCCCGCTCCATCCCTCCCAGGTCTCCCTCCCCACAGATCAGAGCCTTGCCACCTACCGGGGCCTGCATGGCTATGCGTGAGAGGGGCGTGTGTGTGCAGCCTCACAGGCCTCCGCGTGCCTGTGTGTGCAGATGCTGCGGGCCACAGGGAGCAAGCCAGAGAGGCTGACGGAGACAAAGTCAGCGACAAAGAGATGTGGCTGCCAAATTCCCCTCGTCTCCGACAGAGAGAGAGAGAGAGACAGAAATAAAGGGAAGCAGAAGCAGTTCAGTGTTTAGGGTGGACGCGGAGCATCTGTGTGTGTGTGTGTGTGTGTGTGTGTGTAGGCACATGTGCGTGTGTCTCCGACTCCATGGGGGATTTTTGAGGGGAAATGTGAATGTCAGAAGCTGTGCAGGAGATGGGCTGCCTCTCTGCGTGTGAGAGTATGGCTGTGTGTGCACGGGGAGGGCGTGTGTATGTGGGTTTGGGAGTGTGCACCTGTGAGCTGTCAGCTGTGACAGGCCCACCCCGGGACGATGGCACAAACAGTCTGAGTGACCTTCGAACAGGCCTTTGATGACTTTGGCAGCAGGGAGGACGGGCCGGGGCTGGGGAGACAGAGGCTGCTGGAAGGAGAAGAGGCAGTGAGCTCGTGCACACAGGGAGCCGGCACGCTGGACGCCTTCCACCGCCAAACTGTCCTGAAAGCCATCGCATCCAGCCAAATCACAATCACAGAGCAGACCCAGAGATGAGAAGCCGGCCTTCCCCAGCGCAGGAGGCCCGGAGCCCGCTCACAGGCATTGATATTTTATTGATTATATAACAGCCTAGAGGCGATTGCAGTTGGGGCAGCGAAAAAGCAATTTTCCTCCCCTCCTTCTGCTTTCCCGCCTGACCTCCTCTCTGAGGTGAGGCCAGCCTGGCGTGGGCAGGCAGGGTATGTCCAGGTCATGCTAGCAGCAGAGCAGAGGTCCCTGTGCTCGGTGGCCCCCTCAGATTCACCGGGTGCAGGTCCCGCTCTGGGGAGCACCTCATGGAGGGACAGACACATGACTCAGGCTGGGAGAGAGTGGCAGGGGTCTGGTCAGCCCTCCTCTCCCTGCCCTGCCCAGGCCATGGAGCACGGTTCCTGCCAGCCTTTCAGTTTGGGGCAGGAATGGAGAGGGCAAGTGTGGGTGCACCAGGCGTGGCAGGTCCCAGGCATGGTGGCAGGAAGGAGGCCCACGCCTGATCCCAAAGGCAAAGTAAGCCAGCATCAGCTCCTTGGGGCCATGGTTAGTTCACTTGGCCTTTACTATCCTCATCCGTGCAGTGGGTAGAATCTCTCTTGGGATTGCTGGGAGGGATAATTTATCCATCACCTGGTTCATGGGAGGAGCTCACAGAGCCTGGTGGTATGCACTGGAGGTGAAGGAAACATGGCTCAAGCAGGCTTGACTCAAAGACAACAGTTACTGTCTCACAAGGTCCAAACATAGTAAGACCTAGGGAAGGGAAAGGTTGGGGAGTAAGGGTGGGTGCTCAGTATTTGCGGAAGGCAGCCTGCTGAGAAACCGAGGTGTGCACGGTTATGTAGGAAGCAGAGCCCCGAGAAGGGCGGGGCCTGAGTATCTGAGAACCAGGGCAGGTTTCACACAGGAGTTACCCTTTAAAACAAATCCTGAAGCGAGTGGGAGTTTGCCAGATCGGGGGTGGAGGGAGGGAGGTCGTGGAAATGGAATATTCCCTGCAGAGGAAACAGTATGTTCAAAGGTAAGACTCAGCTGCTACATGACTACTACTGGTGACGAACCCTCATTGACCGTTTCTCATTGTTCCAAGTGTTCTCCACATATCCACTCATTTGTACTCTTTGGGTATCTACAGGCAGACCTCGCTTTATTGTGCTTTGCTTTACCATGCTTCACAGATACTGCGTTTTTTACAAATTCAAGGCTTGTGGCAACCCTGCATTGAGCAGGTCTATCGGTGTCATTTTTCCAACAACATTTGCTCATTTTATGTCTCTGTGTCACATTTTGGTAATTCTTGCAACATTTCAAACTTTTTCATTATGATTATATTTGTTGTGGTGATCTGTGATCACTGATCTTTGATGTTATTATTGCAAAAAGATTACAATTCAATGAAGGCTCAGATGATTAGCATTTTTTAGAAATAAAGCATTTTTTCTTTTAACATCTTTATTGGAGTATAATTGATTTACAATGGTATGTTAGTTTCTGCTTTTTAACAAAGGGAATCAGCTATACATATACATATATCCCCATGTCTCCTCCCTCTTGAGTCTCCCTCCCATCCTCCCTATCCCGCCCCTCTAGGTGGTCACAAAGCTCCGAGCTCATCTCCCTGTGCTATGCGGCTGCTTCCCACTAGCTATCTATTTTACATTTGGTAGTGTATATATGTCCATGCCACTCTCTCACTTCATCCTAGCTTACCCTTCCCCCTCCCCATATCCTCAAGTCCATTCTCTACGTCTGTGTCTTTATTCCTGTCCTGCCCTTAGGTTCTTCAGAACCTTTTTTTTTTTTAGATTCCATATATATGTGTTAGCATACAGTATTTGTTTTTCTCTTTCTGACTTACTTCACTCTGTATGACAGACTCTAGGTCCACCTACCTCACTACAAATAACTCAATTTCGTTTCTTTTTATGGCTGAGTAATATTCCATTGTATGTATGTGCCACATCTTCTTTATCCATTCATCTGTCGATGGACACTTAGGTTGCTTCCATGTCCTGGCTATTGTAAATAGAGCTGCAATGAACATTGTGGTACATAACTCTTTTTGAATTATGGTTTTCTCAGAGTATATGCCCAGGAGTGGGATTGCTGGGTGGTATGGTAGTTCTATTTTTAGTTTTTTAAGGAACCTCCATACTGTTCTCCATAGTGGCTGTATCAATTACATTCCCACCAACAGTGCAAGAGGGTTCCCTTTTCTCCACACCCTCTCCAGCATTTATTGTTTGTAGATTTTTTGATGATGGCCATTCTGACTGGTGTGAGGTGATACCTCATTGTAGTTTTTATTTGCATTTCTCTAATGATTAGTGATGTTGAGCATCCTTTCATGTGTTTGTTGGCAACTTGTATATCTTCTTATGCAAATTGAAATGTCTATTTAGGTCTTCTGCCCATTTTGGGATTGGGTTGTTTATTTTTTTGTTATTGAGCTGCATGAGCTGCTTATAAATTTTGGAGATTAATCCTTTGTCAGTTGCTTCATTTGCAAATATTTTCTCCCATTCTGAGGGTTGTCTTTTCATCTTGTTTATGTTTTCCTTTGCTGTGCAAAAGGTTTTAAGTTTCATTAGGTCCCATTTGTTTATTTTTGTTTTTATTTCCATTTCTCTAGGAGGTGGGTCAAAAAAGATCTTGCTGTGATTTATGTCATAGAGTGTTCTGCCTATGTTTTCCTCGAAGAGTTTTATAGTGTCTGGCCTTACATTTCAGTCTTTAATCCATTTTGAGTTTATTTTTGTGTATGGTGTTAAGGAGTGTTCTAATTTCATTCTTTTACATGTAGCTGTCCAGTTTTCCCAGCACCACTTATTGAAGAGGCTGTCTTTTCTCCATTGTATAGTCTTACCTCCTTTATCAAAAAAAAGGTAACCATATGTGTGTGGGTTTATCTCTAGGCTTTCTATCCTGTTCCATTGATCTATATTTCTGTTTTTGTACCAGTACCATACTGTCTTGATTACTATAGTTTTGTAGTATAGTCTGAAGTCCAGGAGCCTGATTCCTCCAGCTCCATTTTTCTTTCTCAAGTTTGCTTTGGCTAGAAATAAAGTTTTTGGGGGGGGGGGGCGGGGGGTTTATTTATTTATTTATTTATGGCTGTGTTGGGTCTTCATTTCTGTGCGAGGGCTTTCTCTAGTTGCGGCAAGTGGGGGGCCACTCTTGATCGCGGTGCACGGGCCTCTCACTATCACGGCCTCTCTTGTTGTGGAGCACAGGCTCCAGATGCGCAGGCTCAGTAGTTGTGGCTCACGGGCCTAGTTGCTCCGCGGCATGTGGGATCTTCCCAGACCAGGGCTCGAACCTGTGTCCCCTGCATTGGCAGGCAGCTTCTCAACCACTGCGCCACCAGGGAAGCCCAATAAAGCATTTTTAAATTAAGGTATGTACATTGTTTTCTCAATCCATTATTTTATTTATTTATTTATTTATTTATAATTTTTAAAAACTTTATACAATTTTTAAAAGTTACTTTCCATTTATAGTCATTTCAAAATATTAACTATATTCCCCATGTTATACAATACATCCTTGATCCTATATTACACACAATAGTTTGTACCTCCCACTCCCCCACCCCTATATTGCCCCTCCACCCCCTCCCCACTGGTAACCATTAGTTTGTTATATGTATCTGTGAGTCTGCTTCTTTTTTGTTATAGTCACTAGTTTGCTGTATTTTTTAGCTTCCACATATAAGTATTTGTCTTTCTCTCTCTGACTTATTTCACTTAGCATAATGCCCTCCAAGTCCGCCTCTGTTGTTGCAAATGGCGAAATTTAATTCTTTTTTATGGCTGAGTAATATTCCATTTTATATATATACCACATCTTCTTTATCCATTCATCTGTTGATGGACACTTAGGTTGCTTCCATATCTTGGTGATTGTAAATAATACTGCAATGAACATTGGGTTCATGTATCTTTTCAAATTAGTGTTTTTGTTTTTTTCAGATGTATACTCAGGAGTGGAATTGCTGGGTCATATGGTAGTTCTATTTTTAGGTTTTTGAGAAATCTCCATACTCTTTTCCACAGTGGTTGCACCAATTCCCATTCCCACCAGCAGTGTACAGGGGTTCCCTTTCTCCACATCCTTTCCAACATTTGTTATTTGTGTCCTTTCCGATGAGAGCTATTTTGACAGGCGTGAGGTGATATCTCATTGTGGTTTTGATTTGCATTTCCCTGATGATTAGTGATGTTAAGCATCACTTCATGTGCCTGTTGACCATCTGCATTTCCTCTTTGGAAAAATGTCTATTCAGTTCTTCTGCCCATTTTTTAATCAGGTTGTTTGTTTTTTTGATGTTGAGTTGTGTGAACTGTTTATATATGTTGGATATTAATCCCTTATTGGTCATATCATTTGCAAATATTTTCTCCCATTCAGTAGGTTGTCTTTTCATTTTGTTGATGGTTTCCTTTGCTGTACAAAAGCTTTTAAGTTTAATTACGTCCCATTTGTTTAATTTTCCTTTTATTCCTTTACTTTAGGAGACAGATCCAAAAAGATAATGCTGTGATTTATGTCAGAGTGTTCTGCCTATGTTTTCCTCTACGAGTTTTATGGTATCCAGTTTCACATTTAGGTCTTTAATCCATTTTTAGTTTGTTTATTTTTTTGTATATTGTGTTAGAGAATGTTCTAATTTCATCTTTTTTACTGTAGCTCTCCAATTTCCCGAGCACCACTTATTGAAGAGACTGTCTTTTCTCCATTGTATATTCTTGTCTCCTTTGTCATAAATTAATTGACCATAAGTGCGTGGGTTTATTTATGAGCTCTCTATTCTGTTCCATTAATCTGTATGTCTGTTTTTGTGCTAGTACCATACTGTTTTGATTACTGTAGCTTTGTAGTATAGTCTGAAGACAGGGAGCATGATTCCAAGGTGTGTACCTTTTTTTTAGACATAATATTATTGCACACTTAATAGGCTACATTATAGTGTAAAGCTACCTTTTACATGCTCTGAGAAACCAAAAAATTCATGTGACTCTCTTTATTTTGATATTATCTTTATTGCGGTAGTCTGGAACTGAGGCTGTGATGTCTCCAGGTCTGCCTGTACTCTCATTTGCCCCATTTTATGGTTGAGGAAACTGGACACAGAGAGTTAATCACTGAACCACAAGCACACAGAGCAGAAAGAGCAGGACCTATTCAGCCAGTCATGCAATCCAGAGAGGATGGGGGGGAGGCAGGTCTTGAGTGTCATTCTGAGGAGTTTAAACTAGGTGCTGTGACCAGTCAGAAAGATCAGTATAAACTCTGGATCAAACACTCTAGTGGCCCACATGAATTGTAGATCAGAGAAGGCGAGGCTGGAGGCAAAGTTCATGAGGGAGGTTCCTGTGGGCTCTGAAAGCACACACACCGAGTGATGATACAGTCTCCTCAGCATTGCTGCCTACAAGGCACTGCCACTCCCATTAACACTGCGCCAGCCCCAGGAGGCAGAATTCATAGTGTCTGTGGCACATATGGGGACACTGAGCCTCTGGGAGCTCTGACGATTGTCACATAACTGGCATCCAGCAGAGATCAGACTTGAACCCAGGTCCTGTGATACTAAATTCTCTGGTCTTCACGAGTTGTCTCCCCTACTTTGGCTGCACCTCTTAGCAAGTCTGACCCACCAAGTACATGGTGAACCCTCCAACTGGTATATCAAATGAGCAAATGAATGAATGAGTGAGTTTTCAATCAAGAGTGTTGGTCCCCTCTGGCTCTAGAGAGTCCTCAGATTGTATGATAACAGAGACAACAGAAATCAACCCTTGCACTTTTTTCCCATCAATCCAGGGATGATTCCTGGCATATGGAGATGAGGGGAGCTGGGTCACGAGATGGGGGCAGAGTAGGGAGCAGGGCCCCCTTCCTGGTGACTGGACTCAGGTTGTCTATCACCCGAACCCTGAGTTAGCCAAACAACCCAGCTCACCACCTCCTCTAACTCCCAGGCTGGAGAGGAAGACACCCCATGTAGTAAATGCCAGCCCAGGCTGTGTGACAGGCCGAGTAGCTGCCCTGAGGAAGTGCTGGACAGCTCCGGAGACAGGTCCTTTGTGGCAAACCTATGAGAAAGTGAAGGCACCAAACAGACTGCAGACCTAGAGGTTTAGGGAAATCTCACTCCTCCACGATTGCTGTTCTGGAGGAAGCCAATGCTGACTCGGAAACCCATCTCTGATATAATGTAAATGATGGAAGTGCTCTTTCCGAAGTATTTTTAAAGTAAGATCATATGTATAAATATGAGAGAGAGAAAGAGAGAGAATGACAGATGGACGGGGTAGTCAGTGGAGTATTTTTAATCCTGGAGTCAGGATTACATAACTATGGGAAGAGAAAAGCTAAGGCAAGTAGTGAGTCATCTGGAGCAAAGATGGGAACAAGTCTCACCCAAACCTCCTTCCCTCTCTGCCAGCATCTGCAGGTGCTGCGATCCACGGGACCACGTCAAAGCGCCAAGGGAGGTGGGCTGGGGTGGTGAAGAACCTCGGTGAAACAGGCTCAGGGTACAGGGTGGGGCTCGCAGGCTTAGTAGGGGTGCTGGAGATGGAAGGCAGGGCCCAGCCCAGACCATGCGTAAAGGCTGAGTCTTGGAAACACTCGTCAATTTCCTGGAAATTGGAAAAAGCCTTGGAGTTATTTTCGAGTGAGTTCTTGGCTCTGCACTGCAGACTCTGTGTCATCTTTGACTTCCTATAATTTGGGGACTGTGAAGGCTCCCATCTGAAGTCACAGCCACAGCCTGGGAGACACTGCCTGAAGGGCCACCGTGTTGGATGACAGCCTAGGGCTCTTCTCCAGGTCTGTGGAGCGCTTGCCACAAGCCACCAGGCCAGGATGAGAGCAAGAGGCTTTAGATGGGAACATCAGAAGCTCATCTTGACTGTCCAGGAAGTAAAGAGATGGGTGATGGAGGGAGACTGTGGTGTGTCTGCCCCTGGGGAATTTCTGAAAGCGAGAACACCTTCCACCTGCCCCAGGTGGTCTGCAGAGTCATCTGCCTGAGGCAGAGGGCTGGACCAGCTGGCCAACCAAGGCTCCTTCTCCCTTTAGAGTTCTTCAACTCTGAATGCATCACTGTTAAAAATACACGCAGCTGTCATAAGACTAGCGCCCATGCCTCCTTTCTTCGGCAGAAAAACTCCTGTGTATACCCTCTGCCTGCCACCATTTCTAATAGCTACTGTTTATAAACAGAGTGTTTACCACAGACCAGACACTATGCTTGCCAGGTATTACCACATTTAATCCACTTACCACACTCTAAGATAAAGGCTAATGTTCCCATTTTACAGATGTGAAAACTGAGACATAAGGTCAGTGGCTTAACTGGAATTTTAACTCAGTTTGTGTGACCCATGCTCTTAATCCTGATGACATGGAGCCTCATCCCAAAAGGTTTCATTGCTCCAGGGTTGAACCTTCCCCAGGGTTTTGCTCCCTGCAGTATGTTTGGCTGAAGCCAACAAGAGTTATGGGTCCAGAGAGGCAGCTGCTAGTTCCAAGAAAAATGTTGTTTGTCTATGACTTAGCCCACAAGCAGGCAAGACTTGCCAAGAAAAGGGTCCCCATACCACAACCCATCCAGGGGCCAGCCACCTGTAGTCACCGTCCAAAGATGCTCTTCAAAGCTCTGGCCTGGTCAAAGCAGCTGCGGGGAGGGAGGGGGAAGAAGATCAGAGACAACCTTATCTGTCTTATCAGGGGCCACCATGATCGGCTTCCAAGCAAGCAAAGGGAACTTCTCTTTTTTGTGGTTGCTGTTGGAAGGTCCTGGAGAGAGGCCAAGCAGCAGGCTGTGCATGAGGCAGGGTCTGGGGGGAGTAGCCTGGTCTCTGCACTGGCCCAGGCTGCCCTCAGCCCCATCTCCTGCTGCTGGGAGAGGAGAGAGACCAGCAGGGAAGTGCCAGGTCGGACAGAGACCATGAGAAAGATTCAAGAGTTAGGGAGAAAGAAGGACCATGGCAGAGAGTTAGAAAGCCCAGAAGAGCTAGAGACAGAGATAGAGAGCATGAGACTGAAGGGTCACAGAGACATAGACAGACAAAAAAAGTGAGAGCGGGGGCCTGGGACAGAGAACCCCGTGAGTTAACAAATATTTACTGACCTCCCCCTCCATGTGCCAGGCATTAGTCTAGGCACTGAGGGTACAGCCTTGAGTGAGGCAAAGCCCTGCTCTCATAGAGCCTCCTGTCTGGTCCAGTAATTAGGTCAGGGTAGGAGAGACAGACCATCCACAAGCAAACCCCCAAAACATGATGATTTCAGAGAGCAATGAGAAAATAAAACGGGGTGAGGGGATAGAAAAACTGAGAACCAGGGAGACGGAGATACCAGGAAAGAAGTAGACAATGTCACAGGGACCACGAGTAGACCAAGGAGGGTGGGAGGGAGGAGGGAGGAAGATGAGGGAGGAGGAGGAGGAGGAAGGGAAGGAGCAGGAGAAGGGAGGGAGAGAGAGGCGTGGAGGGAGACACAGGTAGAGGAACCACAAGAAAAATGACACCAGAGAAACCAGGAGTTGCAGAGGCCATGAGAGAGATACAACAGTTATGATTCCCGAGAAACTACGACAGATGAGAAAGGAGGCAAAGACCATAGAGTTGTGCCTTGAATCAGGGAGGCTGAAGATAGGAACAGAATGAGAAAGGCATAAGCAGAGAAAATTAGAAACCCAGAGTCCGGAAGACAGAAAGGTTGGACAGAAACCCGGAGAGAGAGAGACGGAGACAGAGAGACTATTGCCATCATTTATTATGGAGTTGAGTTTTCAAAACTGTGCATGGATCCATGAACTCCAACCTTCTCATCGCTTTCTCATCTTTAGTTTTATGATCCTCCCCGATGGGCCCCAGAGTGTGAAAGATATTTGTCTACCAAACAATCTGCATTTCATAAGTAATAATTAATTCACGTTCCCATTTTTAATTCATCAAAGACATCTATAACTGGCAATCAGAGCTTCAGAGCAACAGGAGTTCACTCATGTTGCCATACTGAGTGGCTGTACTTCCAGCCAAAAGCAAAGAAATCTGCCTTTTGAGTCATCAGCCTTGTGCGGCGTGATCACAGGTAAATGCATCCTTTGTGTTGAGTTTGGGGGGATGTTGACAATAGTTCAAAGGACACAAAGAGAAGCCCTGCTGTCTTCACAGACTCCAGCAGATCCAAGGGCCCAGTTTTCAGATGACAGTCCCAGGAAGTTCCTTCATCCTGCCCGGCATTGGGCTGTGCTACCTGTGCTGAGGTCCTGGTGAAGGTGGGTTCCTGCCTCAGGAGTGCATGTCCAGAAATGGATGCACACCATCTATCCAGGTAGCCTTATACATGCAAACAGTAACTATTAAAATAACAGCATAAAAGCATCCATGTAGCCCTCTTGCTACTGTCCTAGTTCTCGTCTTCCTCCACAGCCATGCTTGTCAAGGGAGGATGGTTCTTTTCTTCCAACCTCCTGTAACTTGGGTCATTACTCTTCCTCCTCTCAAACAATTCTCCGAAAGTCCTCCCTTATCTTCCAAATTGTCCAAGCCAAGGACTTGTTCGATCTCAAGTCTCTTTAGCATTTAATAATGTGGACACGGCCCTTCCACATGAAGTTTTCAGATGCTAGACTTTGGTCCAGAAGGCTTTAGGATGAACGTAGGTTTGTCCATGTACCTGTTGGGGGCAGTCTCAGGCCTCCCAGGACATCCCTGCCTGAGGCCAACCACTCATCCCTCTTGGTCTTGGTCTTTGTCGCTTGGCTGCCCTTGTCAATTTTAATCCCTAAAATGACCTTCAGATGGAGACTGGCATTACTTAATGTGCCATCCTGGTCTGTGACTCTGGCCATGCTCCCAGCTCGGCTCACATCAACCGCCCTCCTCAAACCATACTCTCTCACAAAGCGCTAGCCGTGGTTGGAATAGACACAATGCCCAAATCAACACTCTACCTCTGATCTCCCACTCATGTGTTTACTCACTCTGTCCCTCACTTGGAAAAGTTTATGACCTGTCCATCATTTCTGCTTATTAAGCTCCCGTTATCCTTTAAGGCTCACTTCCTTCCTATCCCCTGTTGCAGGGAGCCAATCGGATAACACATGTAAGATCTCAGGGGTCCTCCAAAACATCCTGTAGCAGAAAGAAGCTGATAGATCTAAACATTAAGAGATTCCAAGAAAACAAGCCTAGAGAGTATATCTTCTAAGCAAGCATGAAACCAGGAGGAAAGACCAAATCAGAAGATTCGGAAGCCAGAGAGACACTGGGACAAACCAGGGATGAGAACAGGGGTGAGACAAAACAAGATACTGTTTCACTGCCATGGCCAGAGCTGAGGTTCCAGAAACTCAGCGTTTTAGCCACCAGTCATGGTGCATGAGTGAGCACCGTGTGAGTTAAAAGCATGGGGTCAGGGTAGACAATTCCTAACGGCTACAAAAGGCCTTTCTGTCATCATGCTCAATAGCAATCTCTCTCTGTCTGTCTCTCTCTCCTCTATTCTCCCAAAGCACTTCATCTTATCACCATTCATATTTCACTTATGGTTGCCATTTGTGCACAAGGACGATTTTTCTTCTATTGAAAGCATGAAATTTCACAAATATTGATGACATTAACTCCCCAATTATATATTAAAATGAGGAGAAAATTCTATTTGAAGAAAGACTTAAATAAACGCAGTGTCAAGGGACAGATTTATTCCCTCTCACTTTCAACCTTGTCTGTAATTAATTTCAATTTGGAAATCTCGGGTTCATTTATTTATTCAACAAACATTTACTCAGTGCCTATCATATGCCAGGTACCATGCTAAGAGCTTGAGGGCCACAAGAAACAAGACACAGTCCCTGCCCTCTAAGAGCCTACAGTAAAGGCAAAAAATGACAGGTAAATAAACAGTTACAAGGCAAGGTGATAGACGTTAATATAGAGATATGTGTTGAGTGTTTGAGAAATACATAGTAAGAGCAATCAGCCAAGACTTTGAAGGAGGCGGTGGTTAGGAGAGGCAAGGGTAATCCTTAGCCGAATCCTGAAGGACATGAGGTAGTTGGAAAACGGTAGGAGAGGAAGAGAGAATTTCAGTCAGAATGATTAACCCAGAGAAAAGGGAGGGCATGATACAAAAATGAGTGGAACAGTGGGCTGTTCAGAATGTCTAATAATGGACTGCATGTTGGGGGAGGGGGAGGGAGAGATGGGACGTGTGGCTCGTGGGCAAGGGGAACTGGAGTAAGATCGTGAAGGGCCTTGCATTCAATACTAGAGAGTTTATATCATGTATCTTTGTGTTATGTTAAGTATCCCTATCCCTTTGAAGAGATTTAAGCAGGCAATGGCGTGACTAGATTTGAGTGGTGAGTAGAACCCTTCTGGCCAATGTGGAAACAAGTTAGGAAGATATTGCAGTAGTTCAGGTGAGACATGGTAAACTCTTGGGTGAAGGCAGTAGGGATGGAGAAAATGAACGAATTAAAATGGTATTAAGTATAAAGAGTCTACAGCCTTCAAAGACTGACTGGATTGCAAATTTTCTTTGAACATGTCCTTATGTCAGCAGCCTTCCTGGGTTGTGTTTGCTCTGCCTTGGGCTCTGGTTTTTGGAGCTAATGACCAGCACGGACTTAACTCTATCTGATTGCCTGCACCAACACCTCACGATTAACCAGGCTCTGTATTCAAACACACCAAAACTAATTTTTGCTTGCTCTCGGTTTTATTAGAATTGGGTGTCACTCCTGCCTTCTAGTGCCTCCACTTAGGTCCAGACCAAATTCCATAGTCCAAAAAGACAATTTTCTGCAACTAACTTCAGGTTCACTCTCCATCCCTACCCTCTTCCACCTTCCATTATTGCCTTTCTTCTCTTCTCGTTGCTTCAAAGAGCACTGAATATGGCTGTTTGGACTTAACTCCATCCTTTCCTTGACTGTTTTTAGCCAATCAGGATCAAAGTTTATCTTAGCTGCCAAGGGAAACCATGCTATTAGTTATCTATTCACCCATCCTGGAAGCTCACCACCAGTGTGAAAGTTACTTTGCATTAAATTCTAAGGGCGTGCTCATTACCTCGATTATGCTAGAAGAAACAGTTCTAACGCAAGCTACTCTTAAAGGAAACTTTTTTCCATCTTGAATACTTTAGACATATTTTGTAGGGTAGAATTAATTTTTAAAGAAAATTACATGGTGTTTTTCTGACAAGCAAAAATAGATTGAAGAAAGAGAGCTGGAGGAGGGAGGAAGAGAGAGAGAGAGACTACCTGAGCACAGAGAAAGACAGAGATAAATAGAGAACGAATGTGACAGAGACAGAGCTAGTGTGGGCAAAGATTGCGTCCTATCGGAGTTGCTGGTTGCTAGATGCTATCAGGCAACATTTTGGAGGCAGTCTATAGAACAGATCATCAAAGCCACTTTTTCACACTTTATAAAAGACACCAAGATTCTGTGGCAAGTATAGATTAGGGAAGCGGCACCAGCACCAACTGTTGATCCTTTAGTTTTTCACTCCTGATTTCAATGCTTCCAAAGGCCACTATGACTTAAAACTTTCGCTTTCTGCTCAATATATGGTATGTCTTGCTGCCATTAACCAGGATCATAACTCAGTCAGGGCTGACGTGTCACCTACCTTCCCTGGCCCCAACCTGTAGCTTGTTCTAATTCCCTTTCCTCCCAGCTCCAGAAATCCCAATGTTTTCAGTTCTCTCACTGATGAAGACCATGTTGAAGTTGGTATCATAAACCTAGTTTCAGGGAGGAATGGAGTAGGGCAGGGGGAACATCAGTCCCCTCCAACTTCTCAAAGAAATAACCATCGACTGCACTTATGTGCAGCAATGATTCAGGACCATGGACAACAGATGAGCCAGCCCTCCTTTCCTTCCCTTCCCCATCTCCTTAAACATTAGGTTTTGCCTTGGAAGAGACTAGGGAAATTAAAACACTTAACACTGAAGATGGATGATGGAGGAGGTGTTGGTAAGACATTCTGTGGAATTAAAATGTACTGAGAACTTTATCTTCTATACCTGATTGCATTGACCCAGAACTTTTGCAAAGTTAGGGGTGCTTGCTCTTGGTCAGGCTCAGGGTTATATAGTTACTAGTAATAGATCTGGATTCTGATCTATGCCTATCTCACTGCAACACTCATACTCTTAACCACAATACAGAGGCTTTCTGTCTGAATGAGACCCCTTAATACGAAGGAATCAGAGTCCCCAGTCTAGGGGGTTTCTCAGATTCTGACCTTGTCTAATCTTATATTCTGTATGATCTACACCAACACTGAAAAATTATCTCAAAGTAAAAAAAGACTAAGCAAAAAAGAATAAAAGAGAAGCAAATCACTTTAAAAGAAAAAAATCTATCCCTCTTCCACCCTAACAGTCATTTTTTGCCCTGGTCCTGCATATTATCTGCCAGCCCTTGTTGACACACTGACATATTTTCCATCATTGCAATTAAGGCAGTTGTAGTACTTGCATTGTATTTTCCCTTAGTGTCTTATCATAAACCTTTCCCCAAGTTGCTACACAGTCTCTGTAATGATCACTTTTCATGTGTGTATAATGTTCTAACAAATGGATGCATCATGATTTACTAAACAGCCCCCTAACTGTTGAACATTTATGTTATTTTCAGTTTTTTATTTCATAGACTGCTGTGATGAGCATTTTTATGTGAAAACTACGTGGGGTGGTTGAAGGAGCATGAGCTTGGAGTCAGACAGAATAGAGTTAAAACTCAGCTTTGTCCTCTAATCGCCAGAAAGAATTCTCAGAGGTTTCATCTTGGGGGTGGGGAGAAGGGACATTGCCAGAGCAGTGGCGTGAAGGATTGTGAGGCAGAGGCAGGCAACCCACAGAGACAGTTGCAGAAGGAGTCGGGAGCTACTGATGATAAACTTCCCCGACTTTACAACCTTGCCTCCTCCAGTCCAGGGCTGAGCAAAAGCAGTTCACCCGGAGGAAGGCACGTAAAGGGGATATTTCTCCTTTGCTCATATACTTTGGACCTGGGGCCTGACCTGGGCAATATATATAAAATCAGCTGACAAAAAAACTCCTTCAAGAATATATGGTAACTGGCTTCCCTGGTGGCGCAGTGGTTAAGAATCTGCCTGCCAATGCAGAGGACACGGTTTCGAGCCCTGGTCCGGGAAGATCCCACATGCCGCCGAGTAACCAAGCCCGTGTGCTGCAACTACTGAGACTGCGTGCCACAACTACTGAAGCCCATGCACCTAGAGCCCATGCTCCGAAACAAGAGAAGCCACCGAAACGAGAAACCCACACACTGCAACGAAGAGTAGTCCCCTGCTCGCCACAACTAGAGAAAGCCCGCAAGCAGCAATGCAGACCTGACGCAGGCAAAAATAAATAAATAAAATAAATGTATTAAAAAAAAAAAAAAGAATATATGGTAACAGTAGAAGGCTGAGAAACATATCCCCACCAACCCCCTCCCATTCCTCTAGGCTCGACCTCCTGGGGTTAAAATCCTGGGGTCACTCTTCTGCCCCTGATCAACTTTCCCTGAATTCTTTCTTTCTGAAAAGCCCAAGGACACATCCTGCTTCCTCCATCTTCTGGAGCCACCAACGTACCTATGAACCTTGATCAGATAGGAGTCAGTCTCCCCAGCTCCTCCTGCCTCTTTCTTCCCGAGGGCAATCCCATGGCTTCCTTTATGATAATCTCTTCTGCTGCTCCAGGAGGGTAGACAAGCCTGGGAGTTACCAGGTTTCTGGAATCTCCCATGGTTCTGTCATAGTCCTTGCTTTAGAAAGGCTGGCATCCTGATGGGATGGTCCTGGGCTCTTAGATGACCTCCATGGGTCCTCCTTGACTCTTGAGTGTGGACCTACGTGTCTTCAGAACCAAGTCTGAAGATGCATCTAGAGAAGGCCATTAAATAGATCAGAACCAGTTGGCCATTCAAGTGTTTCAAACTCCAGATGGTGATTTGTTCCCAGGGCACCTCCAGATTGAGCAGCTCCTTCTTTGGTGTGGCCCCTTTTCCACACCTATATATTAAAGGGAGGTCATCCTTTAAATATCCCCAAATTACCATGGTCAACCCTACTTATGGTGCAGGGGTAGGCAAAGGAGTTAAAAGAGAATAGGAGCCTGGAGCCAAGCCTGCCCACCAGATTCCTTCCAGAAAGCACCCCCATCGCACTCCCCACCAGCATGTCTTTGCAATTTCCAGTATGTAGCCAAAAGCGGAGGCCGAGCTCTCGCAGCCCCCAGGAGCAGGAGGCCTTGACAGGGGAAAGTTGCTGACCAGTCCCTTCTCCTTGGCTGTCAGGGCTAATCAACATCAGGGCAGTTAATGGGGAACACAAAACCTATTTAAAAGCTGCATTTACCACTTGGCTGGTTCCATTACAGGGTGTAATATCCAGGTGTCACCCTTCCCCTCAAAGTGTCTGTCTCAATGTTTCCTTGAGCTTCCAGGGTTAGGAAGTCACTGCCAAGAACCCCCTGAGGAAGACACCCCCACTCCCACTCCACCCCCATCCTCACAATAGGCTTCCCTGCAGGCTCCCGAGGTAAGAGATTCCCCAGCCCAGCTCTGGAAGGCCTCCAGGCTCTCCTCACAGCATAGGAGGATTTCTTGTCACCTGCTATAATGGCTATGGTGCCCATCCTATGCCCCATGCCCCATCCAAGAATCTGGATGACAACGGGACATGATCTACTGGCTTGAGACCTCAGTTTCTCCAACCTTCCCTTAAAGTCCAAATAAGCAGGATAACTTGCCACGGCTTCCTGACATGTGCACCTCCTCTTCCCGCCCCTGAATCTCTCTCACTAAGGATCTGACTGGGGGCAGAAGAAAAGCCAGGGATTCCATTTGATAAGACCCACAGCTCTCTCCTCTCTGCTGTCCACCTACCCCACAGCTCTGTCATCCATCCCACCCCACCCCACCCATCGTCATTCAAGCATTTTATATCCCTTAAGCCAACAGTGTCTTCACTTGCCTGCCCCTGACCAGCCATGGGCAGTGGCTGATCTGTGGGTGTACAATCTTTACCTTAAAGGGGAAATTCTGGGACCTTGAAGGGGGCCCATACTCTGATCACCAAAAGTGACTCACTTTTTATTCATCCAATAAATATCTTACGAGTACCTAGTATGTGCCAGGCACTGTACTTGGCCTGAGGATACAGTAGTGAGCAAAGCTTGTGATTTAGAGGCAGACACAAGCAGAAGCCAGATAATCGCACAAATGCCTAATTACACACTATTGCATGTGCTATACAGGAAATGCACAGGGGTTCCCAAGAGCAAACAACAGGGGTCTTGACCTGGACCTGGGGTCAGGGAGAGCTTCAAGGAAGCCCCTTGAAGGAAGCAGTTGTGTCTATCTTTGTTCCTGGTGCCTGGCAGCGTCTGGCACACAGAAGCTTCTCGGGTCCTGTTTATGGAGTAACCAAGGAATGCTTGTCACCTCTCCACCACTGTCTGCATCACCTGCTCCACCCTTTCAACCACAAACGTCCCCATCTCTATAGCTAGCCTCAAATCTGACTTTACCCAAACAAGTGTCAGTCTTGTAGCAGAAGCGCGTCTGGCTGTCCTTCCCTCCTCCCATGTAAGTGGTGTGAACTCCCTTTGGATGAGCCTGAGAAGAAATCTGTCTCCGTGAGACGAGCAGAGTATCCACCCACTGCTCCTCTGACACTCTCCGGCACTCTCCTCTGAACACGCACGGCCAGAGGGCGTTTCCCCAGAGGAGCCTGGGGAACATAGCAGCTCAAGTTGATGATGGCAGCTACTGCTGCCTGGACCTCCCCCGGGTAAGGTGCCGGGAATCTGGACTTCCCAATGACCAAGGGCTCCCCAGGGTCAGCTACTTCCAGGGCAAAGAGCAGCTATTTCCCTTTCTTGCATAAAGGGAGCGTGCTTAGGCTGGGAAGGTGAGGGGGGCTTGTCTCCCAGGAGGTGCTAGAAATGTTCGGAGTTGCTGTAGCCCTGTATCGGCTGGATCTCAACAGCACAAGAGGCTAGGCTGCCCTGTGAGGGCATCTGGTGCCCACACATCTGGCCACTCCCGATGGCACCTGCAGGGGCTGCTCACACAAGCTGCTCGACGGCATCTCTCCATCTTGCACACGACTAGGTCACAGTGAAAACAGAAGGCCTGGCTTCTGCCTCTGCAGCCAGACGGAAGCTGCCAGAGCTTTGCTCACACAAGCGCGTAGCCGCAGACAGGGTGGAGAAGCATGAAACATACATACTGTGGGTCAGGAGATGCAAAGCCGAATCCAGACAGCCTTCGCTCACTGTGTAACCTTGGAAGGACCTTTCTTTCTCTGAGCCTTGGGTCTCTTCCATGAATGAGGAGGGGTGGGGCTAAGTCAGTGGCTTTCCGGTGGTTTTCCATGGGCCTTAGCATCCCCTACAGGCAAAGAGGAGGCCAAGGTGCAAAGATATGAGCTCTTTGCAACCTCGCTGCAACCAAAGTAGCACCTCTTTTATTGCTTTGTACATACAGCTTCTGCAGAAAAGTTTCACTTAGGAAAAAAAAGTTCATCGCTAAAAGCAAGTTTGAAAACCACGGGAGTGATAGTCCCTGAGACCCCTTCTAGCTCTGACATTTTATGATTTATGAGTAAATAAAATGCTACATATGAAAGAGGCCTGGAACATGGTAGGGATGCAATAAATGGTCTCCATTATAACTGCTCTGTTCTCCATGTCATGGGAGCCCCTGATAAATGCTCGGCTGAAATCCAGAGACTAGTCTTACACAGGATCTTCAAGTCGAAGAACCACACTTGGAGAGGCTCAGTAATTATGTGCTGATGGACAAATGCAGGAAGAAAGGAGGGCAGAGAGTGCACGAAGAGAGAGGAAGGAGGGAAGTATAAGTGCCAGAGTCAGGGCCTAGGATCCCTCAGGGCACAAGTTCCAGGAGAAAAGGGGTGAGACCCCAGACCCCCGGCCGCCACCTCCATCATTTAGGCCTCGCATACTGGTTGCCATGGAGATGGGGGAGCGTGGGCCCAGGGCACTGGTCTTTCCACCAGGGGCAGCATCGGCTCCCCTTGATTTTATCCCATCTAAGAAGGCATGGCGGGGGGAGCCTTCGCACTGCCCTCTCCCTGTCTCCCCATTGCCTCCTCCCCGGCTCCCGCTCCCCTCCAGGACTCCCCCGGGCAGCTGAAGGCCGGGTCTCCTTCGGATGGAGGTCCTGGCACTGCATGCGGGCTCACGTGCTGCTTGAGTATATGAGGGGAAAGTGGCAGATGTCATGGTCAGAGAAGCCAGGTTAGGAGGGCTGGGTGAGGCGGTGGGATGTGAGCCCGTGAGCCGGGGAACGACGTGCTCAGAGCAGCAAAGCTAGAAGGGGTAGGTCTGCCAGGCTGCAGAGGGCAGAGCAGAGGGGAAGAGGCAGCAGCCTCGAGGCTGTTGGAGTAGTTAAAGTGAGAGAGAATGAAGACCCGGGGTAGGACAGCGGCAGGGGAAATGGACTGGAAAACTGAGCCCTGGAATTGCGAGGGGGCAGCAGAAGCCGGATTTGTTACTTGGATGGAAAATCTCAGAACCTCCGGGCAGAAAGGCATCTTCGAGATCTCCTAGTCTGGCTTTTCCCAAAATGCCTTGCCTGGAAAACTGGCCCCATGAAGAGGTTCCACCAGAAAGATGTCCAGGGTCAAGTTAGCTATGGAAATGCCAGCATAGATGACACTCATCAACAAGTAAAGGCCCAGACAGGTCCTGCTGTAAAGAAGTTCTTATCTTAACCTTATTTGACTCAACTTTAAATTTTCATAGAAGTCCTGATTTAAAGACACATATTTTGTTTAACCCAACTTTGTATTTTAACTGACCACAGAGCGTTTCTCATCTCCTTCAGAAACACCTATAGGGACTTCTGTGGTGGTCCAGTGATTAAGACTCCACGCTTCCACTACAGGGGGCACTGGTTCGATCCCTGATCGGGGAACCGGCATGCCGCGAGGTGAGGCCAAAAAAAGGTAAAAAATAAAATAAAAATGGATTGGTGGTTACTATTAAAAAAAAAGAAAGAAAGAAACACCTGTGTATACCTTCTGGAACATTAGGAAATTACTGATCTTAACAAATATATACCACACACAATGCACCATATTGGAGAGAAGATTCAAGATGCTTGGCTGTCCCAGAGCTAATCTCATCTCAGAGTCAGGAATCCCACCTCTGGGTTCAGGCCTAAAAAATGAGTGCTTAACACGGAAGTAACTACATGTGTGACGTCGCATCTAAACCATGAAAAAAGTAAAATACCTGAAAATTCAAGTAACCTATGGTATAATTCCTTGATGGAACTTTTGCATGATGATTATGAATATTATGTAGTTACACAGGAATCACTTAAGATTGGATATATTGTAAGAACTGTTGAACTGCAGTTTGTTAAAAAGAAAAATATGTATGGTAAAAATAAGGACAGGAAGGAAATACATAGCAGATATTTTTTTTTAACCATAAGGGAGTTTCTCTGAACGGTAAATATAAGGGTTCTAAAGTCCCCCTGTAACAAGTGGCGACTGGCTAGTACATCAGGTTTCTATGAGTCCAGTCAGTTTGAGTTGGTTCCCTGAGTCTCATTCCCTGCAGGCATATTGAGTATCTGAACCTGTCCAGGTGAACCCTGGCATCCCTGTCAAAGTATGGCCCCTAAGGAGACCCTTCCAGAATAGCCACACATCTGATGGCCTCATCTCACATACTCAACTTCACCAGGGCAAACGGGGCTTGTAAGAAAGAATGACTGGGGCATGGGAAGGGTGGGATTTGACTCAGAGCAGACCCTCTAGGAGAGTTCTACATTGTCTGGTTCTGGACCTAGGCTGCATATTGGCCTCAATTGAAAATATTTTTTTAAAAAGTACTGAGGCAGAGGTCCCTCCCTCAGATACTGCGATTTAGCTCATGTGGAGTGTGGCCTGAGCACGGGGGTTTTTCAAAGCCCAGGTGATTCCAGTGTGCACCAGGGTCGAGAACACTGGTGTAAGATGTCCATGAATCTGCGCTGAGTTTGGAGGGATGGAGGTGCCTGTCGCTTCCTAAGGGCCTGGCTTAAAGTTGGCACCCAACACTGCAGGGCACAGATGGGGTGCCTCTCAGGGCCCGGGGTCAATGTGCTGGGAAGGGCATGTAGGTCAGGCCTTGTGGGGTGATACCGCTGGGTTCCCTCTGAGGGAGGGGCTCTTAAGTCAGACAGGGGGCTAATCCCTGGAGCCTTGCCTGCTCCCCCAGCATCCCTGGTTTGGGAGAAAACTCTGGCCCAAGGCTCAGGGGCTTTTCAAATGAAGACATTGCCACTCGCCAAGTGGATGGTTTGCAGGGCTAAATGACATAATATTTTTGGAGTACAAGGAACAAAACCGCCGCAAGACACTATTGTTTTCCCTGCTGTAATTGATGGGGCTCACTCTTTTCTGCCGTGAAAGCACAAGCTACAGCTATTTTTCTTTTTTTAACCAAACACCGCTGAATGTGAAACATCGATTTTTTTTTTTAAACTGAGTTTCAAACTGAGAAATGTCTTGATTCCAGAAGTCAATCACCTTGAGCATCGTAGGAACTTCCATTGGTGCCATGGTACGAAGGACGAGGGGCTCCAGGGAAGCTGATTTCTCACGTCCCCGACCCTCCTGGCTCCTGTCCCACCTCCAGCTCCACAGCCACTGCCCCAAGGAGAGGAACCTTCCCGTTCTCCTTCGGAAGGGCACATGAGGATCATTCTCTGCCTTGTGTGGTTGTCAGCTTCTCTTCGGGAGGGTCCAAGGGGCCCCTCCCTGCCCTTCCAAGCACGCCCACACCCAGAGCACATTATGGCCCAGGCAGGAAGGACCTTCAGAACCTCTGCCCCATTGGGTCACTCAGGACCACTGCGTACAGTTGTGCTGGTTGCTCACTGCCCAACTCTAGAGAGTCCCCATTAGCGCTGCTCACCTGCTATTTAAAATCAGTTCTTAACTCGCTCATTGTCTGCAGGTAAAGTCCAAACTCTTCAACGTGGCTCCCAGGGCCCTGCCTGGCCTTCCAGTTCAGCCACCTCAAGCTTTATCTCCCCCATCTCTAGCTCTGGAATCCTGGATTTCTGTCCCTTTCCCAAAGAAGCATGTTTTCTCTGCCCACGTCTTTCCCACATGCTATGCTCTCTGCCTGCAATGCTCTCCTCCCCTTCAGGCAAACTGTACTCCTTCAGCTCTCAACTAAAACATCACTTCCTCCAGGAAGGCTTCCCTGACTCCCCCCGCCCCATTGGGTCCCTCTGCCACGTGTTCTGTGGCATCTTATACTTCCCTTGGCACAGCTGTCCCTTCATGTAATTGAAATTTACTCTTCTCTGCTAGAGTGCAAGCTCCCGAGGGCATGAACCATGGTCTCTTGTTCACGGCCATCTCTTCAGTGTCAGCCCAGACACTGGCAGGTGGCCGGAGCTCAGTTAATGAGTTCTGATTGAATGAATGAATGAATGAATGAATGAGTGAGTGAGTGAGTGGCTGTGATTAGAGGGCTCCTCGCCTTACGTGTGGAGCAGTCCTCCTCCACCGCTCACGTATTTGCTCAATCTGTACCTCAGTATCCCTGATTAGGCCAGGAGCCTGCCTGCCCCAAACTCTGTCCTTCCCAGCTGAAGCTCTGGGACCCGCCGAGCTCTTTCCTGTCCCCTCTCTTGGGGCAGAGCAGACACCTGCAATCCCAGTCCCCGTAGGGCCAGTTGCCGGTTGCAAAGAGGTTGATTTGATCATAGCCAAGGTGCTGATGCCTTTGACCTAGACTCTCCTGGGTTCCTAGACTCTTATTGCCTGGCCCCACCCCCCGGGTCACAAGAGTGAAGAGCTTTACAGAGTTACCTCATTTCAACTGCACAACCCTTTGAAGTGTTATTATTATGTATAATCATCATTTTGCAGATGAGGAAAATGAGGAACAGAGGTGTTAAGTAACTTACCTGATATCACACAGTAAGCAGTGACTGTGCTGGAATTTGAATGTAGTTCAGATTAACTCCAAAGCCTTTGCTTTACGCTCATATTCCCTGAACTAAGCTCAAATTTGCTACCGTGTAGGAGTCAGAGCCTTAGATGGTGACTATCCCTCCAGAGCCTGCCTTCCCAGGGCCCCACGTCCCTCCATGTGCACTGACTCTGTGGAAGGGACCCTGGCAAGTCTCTGGCTCAAGACTGGGGATGCTTCACCTGTCTCCCCAAAGGGGTCTGGGCTCCCCGTCTTGTCCCCCCAGCCTGTGTCCCTCCCCAGCTCTGAGCAGGCACGGAGGACAGCTGTTCACGGTATCTCCTTGGACGATCCTTCAGCAGCCACAGTACTCCTCAATCTTCCTCTCGATGTCACTGCACTTTCTCGGCACTGGCAGTGTCACCTTGGACTGTGAAGGCACAAACAGTCCTACAGTCATGGGGAAAAATAGGCAAAGAAATTACATTTCCTCCGAGACCATTGTGAAACATGTGTGACTTACCACCTTTGTGTTGAATTGCTTCAGCTGTGACTTGCAGGACCCAGATTCCATTTTTGCTGAAAAAATGAAGGCAATTGGTACAGGGAAAGGAGCTGACTGGGAGAAAGGACACCTGGGTTCCAGTTCCATCTTGGTCGTCAGCCTGTTTTAAAACCTTCAGTGGCTTCTTTTGCCCTTAAGATGATTCCCAAACTCCTTGAAGTGGGGAACAATGTCCTGCACCATCAGGGCCTAGACGTTTCTCGTGTATCACTCTTCCCATGGATGCCCCACTGTTCCTCTGAAGGCTGTGCTCTCTCTCCTATCTCTGACCCTCATAGTTGTCCCTGGAGCTGTCTTTTTGCTCCTTCTTTGCCCAGAAAATCCTTACTCATCCTTCAGCTTAAATGTCACCTCCTCCAGGAAGTATTCTATGATCATCACTGCTAGACGAGGTCAAATTGCTAATACTCCCATATCACCATGAATGTCTTCCAATTGAGTATGTATTGCAATTTCATGTATTTTTTCCTGTCCATTTGTCTAACCATCTGCAGTGGAAGCTTCCAGAGGGCCACTTCATCTGTCTTGTTTACCACTGTTTCCCTAGTGCCTAGCATAATGCCTGACACAGTAAGTGTCGAAAAGCATAGACTGCATTAGTGAGTGACTAAACACATCAGTCAGGATTCTTAGTTGCAAGCAACAAAGCCATACATGCCAAATTTAAGGAGAAAATTAATTTATTATATGGGGCTGTTGGGTAGCTCAGCAAATCAGAGCACTTTCTAGAGAACCGGGCTCAGGATCACACAGCAGAACAATGGTCAGCCACAGTGTAGGACTTGTTTGGTGAAGACACCACTGCCACCTTCCGTGAGAGCAAACCCCCGTAGCTGAGACCACCACCATCCCCAACCACGGATCCTAACCTCTCCAGCAAGAATTGTGCCCCGGATCCTCTGGGAACTTGAACTTGCTGAGACACCCCCCTCCCTCTTCTTTATTAACTCCTGATTGAGGGACTGAGGCTGGTGGTCTGATGGGCAGAGCCGGGGTCATGTGCCCACATCCTAGCTGCAAGGGAGCCTGGGAAAGGGAGCACTTGGCATGTTCATGTTCTTGGGTGGGGGATGGGCTCGGTTTCCCAGCAAGAGTCAGTGGGAGGGGAATTCCTAGGAATGGAGCACCACATGCTGGGTGGTTCACAAGAATGGGAAACCACTACAGCAATGATCCAGTGAGTGAGTCAATAAGCAAAAGGCCTTAGGCAATTTCTGTCCCTTGTCACGACCTCAGGTTCTTCATCTGCAAAAGGAAAACTTACTAGTCATTCAGTTCCCTTCTGGCATTAACATTCTATGGTTCTAGCTTTGAGTGGTTTATTCTTCTACCACCTGATGGCACAGAGGGTACAACCTGATCCAGGGAGAGGGGAATCTCCCCAAAGTCCTTCTATCAGACAGGACAGCCTGGGTTACACCACAGTAGCAGACTAATCCCCAAATCCTGGGATGGAACGCACCAGAGGAGACTGCTACAATAAAGAAGGGGCTTTGCTCTCTAGAAAAGGGAGGGGTTTTTCACCCACTTCTGTTGGCACTTTCTTCGGCTCATAGGAAGCAGTGTTACCTTGAACTCTTCTGAAGGAGCATCGGATCAGAAAGGCTAAAGAAGAAACTAGCTATTCCACCAAAGAGGTCAAATTCAAAGGCAAGTAGCTTCACAGAGGAGGGGGCTTTGTGAGCAGTAATACTGATGATGATTTGTTCATTGATTCATCCCTTTCTTGAGGAAATATTTATGGAGGCTCCCCTATGTATCAGGTACTATGCTAACCACAGGGGATATGATAGCGAACAAGACAGAAAAGGTCTGTAAAAGCTCTTTGAGCTTATATTCTAGTGGGGAGGAAAGAGAAGAAATAGGTAAATAAGTAATTAACAAAGATGCTTTCAGATGGTGATCAGTGTTATAAAGGCATTAATCAGAGTGGTACAACAGAGAAGGAAGTGTATAGGCAAAAGGCACTTTAGCGCGATGGTCAGAGAAGACACCCCCTGAGATGACATTTAAGCTGAAACCTGGTTAATAAGAAGAGGGACGAACAAGCCAGGCAGAGGGAACAGTCAGACGAGAAGACTCAAAAAAAAGAACAAACATGGCTGGAAGACTGTAGAAGACAAGGTCAAGGAAGTGGGTAAGATCTTTAAGCAAGGACTCTACATTGATTCTAAGTATAACGTTTTGAGGGGAGGGTGAATGGACTGGCTTTAAGCAAGAGAGTGACACGATCTGACTTGATTTTGTGTTTTTTCAAAAGCTCACTTTGGCTGCTGGGTGGAGAATGCATTGTAGGGGAGCAAGGTAATGACAGAGCAAATACAATCCCTAGTTCAGTAGGAATGAAATAGCCAGCAGAGAGTCTTGGCTTTGGTTGCTGTTGCAGACAGTAGATGCTGCTGGTACCATAAAGAGTTATCATGACCAGGGGCAGGTAGGAGGTTTTTGTCTGTGAATCCCTAGAGGAGAGTCATCTAGAAGTCCTTGTAATAGTCAGAATACCATAGGCTACACCGCAGTCCCCAATTAAGCCCCAAGCCTCAGAAGTTTCATGAACAATGTTTTATTACCTGCTCACACCTCATGCTCATTGTGGGTTGGTCTGAGGTCTCTGCTTCTCACAGTCACTCAGGGATCCAGGCTGACTAAGGTGCCACCCTCTGTGGCCTGGTCTTTGTCACTGAGGCAAGCAGGGGAAGAGCATGTGGAGAGATCTCACACATACCCTTCTGCATTTTGTCACCACGTCTCACATCCCATTGCCCAGAACCAGCTCCATGTCTCCACATAACTACAATGAAGCTAGGAAGTGTGGTCTTCTGTGTGCTCGGGAGGAAAGGAACACTGGATATATATTGGCACCGGCGATGTCTGCTATGGACCTGAAATCAGAAGTGAGTTCTCTTCTGGTAAAAAAAAAAAAAAAAAGCAGAGAGGAAGGAGGTGGGTGGAATCCGTAGAAGAGAGCCACAGAAAGATGGATGAGAGACCAGAGAACCGCCCAGAGGAAAGACAGAGCTGCTTTTCTGCTGGGATCTCCAATGTGAGTTGGGAGCAGAAAAACCACTTGTTTTAGGCACTTACCCCCATGGCCTCCCTCACCAAGCTTCAGTTTCCTTGTTTCTTTCTGAGGTTTGCCTAGGTACGTGCACATGCTGGAGACTTTTGTAAACCTTTCTGCATTATTATGTGATCTTTCTGTTTGACACTTGCTCTGTATTATCAACAATACCATTTTTCGGGTATAATCATGGCTGCATTTTTATCACTACCTTCTGAGCATTTCACATGTCATAGCTAATTTCATCCTCAAACAATCCTATGAGGTAGATACTATCATCATCACCATTTTACACATGGGGAAACTGAGGCACAGAGAGAGTAAATAACTTGCCTAAAGTGTAACAGCTAAAGGTGGAAGAGCTGGGAGTGAAACCCAGAGGGCCTGGCTCTGGAGCCCCTGCTCTCAAGCTGTAGACCACACTGTCTTTGATACAGAATGTGCCACATAAAACACGCCAAGACCCATGCTTGCTCCAAAGAGCACTTTCCCCAGGAGGAGTGGAGGAGAGCAGAAAAGCCTCTTCAGCCACATTCCTGAACTGGTGACTTGTGACTTCATAGGAGAAAGAGCCATCCCCATGTATATCCACGCAGAAACCGGCCTGAACACCATATGTAAATAGCAGGCCTCTGTGTACTTGAAAAACAGCCAATAATAAAATAAGTAGAGAGAAACAAAGCAAACAGTTTAGAAAGTCTTCTCCCTTTTCACTTTTTCTACTTCATATTGGTTTTGTTTCCCAAAAGATATTTTCAAACATCTCCTACAAGGAAGACACTCAGTTAATGTTATAAAGGAAAATAAGGACAGGAAATTAGGAGTATATATCATCATCTCTTCCCTCCAAGAATTCGCCATCTACTCAGGGAAACCAAACAGAATCACATGACAAATATAATCATTTTAAAAGAAGAGATAGCTGTACAATTAATTCTAAACAAAACAGTGTGATTTATTGTTGAATAAGTGGTCCAGATGATGGGAATTATGGAGGGCAGGGGTGGAAGCAGACTGCGGGTGGTGACACTGAGCTAGCTGGGTGAGCAAGGAAGGCTTGGAGCAGGAAGAGGAATCTGAATCGGGTTTTGAAGGATGTGGCAAGGACCAAATTAAGCTGATGCTGGGGCTGGCTGCGCTGGGTCACTGAGACGGGGAGGGCTCTGTCAGCTCTATCTAGGGTTGGAGACCACTGGACAAAATATTCACCATACATGGGCTGGGCAAGGGTCCCTGGACAGACCCTGCCCTCAAGGAAGCTCCCACCATGGGCTGAAAGCTCTCAGAATAGCAAGTTAAGAAAAGATGCAGGAGCAGGCCAAAGACAGGAAAGAGAGACGGAAGATGAGGTTTATGAGTCCACAGGCTCTGCTGAGCCCCTGTTAGTTGCTCTTCCTGTAAGAGCAGACTCCTTGTCTCAGGGTAGCCATGCTCCGCTTAGCTGCCTGAGCACCTGCAGAAGCCCCTAGAGGATGCCCAGGGCTGGGAACAAACGTGTTTTTAACTCTAATGCCTACAGTCCTAAGGCTGCCAGCTTCTATGCTTTGGAAATTTTGTTTCCAACACACACACACACAGAGACACACACACAGACACACACTCATTCAAATCAAAAAAACCAACAATAACGAAAACCTACACATTTCCCTGTTGCATGAGTCAGAACCCTCATCCCACTCTAATTGGTTTTAGAAAGAAAATAAATGTATCAGAAGTTATTAGACAGTTCATAGAATTTCAGAGAAGACCAGAGAGCTGGTCTTCTACCCTGCCTAGCCCACTTGAGGACAGGGTCCCTGTGTTCAGGGCCCAGGCACTGAAGCTTGCTTCGTAGACCTGAGGCATGGAATCCCATTCCCAGAACCTCTGTCACTGCTGCCTCTGAAACCTTGATGGCCCTCCACCACTCTCCACCTCTTGCTAATAGCATGGTTTCCCCATGGCGCCTCCTTCCTCTCTTCTGAACTGCTTCTCTTAGAAGCAGCTGATTGCAGGATCCCAGGTCACATGCCTACTCGGTAGCTAGGACAGGGGTTGGGAAAGTGAGTTCTGATTCCTGTCTTGGGAAAGCAGGGTTCATAATGGGGGTAATTACCAGGATGGCCACACATCCTCTTTTCTTAGGAGTCTCAGTTTTTGCCTGTTGTCCCAGTATAAGTATGAATAATACCCTTTTTACTCTCAAAAGTGCTTCAGCTTGGATCATAAATTATATCAACATCGTAATAATTGCCAATAATAGTCATTGGGTTCAATGATCACGAATGTCCTGCTTTCCCTTCATTCCCGATACTTTGCCCCTCTCTTTCGAGAAGCATGTTCTGAATGTGTGAAACCCCTTCTCCTATTGCAGAGCAAAAGGGAGCTATTAGTATTTGTACTCAGGGAAAACCCACAACAGGCATACTTCAGGAACCAAGCCTGCTAGAATGAGAGGGAGAACTTTTCTATGTGAGGTGGAAAAGCCGAATGAAAATTCAGAGGAACAAAGGAAAATGTGAGCAACCAGCTGGCCAGTTTAGTTGGAGATCCAGGGTGGGGACAGCTCATGGGGGGGGCCTTGAATAGCAAGGGAAACACTTTAAATTTTATGCCTGGGAAATAGACATACGAAAGTTCTCTGAACAGGGAGTGACTTGACCCAGTCCAGTGAGCGAGAAAGAGGAGGGCCAGACAGACCTGAGTTTAAAGCACGACACTGTACAGAGTGAGAGATAGAACAGAAAGTTACTTAACGTCTCTGAATTTCTCATTTATGAAAATGGAGAAAATGAAAAGTCTCCTTTTGAGATTGTTGGGAGAATGAATTAAAATGTAAAGTTCTTGACACCGCATACAACTCCACAGTGAGTACTTGACAGATGTTAGCTACCTGAACTGATCCCCAGGCAGTATTTTGCTGAGCATAATACAGCAAATGTGTGCAGAGCAACAGAAAAGGGGGAGAAACTGGAGGCGGGGAGGCCGGTGGAGAGGCAACAGGGTGGAGAGACCCATGGAGGAAGGATACACTGTTGGGGGTTGAGATAAGGAGTCAGGCTGACAGCCAGGCTTCCCACCAGTGTGACCAGTAAGCCAGTGGTGACAGCCCCGAAGTGCAGGGTGATGGTAGGTGGCTGGATGAGAGAGACTCGTGAGGAAGAGAGAGATTAAGAACTAAATTTGGGACATACAGGTTTTAAAGGTCAAGACTATCATCTAGGAGAGTTCTCTAGTAGGAGAGCTAGAGCTCAAAAACTGCCTGCCCAACCCCAGATCAAAGAGGAAGTGTAATGAATAATAACAGAACGTGTATCATTAAATGCTGGGACAGAGCTGCAGAGCTTCTGGCCATGGTCCTGGCAGAATAGCCTATATACACACTTGAATGGCAGAGGCCCATTGAGGTCTTAAAGGGCAGGAAAGGATGTTCTCAGTATTTAAGCAGGGTACCTGGGAGGTCCACTTGGTTTGTAAAAAACAGAAAGCTCATATTAAGAGAGGGGGAACATTATGAAAAAGGTATAGGGCATCTCACAGAATGAAGGATCAGAGCAGAGCTCGGTCTCTCCTTTCTCTCACCATCATTCTTGCGTTCTCTCCCTCTCTCCTGGCCAGCTTCTTTTGGATACTTGTCCCATTCTCCGACTCCACCTGACTTCTCAGCTTGAGAGCCCACCACCACCCAGCCAGTTTCTGTGTCTGCTAGGTTAAGTTACCGATATTGAGAAAATATCCAATAAACTTGAGATCACTAGGAAAGCCTGTGGGAAAGGCAAGCCATGAAACCATCCATTTTAAGAGGTCATCAAGCTTTTTAGTGCATCCTTCTGTGTTCATAAACAGAGCTCACATTGGTCTGGTCTTTGTAAGACAAGGAGATTGCATGGTGCGGGAAACAGCATAGGTTGCAAAGCTAGGATGTGAACCCAGACCTGCCTGATTCCCAGGTCCCTTTTCAAAACCTCTACATTGCAAATACAGTGCAGAGGTAAAAGCTTGGGAGGCATATTTAGGGATTAGTCATTAGGCTGGAGCATTTAATGCTGGGGGGTGGGGGCCCAGGCAGGGAGTAAGATATGAGCCTAAAAGGGTCAGCAGGAGTCACATCCTAAGGAGACAGAATTCATCCTGAGAGCAATGAAGAAGCCATGAAGTTTTTTTTTAACACCATTGTTATTGAGAAGTAATTCACACAGCATCAAATTCACCCTCTTGAAGTGTACAATTCAGTGATTTTTAGTATATACACTGAGTTGTGTAACCATCTATCTAGTTTTGGAAAATTTTAATCACCCCTAAAAGAAACCCCATACACATTAGCAGTCACTCCCCATTTTTCCTTCCCCTCAGCCCCTGACAACCGCTGATCTACTTTCTGTCTCAACGGATTTGCCTATTCTGAACATTTCATATAAATAGAATCATATAATATGTATCTTTTGTAACTGGCTTCTTTCATTTAGCATAATGTTTTCAGTGTTCATCCATGTTGTAGCATGTATCAATACTTCGTTCCTTTAAGTGGCCAAATAATATTCCACTGTATGGATATACCACATTTTGTTTATTTACTCATCATCTGGTAGACATTTGTGTTGTTTCCACTTTGGGGCTATTATGAATAATGCTGACATGAACATTCATGTTCAACTGCTTGTGTGAACGTAAGATTTCATTTCTCTTGGGTATATATCTAGGAGTGGAATTGCTGGATCACATGGTAACTCTATGTTTAACTTTTTGAGCAATTACCAAACTGTTCAAAAAGTGGCTGCATCATTTTACAATTCAACTAGCAATCTGTCAGGGTTATAATTTCCACACATCCTTGTCAATAGTTATTGTCTTCCTTTTTTATTTTAGTGATCCCAATGGGTATAAGGTAGTAGTTTATCATGGTTTTAATTTGCATTTCCCTAATGACTAATAGTATTGAGTATATTTTCATGTGCTATTGGCAATCTGCATATCTTCTTTGGAGATATATCTCTACAAATTATTTGCCCTTTTTTTTTTTAATTGACTTATCTGTGTTTTCATTATTGAGCTGTCAGAATTCTTTATATATTCTGGATACAAGTTCCTCATCAGATATAGCCTTGGAATATAGTTTCTCCCATTAGGCTGTCTTTTCAATTTCTATATGGTGTCCTTTGAAGCACAAAGGTTTTAATTTTGATGAAATCCAATTTATTTAATTTTTGTTTTGTTTTGTTTTGTCACTTGTGCTCTTGGTGTCAAATCTAAGAGACTGTTGCCAATTCCAAGGTCATAAAAATTTACTCTGTGTTTTCTTCTAGGATTTTTATAGTTTTCGTTTTTACATTTAGGTATTTGATTCATTTTTAGTTAATTAATGTATATGATTGAGGTAGGGAATTCAACTTCATTCTTTTGCATGTCCCTGTCTAGTGTCCAGCACTATTTGTTGAAAAGACTATTCTTTCCCCCATTGTATTGTCTTGAAATCAATTGACATTCATATATGGGTTTATTTCTGGACTCAATTCTTTTCTATTGATCAATACATCTATACTTATGCCAGTACCACACTGTCTTGATTACAGTTGCTTTGTAATAAGTTTTGAAATCTGGAAGTGTGAGTACTATTACTTTGTTCTTGTTTTTCAAGATAATTTTGGGCATTATGAATCCCTTGTAATTCCATATGAAGTTTAGAATCAGAATTTTAGAGTTTAGAACTTTGTCAGTTTCTACAAAGAAGTCAGCTTAGATTCTGATATGGATTACATGTAATCTGTAGATCAGTTTGAGGAGTACTGCCATCTTAACAATATTAAGTCTTCTGATCACGAACATGGATGTCTTCCCATTTATTTAGGTCTTCTTTAACTTCTTAATATTTTTTTATTGAAGTATAGTTGATTTACAATGTTGTGTTAATTTCTGTTGTACAACAAATTGATTCAGTTTTACATATATACATTCTTTTTCTATATTCTTTTTCACTATGGTTTATCATAGGATATTAAATATAGTTCTCTGTGTCATACAGTAGGACCTTGTTGTTTATCCATTCTATTCATAAAAGCTTACAACTGGTAAATCCAATCTCCCACTCCATCCCTCCCACAAACCCCCTCCCCCTTGGCAACCACGAGTCTGCTCTCTATGTGCATCATTCTGTTTCTGTTTCATAGATAGGTTCATTTGTGTCATATTTTAGATTCCACATATAAGTAATATCATATGGTATTTGTCTTTCTCTTTCTGACTTACTTCACTTAGTATGATAATATCCAGGTCCGTCCACGTTGCTGCAAATGGCATTATTTCATTTTTTATGTCTGAGTAGTATTCTATTGTATATATGTACCACATCTTCTTTATCCATTCATCTGTCGATGGACATTTAGGTTGTTTCCATGTCTTGGCTATTTTGAATAGTGCTGCTATGAACATAGGGATGCATGTATCTTTTTGAATTATAGTTGTATCTGCCTATATGCCCAGGAGTGGTATTGCTGGATTATATGGTAATTCTATTTTTAGTTTTCTGAGGAACCACCATATTGTTTTCCACAGTGGCTACACCAACTTACTTTCCCACCAACAGTGCAGGAGGGTTCCCTTTTCTCCACACCCTCTCCAGCATTTGTTGTTTATAGACTTTTTAATGATGGTCATTCTGACTGACATGAGGTGACACCTCGTTGTAGTTTTTATTTGCATTCCTCTAATAATTAGTGATGTTGAGCATCGTTTCATGTGCCTGTTGGCCATCTGTATGTCTTCTTTGGACAAATGTCTATTTAGGTCTTCTTCCCATTTTTGGATAGTGTTGCTTGTTTTTTGTTGTTGAGTAATATTTTTCAATTGTAATTTTTGGTGTACAAGCCTTACATTTTTGTTAAATGTATTCCTAAGTATTTTATTATTTTATTCTATTATAAATGGAATTTATCTTAGTTTCATTTTTGGATTATTGATTGATAGTGTGTAGAAATATAATTGATTTTTCTATATTGATCTTATGTCCTGCAACCATGCTGGGCCCATTCTAAGAGTTGGTGTGTGTTCACTCCTTAATATTTTCTATATACAATATCATCTGCAAATAGAGACAGTTTTACTTCTTCCTTTCCAATCAGAATGCCTTTCTCTTCCCTTTTTTTGCCTATTTGCCCTAGCTAAAACCTCCATTGCAATGTTAAATAGAAGTAGTGAGAATGGACATCCTTGTCTTATTCCTAATCCTAGAGGGAAAATTATCAGTCTTTCACCATTATGTTAGCTGTGAGTTTTTTGTAAAGGAAGGTCCCTTCTACTCCTTTTTTTATTGAGTGCTTTTATCTGAAAGGAAATTGTGTTTTGTCAAGTACTTTTTCTGCATCTATTGAGGTGATCATTAGTCTCTTCATTCTATTAATATGTTACATCATATTGATTGATTTTCAGATATTGAAACAACTTGGCACTCCTGGAATAATCCCTACTTAGTCATGGTGTATAATCACTTTTATATATTTCTTGATTCATCTTGCTGGTATTTTGTTGAGGATTTTATGTCTATATTTATAAGGGATTTTGGTCTGTAGTTTTCTTACAATGTTTTTGTCTGTTTTTGGTATCAGGATAATACTGGCCTTATAGAATGAGTTGGAAAGTGTTTCTTCCTCTTTTATTTCTTGGAAAGATTTGTGAAAGATTGATATGAATTCTTCTTTAAATGTTAGATAAGAATACACCAGTAAAGCCACATGGAACTGGGCTTTTCTTTCCCCCCCTTTTTTTTTCAACATCTTTATTGGAGTATAATGGCTCTACAATGGTGCGTTAGCGTCTGCTGTATAACAAAGTGAATCAGCCACATGTACACATGTATCCCCATATCCCTTCCCTCTTGCGTCTCCCTCCCACCCTCCCTATCCCACCCCTCTAGGTGGTCACAAAGCACCGAGCTGATCTCCCTGTGCTATGCAGCTGCTTCCCACTAGCCATCCATTCTATATTTGGTAGTGCATATATGTCCATGCCACTCTCTCACCTTGTCCCAGCCCACCCCTCTCCCTCCCCGTGTCCTCAAGTCCACTCTCCATGTCTGGGCTTTTCTTTATTGAATGTGTTGTTGTTTTTAACTAATTCAATCTTTTTAGTTATAATAGCTCTATGCAGAGTTTCCATTTCTTCTTATGTCAGTTTCAGTGGTATCTGTCTAGGAATTTGTTCTTTTCATCTAGATTATCTAATTTGTTGACATGCAGTTGTTCATAGTATCACTATATAATCCTTTTTATTTCTGTAAGGTTTGTAGTGATGCCACATCCTCTTTCATTCCTGGTTTTAGTAATTTGAATCTTCCCCTTTTTTCTTGACCAGTTTACCTAAAGGTTTGTCAACTTTGTTGATTCTTAAAAAGAACCAACTTTTGATTTCATTAAATTTCCCCATTGTTTTTCTATTCTTTATTTCATATATTTCTGCTCTAATCTTTATTATTTCCTCCTTTCTGCTTGCTTTGGGTTTAGTTTGCTCTTCTTTTACTAGTTTCTTAAGGTGGACCCTTATGTTATTGGTTTAAGACCTATCTTCTTATTTTTTTAAATTGGGGTATAGTTGCTTTACAATGTTGTGTTAGTTTCTGCTGTACAACGAAGTGAATCAACTATATGTATACATATATCCCCTCCCTCTTGGACCTCCATCCCACTCCCCCATCCCACCCATCTAGGTCACCCCAGAGCACCAAGCTGAGCTCCCTGTGCTATACAGATGGTTCCCACCAGCTATCTAGTTTATACATGGTAGTGTATATATGTCAATCCCAATCTCCCAATTTATCCCACCTCCCCTTCCCCCACCCTGTGTCCACATGTCTGTTCTCTACATCTGCTTCTCTATTCTTGCCCTGCAAATAGGTTCAATATAGGTGCTAATAGCTACACATTTCTCTAGACACTGCTCCCATAAGTTTTAGCATTTTGTGTTTTTGTTTTCATTCTTCTCAAAGTATTTTCTAATTTATCCTGTGATTTATTTTCTTTGATTCATTGGTTACTTAGAAATGTGTTGTTTAATTTTCATATATTTGTGAATTTCTCACATTTCCTTCTGTTATTGATTTCTAACTTTATTCCATTGTGGGCAAAGAGCATCGTTTGCATACTTTCACTTCTTTCAGATTTCTTGAGGCTTTTTTTATGGCCTAACATGTGGTCTATCCTGGAGAATGTTCCATGTGCACTTGATAAGAATGTGCATTCTGCTATTACTGGGCAAAGTGTTCTGCAGATATCTGCTTTATAGTGTTGTTCAAGTCTTCTATTTCCTTGTTAATCTTCTTCCTAGTCGTTGTATCCATCATTGAAAGTGGGGTATTGAAGTCTTCAACTATTATTGTTTAGTTGTCTATTCTCCCTTCAATTGTATCAGGTTTTGCTTCATGTATTTTGGGGCTTTTTTGGGTGCATGTATTTTTTTTTTTTATCTTTTTTGACATTCTCTATTTGATGGCACATTGTTCTCATACTTTTATTTAATTCTTTGTAAGAGTTTTCCTTTAGTTCTTTGAACATTTTATAATAGATTATTTATAGTCTTTGTCTAGTAAATCCAACATCTGGACTTCCTCAGGAAGAATTGCTATTGACTGGTTTTTTTCCTGTATATGGACCATATTTTCCCCTTTCTTTGCATGTCTCAAATTTTTTGTTGTTGTTGAAAACTAAACATTTTATATAATATAATATGGCAACTCTGGAAATCAGATCTCTCCCACCCCAGGGCTTGCCATTGTTGTTGTTCATTGTTGTAGTTGCTGTTACTGTTTATTTAGTGCCTTTTCTGAACTAATTTTGTAAAGTCTGTATTCCTTGTCATGTGCAGCCACTGAGGTCTCTGCTCAGTTAGCTTATTGATTATCTAATGATTGAACAGAGTTTTCCTTAATGCTTTCAACCAATAAAATTTCTCCCATCTTTTTCTGAGGGGCTCTGTGTATGTATTGATGCACACCTTCAAGGCTCTGGCAATTTACAACTCTGCCTGAATGCTTCATTTCCTGCTTATTCAGAGTCCCAAGACCTGCTAGAAGTAAGAGATTGGGGCCTTTACAAGTCAGTCCTGGGGACACACACAGCCCTGCACATGTGTGTGTAGCCTTCTTAATCCCCAGGAGTATGTCAGAGCTTTTCAAAGCTCCCTATGGACATCTCATTCATGAGATTTAAGGTTTGGGGCCAGGCTCTTATTTGCCCAGCAGGCATCACCACCTCAGGTAAGTGTGATGTTAAACAATTGCTTATTATTATTTTTGACAAATGCTCTGCAGATAAAGTGTCTCACTGAGAAAGCTCTGAGTCAGATCAAATAAAGACAAGTCCTGTGAACTAGACTTTTCCAGGGAGCTGCTGTACAAGTCAAATCATGACAGTTCTCTGACGATGGAGCTTTTGGGGATCTCCAAACTCATACTTCCCCATTCAGTGACAGCTAGGCTGCTGGTTTTCACAGCTACTGTGGTTGTGAAGCTGCTGATTCTCCAGGCTACCACGGAGCTGGGGAAAGAGGCATGGGAATAGAGCAAGTTAAAGTGCCACAAAGCTCGGGCCTTCCCTGGTGGCACAGTGGTTAAGAATCTGCCTGCCAATGCAGGGGACACAGGTTCGATCCCTGGGCCGGGAAGATCCCACATGTCGCAGAGCAACTAAGCCCACATGCCACAACTACTGAACCTGTGCTCTAGAGCCCACCAGCCACAACTACTGAGCCCACGTACTGCAGCTACTGAAGCCCACGCGCCTAGAGCCATGCTCCGCAACAAGAGAAGCCACTGTAATGAGAAGCTTGCTCACCACAACAAAGAGTAACCCCCGCTCGCTGCAACTAGAGAGAAAGTCGCACGCAGCAACGAAGACCCAGCACAGCCACAAAAAAAAAAAAGCCACAAAGCTCATTGTTCTGCTGAGATTACACCATTTTTCTCGAATAAACACTCTGGATTGTTGCAAGGCTTTGATTAACTTCCAGAGCTCTGAAAATGTAGATCTTGACCATTTTTCCAGTGTTCTTATTGCTTTTATGGGGGAGCAGGTTTGGGGCGGTGCTTACTCTGCCATTCTGAACATGTTTTCTTTCATGAAGTGTTTTAAGTGGGGGCCTAACATTGTCAGATCTTCATTTTGTTCAAATCTGTCTGGTCTCAGCATTGAGAATCACTTGGAGGATGGGACAGGCAGCAAGAGGATGGTTAAGAGAATCTTACTGGGGATAAGTAACGGCTGCCATTCCCAGGGCAGTAGGAGTATAGCTGTAGAGAAGTAGATCAGTCCAGGAGACTCATGTAAGATACTCGTTTCTTTCCCCCGGTCTACTCAGTCAACGAGGAGCTGAAATAGGACTCACACTGTATCAGACAAGCAGGCCCAGAGGGAATCAGCCCAGACACAATGCAGGGAAGAGCATTGCTTATCTCTGGGCAGCCCAAGAAGGCTTTCTGAGCAGGAAATCCCCAATGGGGGGTGAAGTAACTCTTGGGAAGGGGCAATGAGGGCTGACATGAGGGGCTGGGGCCTGCGTGCTCCTTGGCCTCTGCTGCAGGGACAGCTGGGGGGCCGACCAGAGCTTTGCCATCTGGAATCCTCCAGGAGCACAGATTTTCTCAAGAGGCAGCCCCCAGGTGCACCGTGCTCCTGGAGACCAGTAAGGGAGCCAGGTAAGAGTGAAGTGGGCTGCTTTCTTCATTTCTTTCTCTCCCAGGCAATTCTCTGAACAAGCTTTTGTATGTCCCAGATGTTCCTGCCTTTGTTCGAATTTAATCCTCCCTATTTATTCTCCCCAGTACCTGTTTATTATGTTCCATTTCTCTTTAGGAGCTGGGGCTCAGCCGATCTGCCAAGACTGATCTTATCTGCACTTGGGCAAACACAATCGTGCCATGCCTTGTCATCCAACTCCCATGTGAAAGGGCCAAAGAAGGAGAAGAATTAAAAGCAGCATCCCAAAGAGATTTAAAAATAAACATGAAAACTGCTCCAAGCCCCATTCAGAGGCTCTCACAAAGTCCTTCACTAGAGACACAATGAAGCCCACTCTCAGGGCCCTGTCCCTCTGCAGCTGCAAATCCTGTGGCCTTGGCTCTTGATTCCTGCCTTGAAGAAGGAACTGCGGCTCTGGCCAGAGCTGTGAAGACAATGACACAGAACTTCTTTCCTGCTCAGATTCCAAATTTGGGAACGTTACAGCCATTGGAGATCAGAGCTTTTGGCCTTTGATGGGGTCCCTGAGGCCGACAAGGAGAGGAGGGTCCAAGGCCTCAGAGTGAGCTGAGTCCTTGGGAAAGATTCGGACACAGGCCTTCCCATTGGCCCTCTAGCCCTTCCTCTAACAGCTGCACACGCACACATGGACGCTGAGGTTCCCTGCGAGAGCGCAGGATTAAACCACTGAAGAAAAAAAGAGATTTTATTTCTTATCACCCTTCATCAGACACATCTACGAAGGCCAGCCAGCCAACTGTACTGTCTCTAACCCGGACCTCTGGGGATAGCCCTGGACCTGGAGCCACCAGACCCTGCCAGCCCCACCTTTGGGAGCTGAGAGCAGACACGGTCTGATTCTTCACCATGGATTGGAGCAAAAGCTTTGGAGGCAAGTCACAGTGAAACCATCCCCCCACCATCTGGGAGAGGAGGAAGGGCCTCTCCTAAACCGTCTCCCGAACCCTACTCACACCCTTGTCCCACCCTCCCACATCCCCATCTCAGCCTAGGACAGGAGTGAGATGGGGTCTCAGGTGGGCTTAGGGCCAACTCCTCGGCAGGAAGTGTGTTAGTTCCCGTAACCCACTGCACCCTAGCTCCTTTAATCCTCACATCAGCTCTCCAAGGTAGGAATCAATATCTCTGTGGTGGGCATGAGTCTACCAACACTATGAGAAGTTACACAAGTTGCCCAAGATCACACAGCTGAGAACTGGCAGCTCTAAATTTGAGCCCTGGTCTATTGGCTCCTAAGCCGAAAACATGCCCAGGAATCTCCAACGCCCCAAGGTTCCCGCTTCCTGGTCCTCCCAGGACTGTCCATTCTACCCACCTGGGACGGACAAGCCTTGTGGCTGCACGGCCAGGGTGGGGTGGAGAGATGTGGGGTGCTGCAGCGTTCCACATGCATCCCTCGGTCACCACAAATGCCTCGTTTTATAGCGGTGGCTGCGGCAGAAGCTTCAGGAGCCATTGCCTTGCAGGATTGACATCAATCCTCATTCAAATCAAACTCCTCTGAAACAGGCTCCAATGGAGGGGAATTTTCTGCTAAGTAAGGTGTTATTCACCCAGCTCCCAGCTCTCTGGGCCCGGGCTGAGCTCAGCAGCAGCAGGCACTACTCCACACTGATGAACCCACTTAAATACCGATTAATAGGCATGGCAGCACTGGCCCAGGCAGACTCCACGACCCCCCGGGCTCCTCCAGGCTCCTCAGGCCACAGAGCCTGGAAGCTCCGCCGTATCCTCTCTGACTCTCATTCCAGCCCAGTCACCGAGTAGCAGTTGGATGCCCTCTGGTCTGAGGGTGAGGAGCTGGCAGTGGAGGATAAAAGAGGGGAAATTATTATTCCTTTTTTGCAGCTTCTTTCTTACCAGGCTTTGCAGGGTTTCTGAGGATGGGGCAGACAAATGACAAGCCCCATCGGGAAGGAAGGGGAGTAGCTCTGTCCTCTACCATGGCTCCCAGCACCGCACAGAGAGGACTGGGTGACTCCTGCCACACTGAAAGCAACAAGAGAAGTCACCCAGACTTTAGGTTGAGACTGTACCCCAACAAAATGCCATTTCAGCTCTAGCGTAGCCCAAAACATGCTTTGATGTCCCAAATCCAATAATTTCAGCCATATACAAGTTCAATCTATGTAATTCTCAGAATTTAAACTTTTACAGCTGAAAGAATTCTTAGAGAGTTGCCGGTCCAAGCTCATTTTACAGCTGAGGAAACTCAGGACCGGAGAGGGAAAAGGTCGTGCCCAAGGTCACACAGCTAGTAAGCAGCAAAACCAAGGCTCATACCCAGATCTCCCGACTCCCCGTGCATTGTTCTTTCTCTTATCCTGTTTCTCCCCCTCCCAAGAATACAAAGATATCACTGACAGCCAAAAAGTAATAACCACATTTACATGATTTCCCAGTTTACATATTGCAATAGATATCTAAATTGTTCTTAAGTGATTTGTTATTAAATAAGATCAGAGAACTCAAAAATAGATTTCTGAACTCTGGTAAATAAGAATACACCTAAATGTAAGGCCAGACACTATCAAACTCTTAGAGGAAAACATAGGCAGAACACTCTATGACATAAATCACAGCAAGATCCTTTTTGACCCAGCTCCTAGAGAAATGGAAATAAAAACAAAAATAAACAAATGGGACCTAATGAAACTTAAAAGCTTTTTCACAGCAAAGGAAACCATAAACAAGACCAAAAGACAACGCCCAGAATGGGAGAAAATATTTGCAAATGAAGCAACTGGCAAAGGATTAATCTCCAAATTTTACAAGCAGCTCATGCAGCTCAATAACAAAAAAACAAACAACCCAATCCAAAAATGGGCAGAAGACCTAAATAGACATTTCTCCAAAGAAGATATACAGATTGCCAACAAACACATGAAAGAATGCTCAACATCATTAATCATTAGAGAAATGCAAATCAAAACTACAATGAGATATCATCTCACACCGGTCAGAATGGCCATCATCAAAAAAATCTAGAAACAATAAATACTGGAGAGGGTGTGGAGAAAAGGGAACACTCTTGCACTGTTGGTGGGAATGTAAATTGATACAGCCACTATGGAGAATGGAAGTTCCTTAAAAAAACTAAAAATAGAACTACCATACGACCCAGCAATCCCACTACTGGGCATATACCCTGAGAAAACCATAATTCAAAAAGAGTCATGTACCAAAATGTTTATTGCAGCTCTATTTACAATAGCCAGGACATGGAAGCAACCTAAGTGTCCATCATTGGATGAATGGATAAAGAAGATGTGGCACATATACACAATGGAATATTACTCAGCCATAAAAAGAAACAAAATTGAGTTATTTGTGGTGAGGTGGATGGAGTTAGAGTCTGTTATACAGAGTGAAGTAAGTCAGAAAGAGAAAAACAAATACAGTATGCTAACACATACATATGGAATCTAAGGAAAAAGATCATGAAGAACTTAGTGGCAAGACGGGAATAAAGACACAGACCTACTAGAGAATGGACTTGAGGATATGGGGAGGGGGAAGGGTAAGATGTGACAAAGTGAGAGAGTGGCATGGACATATATACACTGTACATATATACATATATACACATATAGATAGCTAGTGGGAAGCAACCGCATAGCACAGGGAGATCAGCTCTGTGCTTTGTGACCACCTAGAGGGATGGGATAGGGAGGGTGGGAGGGAGGGAGATGCAAGAGGGAAGAGATATGGGAACATATGTATATGTATAACTGATTCACTTTGTTATAAAGCAGAAACTAACACACCATTGTAAAGCAATTATACTCCAATAAAGATGTTAAAAAAAAAAAGGAATACACCACACTTATTCATCTGTCTTTTCGACAAATGCTAGCTAAGCACCTGCTGCTTGAATGACATGGTGCTGGGTGCGGGGTCTACAGGGTAAATGCATCAAGCGTGGTCCCTAGTCTCACCAAACTTAGAGTCTAGTAGGGGAGACAGAACAATCTCACACACACACATGCAACTATAAATGTTGCCATGCAAAGAACTGCTATGATAGAGCTAAGGGCCAGCACAGAACCTTGGGGATGACCTGCTTTATGTTTGGAGGATTGTGGAAGGCTCCTTTGAGGAGGTGACAGTCAAGCTGAGACCTGAAGGATGAGAAAAAGCCAGTCATGCAAGGAAACAAGCAGGAGAGATCCAAGCAGAGGGAATCAAAGCTGGATTTCTTATCATAGACAAGGAAGTGAAAATATTTTAAAATTAATATGAGCCCATTATTTTAGAGACTGGAAAGCTATTCCATTTCTTCACCTAATTGCTCTGCTTCTTAGAGATGGTGCTCTATTGATCAGCCTTTCTGCGTTGCTTGTCACAGTCTTGTATCATTTGCTCAATTTGTGGCTGAAAAGAGCCCTCTCAGAGGTTTGGAGGGACTGTTCATTTCTCTCCCCAAACCCAAACGATGGTTAGCAGCGTCGTTCAGCACATAGACTGCAATAAGAAGACCCAGGTTCCATCACTTCTTAGTTGTGTGACCTTGGGCAAGGCGCTTCCTCTCTGAGCCTCAGTTTCTTCATTTCTGTAATTGAGGATACTAAAGGCACAATCTCAGAGGGCTAAAATAGTGTGTGCGAAGAACCTAGCACAGTATCTGGCACATTGCAATTGCTCCAGAAATGTTACGCACTGTTATCGTGGTAAGCCACATTCAGACAAATTAAGCTACCTTGTACATGCAAGCGTGCTGGTTAACGCTTCTTCAATTTTTTCATTCCACGCACATTGCAGCAAAAAGCAGATCCCTCTGTGGTTGTGACCGAGGGCTTGTGCTTAGAACTACATGGGTCCTGGCAAAGATGGGTAAGAAGACTTGTGTGGGAGTTGGGGGGAGGCCTGAGACCTGGAGTCAGAGGTGAGATCTTTTAAACTGGGTGAGTGTTGCTCAGGGCAGAACCCCAGGGAAGGTGTCAGCCCTGGGGGACACCAACATGGTGACACTTACAAAATAAGGAAAAAGAGAAGACCCGAGAAGTGGAAGCCGGAGCCAGGCTGGCAAAAGCCACAGTTGCTGAGCTGGACTGCTCAGGACTCAAATACAAGCCAGCAGAGAGCAGGAGATTCCAGCCATCGGGGAAAATCCAAACAGGGCCCTACTCAGGACGAGGGAGAGTGCTCAGGAGGCCTGGGAAGCTCTGAGCTGGCTAGCAGGTGGTCTCCCTGAGGGTCAGCATCTCTATGCATCAAAGAATTTGGTTAGATCTTGTCCTCTCCACCCACCTCAGAGACATTTATATCTGTGCCTGAAGAAACAATCACATCTGACAAGAAAACTTAGGGTTCAGCCAGGAGATCCTTAAAGTAATACACTTTGTTGGATATGTTTTTATATTCTCTCTCCGTTGAATGATACTTGGATTTCCTCTCTCTCCCCCGCACCCCGGGCTCCCCAGCTTGGTCCATAGCATCTTCTAGGTCAGGGGTCCCCAACCCCCGAGCCATGGACAGATACTGGTCTGTGGTCTGTTTGGAACCGGGCTGCACAGCAGGATGTGAGCAGTGGGTGAGCGAGTGAAGCTTCATCTGTATTTACAGCCGCTCCCCATCACTTGCATTACCACCTGAGCTCCACCTCCTGCCAGCATTATGGTGAGTTGTATAATTATTTCATTCTATATTACAATGTAATAATAATAGAAATAAAGTGCACAATAAATGTAATGCACTTGAACCATCCTGAAACCACCCCCCCCCCATCCCCCATCCGTGGAAAAATTTTCTTCCACAAAACCCTCCCTCTTGCCAAAAAGGTTGGGGACCGCAGTTCTAGGTCATGCCTGGGATTCGCCTTAACTGACTCCCAAATCTTGCCTCTTACATCATGGACCACATTCTAGGCTTGCCAAAAGCTTTTGTAATTAACCACACTTCCTTCCCTGGCATTAGCCAGATCCATGCTGAAATTCTCCAAGTCCAGCTCATCTAAGTGGCTCTCCTGAAGTCAAATGCAAGGAAGATTTTCTGCTTTAGCCAGCTGGCAGGATTAACATTCATTAGGATTCCTTTAGCCCATTCCCTTGGCCTCCCTCTTCACATACCCACCAAACCCTGGGACATCCCCACTAAGCTCTGGAGCTCCTTGGAAAACCATTTGAGAATTGCTGCTTTGATCCAAAGCCCCCATTCTATCCTTAGGAAAACTAAGTCTGGATTCACGGTCTCAGCTTCATCACAGCCTATACTCCATGTTCAATCCTTCCTTGAAGTTCAAGCAAGACAAAGACAGAAGAGCCAAGTAGGGAGGCCTCCATCTCCACGGGGGGCTACCCATCTTCCTCCTGTCTCTGCCTTCCCAGATCCCAAAGCTACCTCTTTTCATGGTAGACCAACCAGTACATGAGTCAGTTCTGCACTGAGGTTCCAGATATACCCTCAGCACCCAGCTGGGGAGACTCAACAGTGAGTCACTGTGCTGGCCAGTCCCCCAGATCAACTCTATTTCCTTTTCTAACCTGCTCCCTGACCCACGAATCTGACCCTGATACTGGGTTCAACCAATGGGAGTCACTGCAAGGTAAGAGGAGAGAGAGATCGGGTCATTTCTTTTCCACTCCTCCCTGCTTTGGTGCCATGCCTCTGGAAGTAGCTACATCCCTCTGTGACTAACCGCTCTCACCATCCCCACCAGCTCCAGCTCTCACTGGGCCCCAGTAATGTTATTTCCTCCCTTTGTCTCTTTGACCCTAAGTGGTATGAGCTCTCTGCTGCTGTGCCTCTCTGGGTGGCCCCTTGTTGATTCCTTTAACTCTGCCCATACCTCTATAAGTAGTACGTTCATAAGAATTTCTTCATTCGAATCATCCAGGATGAATTCTATTCTCACCAGGCTCCAAAATGATGCAATCACATTCCCCAGACTCAAGGCCTAATGGCCCAGCCTTGGCAGCATTAAGCCTGCCTGTCAAAGCCCCAGGCTGCCCCAGATCTAAGCTCTGCTACAACACCTTAGGCCTGGGGTGTAGGCTTCCCTGCCCTACATCTGGCATCACATCCTCCCTGGGACTGCCCTTTGATGCCCAGCTACTTCCCAGCTGGCCTTGATCTAGTGAAAGGCCTTGCCTCCCCAGTCCTACCCTCTGGCCTCTCCTCAAAACTCCATGTTGTCCAGGCCAGAGCCAGCCTCATGTCCTCATGGCCTAGGCCTCCATGTGGCCTTGGCTCAGACACACCCCATTTATGCCTTTTCCATACCCTTTGCTGGTCCCCCGACCATGGACTTTTCAACCAGTGCTCCAGGGCGCTGCAAAGAAGGTATCCCCTATGGAGAATCCTGGGAGGAAAACCAGATGAGTATAGTACATGGAAACCAAGGGAGGAAAGAGTCTCAAGAAGGGGGCGATCAGCACAGAGAGGGTATATACAGTGAGTTGATATCCAATCACAGTAGACTCTGTAGTCTGGGTTTGGAACCCAGATCCTCTGCTTGCTAGATATATATGACCTTGAACAAGTCAGATGGCCTCTGAGCCCCAGTTCCCACTACGTACAAAAGGAACAATGATGGTGCCCACCTCCTAGGGTGGTTCCATTATGTAACCAAGTTGTAAAGCCCCTAGCACAGCGCCTGACACATTCGAACTGTTTGGTAAGTGGTAGCTCTAACTCTGAATATTAATTCGCTCAGCAAACACTCGTGGGCATTCACGAAATGACCCTGCCAATGAGGATGCTGAACCAAGATGGGCTCTAGTCTCAAACAGATGACGTCAATCACTAAACTTCAAGGGAGCAAATGCTGAGTGGCCTAAAAGAGGCCCAGAGGGTGACTACAAGAGTCCTAAGAAGGGAAAATCCCTGTTGTTGCCAAGGTATGTGTTAGCAGAGCTCCAGGCACAGAAGCTCATCACGGACGAGAGACCCTTTGAGCCAGGCCTTGAAGGATAGATGGACGATAGCCGGGAAGAGAGAACAGCCTGGGCAAAGGCCCAGAAGGAGGACGCTGGACAGCCAAGAGGGGTTCTCAGGGCTCCCTGCTGCTCTCTGGTGCCAAACTCAAGGGTAAATGGTCCCGAGTCCAGACGGCAAATTCATGGCAGCCGCAGCTCCCAATCCTGCTCTCCCCGTCACAAACGCTGGGACAAGATCATTAGGTGATTATATTTTTAAGGCCCAAATTGTTTTATTTGTTTCCCTGCCAGCTTTCATGAGGCCATCAGTCATTCCCCACACAGATAACATTTCTTATGTACATTGACAGAATAAATTACATGGTTCTCATCCGGCAAATCAACATTACAGGGGAACATTATCTTTTGCAAAACGCTGCCTGGGCACATCATAAATCCTAAACAGGTTTATTACATCTGTCTTGTCATAGATTCATTTTATTGAGAAGTGGGGTTTTTTCCAGATTAATAATCACATTAATAGACGAGATTCTTTTTCAGAGGATTGTTTTCTTGGAGAAACCAAAGGAAGAATTTCACGGCTGCAGAGCCTTGTCTCACTGGTGAAGTAAGGCTGTCCTTGTCATGGTGGCAGTGTCCTCCAGGGCTGGGAACTGGGAACTCTTGACTCACCCGGGGACTTTGAACCAGCCTGTGATTCCTCACCTCTGATTTCACAGCTCTCTCCAAAGGACATATCCAGAAGCTTCCAAGAGGGTGTCAAACATGTATTGTTATATGAAACCAATCAAATGAATATTTAATGAGTAACTAGCCTGTGTGCAACTGACAACCCAATGGGGGAGAGAAAGCTAACCCACATGGAACAGTAAGAAAACAATTCAGGAAGGAACGTGGAGAATCAGGCTTCTGGCCTCCCTCCATGCTTGGGTGGCTCAGCTACCCCGGGATGGGTGACTTATTGACTCTGGGCTTCTTTCTCCTCTTTTTGTTAAGCGAATGGATTGATATAGATCAAGGGCTAGCAAATTATGGCTCACGGACCAAATCCAGACCCTCATCTATTTATTAAATGAAGTTGTATTGGAACATGGCCACACCCATTCATTTATATTTTGTTTATGGCTGATTTTGTGCTGCAGTGGCAGAGCTGAGTAGCTACAACAGAGACCGAATGGGGTGAAAAGCCTGAATTATTTACTGCCTGGCCTTTTAACAGAAAAAGTTTGCCAACCTCTGGCCTAGGTAAACTCTGGGTGGAAGATCTGAGAGCCGAGTAGCGGGATCTGTACTGAAGTGCTCATAGTAACATTGACTCGAGCCCACCGTGCTAAGTGCTTTCCTGACATCATCTCATGTATTCTCAAAATGCCTCCATGACAAGATTCTATTCTATGGATGAGGAAACTGAGGCTTAAGTGGTCTGGTGACTTTTCTCACATCACCCAGAGGCAGAGGCAAGCTGGGAACTCAGGCCTGTCTGAAGTCAAAACCCTTGTCCTTGCCTCTCCAGTGAACGTGTTGCCTGGAGTCTGGAGATGGTAATCAGTGAGGGCTGGGGAGGTTTCTTAGAGGACCTCAAATTTGGCACATAGGACTTTGACGCGTGGAGAGGAAGGAGGAGGAGCTCCCGGCAGTGGGAACTCCTGGGGGATAAAGGAAGCGATCGTTATGTATCACAGAGCTAGCCCTGGTGTAAGGGGAGAGACTGGCCTCTCAGCAGTGCGCCGGGCGGGCATGGCCTCACTCAAGCCTTACAACCACTCTGGGGTGGATGCTCCTCTGCCCCCTCCCAGCCCCAGAGGCCGGCGTCTGCCCACAGTCAAGGTTCCCTCTTCTCTCACATGTATTGAGTGAGTTTTTTCACCATGTCTGGCTCTCACCTGGGCTAAGGGAGAGAGCTGGTGGGATACTTAGGCCTTTAAAGTGGGATCACTCAACGGGGGAGCAGGAGGCATGGGGGTGGCAGGACCCAAGGGGAAGGCTAAACTCAGGGGCAAATTGGAGGCTATCAGAGTGGCTGACCATGACCTTCTGGGGATCATCTCTCAACCCCTTCTCTGTTCCCATCAGAGAAGACTTTGTGTCCATATGATGGGCAAAAAGGCCCCACACACTCAGCTGCAGTTACCCCTCTGACTCATGGCCCCTGCTCTCCCCTCCATCACTCTGCTCCAGCTACACCTCCCCTGTCCCCCACACCAGGCCCCCTCGCTGCACAACCCCAGAAGATACTCTTCACATGGTGGCTTTCGTGAAAGCTGTCCGTGGAGTTGGGCGACTCAGCACCCCTTTGCACTTGCTGTTCCCTTAGCCTAAAATACTCTTCCATAACATATCCAAGGGCTGGATTTCTCAGCTCCTTCAGGTTTTTGCATAAAAGTCATGTTCTCTGTGCATCCTTCCTGACATTTTATACAAAATTACGTCCTCCACACCACACTCTCCCTTCCCACCTTCCCTGCCTTAGTTTTCTCTATATCATTTACCTCCACCTGGTTTATTTGTTTACTGTGTCTACCAGTGCTCCCTCTCTGCCCCCAGTAGAACATAAGCTCCATGAGGGCAGGATTTTGGCTCTTCTATTCATTACTGTATCTCTAATACCTAGAATAAAGCCTGGCACATAGTAAGTGTTCATTATATAATTGTTGGTTAGAAGTTTAATACATCTTAACATTGTTCTATAACTTGCTAGATTTGGTTTTTTGGACAAGCTATTTCATTTTTCTAATACATTCTCGGTTTCCTCCCCTGTAAAATTAAGGTGAAAACAGTATCTTCTTCACTGGGTGTTATTAGAAATAATTGAAAAACAAAACAGAAGAAATGTAACATGCTTGGCTCAGAGTGTAGCCAGAGCCTCACACACAGCGGGTGCTAGGAAGATGTGTCCCTTCTCTTCTGAGGACAATCACTGAAGTCAAACATGACTGCACTGGAGTCAAACATACCTGCAGGTATACCTGCATACCTGACTAAAGTCAAACATAACTGCACTCATACCTTGAACTTGAAGTCAAGACCAAGACTGCGTCCATCAGGCTCTGGTGTCAGACCACGGGAGAAACTCAGCTTCACTACTGACTAACAATGTGACTTAGGAAAGGTCCTTCACCTCTTTGCATCTCAGTTTGCTCATCTGTATAATGGGTTATAACAAAGTCGACTTCATAAAGTTGTTTGGGACATTGAATGAGGTAAATCATGAGAGTTACTTGGCATAAGACATGGTCCATATGATCTCAATAGATGTTAATGATGAGGAAGAGGATGATAAGAATCCCCAAGAAGGCTGCCTGGGAAGGAGGTGTTGGCCCAGCCTTCGAATCCTCTGGTCCTTGTCCTCTTGGCACGGAGTCAGTTCCTGACAGATCAGGCCTGAGCAGGTTAATGTGCAATGGCTTCTCCCCCCGTCTCCTTTTTTAGCACAGAAATCTGTCCTAGCACCTCTCATTATCCACTTCATCAGTCTCAAACCATTGGCTAATTGCACTCCCCAGCACCCCCCTCATTCCCTGCCTCTCCTACAAGCTCAATAACACACAGCTGCCTCCTTCTTTGGGGCCCCACCGGGAAGCTGTAAACAAAATATAGCAGGCGATACCCCAACTGCCTTCTCCAGGCTCCCTTTCCCCCATCGGCCCCCTGCTCCTCTCCCTCATCCCCACCTGCAGGAAAATGGCCCCACGAGAGCCATGTGTGGAGGAGGGATAAGGGAAATGGAGTTGCAATAAGATTTCATGGTTCTCTCTGGCTTTTATGTCTGCAACACTCTAACTCCTAACTGGTTGTGAACCTTGAGAAAGCAAAACACAGGAGCTTGACATTTATCCCAGCTTTCTGCCAGTGGGCACTTTCCAGACCTCAGCACAGAGAGTGGCGCCCAGAGAGAGAGCAGAAGTCCTGCTGGGGGAAGAAACAAGAGACTGACATTTGAGGCAGCCGGGGCAGCTGGAATTTGTGGGGCAGGTTATAAGAGAGTTGGAAGAGGCACAGAACAGGAGAACCAGGATCTGCGTAGGGGTTTTATTGAGTCTTTGACTGGTTACAAACCTGGGTACGTACAGAGTGAGAATTTGTGCTGCCTGACAGAGAACAGCTCCTGGCATAGTGCGAGCCAAACAGAGGTTTTGGAGGTCACACGGTGCTGGAAGATTGTGGAGTCTGACCATCCAGAGTGGAGAGATCTTCCCGAACAGCCCGGGCATTCAGCGGAGACTCAAGGGAGACCAGACATTAAGGACTAGTCTATACTCACCCTATCATAGCCTAAAACCAAGAAATGGCAGACCCAAGCTGATGTACCAGTACATTAGCTATGCCTCTCAGAACAAAAACACAACATTCTTTAAAGGAAGACAACAAAAATCTAGACCTCAACAATAGAGCATCCACCACGTCAAGTACACCCTTTTTGTTATGCAGGAAAATGTAACCCATAACCAGGAGAAAATTTATCAGTAGAAACAGACCTAAAGATGACACAGGTGTTGGAATTAGCAGTAAAGGACTTTAAAACTGCCATTATAAATATGTTTAAGGATTTAAAGGAGAGTACTATGTAGTGAATAAACAAATGGGAAATCTCAATAGAACAATGGAAACTACAGAAGGAACCAAATAAAAATAACAGAACTGAAAAATGTATTGTCTGGAATTAAAAATTAACTTGATGAGTTAAACAATAGATTGGAAAAAAATTTTTAAAAGATCAGTGAATTTGAAAACACAGCAATTGAACCATGAAAGCTGAAGTACACAGAAAAAAAAGAATGGGAAAATGGCCTGTGGAACAATACCAAGCAGTGTAACATAAATGGAATTGAAGCCTAAGAAAGAAAAGAGAGACACTGGGGTTGAAAAAAATTTTTTTAATAATTACTGTCAAGAGAATGAGAAGACAAGCCACAAACTGGGAGAAAATATTACAAAAGATGTAACTGATAAAATATACCCAAAACTCTTAAAACTCAACAATAAGAAAACAAACAACCCAATTTAAAATGGGAAAAATATCTGAACAGAATTGTCACCAAAGATGATATACAGTGAGACATCTCTATAAAACAACAGTGAGATGTCACTATACACCTATGAGAATGGCCAAATCCAAAACACTGACAATACCAAATACTGGTGAGTTTGTGGAGCAACATGAAATCTTATTCATTGTTGGTGGGAATGCAAAATGGTACAGCTACTTTAGAAGACAGTTTGGCGGTCACTTACAAAGCTAAATGTAGCCGTACCATATGACCCAGCAATCGCATTTCTTGGTACTTACTCAAATGAGTTGAAAACTTACACTTACCCCAAAACCTGTACATGAATGTTTATAGCGACTTTATTCGTAACTGCCAAAATTAGAAAGCAGGACTTCCCTGGTGGCACAGTGGTTAAGAACCTGCTTGCCAATGCAGGGGACACGGGTTCGACCCCTGGTCCGGGAAGATCTCACATGCCACGGAGCAACAAAGCCCATGCACCACAATTACTGAGCCTGCGCTCTAGAGCCCGCAAGCCACAACTACTGAGCCCGAGTGCCACAACTACCAAAGCCCGCACGCCTAGAGCCCGTGTTCCGCAACAAGAGAAGCCACCGCAACGAGAAGCCCGCGCACTGCAACAAAGAGTAGCCCTGATTTGCCGCAACTAAAGAAAGCCCACGCGCAGCAACGAAGACCCAACGCAGCCAAAAGTAAATTAATTAAAAAAAAAAAAACAAAATTAGAAAGGAAACAAGATGTCCTTCAATAAGTGAATGAATAAACATACTGTGATACACCCAAACAATAAAATATTATTTAGTGATTAAAAAAACAAGTTATCAAGCAGTGAAAAGACATGTAAGAAACTTAAAAACATTACTAAGTGAAAGAAGCCACTCTGCAAGGCCTACATTTTGTATTATTTCAACTATATGACATTTTGGAAAAGGCAAAACTACGGAGACAGTAAAAAGGTTAGTGGTTTCCAGGAATTAGGGGGAGGGAGGGATAAATAGGTGGAGCACAGAGGATTTTTAGGGCAGTGAAACTGCTCTGTATAACACTGTAATGGTGAATACATGTCATACATTTGTCAAAACCCTTAGAATATATAACACCAAAGAATTAACTGAAATGTAAACTATGGACTTTGGTTGATAAAGATGTGCCAATGTTGATCGTTTTTAAAAACTTTTTATTGGAGTATAGTTGATTTACAATGTTGTGTTACTTTCTGCTCTACAGCAAAGTGAATCAGTTATACATATACATATATCCACTCTTTTTAGATTCTTTTCCCATATAGATCATTACAGAGAACTGAGTAGAGTTCCCTGTGCTATACAGTAGGTCCTTTTTAGTTATCTATTTAATATATAGTTGTGTTTATATGTCCATCCCAATCTCCCAGTTTAGCTCGCCCGCCTTTCCCCTCGGTAACCATAAGATTGTTTTCTACATCTGTAACTCTATTTCTGTTTTGTAAATAAGTTCATTTGTACCATTTTTTTAGATTCCACATATAAGCAATATCAAGTGATATTTGTCCTTCTCTGTCTGACTTACTTCACTCAGTATGACAATCTCTAGGTCCATCCATGTTGCTGCAAATAGCATTATTTTGTTCTTTTTTATGGCTGAGTAATATTCCATTGTATATATGTGCCACACCTTCTCTATCTATTCCTCTGTCAATGGACATTTAGGTTGCTTTCCTGCCCTGGCTATTGTAAATAGTGCTGTAATGAATTTTGGGGTACAGGTATCTTTTTGAATTATGGTTTTCTCCAGGTATATGCCCAGGAATGGGATTGCTGGACCATCTGGTAGCTCTATTGTTAGTTTTTTAAGGAACCTCCATACTGTTCTCCATAGTGACTGTATCAGTTTACATTCCCACCAACAGTGTAGGAGGGGGTTCCCTTTTCTCCACACCCTCTCCAGTATTTACTGTTTGTAGATTTTTTTTAATGATGGCCATTCTGAGTGGTGTGAGATGATACCTCATTGAAGTTTTGATTTGAATTTGTCTAATAATTGGTGATGTTGAGTATATTTTCATGTGCTTTTTGGCCATCTGTATGTCTTCTTTGGAGAAATGTCTATTTAGCCCATTTTTTGATTGGGTTGTTTGTTTTTTTGTTATTGAGCTGCATGAGCTGTTTGTATATATTGGACATTAATCCCTTGTCAGTCACTTTGTTTGCAAATATTTTCTCCCATTCTGTGGGTTTTCTTTTCATTTTGTTTATGGTTTCCTTTGCTGTGGAAAAGCTTTTGAGTTTAATTAGGTCCCATTTGTTTATTTTTGTTTTTATTTTCATTACTCTAGGAGGTGGGTCAAAAAAGATCTTGCTGTGATTTAAGTCAGAGAGTGTTAATGTTGGTCATTAACTGTAATAAATAAACCACACTGATGCAGAATGTTGATGGTGAAGGAGGTTGCATGTGTATGATAAGAAGGGATATGTGGAAACTCTGGACTTTCTGCTCAAGTTTGCTGTGAACCTAAAATTGCTCTAAAAATAAAGTATATTAATTTTTGAAAATACTGAAAAAGTTTCATATATCATGAATATGTCCACCCACAAATCCAAGAAGTTCAACAAACCCCAAGCAGTGTAAACACACACACACAAACACACACAACACCAACAAAGCACATAACAAAATTTCAGAAAAAAAAGAGAGAAAAACAGCACCCTCTCCCCCGCAAAAATGCCTACAGATAGGAGAATGAAGATAAAAATATATGACTTATCACTGATTTACCACTAGACATAAGTTAGAAGGCAAGGAGAACTTAAAGTGCTAGAAAAAAAATAAACTATCACCCTAAAAGCCTATATTCAGAAAAAAAATCCTTCAAAAATTAAGGTGAAATAGAGACATTTTAAAATAAGCCAAAGCTGGGAGAATTCATCACTAGCTGATCTGCATTATAAGAAATGTTAAAGGAAGTCCTTTAGGTTGAAGAGAAATGGTACCAGACGGAAACTAGGATCCCCATCAGGGAATAAAATACGCCAGAAATAGTAATAAATATGAGTCAGTGTTAAAGACTTTTCTTAATTCTTAGTTTCTTTAAAAGAAAAACTACTGTTTAGAGCAAAAAATGATACTACATTGTGGGAGTTAACATATGTAAAAATAAAAATAAATGTCAAAAATAGAACAAAAAGGGGGAAATTAAAATCTACTGTTGTAAGATTCTTACATTATACGTGAAGGGGAATAATATTAATTCAAGGTAGACTTTGATAATTTAAGAATGCATATTGCAATTCCTAGAACAATCTTTTTTTTTTTAGCATCCAAAATCTTTTTAATAACACGGTAGGACCTGGGGTTAGTTTTTGTAGCCACGGCTAGCCCATCGGCCTCTGGCACGCTCAAACTTCCGGCCCTTGGAGTGTACATAGAGTTTGGTGTGGCTATGCGGGGTTCCTGGGGCCTTGCCGAAATGCCTGTACACCTTTCGGCCCTTGCGAGGACCAGAGAGGAGGACAGTGCCACAGCCCTTGGGGGAGTCCAGGGCCAACTTGTCGAAGGTGAGGATCTTGCCCCCAGCCTTGAGGATGCAGCTCCGGGCGCAGCTGCTCACTCGAACAGCACACACCTTCAGTTTGGGCACCTCCTGGACATGCACATCATCGGTTATAGTCCCCACAACCACAGCTCTTTTGCCTTCCCAGCCAGGAAGCTTCATCTTCCAAATCATCCGGGAAAGGGACAGAGGTGGCCAGTTGGTGTGACTCATGAACAACCTCTTCAGTACACCTTGATTGAAGGTGAAGTTGGTTCGTCTAATAGAAACCTGTACAGCTTGACCAACAGCCTTAGGTAGATGTCCTGGCTCTTGGGCTCCTTGTGTGGAAACTTTCCGTCCTTGTGGTGGATGTCAACTCCCATGATGGCTCCTCCTCCTTAGCCAGGTCCAGAAAGAGAGAGCTAGAACAATCATTTAACAAGAGATGTAGATTTTTTTAAAAACTAGATGAGATAAAAATAGAATACTAAAAATTCTCAAGAGCCCAAAAGAAAAAGGAAAGGAGGGAAGAAAATTTTAAAATAACAAAGAGGAAAAACAGATATCTAATCGCAAAATGGTACTTTCAATCCAACCAAATCAATAATTATATTAAATGTAAATGAACTAAACACTTCAATTAAAAGGCAGAAATTATCTGACAATAAAAGAGCAAGACCCAATTATATCCTTTTATAATAAGACACACACTTTAAGTATAAAAACACAGAGAGGGGAGGTGTAAACTGGGAGATTTGGAGGGACATATACACACAACTGCATATAAAATATATAACTAATAAGGACCTACTGTATAGCACAGGGAACTCTACTCAGTTCTCTGTAATGACCTATATGGGAAAAGAATCTAAAAAAGAGTTGATATATGTATATGTATAACTGATGCACTTTGCTGTAGAGCAGAAAGTAACACAACATTGTAAATCAACTATACTCCAATAAAAATTTTTTTTAAAAGATTTGGGGCAATTGCAGTAATGACTGCAGATTAGATTAAAATATTGTATTAGTGTTAAATACTCTAAAATTGCTAACTTTTTGGGTGATGTAAGAGGATATTCTTGTTCTTATGAAATGCATACTGAAACATTAAAGGGGTAAAGAACCTAATGTATGTAATCTACTCTCAAATGGTCCAGAAAAAAAATGAATATAGCTAGAGAAAGGTAAGGCAGATTCTGCAAAATATTAAAATTTGATGAATCTGGAAAAAAATTTTTAAATAAAAATAAATAATAATATAAACACAGAGAAGTTAAAAGTGAAAAGATGCACTAATTTAAAAAAAGGGTATATTAATATCAGTTGAAGTAGATTCAAGACAAGGAATACCACTAGAGGAAAGGAGGAAATTTTCATATGATAAAAAGAGTCAAATAATCAAGAAGACAGAACAATCCCAAATATGTATGCATCTAATAACAGAACTTATGAACACATGAAGCAAAAATGGACAGAACTAAAGATCTGTGTGTTTCACTGTATGTAAATTATATCTCCATAAAAACCAAGACATTTTTTTTAAAAGACAGGTTCTCTGGCACAGAAATAGGTCTGGGGCTCAAGGTCAAGACATAACCTGCAGTCAGAGTCCCAGAGGGTTGTCCCAGAGCTCTGAAATCCCTCCTGCCTGCAGCCAGGGAGGAGCCCTGGCAGCTGGTTCAACACAGAGCCAATGGTCTCAGAGGAAGGTAAGAAATCATACCTGTGAGGGAAGCAAGGGACAAGGGCAGGGAGCTGGTCAGAGCTTAACAGACACCACTAGTAGGTAGAACACAGTGTAATGTCCTATGTCAGCCCTTTTATTTTCCTCATAATCCTTACTACAACTTGTAACCATTGCGTTTATCTATGTGTTATCTCGGTTGGTGTCGATCTCTCCCCTAACCTGTAAATCCCATGAGGGCAGGGACCATGTCTGTCGTTTCCACCATCTTATCTTAAGCCCTGGGCACAGTGACTGACATATAGGAAGGCCCTTGACAGTTGACATTGGATAAATGAGTGAATAAATGAATGAATGAGGACATAAAAGAAAGGGAATGAGAGAGGAGGGAGAGAGGAAGGGAGGGAAAGAAACAAAAAAGAGAGAAACAGGAAAAATCTATGTCCTACTCCCCCTAGAAGGGCTAAGGCAGTGTCATGAAGAATGGGAAGTCAACGTACAAACCCTCAGATCTCTTTTTCCATCTCAACGTTTCCCAGGAACCGTTGCAACCCCTGATTAGGCTGCCCTGCTCCTATTCCTGTCCTGCCACCTCAGCCCCTGACCTCAGCAAGACCCTGAGGACCAAGGGTCTCAGTGGAGATCCTCTATGGCTCCTCTCAGGACGTTGTCTCTGACTTCAGTGTGTCCTGCACTAAATCAGACCTTTGTCTGCCAGAGCACAGTCTCAGCTCCCCAGGGAAGGAATCGACAGTCCCTAATTTGCTGCCTCCCTACCCCATCTCCACAGTAGGCCATTTCCCAGACAATAGCCATTGTCACTGCCTTTGTGCAGGCCCAGGCATCCTGAAATTGAGTCTCCAATCTCCTCGCAGACGTGCACAGGAAATGGAAAATCCATGCCAGTCCCTGCTGGCACACCGGCAGTTGATTCCAGAGCACACAGGACACCTGTTCCCTGGGGTGCAGAGTGGACAGATAGATAACTTGAGACAGCCTGAGCAGAGGGAGATCTAACTCCCATGACCAGCCCTCCAGGGTAGGATCAGCAACTTCCTGGGAGCTGAGGACCTCCACAATCCGCTACTAGTATCACCACTCACAGCAGGGCCTGATTAGCTAGGGTCATCCCCGGAAAACCTAGGGCCCCTGAGTTCCAGAGTCCTATTTATAAGAAGGCCTCCTTGCTTCCTGGCAGAACAAAGGATTCAAGGAACTAGCAATCCTCAGAGAGAAAGATAGACCATAGATGCTCCCACCCCCAGGAACAAGCCTTTGAAAGCACAAAGCCAACCAGCGGTAGGAGAAACCCCTCCTTTCCATTCCTCAAAGGGCAGCCTGCAGATGCTTCTGACTCATGCTTTAAAAACTCTGACTATTGATCCACAGCTGCGTTAAACATAATCCTAAATATTTCGAGACAATCAGGGAAATTTTATTATGAACTTGATATTAGACAATACAAAGGATCTTTTTGGTTGTTAATTTTGTTAGGTGAGATAATGCCTTGTTGTTATGTAAGAAAACATCCAGTTTTTTAAGAAATGGATCCTGCAGGATTATAATGATGCAATATTCAAGATTTGCTTTAAAATACTTTACTACAGAAAAACGAAAGAAGGAAAGCTATCATAAGGCAGAATCCAGGTTTAGCAAGGTAAGATGCTATGATTGATTAAAGATGTCTGCCCTAGGCAGGGGATATGCAGCAAGGACGGGAAGTGGAGGGGAGTACAGGATATCAGCTACATATCTGCCATCCTGACTGGCCCCTTGTCTGTCAGACAAATGTCTACTTTGCCTTTCAGGCCTGCTTCAAAGAATACCTTAGTTATGTATTGATTAACTGGGTGTTAATACGTTCTTACATAATTCAGTCTTGGTTTTTTTTTTTTTCTGTTTCTGCTCTAGGACAAGCCAAAAATGAGAGCCAACAGGGCCTTGGCCTAACAATTGCTCTCATTAATTAACTTTTATATGAAAGTACTGATTTTATATTTTAGACTCAGCTAAATGATTTCCCCTTTCCTTACTTCCCAGCAGGAAGTGATATTAATAGCTGTAATTTATTGGAGGCCCACCATTGTGCCAGGCAGTGTGCCAAGTGCTACATGCACATATCACCTCATTCATCATCACCCGTGAGCTAGGACTGTGTCACCCCCGCATTTCAGGTCCAAGTTGGAATCATTCGCACAAGGTCATACAGAGGATGAACAGTTGAGTCAGGCTGTCCGATACCAAAGGCAGTGCTGGAACGTTGTAAGTTCCCACCTCCCACTGAACGCCTGGGCTAGGCGCTTATAAATTTTTTAGCCACAAGAGAGCCGGGACTTTGTGGAGTAGAGGGCCAGAGAGAAAAGAGGAGATCAAGTTCCAAAGCTCAGCTGCTGAGAGCCGGTAACCCCGGGGGGAATCTCTGCTCTAAACAAGAGAGGGAAAGAAGAAACAACATCTGCTAAGGGCTTCCCCAGCGCCCCGTGGAACCACTCTCCTCCTGGTGCTCAGAGCAGCTGCTCAGAAGCCACCGGGGAGGGACTCCCTGCTGTGAGGGTTCCAGGTGGCTGGGGCCACTTCCCTGAAAACTCAGCCCTCTCTGGGGCCAGCATTCTGTGTATTAGCAAAATGATGGGTGAAAACTTGGGGATTCAATCAATGAAATCGGGGAGACAAATTTGGGGTTCCATTAACATAATTCTAATTGGATGCAATCCTTAGCTCAGGGTTTTCTTATTTCACAATGGCAATTTGAATCGAAACTTTTGTGTGAGTTTGGTTTTTTCTGTGGGTTTTGAATTTTTACCAGTAACTAAATATCTTACCTGCCATGCTGTGGGAGGGGTGTGCCGTCCACACGGAATGCAAAATTCCAATGTGGGCATTAAACGTCTGGCTCATGCAAAGAATCTGATATTCTAACTGAAATGATATTTATTTAGAAAGAAGGAAAGGTTGGTTGCTTTTCTCTAATTCTCTGTGGTTTTCTGCTTCTGTTGCCCCCGCCCCCTTAAAAAAGGACTCCAAGGTTTTCCCAGGAGTCAGTGAGAACTGCTGGTAATAATTTGGGGGTGGAAGTTAGTGAATGTAATATGAATGAGTTCAAACTTAAACAGGTCAGGGATTTCAGCTGAAATGTTGGGAATGAGGCTTGAGCTCGCGGGAATTGTCCAGTTTGAACTGGCTCAGTGAGTATGTCCAATTGCAGTATTGGGTACAGTACAGATAACCTGCTGCATTGAAATGCTGTACCTGCATTTGTGTGGGTTGTGGTCTTTGATAACCTTCATTGGCTATGTGGCTCTCCATTAAGAATTTGGGAAAATACTGAACTAGAGAAACAAATGGTTAAGACATTCGCTTGTCCCACAACTATACTCAAGGTCTTAAAAATAAGCCCTCCATGCTCCCAAGTTCCACAGCCTTCCAAAAATCATCCTTCCCCTTAAAATCTAGGTAGCAATCGTCTGAGTCCCCAAACGGTTTAACTGGAAGAAAGACTCACACTTTCTCAGGTTCTCTCCCCAGCGATCTCTGAAAATCCCTGAGGAATACTTCCATGTCCCAGGTCCCATGTCCCCTCAAAGCAACCCTGGTTGTTGCTAGAACATTAAGCAGCTGTCTGACTTCTGGTCAGCTTGTTCCTTCATTCCTGTGTTGCGTTTCTCTGGACTATTTCTGCTCTCTTAAAAGTCCCATCCCAAATTCCCCCCAAGCACAGAAACCAGATTGTAAACCAGATGGTAACATTTAACAAAATTTTACTGAAGCCTTAGGGGGAGCCAAAGGGAATTACAGTGCAGAGGGCTCTCCATCCTTGGGCTCCACTGGGCTGCATCGCTGGAACCACCAGCTCCCTTTCCACAACAGAATTGTTTGTCTCTATCTCCCCTACATTAGTTAAGATCCTCGCCCCCATCCCAGTCTCCTCTGGGGTCCAGCAAGAGGGGGCCGAGGTGGGTGTGGGTGGGGGGAGGAAGACTTTCGGTCTCTGCTTCCCATGATCTGCAGACATGCTAACTCAACCCAAAGTGAAGACATAGCCTTAACACCATCGTGAAGAGCCGCTGAATTCCTCACTGCTCCCAAGGTGCCATTTCAGCAAAGAATGTTTTGCCTTATAGCTGTGAAACTGAAAGTCCCATGAAAGGATTTGTCTTAAATTTGGATGTAATTTGCCCTCAAAGTTATATACAAGTCTCCCCTTGTTGAAACAGAAAGTCACTCGTTTTTAAAACTGAACCCTATCTGGTCACTCTTTGTCATCAATAATGGGGTTTGCCTTTATAATTTGGAGGTTATCAAACACAGCAGCCGGGAAGGACTGCAGTGCCTAAACTACTCTCTGTCTTTGTGGTCTGTCCTTTCACACCTAAGTCTTCCCAAGGGAGACATCCTGTATGTGCGCCCCTGTGCTCCAGATATGGCTCTTTACATGATGCTACCCTGCTGCGTCCAGGGTCCCAGGAGGAATGAACAGTTTTCGGTCAGGCTGGTGACACAAACTAAAGAAAAGGCCTTTGAGCATTGCTGGAGCAGCATGTATGCTCTAAGGAGAAGCAACGCGAGAAGTGAAACTGTCTGTGACAAAAGGAAGGACAATGTAACAGAGTTTGGCCCACATTGAAAGAAGAGTGCCAGGGCAGAACTCTTGACAGCACCCCAAAGCCAGCATCTTTTTAGCCTCTTCTTTGTGTTGTTGTATTGTGTTATGCTCACAGGGGACCTGGCCTTGGTGTTCCTCTAGGGTAAAGTTTGAATTTTTCCTTTTTAAAACCTTTCAGATTCTTTGTCCTGATGTGTCTTAATCTATACTTCTCAAACTAGGGCATGTTCTTCCCTTCCCCGGGGATATGTAGCAGTGTGCTAGAGGTGCAGGAAATCACAGAACACTGCACACATCCGCGGCATGTGGATTTAACTAAAAAATGGCTGGGGGTGCCATTTTGAATTTTTGCGCTTTTACATGTCTTTTTTACAAGGCAAAGTCGGCAACCTCCTGCCTTTCCATTTCATATAATTTCATGTTTTTCCATGACAGCTTGGAGATTTTTTAAATGTTTAATCAAAGTAATGCATTTGAACATAGTTTTAAAATCAAATCATACAAAAAGCTTCTCATGAAAAATCATAATGCCCTGCCCTATTCCACCCCATCCCCAGACTAGCTCCCCAGATGTAGTGACTTATAACTCTCGCAGTTGTTTTTTCTACTAGCTCCCTCCACGTGTCTAAATAAAATGTTTAAACTGTTATCTATTGATCCATCAATTTCAGACATTCTCTATTGATTTTGAATTATGATGGATGTCAGTTTGGCTCCTTTATTCCACCAATCTGTATGGTCCCCTCCAGCGATTTCACAATTTTTAGTTAAATAATTGTTGTTGTAAAATAGACATTTGCTGTTTGTTGGCAACCTAATCTCCATTCTCTTTCCTCTTTTAACTGTACCTTGATTTCCATTTGGGAACCCACTGTTCCCCTACACAGTCACCACTTTCCTTGGAAACTGACATGATCTCTAGCTACAGGGTTGGGCCCTGATTGGCTAAACCCCATCCCCCAAGCTACAGTGATTGATCAAGGAAAGGCATGTAACCCAATATTGACCAATGAGAGGCTTTCTGGAGGAAACTGGGATAGAATTTCCTTGTTTTTCTGCAAAAGCCCCTAGGGAAGTATTCTCTCCCTGATGGACTGAACCCTAGAAACCCCTAGAAAGTACTGGAAGCTACCTTGCACCCATGAGGAAAGCCGGTATTACTTTGAATAGATATTGCCAAGGGGAGTGATGGAAATTAAAGATTTTAGAGAGCCCCTGGATCAAGCCTCATCTGGAGCCTAAACTACCTTCTAAGTTGCCAATCATGTGAGCAAAATACGGTAATTCCCTTTATGGCTTAAGCCGCTTTGAGTTTTCATTTACTTGCAAAGGAAAGACTTCTCACCAATGTAAGGGTTTGCATCACTATGATCACACAGCAAATTATTTGTGGTTTCACTGCAGAGCTGAGCAGTGTACAATTACATATCCTTTCATGTACAGGCTTTTGGGTAGTTTTTAAAAATTATTACTTTCACTTGCAAAATTTTCCATATGCGTGTTCTTAATTCTTTCCACGTACTCATCTCCAACCTCCTCCTCCACTCCCAGCTGGTGGTCCTCTCTGCTGTCCGCCTGTACCTTCTTTCTCTTCAGTGTTTTCCTGAATTGAATCCCTTATTTCCTGGATGCCATGACATCTCCTCTTTTGGATTACTCAGGATTTGCTGGGACATTTTCTCAATGTTTTCTACGAAAGAGTTTTAAGCAGGCAAGTTGTCTGTGGATAGGTGAAGATGTCTTAATTCTGCCCTCACACTGGACTGATAGCGTGGCAAGGTATAAAACTCCAGGTTGAAAAGTATATTCCATAAGGTTTTTGATGCTATTGTTCAGCTGCTTTCTGGTACCCAACGTTGCTACTGAGAAGTCTGATGTCATTCTGATCCTAGTCCTTTGCGTATGAATTCTTTTGTATTGTTTTATATTTGGAAGCTTTTAGGGAATCTCCTAATCCCAGGTTCTAAAACCTCTCTATGATGTGCCTTAACTTGGGTCTTCCTTCTCTCATTCTCATGTGTCCTCTTTAGGAGGTGGACCTTTTTAATCAGGAGGCTGGCATCTTCATTTGGGAAATTTTTTTCATACAGCTTTTCCTCTGTTTCCTTCCCTGTTTCTTCTCTTCTTTCTTCCTGGAAACTTCTTAATCAGAGGTGGGATTTTTAGGGTTTATTCTTTATGTTTCTTCTCACCATCCTCATATTTTCCAAACCTTTATCTTTTTGTTCTGCTTTTTGTCTTATTTCCTTGACTTGGTCTTCCACCCATTTTTATTTGAACTATCATTTTATTTCAATGGGATCTTTATAGTATCTTGTCCTTGTTTTAGAGATGCAATACCTTCTCATTGTTCTCTGAGAATATTTATTAGAACTTGGTTGGTGGCAGTTTTGGAAGTTTTCTTCTGTTTGCTATATTATCTCTGCTTCTCCCAGATTGCTTTATTCAGTTTTGCTTTTTTACTTTGGTTTCTCTCTTTCAGGATGAAGGCTTTCCTCATTTGTCTGGTGACATTTGATTGTCTGTCTGTGTTTAAAAACTGACTGAAAGTTCAGAGACCTGGCAAGATTCATGCACGTCAGGCTTATATTAGGGCGATGAGGAAGGAAGCTACCCATTGCATGGGTGGGTCCCCCAAATCAGTGCATGGAGGTCTTTTCTCCAGGGCAATTCAGTTTCTCCAGAGAAAACCCTTCTTCTTTCCTACCTTGTTGGGGATTAAGCTGGTCTGCACACTAAGCAGAGAGAGGTAAGGCTGATGGCAGAATTATTTCACCTGTAGACCTTCAGTTAATTTTGCTGAACCTCAGTTCCAAATTTCTTGGGTTTAATTTCTCCATATAGTCTTTGGAGACTTCTGTGTACTGGCACTATGTACACAGAAGTGGGAAATAGGGCTTGGGGAGAGGATTCAATGATTTATTCCACACTGAATCCTCAACAAATCCTCCAGTTTGTAATTCCACCCCTCACCCCTAGCCTGCTCAGTAACCAGTGCCTCTTCATCCTGGGCCATCCAGAATTCCACAGGATGGATCAGCTCACTTCTCATTCACATCCCACTCTGCACACACTGGATATTGAGGCCTTTTGTGTTATGTAGATAGTGACTAGAAAATAAGTACTTTTTGTTTTTCCAGGAGCCCAGTTGTATTAACAACATAGTTAGGGACTTCCCTGGCAGTCCAGTGGTTAAGACTTTGCTTTCCAATGCAGGGGGTAGGGGTTCAATCCCTGGTTGGGGAGCTGGGATCCCACATGCCTCACAGCCAAAAAACATAAAACAGAAGCAATATTGTAACAAATTCAATAAAGTCTTTAAAAATGGTCCACATCAAATATATATATATATATATATATATATATAGTTAAAATAATATTAGGGTTAGATATTGCTAAGTGATCAGGAAAAGGGCAAAGACCGTAGAAAGCACAGTTAACCCTGACATCACTGGCCTATGTGGCTAGCCCAGGATACCAGAGAAAGGAAAACTATAGAGTGGAATCTGCTCAAAGGTCACAGAAAAATGCATACCTAGATGTTTTAAAGTAAATTTGTCATCTTTTCTTTTTAACCTTTAACACATAAAAGTTAATTATACAGATCATTCAACTTCCTAACAAAAATATACTCTGTTAAATAGTTTATGTTCAAGATGTGGGAATATGCTTATTTCAATATCCTGCTGCAATGAATTCCCAGGGAACCCCCAAATTCTGGATCATATGGCTTTGGTTTCATTTTCTTATTTCATAACACAATGATTTAAAAGTTATGTCTTCAAATGGGATCATGGATCAAAACAGGAAAGCTGGAGCATTAGTTTGAAATTAGTGAAATATTCCAGCCAGATAATGAGGAAAATTCAGAACTCCAAAGCATCAAGGGTTGTGGTAACTTTGTTCTAACCGCTGAAGTTCCCCATGAAGATTTGAGTATTATCAAGATGTTACCACAATGTAGTAGCAATTGGGGGGACAGTTCAGGATGGCTTAAAGCTCTTTTAAACTTGAGTTTTATTGTTGTGAACCGCAACTGAGCCTAAAGTTTAGCATCTCTGTTTCAGGAAAACCTGGAGCAATAGCTGTGTGAAACCATCACTCCTGAAGTGACATTTTAAATCCAATGTACAACCTATTAAGAAAGCTACATTTAAAATTAGTGACAATACCAAACACCAAATGCTGATGAGGATTTCTCATACATTGCTAGTGGGAATATAAAATGGCACAGCCATCCTGGAAAATAGTTTGGCAGCCTCTTAAAGCACTAAACATACACTTACCATTTGACCCAGCAATCACACTCCTGGGCATTTATCTCAGAGAAATGAGACTTATGTCCCCATAAAAACCTGTACTTGATTTTTCACAGCAGGTTTTTTGTAAAAGCCAAAGACTGGACACAACCAAAATGTCCTACAATCAGCTAATGGTTAAACAAACACCTACACCATGGAATACTACTCAGCAATCCACAAGAAAGGGACTGTCAACACACACAACAACCTGGATGGATCTTGAGAGCATTATGCTGAGTGAGAAGAAAAGCCAGTCACAAAAGGTCACATACTGTATGATTCCATTTATACAAAATTCTCAAATCACAAAATTACAGAGGAGGACAGATTAGTGGTTGCTAGGGGTTGGGGAGGGGGAGAGGTGTAGGCAGGACAGTGGATAGGACAAGAAAGGGAGAGCACAGAGGATCTTTGTGGTGATGGAACAGTTCTGTATCATGATTGCAGCTGTGGTTATATGAATAATACATGTGATAAAATTGCATAGAACTAAATATACACACATAAGTGAGGCCATGTAAAACTGGTAAACTCTCAATAAGGTCTGTGGATTGTAACAACGGTTTTGTTACAATGGTTTTCTGGTCTTGATATTGAACTGTATATAGTTACATATGACCATGTCTTTGAAAGAACCTGGATGAGGGGTACAGGGAATCTCTATATGTTATTTTTGCAATTTCCTATGAATCTATTGTTTATTTATTTATTTATTTATTTTTATTGTAATATAGTTGATTTACAATGCTATGCCAATCTCTGCTGTACAGCAAAGTGACTCAGTTATACACATATATACATTCTTTTCCATTATGGTTTATCCCAGGAGATTGGATATAGTTCCCTGTGCTATACAGTAGGACTTCGTTGTTTATCCATTCTAAATGTTATAGCTTGCATCTACCTACCCCAAACTCCCAGTCCATCCCTCTCCTTCCCCAAAGCTTTTTTTTTTTTTTTTTTTTTTTTTTTTGCCATGCTGCATGGCTTGTGGGATCTTAGTTCCCCAACCAGGGATTGAACCAGGGCCCTCGCAGTGAAAGCGCCAAGTCCTAACCACTGGACCACCAGGGAATTCCCTAAATCTATAACTATTTCAACTAATCCTCACTGAGTTAGAGAAAACAGAAGGTCTGTAGTGGCCCACATTAAGCAAGAGCCCATCAATACATGGCACAGTCACCAGTCAAACATGCTACAAAAAGAAGGATTAGGAGAGAGAGGAAGAACTGAGGGAGGAGGCAGAAAAGAGGAAGGTAGAGGAAAAGACAAAAATGATGGTAAAATATTAAATATCCTGACAAAGTAAGCAAAAGTCAGACAAAGACTTCAACATGGAAAAAGTATAACTCAAAAAAATAAAAGCAAATTTCCCATCAGTGGTGAGTGTTACAGATCTTAATTAGAGTAAGAATCAATGAAATAAGAGCTCAAAGATGAGATGAAATAGCAGATTTGGATGAAAAGGGAAAATGAGGAGCTGTGGGGAAAAAATCAAGAACCAAAACAACAACATATGAAATCTAACAAATAAATTAGAAAGAAGAAGGAATGGGGCTTAAAATTTAATTAATAACATGAAGAAAAAAATCATCCCAGGACAATAAGAGAAGAAAAACAAAAAGTTTAGAGCAAAAATGCACCAAAAGAAGAACGATTTTGTCCATGACATAAAGAACCCAACACAGGTAAGATAGAGCTAACTCAGAGATATAATACAGAAAAAAATCCCTGAAATAAAAGAACTAAATTTTCAGATTGAAAATGCATATCATATACTAGGGGGAAAAACTGTTACAGAATATACAAACAGAGACATAATCTAGTTAAATTATTGAACTTCAAAGGTGAATAAATAACTCTTCAGGCATTCAGAGAGATAAAACAAGTCACCTCCAACTGCTCATAGCAACTTCAATGCCAAAAAAAATGGAGAGGTAGCTAAAAAAGAAAAATCTGAGGGAAAGAATGTAAGCATAAGAATATTACACCCAGCCAAATTATCATTCAACTATAAAGGCAATCAGCTGACATTCTCTAACATGAGAAAACTCAGGGAGTATAGTACCTCTGAATCCTTCCTGAAATAAATACTCTGTTGAAATTCAAGAACACAAGAAGGAATCAAAATACAGAGTATGGAGATGGCAACTTTGAAAAAGCCCCATGGTGAGCACCAAATTCATATAAATATTGAACAATAACGTAAATAGTCCATAAGATCTACTTTATAAATCTGGACAAAGAAAAAATAGTAAAACAATTAAAATCAAGGGGTGAGGGAAGAGGTTGAGAGAAAGTGTGAGGTGCTAATTACCTTATCTAAAATGTGATAAGATTTCTGTCCACAAAATTTTAAAAACAGGATTATGTAAGTAAGATCTACATAATGGCTCCCATCTTTTAAAGATTTCCATACATTTCTTAATCTAAAAGGCACTTTAGGAACTTGTATATCTCAGAGTAAGGAAATATTTATCTGAAGCTTAGCATGTCTTCAGTTTCCCTTCAGTTTTTTTTCTGTTGAATTAAAATAAAATTAATTTTAATTTTTTATTTTATAATAATATGTACAATATAATCCCATTTCTATAAAATTATTTCTATCAACCCATTTTTTTCTGTCTCTCATATGCAGAGAGAGATAGTTGGAATAGTATCTAAAGTATTAACACTACTTATTTCTGGCTAGTAGGATTTGGGATGATTAGTTGCTCTTTTTAAAGAAAAACTTTTCTATAGTGCTTCAACTTTTAAATGAGGGTATATTACTTTTATGAAATGACAAAGTTACTATTTTAAAATAATAATAAATTCACACAGGTACATTTTAAATAATAATTGACAGATTTTTTTTTTGCAACTTGAAAAAAGAGACCCTCTGGTGAAAAAGCACAATCAATCAAGCAAATTTAAAAGGTGTCTAAAGCCTCCTTCAAGGTCAGTTTAAAAATCACCTTGGGTGCTTGCTCCGGCAGCACATATGCTGAAATTGGAACAATACAGAGAAAATTAGCATGGTCCCTGTGCAAGCTGACACACAAATTCATGCAGCGTTCCATACTTTTGGTGCAGTTGCTATGGAAGACAGTATGGTAGTTTCTCAAAAAAATAGAATTACCATATGATCCAGCAATTCCACTTCTGAGTACATAAACAAAAGAATTCAAAGCAAAGTCTCAAAGAGATAGTTGTACATCCTTGTCTATAACAGCATTATTCACAATAGACAAAGGTGGAAGAAACCCAAGTGTACACTGATGGATGAATGGATAAACACAATGTGGTATATACATGTGATGGAATGTTATTCAGACTTAAAAAGGAGCTCAGTAAAAAGGAAGGAAATCTTTTCACATGCTACAACATGGATGAACGTTGAAGACATGCTAAGTGAAATAAGCCAGCTTCAAAAGGACAAATAATGCATGATTTCACTCATATGAGGTACCTGGAGTAGTCAAATCATAGACACAGAAAGTAGAATGGTGGTTATTAGGGGCTGGGAAGACAGAGGGATTGAGATTTATTGTTTAATTGGGTATAGATTTTCAGTTAGGGAAGATGAAAAATTTCTGGAGATGGAGGATGATGATGGTTGCACAACAATGTGAATGTACTTAATGCCATGAAATGTACACTTAAAAGAAGGTTAAAATGGTCAATTTTATGTTATGTATATCACATTTCTGTTAAGATCACCCTGAAAGGAAAAGCCCATGTAGTTGGGGAGGGGGAGAGAAGATGAGGGACTGTAGATATGATTGAAGGTTTTGTGTCAAAAGAGGCAGCCAAGCTAGAAAAAATGCCCTTATAGACTGAACTGTAAAATAATACATTTTATTTTTTTTAATATGTATTTTATTTATTTATTTATTTATTTATTTATTTATTTATTTATTTGGTTGCGCAGGTTCTTAGCTGCGGCAGGTGGGCTCCTTAGTTGCGGCTCACGAGCTCTTTAGTTGCGGCTTGCCAGCTCCTTAGTTGTGGCATGTGAACTCTTAGTTGCGGCATGCATGTGGGATCTAGTTCCCTGACCAGGGACGGAACCCAGGCCTGCTGCATTGGAAGTGCAGAGCCTTAACCACTGCACCGCCAGGGAAGTCCCAAATAATGCATTTTAATGTGTTCAAAAAGGCATGTTTGAGCCGCCAGTCAGGAGACCAGGGTGAAGTGGGTTCTTTAACTTACAGTCATGTGACTGAACAGATGTTGTTGTTTAGGGCATTTTATTGGTCTTTGTTCACAATGTTTATGACGATGATGCCTGTAAGATGTTCAATGCAAATTTCCTGACGTGAAATAACTAGTTAAGAAAATTTTAACAAGATAACATGAGCTTCGGAGCAAACCACGGTATCGGCTGGAGAAAGTGAACAGATGGAGGTAAAATTCTGCACAACTGCAGAAGTGGCAGGAGCGGGCTCAGACACATCCTGAATGAGGCAGAACCATTGCCTCAATTATGGTAATGCTTCCCCTCAAAGGGTCTGCCTCTTGATGCCCTTAGTGTTCTCATTGGGGAAGCAAAATGGGTAAATTTTGTAATAAGGAGTGGTTTGAATACTTATCTTGTGGAGAGTGCCTTGAAAAGTTTGTCCTAACTCACTAACATACGCCAGTTTTGCAAGGAGAGCTGATGGTCAGTGTTTCTGAGACATCAAAACCTAGTGTGTGCATGCCGCAACTACTGAGTCCACACAGCACAACTACTGAAACACGCGTGCTCTAGGGCCCGCGTGCCGTAACTACTGAGCCCATATGCTACAACTACTGAAGCCCACATGCCTGGAGCCCATGATCTGCAACAAGAGAAGCCACAGCAATGAGAAGCCCACGCACTGCAACAAAGAGTAACCCCTGCTCGCCGCAACTAGAGAAAGCCCGCACACAGCAATGAAGACCCAATGCAGCCCAAAAAAAAAAACCTAGTGTGAAAACATCAATGAGTTGAATAAATCTGTTTTTCCCCCTTCATGATAAAGTGACTCGCAAAACCAGCTTATTGAGCAAGTTTCTTTTTTCAAGGTTGAACCTACTCAATCAAAATCTGTAAGGCCAAACTATGGAGGTACTCTATTAATAATCACACCAAGGCCTGGAATTAATTATGCGGATGCTCAGAACTTCAGGCAGACTGGCTCTCCAAGTTGCTGACATAGCTTGAGGGCAAAGTAATCAAAATGCCCCAACATCTGCAAAAAAGCTTGATCTGATTTTTTCTTCCTTTCTTCGGTCATTGTCTTAGTAAGTGAGATTGGACTTCTGCTTCCAGAAAGATGGTGTAGACATACTTTTCCCTATTCCTCCTGCTAAGTATAGCTGAAACCCTGGACATTATATGCAAAACAAACATAAGACTCTGAAAGGTGGAGAGAAGATGACAAGCTGGCTAGGGACTTCAGGACCCAAGGAATGACTCAGGTGAGCTCCCTGGATTTTCTTTTTGCCTCATATAACCCACTGGGTGTTGGAGAAGCTGGCAGCCTGGGAATGTCAATGGGTGAAGATAAAAGAAGCCTTGAGAAAAGTCTGCTCTCTTTAGACAAAGGATCAAGAATGGTCAGCCTAGCAAGACAGAAAACTTCTAGAGAATAACTGCTCTACTCCAACCAAACATCAAAGAAAACTTTTAGCCCCATTCCCACGCCCACCAGCAAAGGATGAGTGGGGAGCCTAGACTTGCATCCTCATCAGGTGATAATGAGGGGTTCAACCCTCTCCTATCCCCCTCTGGGTGGTGTCAGAAAAGGTCAAGTGGAGAATTGGGACCTTCACCCCCACTAAGTGGTAATGAGGCTTCTCTATGCTGTGTCAGCGGAGATAACATGGGCAGCCTGGACTTCTGCCCCCACCCAGCTGTATCAAGGTGCTCCTCCACCTTCTTGCAGAGTTGGTGTCAGAGAGGCCTAGTGAAGAGTCAAAACTTTCACCACCATCCAGAATTAATGAGGCCTCTCTACCACCACCATGACCATCACCACCACCACCACATCATGTTAGTGGAGGTCACATGGGGAGCAGAAACGAGGCACTTCTACCTCTTCCAGCCAAGGTGGTATCAGTAAAGACCTTGTGGGGAGCCTGAACTCCCACCCCCACACCATGGTAATAAGTAGTCCTTCCCCCACTATGATGTCCATGGATGTTGAATGGGGAACCTGAACTTTCATCCCCACCTGACAGTAACAATATAGTACTCTCTTTCCCCCACTAGAGCTGTGTCAGATGAAGCCAGCTAAAATAGATCATTGAAATAAGATCCAGACTCTCATAACAACCTACCCAAAATGTCCAGGTTTCAATTAAAAAATCACTTATCATACCAAGAACCAGGAAAATTTCAACTTGAATGAGAAAGATAATCAACAGATGCCAACACTGAGATAACAGATGTTAGAATCATCTGACAAGGATTTTATAGCAGCCATCATCATAACAATGTTTCAGCAAACAATTACAAATGCATTTGAAACAAATTTTGTAAAAAAACAAAAAAACTCAGCAAGTAAATTGAACATATAAAGAAGAACAAAATGGAAATTTTAGAACTGAAAAATACAATAACTAAAATTTTTAAATTCAGTGGATTGGCACAATAATGGAATTGAGAGAACAGAGGAAAGAGCCAGTGAAATTGCAAAACAATAGAAATTACCAGATCTGAACAACAGAGAAAATAGACCAAAAATAAATAAACAAAAAAGGAACATAAGCTCAGGGTACTGTGGAACTTTAGTAAAAAATCTAACTTTCATGTTATCAGAGTCCTAGAAAGAGAGGGAAAAGTAGGTGGGCTGAAAAAAAATATTCAAAGAAACAATGACTGAAAATTTCCTGAATTAGGCAAAATACAGAAACGTACAAATTTAAGAAGCTGCAACCTCAAACAGGAAAAACCCAAAGAAATCCACACCAAGATACATTATAGTCAAATTTCTGTAAACTAAAGATAAAAAAAAAAAAAATCTTGAAACAGAGAAAAGAAAAACCTTATCTATAGGAGGAAAAAAATTTGAATGACAGTGATTTCTCATCAGAAACGATGGAGGCCAGAAGAAAATGGCACAGTTTTTCATAGTGCTGAAAGAAAAGAGCTATCACACTAGGAACCTACATCCAGCAAAAATATCCTTCAGAAATGAAGAAGATATCAAGATATTATCAGATGAAAGAAAACTAAGAAAATCTGTAGTCAACAGATATACCCTTTAAAAATGACTTGGAGATTAGACAATAAGGAAATACAGAAATGAAACAATAAAATAATGTATCTTGGAACATCGGGGGAAAAAAGAACAATGAAAAGAGTAAAAATATGACGTTCTTTTTCTTGAATTTTCTAAGTTACATTTGATGGTGAAGTGAAAGTCGTACAGTGCGAATCACCGAATGTAGAGAAAATTTTTAAGACAATTATATTATATATGGGGGAGAGTGGAGGGATACAAAGAGAATTATCACTCTCTATGCATCACTCAAACTGACAAATGTTGACACCAGCGGACTGTGGTAAGTTATATATACATAATGTGATACCTAGAGCCACCACTTAAAAAAATTATACAAAGATACACACTCAAAATAGCATAGATGATTCAAAATTAATTCTTAAAAATGTTCAAGTAACACACAGGAGGGCAGGAAAAAGAAAACAAGGAAACAAAAAAACAAGAGAAAACGAACAGAAAACAAAAATAAATAAATAAAATGGCAGACTTAAGCCCTAACATATTAATAATTATATTAACTATAAATTATCTAAATATATCAAGTAAAAGATGGAGATTAGCAAGGATGGGTTAAAAAAATGATCCAACTATATGATATCTATAGGAAATTCACTTCAAAAATAACAGTATAGGCGGGTCGAAAGTGAAAGAATGGAAAAAGATATATCATGCAAACTTTAATCGAAAGAAAGTAGAAATGGCTATATCAATAACAGATAAAGTATACTCAGAGCAAAGCAAATTATGAGAGACAGAGATAGACATTATATAATGATAAAAGGGTCAATCCACCAAGAAGATATAGTAATCCTAAATGTGTATGCACTAAAGAAAAGAGTTGCAAAATATGTGGAGTACTACATAAAAGGAATTGTATACCACGATCAAGTGACGTTTATTCCAGGGATGCAAGATTTGTTCAATATTTGAAAATCAGTCAATGTAATTCACCATATTAACAGGCTAAAAAATGAATACAATAGTCTTTTCAACAAATGATGTTGGAACAATTGGATATTCACAGGCAAAAAAATAAACCTTGACCTAAACTGAGCACTTTACATAAAAAATTAAATCACATGTATCATAGACTTAAAACATGAAACTATAAAAACTTTTAGAAGAAAACATAGGAGAAAATCTTCTGGATCTGGGGGTCAGTGAAGAGTTCTTAGACATGACGCAAAAGCATGATCCGTCAAAGAAAAAAGTTAATAAATTGGACTTCATCAAGATTATAAAATTTGCCTTAAAAAGAAAATGATAAGAGGAAAAAAAGGTAAGCCACAGACCCAGAGAAAATATTTGCAAACAACATATCTGTATGTCAAAGCCTTTCCCAACATCCTTACCAGATAGTAACTTATAAGTTTGGAATATTACTGTTTTCTCAGCATGCATTAAAAAATATTCCTAAACTTCAAATATGAATAAACTAAGGGGGAAAAAAACGTGTCCACACAAAACATGTACACAGTTGTTCAGAGTCAAAAACTGGAAACAACCGAAATGTCCTACAATCAGAGAATGATTAAACAAAATGGTACGTCTATACCATGAAATATTATGCTAAAAAGGAATAAATTATTGATACATGCAACAACTTGGATGGATCTCAAGGACATTATCTAAGTGAAAAGAGCCAATCTCAAAAGTCTCATACTGGAAGATTCCATTTATATAATGTTATTGCAATTACAAAATTATAAAGAAGGAGGATAGGTCAGTGATTGCCAGAGGGTAGAGACGGTCACAAGCAGGGCATGATTATAAAGGGGTAGCATGATGGAGATCTTCGTGGTGATGGAATAGTTCTGTATCTTGATTGTGGTAATGGTTACACAAAGCTACACATGTGATAAAAATTACACTGAACTATATATACACTCCCTATCAATGTCAATAGCCTGGTTTTGATATTTACATAAGGTGTAAACAATGGGGGAAACTGGGTGAAGGGTTCACTAGACCTCTCTCTACCATGCTTGCAACTTCCTGCGAATCTTAACTATTCAAAATAAAAAGGGTTTTTTAACATAAATAATACTGATAGTGGATCTGAGACCTTTCAAACTGCTGTAAGAGTCTAGTAAATTGACCTCTTTGCAAGATACACCCGTGGACATTTCCATGCATGGCAACCTGAAAATCCTGCCCATGCCACTTCTTTGGCAAAATTCTAGGCATCTTTCTTCAGTAGTTATGCCAACATAGCTCATAAAGCAATAAAAAACATAAACTGTTGCCGTTTGTGTCCCTGTGTCTAGGCAAGCCTGAGTGCACATTGTGAGACCAAGGCAGAGAAAATAAATCGCCTGGATCCTTAAATTGATGGAGAGTGTCGATTCATTATCTGTGACATCTATTGGTGGCATCACAAATACAGTACCACTAATACAATTCCAATCTGCTGCCTATATTCTTAAATTGAAAGAAATGCTAAATTTCTGCTTCAGGTTATTTAAAATAAATATTTTTTTCCCGACCAAGTTCACAGGGTCCCTGAATTCTTTCCCCAAGTTAAGAATACCTGAGTATTCTTTCAACTGCCTTCCCACAAGTTTTGATTTGTTCCTATTTTTCATTCCTGTTCAATTCAAAATATTTTTCTATTTCCATTGTGATTTCCTCTTTGACCTGAGGGTTATGTAGAAGAGTATTGCTTTGCATCTCCTTCAAACCCACCGTATATCCCTTGCAAATGTGCTTTAGAGGTGAAGTTCTGTAGAGCTTGGAGATAATAGAAGCTCCCTTGGCAAAGCTGACTCAAAAGTGCGCTGGAAGGTTGTCTGAGCTACCGCAGCTAGGACGAAGTGTTTAATGTGCACATTTTATTGCTTTAAAATTTATCATTTTTTAAAAAAAGCAGTAATACAAGCTCAAGCTTCAAATATGCAGTGGCTGCCTGGCAGGAAACCTGGGGCTTGAGCAAAGATTGTCAGGCCAGGAGAGGGTGCCCACGTTTGGTCCGCCCTTTGTGCTGCTACCTGGCTGGCCTCTGTCCTTCTGCTTTCCTTCAAGGTGAGGGGAGCCCCTGAAGGACACCAGGAACACGGCTGGAATCTGCTAGCTGAGCAGGATCTGTGGCAAGCCCTAATCAAGCTGCCCTATAACCACTAAAATCAAAGAGACACCTGGGGAGGTGGGAGAAGCGTGGGGAATCGGGCAGAGAAGACGGGTGTGGATGCCAAAACAGTCTGCAAGGGTTCGGGCACTGACTGTGAACACACCAGGTTGGGAGGGTTTCTCCCCAGTTTGGAAATTCAGGGTGTACTAGTCAGGCTTCAGTTGGGTTATGCAAGATAGATAATGGTTGGAAATTAAATTCAATGGGATTTATTTCCATTACTTAACTCACTGTGGGACAGTGAGTACGTACCACAACTTTCCAGTCCTCGGTTTCCCTACGTGTGAAGAGAGGAGGCTAAAATAGCTACGACGTCCGTGATGCAAACTGCTGAGTAAGTGACGTAGCCACTTTGAGCCTCGGTTCATTCAGACACACATGCGAGGTGCTGATGCCTGTCTATGCCCAGGATTGTTGTTGCGATGACCAGGTGACAGTGGGCATGGGAAAGCGTGATACTGGGAATCACAGAGATGTGACATGTTTTCCAAGCCACCCCAGCCTGAGAGGTAGGAATAAGCTCACAGTAATAGTGATAAGTTGGCACTTCTTGGCTCTGCCCTCCACCCGCTCTAGGAGAATTCCACACCCACACCCACACACACCCCACCTTAAATCCTCCCAAAATCCCCAGCACCTCCCAGGAGCATCTCGTGTATAGTCATACCACTGTGTGGCCTCTGCTACATTATGACTCATTGAAATGATGCCCCCTTTTACTGCCAGCCCCACACATGACAGAGGTGCCATCTACACCCTCTCAGGGCATTGGCACTACCCTGTGGGCATCCGCTGTCTGCTCTGAGGATGCCAATATCCAGGGCATCGCTGCTGCATGTAGCAAGGGGTGCAGACTCCCCTGCCAGGGTGCACAATTTAGGGCTGTGCTCGCTCTCAGGGTCATGCAGGGGCCAACCATGCACTTTCACAAGACCCACTGTGAAGGCCTCCTTAAATTTTACTTCCTAGGTGTCTTGCTTGTGTCACTCTAGTCCCAGTTCTGCCCGTCACAGCCAAAAATGTTGGCCCACGTGGTCAGTACCCTGAATGCTCGGCATTTCACAGCAATCATGGGCGCAATGGTGACTCTCAGGAACCTGACGTCAGTGACTGACTGTAAGAAGTAAGCCCCGATAGCACAGAGAACTATATTCAATGTTCTGTGATAAACCATAATGGAAAAGAATATTTTTTTAAAAGAATGTATATATATATATATAACTGAATCACTTTGCTGTACAGCAGAAATTAACACAACGTTGTGAATCAACTATACTTCAATAAATAAAAAAAGAAAAAGAAAATTAAAAGAAATAAGCCCTGGAAGCCACTTTTGTAATGATGCCGTGCCCCCAACCCTAGCTGACTGGGGCAGGGGAGACACCTGATCAAGTAAAACCGGTCAGATCTCTCTCCCAGGAATCTGGAATGAGGATTGTCAAACGCCAGTTGGTTTCTGCAGGTGGCTGGAACTATGCACATAAACCCGGGGTCTGGGAGGTGTCCTACTACACTCTGGGTATGAGGAAGCACAGCAAGGTGATGTACAGAGAGATGAGAAAGGAACAGGAGTGAGAAGTGGAGGAGCTCCTGATTCTTGGTCCTCTGGGCCCAACTGCATTCCTATCTTTGGCTTCCGGGAGACACCCCGTGGCTTTACAACATAGTTTCCACCCAGGCCAGCCCACGGGGGCTTCTGTTACTTGCAGCCTAAGAAAGTAGAGAAATGGAGTATTTCTCTCTCTCTCTCTTAGTTCAGCCTCCTGGCCCCAGAACTCGAGCCAGGCCCAGGGGCTGTGCTGAGAGCTACTCTAAGAGAAGATGTCCCCGAGCTCAGATCTCCCCTCACAGTCGGCCCATGGCCTCAAACTGATTTTACCATCTTCTCCTTCTTTTAAATTTATTTATTTATTTTTTATTTTTGGTTGCATTGGGTCTTCGTTGCTGCATGCGGGCTTCTCATTGCGGTGGCTTCTCTTGTTGCAGAGCACGGGCTCCAGATCGCGGGCTCAGTACCTGTGACGCACGGGCTCAGTTGCTCCGTGGCATGTGGGATCTTCCCGGCCCAGGGCTCGAACCCATGTCACCTGTATTGGCAGGCGGATTCTTAACCACTACGCCACCAGGGAAGCCCTTCTCCTTCTTTTAAGGTGAGTTTTTCCAGGAGGCTCTTGAACGTTTGTGTAGGTAGATCCCCAATCCTCTTTCTTTCTTTCTTTCTACTTGCAGTCCCAAATGGGTCTGAATCCCAGGGTAGGGACCACAGCTTAGGCGCTAGCTGGGGCCTGGCCACTGTGCTCCCAGGTTCAAGTGCATTCTCACCCATTAGGATTCTAGGCAGAGTGCCGAATGCCTCTCCCCTTGATGAAATTACCCACTTATACAGCTGCCTGTCTGCCCGCCGGCATGCTGCTGGAATTCCAACAGGCCTGCAACCTGCTCTGAGGGGCCCGGCAGGCGAGACACCAGGCATCAACCATTCACTTAGACTAAGGGAAGCCCAAGCCCAGGCTCCTCCCACCCAGGCTGGGTGAGAAACAAAGAGGGAGGACAGAAAGGGGCAGGGAGAAGTGGCTTTTGCCTTCCCCAGTACCTGGTCTGCCCCTAAGTCCCTCACACAAAACACCCCACCCCCTGCAGGTCAGCAGCCCTTTCCCGTGTGGGGCTGGAGAGATGGTGAGAGTAACTGTTACCCAAGTATTTCAATTCTCTATGGCAACTAACAAACCACCCCTAAACTTAGGGACCCAAGACGCCAGCCATTGTGTCAGGGTTGATGCTGAGGGTTAACTGGACTCAGCTGGGTGGTTCTCCTGCTTGTGTAATGCGCTCATCTGGGGGTTAGGCTGGGCAGGGACACGCAAGCTGGGTCATTCACATCTCGTGCTCGATGGCAGTGGATGGAAGGCTGGGGTTCTTGTCCCTTTCTGTGAAGTCTCTGGTCTTCTCCTCCACGTGGTCTTTTTCACATGGTCTCTCTGGCGTGGTCACCAGCTCAGGACTCCAAAAAGCACAAAAGGAGAACCTTCAAGACTTCCTAAGGCTTAGGTCAAGACAAGGCACAGCACTCCTTCGCTGCATTCTCTTTGTTAATTGAGTCACAGGCCAGCCCAGACTCCAGGTGGGAGGGGATATGCAAGGGCACGAGTACGACAAGGTTTATTAGGTATCATCTCTGGAGACTAGCTACCCCTCCAAGAAGAAACCCACGATTTGACCTTGGAAGTTTACAAGCCATCTAAAGAGACAAAGACTTGCACAAATACTCAAATGTGGATGCCCTGTCATCACATGTACCTGCTCAGTGGGGACACTTAGACGCTGAGATACCTTCACACACAGAAGAACATTCACAAACACCCTCGCCTTCACACTAATAGGGCCATGCACACACATACACACACACACCGACATCCCATGTTCTATACATCTCTATCCAACCTCTCACTTGTGGGCCTTCAGTTAAGACAGGGGTGATACTGTATATACTCACATTTGCAGCTGAAGGAGCAAACACATTCTGTAACAGACTCAAGATTCAGTTGGGTTGGATGGCTAACAAGATAAACTCCAGTCGGGATAGGTATAGAATGGCCATATAATTTATCTGCAAATAGGTCACATTTAAGAGTAAAAAAAACACTCTCTAGGGTTGCTGGGACGTGTCACCCTAGAGAGGTATAAAGTCCTGGATGTGGATTTAAAATATCAACTTCACAAGCACAGGAGAGGCTAATGTAAGAGCACCCACAACTGTGACATCCATTCAGGTACACGTTCCGATCAGGAGGCTATTTTAGAAATGTCCCATCTACTCTGCCAACCATCAAAACATATGAATATCTGAGAAAACCTGTACATGGGGGTCCTTGTGAGCAAAGACAACCTCGAACTCTCTGCTGCCCCTTCTTTATCAAAAACTTTGCTGAGAGAAATGATATTCATGGTGGACTGCCTGAAAGACAAATTGCCCATCCATTCTTTTAGCTAATCTAAATTCTACCCTTGGGTAAAATTCAGTGTAGTCCATCAGAAAGCCAGGCACGTAACTTAGACTACTTACTCCAGCCTGCCTCTCCTACCCTCCCTCGCTCCTACCCCTGAATCACTTTTTAAATTGTACTTTGGTGCTAGAGCTTTGGAATTATCGCTTTAGTTTGCTTTGGAGCACTATAAGAAATAGCTATATGTAACCTTCTACTGCACTGAATGTGGGCATAGGACCTGGAAATGGTCCATCACTATATCTTACTTATGAAGACCGATGGAGAAATTTTCAGATGTCAGTATCAGAAAAAGTTGGGATTCGGGAATTCCCCGGCAGTCCAGTGGTTAGGACTCCGCACATTCACTGCCAAGGGACCGGCAGTGCAGCCCACCACCCCCCAAAAAAGTTGAGATTCTCCTAAGCAACTGGTTTATTTAAAACTTATGGGCATTGTAAAATTCTTAACAGTTTACATTGTAAACATTTTAGGAGTTTGGCTTCCCCTTTTTGCCTTGGCTGTTGGAAAACTCAGAGTGAAATTTAGGGCCCACCTCCAGCAGCTATACAGAACCACATGATGTATATTTCTGCGTATTTCATGGTATTTATGTCACCTTGCCCCAGCTGTCATGAGCATTATATTCGATGCCCCAGTATTTATTCCAGCCCATATGATTAGTAAAAGCCAGCTATGAAAATTCTATTTCCCTTGTGCATGATTTGTTCAGGAGTGGTCAAGGGACCTCTTTCCAGCTAATAAGAAGTAGTGAGGGAAAGTATGCTTGGGGGATCTGGGAAGAGTTTCCACTCTCAAGAAGAGGTGATCTTGGGCTTCCCTGGTGGCGCAGTGGTTGAGAGTCTGCCTGCTAATGCAGGGGACACGGGTTCGAGCCCTGGTCTGGGAAGATCCCACATGCCGCAGAGCAGCTGGGCCCATGAGCCACAATTACTGAGCCTGCGTGTCTGGAGCCTGTGCCCCGCAACAAGAGAGGCCGCGATAGTGAGAGGCCCGCGCACTGCGATGAAGAGTGGCCCCCGCTTGCCACAACTAGAGAAAGCCCTCGCACAGAAACGAAGACCCAACACAGCCATAAATAAATAAAATAAATAAATAAATAAAAATTAAAAAAAAAAAAAGAAGAGGTGATCTTTCTTCTTCCTTTGGGCATTATGATGTATGGATATGATCCCCAGAAGTGCTACCAGTCTGAAGATTAAAAAAAAGAAGAAGATAACAGAACAGAGACAGAAGGAATGTAGGTCCCTGGGTCACCCTCTCTGGACTTCCCGTTACATAAGGTAATAAACGGGGTCATTGTTTAACACTTACAGCCAAAATCAGCCTAAATGACACACCCTGGCTTTGTTCTTTACTCACCTCGTTTCACCCTTGAGCTTGGTCTCTCAGCTCATTTTCTATCATTCTACATTGTAAGTATTTTTGCAGGTCACTGCAAAAGCCAGGGCAGAGGGACAGATAGGAAATGTGTAAAAAGAAACAAATTAATCTCCAATAGTGAAAGGTGTTGTGGAGACCAGCAGGATCAAGGGAGAAGGATGAGGTAATGCAGTTCCTTTAGACAGAATAGTCGGGGAAGGACTTTTTGAGGAAGATGTTTGATCTGAAACGTGAAAGGAAAGAAGGAGGCAGCTATGAGATTCTCTGGAGAAGGAACATTCTAGGTGATGGGACAGCAAGTGCAAAGGCCCTCATGTGGAACTAGTTTGAAAAGTTGGAATAGTGTTTGTCAAATGAGGAGACAAAACCTATTGGTGGGTTGCAAAATTGACTGAGTGGGTCAAAATGGGTATTTTTCAAATGAAATAAAATGGAACAGAATAGACTAAAAATACCAGAGTGCATTGAACCTAGTAAGGATTCATATGTTGTTTAGTTACACTTTTGTTTCAGGTGTATAGAGAAGGATGGTTCACTGGATAGAATATAAAATGAATTTCTTACTGTGAATTGTAGTTTTAAAAAAGAAAAAGAAACCCACTGTGTGGGAAGAACAGAAGAAAAACCAGTGGCTGGGACACAGCGAGCTAAGGAGAGAATCATGACGCTGAGGCTTCTGCAAGAGAAAAAGATCCAGCCCAAAATGAGAGACCTGAGCATCGGGAGGAAAGGCAGGTGATACTGGGATCATGGAAACCAGAGAAGAGAGGCTCCGAGAGGAGGAGTGGAGTGATGGCAAGAAATGGCCATGGGGTCATTTAATGAGCTTGACCAAAGTGATTGCCATGGAGTGACGGGGCCAGAGCCTGAGCGGAGAGGGTTAAAGAGAGTATGAGACGTGAAGAACTGAAGTCAGCAACTGAAGAAACTCTTTTGAGAAATTTTGCCACACAAAAGAGCAAAATAAATGGGGTGGTGGATGAAAGAGGCATGGTGCCACTTGAGAGGGAGTAATTAATCCCCCACCTGGCTTGGTCCTATTCAGGTCCCCTTCAGATCACGTTCCTTTCAGTTCTAGCCCCACATCCCAAGGGACATTGAGAAATTGAGGAGAATCCTCCAGCATCTCTTTCCTCCAAACCATGTGATCTCCTCAAAGATGTAGGATGGGTGAGTTTTACGATGGAATAGGAAGAAAGGTAATGTTGGAAGAGTGAGCCACTTTTGCTTTAGAGCCACATGAGAGCCCAGGACCAAGACACAGACCAGGTGACCTTGGACAAGTCACACGACACCTCTAAGAGTTAAGCCTTCTCAGTATTAATGGCACGGTCAGACCCATGTTGCAAGAAGAAGTAACACACAGAAAGGGTTTCACAGTGTGTGAAGCAGTCACTAGGCACACCTTTGTCCCTGATTGTATTACTGCTGGGGCAATGGACATAAGGGGCAAGTATATGGCACAAAAGACACCCCAGAGGCAAGAGGATGAATGAGCAGGCAGCAAAACCAATGTGCATACCCCTGCAATGGACAAAGCTCTCACTCCTTAACCAGACCAAGTGGGTAGCTCAAAGTCAGGATCTTCTCTTGGGTGTGCATCCACACCAACTGCAGAATAAAGCCCAGCTCCTTAGCTTGGCGTCCAAGCTCTTCCCAGGCTGGCCCACAGCCTGGCACAACGGTATCATGACAAAGAACACAGCTTTGAGTCATCACCAACAGGTCTTCCCAGCTTTGTAAATTCTGAGTCCCAGAATCCCCATCAGTACAGCAGACGATAATAAATCTCGGGGTCGGGGTGGAGGTGAGGATTAAATAAGATAACTAGGGTAAGACATTTGTCACAGTGTCAGGTACACAGTACGTGCTTAATAAATATGTTGTTGTCATGAATGTTTTTGCCACTCCTCCTAAACCAGCCTTCTCACCCTCACCCAAGTCTGCCAGAGCTCTTGGAAATGCTGGCCCTTTGTTCCTGCTCTGTCCTCCCTGCTGGGGTTTCCCTTCTCCCACTTTCCTGCTCAGCAAACTCCTATTCATGCTTTTAGGCCCAGTTCTAATGTCACCTCCTCCGAGAAGTCTTCCATGATTCCCTGGGCAAAATGAATCTGTCAGTATGATGCTCTCAGAGTACTTGGTTTATATCTCCATTATAAGGCTTTTGACATTGTGTTATAAGTAATTCTTTACATGTCATCCTCCCCCTCCCCAACTAGATACCTCGAGGGTAAGAACTGTACCTTACTTATCTCTGTATCCTCAATGCCTTGTGCAAAAGAAGATGCATAGTGAATGAATCAATGAAACAGTGCATGGATATGGACAGATGGACAGACGGATGGATGGATGGGTAGATGGACAGTCAGCAATCTTCCTGTCCGTGTCAGCCACACCCTCAACCTTATCCTCAAATGTCCCAGGCTGGCCCAAGACCCGGTGATCACACAGCTCACCTGGACTGAAGAAAAACTGTGGGCTCAGAAACCCGGGAAGCAGAATTTGAAGCATCCCTCAGAGCCAGAGAAAACCACTCAGGAAGAGCCAGGCTCGGCACAAACCTTCAAGGAGCCTCAATGGGAGAAAATTATTTAATTATCAGAGTGTCACCAAACAAATCGTATGCCTCATTTTGGGGTTCTTAATGCTGATAGTAATTAACATGACGAAGATTTTTCTTCTCTCTTCTGTTTATATTTAGTTTAGCCATTCACAATAGAGCTAAAATTATTTCAACTAATTTTAGGGGCTCTCTCTACATGGCCCCTGCATTTCTTCCCCAGCGCTGCTGCCCAAATGCAGTCTTTAACTTCAGAGACAGCCAAATGCAGGACAAATTGGAATCAATGCTGCCTTTGTCTTCGCTAATAAGTGGCTGCCATGCAGAGGAGTGCGGAACCACTAATTGGCTGATCTCAACAGGGAAGACACAATGGTGGCGAGAATGCTGGGGGATTAATTATAGGGCCGCCTCCTGCGGGCCCCAGCTTCCGCTGCTCCTAGCTTGCGGTGCCACAAGGGTGGGCTTCTCCACCCATCTTTAGAAACAACAAGTTTTCCAGCTGGAACTCTCTGGCACTGGAGATTCAGACCAAACACCCAGCACGCACAAAGGTCAAGGGAGAGAAAGGGGTATAGTGAGCAGGTGGCCACCCACGAAGGAGAAGACCAGAGTGTGTGTGTCGGGCGGGGGGGTGGTGGGAACGAGGGGCACTTCCGGGGGTAGGGAAGATGTGTGTGCTAGTTCATGAGGGAGGCATGACTATCCCCCTTCCACGTGAGGAAGTGGAGGCCCAGAGAGGTGCGGGGCGTGCCCCAGGTATGATAGGTTAGCTCTCAAAGGAGGCACAGTGCCCCCAGCGAAGCAGCCAAGCTAAGAGTCAGGACTCCTCTGAGCCTGGATTTGAACTCAACTTCGCCTGTTTGCAAAGCCCATGCTCTTTGCCCCACTCTGGAAGTCTTTCCTCCACCATTGGTCTGTGGCCTCTGTGACCTCATTTCACTGTCTTTGGGGTAAAAGAATTACCTCCTAAATGTCCCTGTTGGACTTGAAGATATGGGGAGGGGGAAGGGTAAGATGTGACAAAGTGAGAGAGTGGCATGGACATATATACACTACCAAACGTAAAATAGATAGCCAGTGGGAAGCAGCCGCATAGCACAGGGAGGTCAGCTCTGTGCTTTGTGACTACCTAGAGGGGTGGGATAGGGAGGGTGGGAGGGAGAGAGATGCAAGAGGGAAGAGATATGGGAACATATGCATATGTATAACTGATTCACTTTGTTATAAAGCAGAAACTAACACACCATTGTAAAGCAATTATACTCCCAAAAAAAAAAAAATGTAAAGACATCCACTGAGTGGAGGAGCCCATGCATCATGTATCCGTTAGCCCAGACTTGCTGCTTAAATTAGGCACCTGAAGGGGAGAGCAGGTTCCTGAGGGAATGAGACACAGGAGTTTTGATACGGGGAAGCGGGCCCAGAGGGAACTCTGGGGTCACCTTGGGAAGGGGGTGGGGAAGCTCCAAAGGGTGGCATCTGGACAGAAAACACCAAGGGGATTGCACCAAAGGCAAACTGGGCCAAATCCAACAGTTCAAAACCAAGTTTGGTGTTCTCGTCCCAAAAGCCACTCTCCACTCTCCCTCCCAATTCTACATCTCTGTTGCTTCACCAGGAAACCTGAGATGGGTCCCTGACTCCTTCCTCTCCTCGACCCTGCCTGATCTTTCTATTCTACCTCCAAAGCCTGCCCTTGCCTCTCCATCATTTCCATCTTCCTAAGCTTGACTTGACATTTGCCCTGGGTCAAAGTAAAATTGTGCCGGACACTTGCTGAAAATGGCAAGACAGATTTTATTTGGGCAACTGCAGTAGGAGAGAAAGACTTCAGTACAGCTCAACCCCAAATACAGCAGGGGCAACTGGGGATTTATAGACAGCAGGTAGGGTGAGAGGGTCAATGGATAGAAAATTACCAAGAGGAACTTGGTTACATAGCAAAGCTGGGGGGATTCTTGCTAAGGTGACTTGGCAGAATTCTTGCTCCCTGGGCCTAGCAGACCAAAGATGGCAAACCAAGGACTAAGCCAGTGGAGAAGAGGGCTCAGAGGAGCCTGACTAAAGCTGGTCAAGTCCTTATCACTCATCTCTGAGCCCTCTTCCCCCAGGCTCACTCCTCCAGCCCATCCTCCTCCATACACAGTCAAAATTGTCTCTCCAAACTCAGTCTGATCCCATCTCTTTCCCACTTTACAGCCTCCACTGGCCTCCCATGGTCCTCAGGATAACATACAAACTCCTAATGTGATGGGCCACATAAGGCCGGTCAATCATAAACAGAGTCCCTCCCAGAAAACCTGACCCAAAAGGAAAGAGGACTCCTTGGTGGTCATTCCTGATTCCACTCGGGTCCTGGGCCTGGAAGGGTTAAACACATCAGAACAAAACCTCCCCTAGCTGGGACCTCACTGTATTACAGCAGAACTCTTTCGAGTTTCTAAACTCTTCCTTGTGTTTTACCTCCTTGGTTTTCATAACCTCCCTAAGTGAAGAGTGGCAGAGTTTTCTTACCATTTCACAGATGAGGAGTCAGGATCAGGGCTGTTAATTGACTTGCCCAGATCACATAGCTAAGAAATGGGTTCAGCCAGCATCCAAACCCAGTCTTTTGGGCAACGTGATGTTGTAATTGCCCCTTTCCCCCACTTGATGATAAGCTTCGGGAGGAAAGGTCCCGTGTTTGTTTGGTTTACCCTTTTGTCCCCATGCTTAGCAGTGCCTGGTATATAGAAACCCTGCATAGAAAAGACAATGACATCACTACTATCTGTTGAGGGCTTACTTTGTACTGGTCTTGTGCTGAGTGTGTTGAAAGGTCATTCTTTGTCTAACACTATTATTAATCCCATTTTACAGATGAAAAAACTGAGGCCCTCAAGCACTTAAAAAACTCACTCAAAGTTGCACAGTTAATAAAGTGATGGAGCAGGGATTTTCACCTAGGTCTTCTTGGCTGCCAAGCCCATGGTTTTCATCCGTACTCTGTACTGATGGCTTAATAACTGCCATGTAAATAAATGAAGGACTTGGGTTCTTGAGTTCTTTCTAGCATGCTGTGCTTTCATCTGAGCACCTCACCTTCTCACTTTTCCCCCACCTGACCTCTGGGCTCAGATGAATGTAGACACTTTGCAGGCAAAAAAAAAGATTTCCCAAATATTAATGCTTATAGCCAACGTCCTTTGGTAAAGATGATTTCAATGTTTTAAGATATTAATGTTTGGGACTTCCCTGGTGGCTCAGTGGTTAAGAATCTGCCTGCCAATGCAGGAGACACGGGTTTGAGCCCTGGCCTGGGAAGATCCTACATGCCACGGAGCAACTAAGCCCGTGTGCCACAACTACTGAGCCTGTGCTCTAGAGCCCGTGAGCCACAACTACTGAGTCCGTGTGCTGCAACTACTGAAGCCCGTGCGCCTAGAGCCCATGCTCCACAAGCCCCCGCTTGCCACAACTAGAGAAAGCCCGCGCACAGCAACGAAGACCCAACACAGCCAATAAATTAATAAATAAATAAATTTATTTAAAAAAAAAAAAAAGATATTAATGTTCTTTTGACTGGTCTCCTTTCTAACCACTTCTGAGTAAACACATCTATCTAGGTCTGATTGATTCTTGCAATTGGGCTATATTAACCTAAACTAGGACATTCTGAGTCACATACTGAAGAGGAGAAATGGTTCGGGGTATGTATATGTGAGTGTGTGTTAATATTTTTTTTAAGTTTCCTTTTGTGCTCAACTCCAGAGAAATATTTGAAATTCAAATAATGAGGTATTCATAGTGAGTTGGCTTTCCTTATGCCCAGGGTAAAAATCAAATAAAATGCTAGACCTTTTTTCCCTGCCATTATATGGTGCTGACTTTCCTCTCTCATTATGTTTACCTCCAAAATTTGAATGAGAGTAAAATTTAAAAGGAATTACCACAATTCTTCAGTACATTTGCAAATCAATTAAGAGGAGTCAAATTATGCTCCTGCTTTTTGCAGGGAGCCAGTCTTCCCCAGCTCCCAGGAACGCTGCAGCCCACAGCTGCCTGGCAAACAAAGAACAGCTGTCATGTCTAGAAGCGGGTTTGACATTTCAGCGCTCACCTCCAGCGGCCAATGCCACCACCACCCCCTCCCCCACTGAATCAACCCCTCACTGGGCAGCTCCGCTTACCTGCCAGGAGCTGGGTCTCCCACAGGGTGTTAATGGTGCCAAAAAGCACACACTGTCTTTGGAGTCAGAGACCTGGCTGTGCAGTCCCCATTCTGCTGCCTCCTGGCTGTGTGACCTTGACAAATCACTTCACCTCTCTGAGCCTCACTTTCTTGGGCTGCAAAGTGGAAACAATAATGCCTCTCCAGGGGCTTCCCTGGTGGCGCAGTGGTTGGGAATCTGCCTACCAATGCAGGGGACACGGGTTCGAGCCCCGGTCTGGGAAGATCCCACATGCCGCGGAGCAACTGAGCCCGTGAGCCACATCTACTGAGCCTGCACGTCTGCAGCCTGTTCTCCGCAACAAGAGAGGCCACGATAGTGAGAGGTCCGCGCACCGCGATGAAGAGTGGCCCCCGCTTGCCGCAACTAGAGAAAGCCCTCGCACAGAAACGAAGACCCAACACAGCCATAAATAAATAAATAAATAATTTTTAAAAAAATAAAAATAAAAATAATGCCTCTCCCAAGGTTGCCCTGAGAACGTGATCTAGAGAGATACGCCTCCCACCTGCCTGGCGCACACTGGACCAGTGGGGTTTACCTTCCTTTGTCGGAGCTCAGAGGGAAGGGGGAAGGTGAGATCATCTATTTATTGATTACCCCAGGCCCCTGATGTGGTTTTTGTCTCAGGCGCCCAGGTCTTACAGGAGAGGAGGTTCCAGCAAGACCTAGAAGTTAGGATACTACCTCCTCCAAGAAGCCCTGCCAGATTGCACCTATATCATCTCCTCCCTCTCTTTTTTTTTTTTAATATGAACCATTTTTAAAGTCTTTATTGAACTTGTTACAATATTGCTTCTGTTTTATGTTTTAGTTTTTCGGCCGCGAGGCATGAGGGATCTTAGCTCCCAGAGCAGGGATACAACCCGCACCCCCTGCATTGGGAGGCGAAGTCTTAACCACTGGACCACCAGGGAAGTCCCATTTCCTCTCTTCTTAATTCCCGCTGAATTACAGGAATCTTACTCTCTGCTTTGTATTTCGTACCATATGCCTACGTCTTCCCTCTCCACCATGAAGCAATTCCGCTAGGGCAGGGACAAAAATATGATGCCTCTTTTAGCCTACCAGAATTTGTTATGGTTTCAGTCAACTTTCTGGCCAGCAGGGCTTTACTCGTGCTGCCCCTTCCATCTGAAGCACCCCTGACTCCACTTTAAAATGGATTAGAATATATGCCTGGACCAGCTATGGTTTCGCCCCTGCTGATTCAGGTGTGGAGAAAATGTCCCACGTTCTGTTTTTCTTTGACTCAGTCTAAACTCAGCCCCGAGCTGAAGCTCAGGGGCTGACCTGGGGGTCTGCCCATCTCTGGACAAGCAGAAGCAATTTATTCCTGAGGACCCAAGGTGCCTCCTGCGAGGAGACTTGAACTCAGTCTACCCTGTCCCCATCCCCCCGCCCCCCAACCGCCGCCAGCAAGGCTGCCATTCCTGGAGGAGGAGGGAGGCCCCAGAGTAGTGGGGTTTGGACTCTGTGACTTAGAGAGGGAGGTGGCTCCCAGGAAGAGACTAGAACCCACGCATGCTTGTGTGCAGGAGAGCACGGATGGGGTAAGCCTGAAGAATGAAGGTATGGGATGGGGCGGCAGAGCCCTAAGGAGAAGGCAACCACTTAAGCCCAAGCGCTAGAGCAGGGCCTGGCTGACCACGTCCAGGGTCTGGGCCCTGAAGAGAGGCCAGCTTGGGAGGGAAAAAAAGGTTAGAGCACAAAGGACGGGATGCTGCAGGCCACTGGGCTGGCCCCTCCCTTCTCTGTACTTCAGCTTCCCATTCAATGAGATGATTTTGGATAGGTGACCTCCAGGCATCCTTGTAACTCTAACATTCCTGGATCCAAGAGGGTGGGTACAGCATAAATGAAGGTGTGACTAGTAGGACCAAGACACTTCCCATTCTCCACCCAAGCAGCGAGGTGACCTTGAAAGCATCTTCATGCCCTCACACTCCCAAGGGCTGGGTGCAAAGCATGGTCCAACTGCTTTGTTGCTACTGAGAACACGTGTGCTAGATACTGTGCCAAGGGCTTTGCAAGTATCCCTTGTCAATGGAGGTGGGCAGTTAAGCTCTGATGGGCCCAGAAATGCCCAGGCATGGCCCCTCTTCTCTTCACAGAGGCTCCAGGCTGATAGGAAGGAAAACAGGTGAAAGACAGGACTGGCCCACCAGGCCCTCTTCTCTGAGTATATGGCAGTCCTTCCTTCACCGGGGCCCAGGTGAAGGGAGGCTCCTGCCCGCCAGCCTCCTGCCCTAGTGTGTTGGGAGCCTGGTCCCCGGGCCCCAGCAAAGGCGGGCCCAGGTCCACAGGGACGCCCCGGCCAGGTGTGCAGTGCTGTGCTAAGCAGCCTGCCAGCCCCAACAGATGGCAGAGCGGAATCGCCATCCATCACAGCCGTAAGTGGCCAACTCCCCTCCCGGAGCCCCAGACAAATGGCTCCGCTCCTCCCTCTCTCCCCCGGTCCCTCCATCCACCACCCCTGCCAGGCAGCGGGGTGGAGCCATTTACTCAGCAAGTCCCGCGTGCAGAATGTGGGGCAGGCAGAGCTGAGCAGCACACGGAAACACATCCATCATCGCTGAGAGCCAGCAGTCCGCTCCACACGGCAGTGCAGAGGGTGCCAGCTGCGTGTGTGTGTGTGTGTTGTGTGCACACGCCATCTGCCCAGCAGACCTCAGTGGGCCTCATCCTCACAAGGAAGGGCATGTCTTTGCCCCTCACCAATGGCCTGTCTGCCTGCCTCTGCCCCAGCTTAAGCCCCAGGGAGCAAGACGAGCAGGCAACTGGAGGCTCTGGGATGGGCTGGACTTCAGCTTCTGTGTCCATTTGTCCACAGGTTAGGCCCTGTGGCGGGGTATGGGTCAGGCCAAGGGACTACCAAACAGCAAGTCATGTGCCAGACCTCTTGGCGGGTCATATGGGCGAGAACATGGGTCAGATCACGAGTCACACCACTTAGGCTACGAGTCCCCAGTTGACATCCAGAAATTAAAGCCATTGAATGGACTAGGTGACTTGGAATCTCCATCCAAAGGCTCTGCCCTGAGGAGGAGGGAAGCGTGGATGCGAGGTGGTGCCGAATCCCACTTCTCAGCCCTGGAACCCTGGGCTAACGACTGAACCTTCCAAAACCTCAGTTAACAAACTGGACAAACTGAGTGATACCTACCCTGAGGGCTTTGTGTCCACCAGGCACTTAGCTGAGGGCCTGGACAGGAGAAAGTACTCAGTACATGGCAGTGATGAGCCCCAGGGCACCAAGCGACTAGGGTGCTGGCTAAGCACCTGTGAGGTGGGGAAGCGAGCGGTCAGTGCAGCGGGCAAAAGGGGGGCTTTGGTACCCCCCAGTGAGGGGACAGGTAGGAGGCCATGTGGGGCAAGAGAGGGGCAGAGCAACAGACATGAGCAACTGAGTCATTGAAAGAACCTGCTAAAGACCCTTAGGCTGGCCCTCTCCTGGTTACCGTGCTCCTGAGTGGCACGTGTGAGGACATATTAAAGCACCTGGGTCAATTCTGTGAATGACCCAAAACAAGACAGGGAGCTCATTCATCTGAATGGCACATCCCAGGCTCACCGCTGATGGGTCAGCACTAAGACAGCCCCTTAATTAGAATAAATCAAACATCCTGCCCCTACTTTCAAATATCAGAGTCTCCAGCACAAAAGATGGAGGGGCCTGAATTGGCAGAAGTTCTTGGAAACACGAGCTGACGAAGTCCTACACATCCTTCAAGGCCCAGATCATCCCTCACCTCCCAGGCGAAGCCTTCCGCAGACACCCCTTTCACACATGCTTCCTCCTAGTGCCTGACATGCTGGATCCCACTCCCATTCTCTCTCCTTCACCGTAGGTAGTCTGCTCCTTCTCCTGAGGCTGGAACTAGGTCTGATTCACCTCTTACTCATACCCCTAGAGACTAGCAAAATGCCTAACACAAGTAGGGAATGAGTGAGTTAATAAATGAATGAATTCACTGCAGTTTTAGGGGGTCCCAAGCTCTAAATGAGCCAAGAGAGTTATATGGCTCCTTTAAAAATGTGACCTTAGTTAGGCTGCATCAAGAGAAGTATTGTCACCAGAGCAATGGAAGAGAGTGTCCCTCTCTGATCTATGCTACTCAGAAAGAATGCCCAGAAGAGGGAGATGAGAATCGAGGTAGAGTCTAAAAAATATGTGCCATGACGAAAACAGAAATATAGATCAATGGAACAGGATAGAAAGGCCAGAGATAAACCCACGCACCTATGGTCACCTTATTTTTGATAAAGGAGGCAAGAATATACAATGGAGAAAAGACAGCCTCTTCAATAAGTGGTGCTGGGAAAACTGGACAGCTTCATGTAAAAGAATGAAATCAGAACACTCCCTAACACCATACACAAAAATAAACTAAAAATGGATTAAAGACCTAAATGTAAAACCAGACACTATAAAACTCTTAGAGGAAAACATAGGCAGAACACTCTATGACATAAATCACAGCAAGATCCTTTTTGACCCAGCTCCTAGAGAAATGGAAAGAAAAACAAAAATAAATAAATGGGACCTAATGAAACTTAAAAGCTTTTGCACAGCAAAGGAAACCATAAACAAGACGAAAAGACAACCCTCAGAATGGGAGAAAATATTTGCAAATGAAGCAACTGACGAAGGATTAATCTCCAAAATTTACAAGCAGCTCATGCAGCTCAATATCAAAAAAACAAACAACCCAAACACAAAATGGGCAGAAGACCTAAATAGACATTTCTCCAAAGAAGATATACAGATTGCCAACAAACACATGAAAGAATGCTCAACATCATTAATCATTAGAGAAATGCAAATCAAAACTACACTGAGATATCATCTCACACCGGTCAGAATGGCTACCATCAAAAAATCTACAAACAATAAATGCTGGAGAGGGTGTGGAGAAAAGGGAACCCTCTTACACTGTTGGTGGGAATGTAAATTGATAAAGCCACTGTGGAGAACAGTATGGAGGTTCCTTAAAAAAACTAAAAATAGAACTACCATACAACCCAGCAATCCCATTACTGGGCATATACCCTGAGAAAACCATAATTCAAAAAGAGTCATGTACCACAATGTCCATTGCAGCTCTATTTACAATAGCCAGGACATGGAAGCAACCTAAGTGTCCATTGACAGATGAATGGATAAAGAAGATGTGGCACATATATACAATGGAATATTACTCAGCCATAAAAGGAAACGAAATTGAGTTATTTGTAGTGAGGTGGATGGACCTAGAGTCTGTCATACAGAGTGAAGTAAGTCAGAAAGAGAAAAACAAATACCATACGCTAACACATATATATGGAATCTAAAAAAAAAAAAAACAAGGTTATGAAGAACCTAGGGGCAGGACAGGAATAAAGATGCAGATGTAGAGAATGGACTTGACATGGGGAGGGGGAAGGGTAAGCTGGGACGAAGTGAGAGAGTGGCATTGACATATATACACTACCAAATGTAAAATAGATAGCTAGTGGGAAGCAGCCACATAGCACAGGGAGATCAGCTTGGTGTTTTGTGACCCCTAGAGGGGTGGGATGGGGGGGTGGGAGAGAGATGCAAGAGGGAGGGTATATAGGGATGTATGTATACGAATAGCTGATTCACTTTGTTATACAGCAGAAACTAACACACCATTGTAAAGCAATTATACTCCAATAAAGTTGTTCAAATAAATAAACAAATAAAATTTTAAAAAATAAAAATATGTGCCATGAAAGTATTCAAGAAAGCCAGGGAGGGGAGCCTCAGAGCTCACAAGAGCTGTCTGCAAATACCTGGTAGGTCGTCAGCCCTTTCCTCGACTGCCCTGCCTCATCCCAGCCAATGCAGATATCAGACCTTCCGACATCCCCCTGGGAAGGGCAGAGCAGCAGGTGGAGTCTCCAGGCCCAACGAGTAGCTTCTGGACCAGAGAGTTATCCTGACCCACAGGCAGGCAACTTGGCATGGCTGGGTCATGCAAGAGAATTGGCAGATCTCACTAAACAAATAAATCTACATTCCAAATGTAACTTCATTTCAACTTTATATCCCAAACTTTCGTGTTTACTTCAGGGAGAAAGTGCTATTTTGTGGTTTCCAGGACAATGCAGTTCATAATTTTTTCACATCTTTCCGTGCAGGTGACAGCTTGCTTAGGAAACCTAATTCACTGCCATGCAGGGCTCCAAGCTGCACATGCACCAATAACACATCACAATAAGGTTAGAGACAGACACTCCTTCCCTCTGCCCCAAATAGGCATTTTCTGGATCCAGCCATCCAAGAAGAGAGCCATGCCGAGTAGACACCTCCAGCGAGTCCTCTGAAAACCAGCAGTAAGACAGGGCTCCCTGTGTAATTTCCTCTTGGACCGAGCACCGCCTCCTCAGCCCCCTCCCCAACTTAACTGCAGGAAGAATTGTTATGCTAATTAGCATTGTTCACAGAGTTAACAGAGCACAGGGTCTAAATTTAGATCCCCTGTTTCTGAGGGCTCTGAACTCACTGGGAGCTGGCAAAGATGCTGGTGGGAGGGCAGGTCCCTGGAATAGGGGATGCTCAACGAGGCTGTAGGATGGTGGAGAGGAGAGGCGAGCAGGGCTCCCCCCACCCACCTTCAGGCCTACCGGCATCTTTAATTGGCAATGGACAGCCTGTGGCTCTTGGCAGGGAGGGCTCTGAGAAGGGAAAATTCTCTGCCAAGGGAATATTGAGCAGAAGAGAAGGGAAACCCATGTGTCCCAGACCAGGTACTCAGGTTACAGCTGGGGAGCCCAGCATGGTGAAGGAGATCTGGCTTTTGTCCAAGTCTGACCCTTTGGCTTACAAGCTGAGTGACCTCAGGGAAGTTGCTGTGCCTCTCTGGGCCCCAGTGTCTTCATCTGTGGTGGGAATCAAAATACCTACTTTGCAGGGCTGCTGTGAGGGTTAAAGGGGCAATGATGCAAAGCCCCGAGAACAAGTCCTGGCCTGAAGGTAACAACTGCTGGCCGGGATAATGGTGATGAAGGAGGAGGATTTGGAGGGCATCACCACCACCAGCACCACTCTGGGAGGAAAGAGTTATTAGTCTTGTTTCATGAATAAAGAAACTACAGCTCAGAGAGGTTAGGGAGGCTGCCCGCGGTCAGGAGCCTCCTACCTCTCCATCCCTATCACCTCAGGGGTGAGCACAGGGGGCCTGGCCACCAGTACACCTGGGTCCCCGTGTACAGGTGCGCCACCCCTTGTCATAGAGAGTCTGTAGAGCATGACGGGTAAGAGTGTGAACTCAGCCCAGGCTGGAATCCCAGCTCTGTGTGACCTTGGGCAACCTCTCTGGGCTTCAATCTCCTCATCTGTAAAACAGGGATAACAACAGCACTGACTTCCCAGGGCTGTTGTGTGAATTTAATGAGTTACTCTGTGCGAGGCACTCAGAACAGAGCACGGCATATATTAGAGGTTATATTATCCTAGTTGTTCTGAGATTCTGGAAATCTGGAGGCCAGCTCTCTCTAGGACCCTTGTTTTGAGATCCCACCTTGAGGTTCCTAAGCCACTTTTCACTGCCGGCTCCCGATGGGTGGGACTTCGATGAGATGTCTAAGATTAAGGAATGTGACACCCTCCTTTCCTCTGAGAAGGGAGAGGATCTTGGATCTGAAGTCATATTCCTCTTCCCTGCAGTTCCCCAGGCTCCAAAGACACCCTGGGCCCCGTGGGGCTTCCCTGAATTCCCAAAGGATGCTCAGCACCAGGGCCTGGGTTTGTAGTCTGCGAGCAAAGCTAAGTCTCAGCCTCACCCAAAACAGCGGAAGAATGCCTGCCGGCTGTGCAGACCTGTGAGGCCTGTGTGCATGTGTCTGTGGGGAAGCTCTGAATCCACAGCGATCAGATACGGGGTCAAATCCCCGCACAGATTCCTGCTAGCTATGGGCCTCCAGCAAATCTCTGGGCCTCTTGGAGACTCAACATCCTCACTTTAAAGTGAAAAGGAAAATCCCTCCAGGGCAGGCTGTTTATGCAGATTAAGCAAGATAATGTGATGTTGCTGATTAAGGTGGAAAATGCCCCCACTGTTATCCCAGAGTGTGGTGCCAGCTGTGATCTACGGATGACATAACTCCGGCAGGTCCAGCTGCGTGGGGATGAATGTAGGGGCTTGCATTCTGGGGCCTCCCCAACCCGGGTGGCTCCACTGTCATTGACTACACTTTAGTCCCATGAACACTGGGGTTTGCCAGTATCCATCATCCGTCCCTCTCCTTCTCACCCCACAGTGATCTGACCCACCCACCAGGCCCTCGGGTACCACCTCTAAGTTGAGAGCTTGCTCTCCAAGCACTGTCTCTAGTCCAGTCCTCTCTCTTAAGCTCCAGACCCATCTATCCAACACCCACTCAGACATCCTGCCCTGGGCATCCCATTGGCGTTTCCAACCCAGCAGGCCCTGAGCTAGACCTATCATCCCCTCTTTGCTCCCTTGAATCTGTCCCTCCTCCCGGTTCTCCATCTTCAGAGAACAACCCCAGTTGCCAAAACCAGAAGTGGGAGTCATCGTGGATTCTTCCCTGACTACCCCATGCATCCAATCAATCATCAAGTCCTCCTAATTCCACCTCCTAAATAGCTCTTGAATCCAACCCAGCCCTCTTGGCCCTGGTCCAGGTCTCCTCATCTCACCTGAACTAGGATGCAGCCTCCATCCCATTCTCCTGGCACTTGCTTTGTCTCCTCCAACTTGTGATTGGCAGGTTCTTTCTACACACCAAGTCTGCCAGGGCCCTCCCCTGCTTTAACAACCCCAAGGGCTTCCTACAGCCATGGGTCTGAATCCAAACTCCTGAGTGGGCCCTACAAGGCCTCTACCATCTAAACTCCAGGATCTGGCACATTCTGTCCCTGAGCTATAGGAGGGCATGGAGGATATAGGCATATTCAGAGGAGTCACACACGGGATGGATATTTGACTTACTGAGCTCCAACTGTGTGCCAGGCTCTGTGCTCAGTACTTGTCCTGCATTTCCTCACTTGACCTTTACCGCAACCCTTGGAGATAGAACTATCATTATGTGGTGGGCAGAACGATGGCCCTCAAAGCTGTCCACATCCCAACTCCCAGAACCTATGAATATGTCACCTTACTTGACAAAAGAGACTTTGCAGACGTGATCAAGTTAAAGATCCTGAGACGGAGAGATTTTCCTGATTATCTGGATGGGCCCAGTGTCATCATAGGGTCCTTATAAGAGGGCAGGAGGGTCAGAGTCAGAGAAGAAGATGTGATGACAGAGACCAGAGCCATGTGTTGTGAAGATTGAAGAAGGGGCCACAAGCCAAGGGATGCAGGTGGCTTCCAGAAAGGCAAGGGTGTTCCTGGAGTTTCCAGAAGGAACACGGGCCCCGAGACCCCTGAATTTAACTCCTTATGACCCATTTTGAGCTTCTGACCTCCAGAACTGTATGATAACAGATCTGTGTTGTTTTAAACCTCGAAGTAATTTGTGACTGGCAGCCATAGGAAACTAATACAATTCATCTCCTTTTTACAGATAGGAAAACAGAGGCATCGGTTGCTACTCAGAGTTAAACAGTGAGTAGGTAGCAGAACTGGGTTCAAACTCAAGCCTCTGGCACCAGACTCCTGGGATGGGAATCTTGTGCAAAGGAGGATAGAGGAAATTGGATCTGACGAAAATCCTGGAATGAGTTCCCTGTCCTCAGGGGTGTTCAAAAGAGGCTGAACAGTTATTTACCGAAGTGTCCTAAGGGAGATTTCTCTGTCTCTATTATCTGGAGCATGTTAGCTCCAGGACAGTGGTTTTCAAACCACTTAGTAGCAGAACCCTTCTACCAGAAGAGAGCTTCCTGGGATTCCTAAATAATACAATCCAGATCAAAGAGAAGCTCCCCTGGCTGGACGGAGCAGGGGTGTGGGGCATGGGGGGTAGGGTCTACCTACAGGGCTGCGCCTCCCTGCAGGCGCTGCAGTGCTTCTGCAGGACCCTGGGGTTTCATGGAACAGTGTTTGAAAGCACTGACCTGCAGGCTTTCTGAGGTTCCTCCAGATCTGAGGTCCCGGAAACCTGAGAATTTCTAGGGAGACACATGACGGGGGATACGTGATATCTCTCCAAGCCCCTGCAGCGGGGGGCGGGGGCCAGGGAAGGTTTAAGAGCCTGTCACAGACACTACTAATGATTTTTAGTTACTTAATTCGCCTAGAGTGTTGACAGGTCCCCATAACTTAGGGTTTATTTGCTTTCTCTTGAATGTCACATATCATTCTTGTCGAAATGTTTATTTGCCTAATGCATCTTTTAGTGCCCGGGTAATTTATTCCCCCTATTTGTCAGTCAGGAGGAAGGAAGGCTACTTTTAGCCTCTGGCTGGATTGTAGAAAGTAATACAGTGGTCCCCAATCTTCCATCTCCATGACATGACGGGGTGCCTTGGCTGACGCACACCTTTCCCTGAGAAAAGCAAAGTCCACTCCCCTTCACGGTCCCCTGCCCCTCCTGCACAGGCTGCAGGCTCACTTCCATCCAGAAACAGGAGTTTTATTTTCTGTAAAAAGAGCAACCAATGAGGAAGTGAATTGTATCATCACACGTCCTTGGGGGAGGCAAAAAACAATTCTCTGGATTCAAAGTCATTTCCAAATTAAATCAATTGCATGAGTGGTGACGGAATTCAATTCAACCAACATTAATTGAGCGCCTACTATGTACTGGGCCCTCTGCCGGGCTGGGGATTCAGCAATAAATAAGCCTGTGTCCGTGCCCTGGGCCACAAGCGTGCAAACCAATAAATGCAATGCAATCGAGCTGTAATAGGGAAGCAGACAGAGTGCTGGGCGAACATGGGGGCGGGGGGGAGTGGACCTGTTGGAGAGGAGCTGCACTGCCCTGGGAGCCGGCAAAGATGGCAAGGCGGCAGGGGACGCAGCCTCACGTTGTCTAAGGGAGCCCATTAAAAGGAAAGGCAGATTGGTATGGAGTGTGCTGTGAGGGGTGTCAGGGGTCATGGGCTGGAGAGGCGGAGGCCAGATCATGGCAGGCCTTGGATGCTGTCCAGGTGACTTTGATGTCACTCATAGGCAACAGAGAGCCCATTGACAGTTTGTGTTTGGAGATCACTGTGGCCTCAGTGTGCTAGTGAACCAGGAGGAGGCTGGTGCCAGGCATGTTGGGCCACCTCGGGGGTCTTTGCAATAATACAGGAGAGAGCCACTGAGCTCATCCAAGGTGTGTGGATAGAGGGGGATGAGGGAGAAGCAGGCACTGGAGAGAGTCAGTCTCCTTTCGACGTGGAAGTGAGGGATGGGAAGGGGGGTCACAGATGCCATCCCTAAACGGGGAGTGGGCAAGAGGAGCCAGCTCTGGACGTGTCAGGCCTCAGTGACCTAGAGTTGCTCCAGGAGGGAGGATGGCCCGCTGCTTGTTGGAAAGGAAAGTCAGGGAAGGCCTGTCTGTGCCTGGCTTGCCGGCACAGACGGGCCTTCCTGTCTGCAGAGACCTGGGGTCCCCAGGCTGGGCTCGGCAGCTGTTCTCCCCACCCCAGCACGACTGCTCTGGCCCTACAGGGGGGTGCTGGCCACTCCACATCCTGTCTGCCCACCTGCTTGGTGATAGAAGCACACCTGGGGCAGGAATGATTCTTCTGAGAACTTCCCTGATGCTTTGCAGTCCTTTCAGAGGTGGGGGAGGGAGTCACACTGGGGCCCCAAACCTCCCAAGGGACAGGAGAGAAATGGGGGCACAAGGAGAGATCGTGGGTTCTCAGAAATCTAGAGACGGGCTGGGCTGGGAGGTGAGCTATGAGGGGGCCCAAAAGGCCATCTCAGAAGTTCCCCCAGGACCCCTTATCCACTCCAGACCCAGATGTCCCCACAGTCTGAGAAAGCGGGCTGAAATCAGTGTATAGAAGCCCAGGAGTCGAGACAGGGCCACCCTCCCAGGATGGAGAAGGGACTGCCAGCTTCCAGAAACTTCTGGAGAAGCTGGAGTACATCAGAGTCTCGGTGGGGTCACCCGCGCATGGGCAGGGCTGTGCGTGGGCAAGACAGGAATGTGAGTGCAGGAAACAGTCACTGCTGACGCAGTCATGGGACGCCCTACAGGGAAGGATGGGACTTGCATGGCTTGGGTTCACAGCTTAGACTTCAGAATCAAGCCAGGCCTGAGTTCATATCCCAGTCCTGCTAGTGACAGAGACGTCCTTGAGAAAATCACTTAACCACTCTGGGCCTCAGTTTCTGCTTCTTTTTTTCCTTCAGTTTTATTGAGATATAACTAACAGACAGCACTATAAGTTTAAGCTGTACGGCATAATGATTGGACTTACATATGTTGTTAAATGATTACCACAATAAATTTAGCGAACATCCATTACATCGTTCCGTTTCTTAACCTAAATAGAGATGATAATAATAGTGCCCACCTTGTATAAGTGTTAGGAAAGTTAAGCGAGGTAATAACATGAAGCACGTAGCACAGCATCTGATACTTAGTACGCACTCGCTAAGTTGGTGCCTCTTTTTTTTTTGACCATCATCACCTTTATAAAAGGAGCTCCAAAAGCCAGAGTGTGTGCTTTCCCCAGCCCTGTCCAGAGAACACCTGAATCTGGCAGAATCCATCGTGTATTCTAATCCTGGAAGGAATGTCCTTACTATAAATTAACACACCAGACCCCAGCAGGCATGAGACTGCCCGAGACTCTCACCACATACCTCCTGGTGACCCACATAGGCAGAGCCAAGGTCACACCGTCAAACCGTTGTGATGCCACCGGTCCCTAACAGGGGCAGCCCCATTGCAGGAACCAGCTGTCCCAGGACCACCCTCCAGCTCTTTCTTCTTTAGGTTCAGCTCTAGCCAGGAAGAAAGGGCCCCCCTCCCCTCCTGGGGAGCCTTATCACCAGTGAGGGTCTGCTCCCTAGACCTCCTCCACAGGGATCAGCTCAGGACCTGATTGGGAGACCCACAGCCTTTCCCTGAGGGACTGACAGAGGAGCCCCGTTCCCAGTGCCCAGGGCTGCAGGCCCCTCTCCCTACTTCTGTGTTCACAAGCTCCCATTTCCTGAACACCTACTAGGAGTCACCCCAGTGAACACAGCAGCCAACTCTCCACATTTGTGCCAAGGAACTGAAACTCTCAGATAACAAAGAACCCAAAAGTCGTTGTTAATCATATTTGCATAATATGATTTTTTTCAGCAGATTTACCTTCCTAATTACTCTTGTCTCTAGCCAATATTAAAGTGATTTTGCATTCCCTGAGCATACTGGTGATGAGTGAAGCTGCTCCAGAAGTGGGTGGGGAGCCAAAGTAAGTCATCCTGGAGGCTGAGGTTTTGCCACTAAGTGGATAATTCCAAGTGAGGAATTAATAAGGCCCACCTACATTCCTAGTGGGGAAGAAAAGTAACAACTGACATTTGTACGGGATTTTACAGCTCGCAAAGGGCTTCCACAAGCATCACCTCATTTGATCTTCACAATAATGCTGAGGTCACATGTCCTAGGACATTTAGGAGTAAATCCAGGATTTCAACCCAGATCTCCTAGATCCAAAGCCCTTTAGGGAGGGTCTCCCTAAGAGACCCTCTTCTTAATTGCACATCCTCTACCTCAGATGTAGATACTAAAGCAAAGTCATGGCCCGATTTGTCCACACCTCCCTAGATCTGTGCTCCTGGTGCGCCCCCTCGCACGTTGACTCTAGAATTGGCCACAGGACTTGCTTTCACCAGGAGGACAACATAGGAAACACGTCACAAGCAGAAACTTGAAAAGTGCTTGCTCCTTGCCTATCGCCCCATGCTGTCCTTGGATTCCTTCAACTACCATGTGAACAACCCAGATTAGCCTATTGGAAGATGAAAAATACGTGGTTCAGTTACCCTCATCACCTGAACCAACAGCTGCCCAACCACCAGATGTGTATGTGAGGCCATTTGAATCCATTCAGGTGCAGCTGACATAAGTGATTCAGCTGAGATTAGCCTAGCCAAACCCAGATCATAGACTTGTCCTGCTGCCACTAAGTGCCAGGATTTGCTGCACCGCAAAAACTGATACAGGTAGCACTAATTCTCATTGTAGGAAAACTGTTGGCAGGGAGTGTTTCCATACGTAGTCAGGCCCACCCTCTCTCCCTGTTCTGCCATTTTTGAGCTTTGATCCAGCCTGGGTGATTTCTTCACCCCAAAGACCTGGACTTGCTCAGTTCTGAATTTCTGTTCTCAGAACATATGGAAGGCATATTCCTTGATCCACCACCTCACATCCATAAACTCCCTTCCCTGGTAAATCCCAATTACTGACCTCACCCACTCTTTGCCCCTAGAAAAACCCCACATGAAGTCAGCTGGAATTTCAGAGACAGTTGCCCAAGAAAACTAAGTCAGAGGTTGGAAGGCTCATAGGCAAATCTAGACAGCCACCAAGGTCAGCTTTAACTAAGCCCAGGCACACAGGGTTCTAAATCTTCCCCCTGGTCTTATGAGGTAGCTCTGCTTGAGGCTGGACATGGATACTTATCTCCAGACAGTGTTGGCCCCAGTCATGCTTCTGTAATCAGCCCCATTCTTTCTGGGAGGTGAAGAGCATGCATCGTGGAGTAAGAGGGCTTGGCACGTAGTAAGTGCTATATAAGTACCAGCTCCCACTACTTCTACCGCTACATCTCCTGCTATCATTACTGGGATTGTCATTCTTGTTCTCGTTTTCCATGTCTCAGAGGGAGGACCCTGGAAGGGAGAGATCAAGCTCCTGCCCTTGGCTTCAAGACCTCACTTTAGCCTCGTGGAGGCCCCTTTAGCCTGTGCAGAGTTCTCAGGTTCAGGTCCCGCCAAATGCCATTCTCTTCCCTGCCTCCCTTTTCCTGCATCTAAGCCCAGCAGGTGGTCTCTGAAGGTTTCTCTTTCTGACTCATTAGCCCTAAAGCTGTTCTGAAATTCACACACAAGACTGGTTCTAATTCTGGGGCAAGGACAGGCTTTCTTACCATAGTTCCACCCTAGAAGTCCTGTCATCCTTTCACTTGAAGGTCAGTGAGGGGACTTGATGCTATAAACCTGGAGTCGGAGGGACCTAGAGCCAAATCCTGGCTGAAGCACCTACTAATTGTGTAGTCCTGGGCAATTAATCGCTTAACCTCTGAGTTTAGATTTCTTCATCTTTAAGATGGGTTCTTGGGCTTCCCTGGTGGCGCAGTGGTTGAGAATCTGCCTGCCAATGCAGGGAACACAGGTTCGAGCCCTGGTCTGGGAAGATCCCGCATGCCGTGGAGCAACTGGGCCCGTGAGCCACAGCTACTGAGCCTGCGTGTCTGGAGCCTGTGCTCCGCAGCAAGAGAGGCCGCGACAGTGAGAGGCCCGCGCACTGCGATGAAGAGTGGCCCCCGCTTGCCGCAACTAGAGAAAGCCCTTGCACAGAAACGAAGACCCAACACAGCCAAAAATAAATAATTAAATAAATAAAAAATAAAAATAAAGGAATTCCTTTAAAAAAAAGATGGGTTCTTGATACATGCCCCCTAAAGGTTGTTGTGAATATATAAATGAGATCATGTACATATACTAGTTAGAGTAATAGAAGCTGCTGTAACAAATAAGCCCTGATATTTCAGTAACTTAACACAACAGAAGTGTATTTCTCATTCACATAATAGTTGAATGAGATTGTTTCTGTTTAGTTGGTGGCTTGGGGGCCCAGGCTACTTCTAGCTAGTGGCTTTGTCATCCCCTAGAGGCATGAAGCTCTCTGCATCCAGCCAATGGACAGGAAAGAGAATATGGAGAAGACACACCGTATTCTTACCCACTTTGGACCAGAAGGAACAGGTATTATCTCTCCTCACATTCTATTGATGAGACCAAGACAGGGTCCTCATCTAGATGTAAGAAGGATTAGGAATAGAAACAGTCCCTGGCTGGGTAGCACTTCCCAGTGACAACTCTACAGTATGGAGGGGGTGTAGGGGAGATACAAGCCTATGGTGGACAGACACGCTGTCATGTCTGCTTATGTCTACAAGTGCTTACAAAAATATCTTGGATGCATGGTACGTAGTTACAACAGCTACTTCTACTACTGCTTGCCACCATGACCACCCCACTGCTATTACTACTATTTTTATTAATAGTTGCTCTATAAAATAGAGATAATAATACAGATCTTGTGAGTTGTGATGAGCATTAAATAACAATGTGAAAGCATGAATGCTACTACCTGTCTCTTCCTCCACCCACATCTAAGTCCCCAACTACCCCTAGAGTACTTCTTATGGTCAGGCCCTCCTAGGCTGAGCTCCTGCTGGGGAGACACATGAGGGGCTCAGCGCCCTTATAAATTGAAAGCCAGCCCCTCTCACAGGCTCCACCCCCACCAAGATTTTCTAGACCACTTGTCCCTCTCCCTCACCCTCCTAAGAACCACTACAAATAGTTCCCCAGGTCAGGCTGACCATGATGTATTCATGGTCAGAACAGAATGTTCTCTGCCCACTTCTCTCTGGGGGCAAAATGGACTCAAAGTAAGAAAAACTGGGGTTTCACACATTATTTCCCTTTCCCCCAGGACTATTTCTTTTCCAATACAAATGACATTTCAGGTAGCTATTTTCCAAGTCCCCCGTCCCACCATCCGACTCGCTCAAATTCTATTAATTTCCACTCCATCCCCCCTTTTCTCTGGACTGTTTACTATGAAAAGGATTTTATTTACAGGAGCAGGTCTCCAGAAGTTTGGGGCCACCCATTTAAACATAGCTCTTCCTAAGATCAGGTTATTAAAAGTCAGAGTGGGCTTTCTGGAAAGGCTGTGGGGCAGTTTGCATGATCTTATATTTTCATCACTTTACAAAAGAGAAAAGGAAGAGGCCCGTGTGGGACATACAGATGCAAGGGGAAGAGGGCAGGAGGAGAAATCCAAAGAGAATGATGGATGAGGTCAGATAGGTTTCATCAAACATGCATTCCATTCCACCCTCTTTCTCCAGAATGATGTAGTAGATTTGAATTCTTGTTCTACCTCCCTGGCTGTGTGATTCTCAGTAAATCATTCAACTTCCCTTAATCTCAGTTTCTTAATCTAAAAAATGGAGTCCCAATGCCCACTTCACAGAATTATTGAGACAATTAAACAAACTTAACACACGCAGTACAACAAGCATAGTGCATGATGCTTACTAAAGTAGCCAATAAATAATAATTCTGCATGCTTTCCTCCTTCCAAAAGAAATGCAGATTAAACTTTCTGAGTCTGAGGTTAGCTGGAATTTTTCCAATTTTTTTTTAAAGCATTTTTTCTGAGTATAAAAGTAACACGTCATTAATATATCTGTATGTAACAGAACCTTTGCAACACTGCTGAAGCTGAGTCAGGGCCACAGGGTAGGAAAGAATGGCCACAGAAGAAAAAAAAAATCTTGCTGTATAAACTTCATATCAAGTTGCCAGTATTGAATTTTTTAATCTACAATACAGCAATTTTATATGGTTCAACCTAAATCAAATAATAATGATAATAATAATAATAGTAAATGCTTATACAGTGCTTATTATGTATTAAGCATCTTAGTGTTCATTAAATCCTCACAACATCTCTGCAGGGTAGGTACTACTATAAATCCATTTTACAGCTAAAGAAATTTCAGCACAGAGAGGTTAGGTGACTTGCCTGAGATCACACAGCTAGTGAGTGGCAGAGCTGTCATTTGAACCCAGGTAGTCTAGCTTCAGGGGCCATGATTTAAGCTACTAGATTTTACTGCATTCTGTGTGAACTTTTGAGAGGCCTCTTGAGGAGGATCCCACACATCCATTCTGCTCTCAGATAAACGGGGGGGAAGGAGGCTGCAAAGCCGGGTCACCAGGGATGCCCCAAGGAAGGAGATAGCGGCTATCAACCAGCAGACAGCCTGCAGTCCTGAGCCCACCCTAGGAAGGGTGATGATGCACCCTCCAGAACTACAAAGCAGGTATTGGCAGGCGTCCAGCCCCGCCCTCTCTGTTGAGCATCTCATTTCTCTGTCCTTTGTGGCATGACCCTCATAAAACTATTCATTTCTTAATTCTGACGGCAGAAAGGAATTTAATCATGTTGCTTGTATATGACGACAGCCTCCCGCTAAGCCAGCTGCCTCCCGAGGGTCATTGGGAGACAACGCCCTGTTAATATTTAGCTCCAACAGCAAACATTATGGCTTTCAATTTAGAAGATTATGCTTCTGGTTAGTTATGTGTCATATGTGCACGTGCACACTCGCTGGGTGGCTCATCTCATCAGTGCGGGAGCATTTTGCCAGGGTTATAAAAAATGCCATTTTCTCTGTGAGCCCTTTTCACTCAGTGATCCAGTGAAGTAACATCGGGATCAAAACCATTCTGAAAAATAATTGATCTCTTCAGCAGCTAGCAGGCCTGCATTCCAACCGCCCAAAAGAGCCATTTTCAGGGGAAGTCAGGGGCCAACGTGGGAGGGGGCTGCAGGGAGGGATCAGTGTACTGCTGCCCTGGTCTGTGGAGCTCGAATCCGGGAGGGATGCTGGGAGCTGTCCGAGGTGCTGAACCCAAGCCGTCCCAGAATTGCCAGGGAGTGGGAATGAATGCAGGCTAGAGGGACTGGCTGACTGTCTGGGGAGCTGTGCCTATTCTAGAGTCTTGGATTATTACGTTTTCCTTCTTTCCAGGGCTCCCAATCCTCTCTATAATTCTGGATCCAATCCTCAGGTGCCTTCGCCCCTGCTTGCTCTCTCTGGCGGCTGACTTCCTCCTGGGGAACACACACTTACTAGCTATGTCATGATTTTTCTTTTTTTTTTTTTTCTTTTCTTTTTCGTTTGGACTCTTCCTTAAGATAGCACAGAGTCTCTGGTGTGTCCGAGAAGCTCAATATTTCAGAAATACAGACTGTCTCTATTCCCTTTACCCATGCTTCCTCTCCTCATTTTCTCTTCCTGTCTCATCATCATCTCCACCCTCTACCTTGGTCCTTCCCTCTTGCCTACCCACTTCTTGACACCCATTCAATCTCTTTTTCACTCCCTCCTCTCCTCTCTCCTCCTCTCTCTCTCTCTCCCCCCTTTCTCTCTCTCCAGCTGTCTCCCTCATGGTCTGTCTCAGTCTTTCCATCTCTGTATCTCTCTCCATTACACTTCCTCTTTCCCCCTCTCTTTTCCTCTCCCACCATTTTCTCTTCCTCCCTATTTCCCTCCCTCACTCTAACTAGCTCCCTCCTTCTCTTCCTGCTTTGTCACTTTCTCTCTGTCTCTCTCTCTCTCTTTGCCTCCCTCTCTTCCCCTCTTTCCTAGCCATCCCCTCCCTCCAACCCTCCTTCTATCTCTCCCCATTTCTCTATGTGTCATTTCTCTTCCTCTGTGTCTCCCTCCCTTTCTCTCCCTCCCTCTCTGCTCCCTTCCTCCCTCTCTCCATCTCCCTTCCCCCTCCCATCCTCTCTTTCTCTGCACACAGATCTCCTCTCTAGGAGCCCCCAGCTGCCTGGTGGATTTATTTCAGCAGCTATTAGGGATCAGCACCTGCCCTGATACTTGGTGGGGAAGATGAGTTTGAGATAAGATGGGCTGTTTCAATCTCAGCACATCTGTAATTGCATTACCATTAAATTGCACCATTTTCCAAAGGTGAGAGCCCAGAGCCCTTGTGCTAGAGTCTTCTGTAAATCCACTGCCAAGTCCTGCGTGATGTGGAGGCCCCAGGCAGAGAGGAGAGTAGACCCAGCTTGATTTGACCATTGTATTAATCCCTCTTGTCTTCAGGGTTTCTTGTTTTCCATTTTGTTTCGAAGGTAAAAGAACCCTGGGAATCATTATTTCCAACCATCTCATCTCACAGATAAAGAAACTGAAGCTCAGAGAAAGGAAGGGAATTGCCCAAGGTCACTCAAGCATGAGCCACTGAGTCTGCAGATGTCCCACATTCTGCAGCCTTCCTGCAAGTTAGGACTATAGCAGGGGAAATGAGGGGAGGGGAAAAAACAGGAGCCAGAATTTTCAGTTTCCAGGAGGAGTGACCTTGGTCCAATATGCAACGATCTGTCAGATCTATTGGGTGGGATACAAAAATGGCACATGGGGCAGAGAATAGCAACATCATGACTTCTTGTGGTCGGTCAGGTTTGGCCAGGGATACAGAAAACAGGATTCAGCCCTGAGGAGAGGACAAAGCTGGCAAAAGCTGGATGGGGATTGGGAGCATTAGTGCTCCAGACAGATGGGCTGATATGCAGGGCAGGACTGTATTTCCAGCTAGGACCTGGGAGACACAACCAGGAAATCAATGCAGAAGGCAGTACATAAACCCAGGCAATAACACAGGGGCTGGCAGCAGGGACTGCAGTCCAGGGGCCTACTGGGCTTGTGACTGTGTGAAAGGAGAAACTGGGAAGGATGGAGCCTGGAAGAATGGAGATCAGGATGGGCTGGAGCCTGGAAGCAGGGGAGGCAGGACACACGTGCTGGCTGGGGGTGGATTCAGAGGGAGATTCAACACTATGGGTTGGGCATCGGGAAGGGCTCCAGACAGGAAGTTATGAGAGAAAAGCAGATGAGCCTGGGGAAGGGTCAGTACAGGCACAAAACACTGAGAAGAAGAGCTCCAGGAGGCCAGAGAGGGTATTACCTGGCACAGAAGTCTGTCCCCTTGGGCTCTTCTATCCCTTGTTGGTGCCTTGTTTCCTGCTTCTTAAGGAAAATAGATGCAGGATCAAGCACAGCCCAGGCTCGTCCTGCACTAGAGGACCATTCCCAATGCCCACATACTGTTGACTAGCCTGAGGAAGGACATGTTTGGGGCTGGGGAGTGGGGAAGGCAGGGAGATTATCACCACAGTGGCCTCTGATGGGCCTTGGAGCCCAGTGTTGCCCACTCCCCAGCTCCTGGCACCAATGGCAGTAGGAACCAAAACAGACGGGCTGAGCAGATGCAGGTCCCCAGCACATCATCTCTAGCTCCAGGGCTGGGAGGCCAGCAAGCAAACAAACAAACAGCTAGTAAATGTGTCCCTGTGCCCTAGAGTCATCCTGCTGCAGTGGCTACACCTGCTTTGGCAAAGCAGTTACTTTGAAGCCCAGCCTGATGCAGAGAGAGTGTGCAGCACCCAGGGACGAAACGGGGGTTTAATGATGTGAAATAGCTCCACGTGTAATCTGGGTGCACTACAAGGGCTGCTGAGAGCCTCTAAAAGCTTCCCTGAGCCGGCCCGTCTCTGAGGCTGGCCCATTATGTTGTTTGTTGCCTTGTGATCAGGATGAAGTCAGCCCCTTCCAGCCCTGGATCTATCCACACTACTCCTTTCTCCCAACTCCAAGCACCCACGGGGCCCCCACCATGTGTCAGTGGGCACAAGGCCAGCTGCCCCAACAATTATTAGATAAATCAATCAGGATAAATGAGCTTAGTGATGTACGATGCCCTTGCTCCACTGCGTGCCTTCTAGACTATTAGTTCGCCAGAGAAGATTAATTACGGGAGTGCCATGCTAATGCTCTTTTAATGGAATCTGTTATTTAAGTTTAAGAAGAGCGGGTATTGAATGTACGGGAGTTAGATACCTGTTATGTATATCTTAAATCAGGGGCAATGAATGGAGCTAACCTCAGGATAGACCTGTTGAAACAGAAGGAGAGCCAGTAACCACTCTGAACACTGCAGAAGGTTGCACCAAGTCCTGGAAGGTTTTCCTGGAATTGATTGCTTGTGTTTGTGGAATTAACTTTTCACTCTACTTGAAGAGGCATTATTATGTTGGTGGAAACAGTAGAAAAATAGAGGAGGAGCTGCTGAAGGGGAGAGGCTGGGTGACTTTAAATAAGTCATGGAGTGGGGTGTAGACAGAAGGAGTTCATTTGATTTGGGGTCATATTAATAGAGGTATAATATCATGAGCAAAGGAGGTTTAGTCTTGACCTAGACAGTCACATATAAAGCAAACAGTGGCTAGAATGATGAAAGTCCAAAAACTGAATCCTATGAAAGTTGCAGGTAGCTCCTGGCAGATGAGGATGGGGAAAAGCAAAGCTAGAAATCATTCATTCTCTAAAGCAGTGGTTCTTAGCCCTGGCTGTTTCTTAGAATCATCTGGTGAACCTTTAGAAAACACCAATACCCAGACCTCTTTCCCAGAAATTCTGTTCCAGCTGGTCTGAGGTGGACCCAGGCATTAGTGTTTTTTCAAAGTTCCCCAGGTGGTCCCAATGTGCAGCCAAGGTTGAGAACCACTACTCTAAAGGATGCCACAGGTAGGAGGGATGGCACTTATGACGCACACCTCCAGAGAACAGAACACACATGAGTGGATGGAAGTTCCTGTCCTAATACATTGGAATCCCACTGTGGGTGAACCAGCAGAGGATGGCTATGGAGTGAGCAGCGGGGACGGTGCTGGGCCGAGGTCTGGCTCTTGGGTAGAGGACGTTAGCAGCTGAGACACAGTGCTGAGCAGGTAGGACCATCAGAGAGCCACGCAGAGGTGGAGTTAATTTGCAACCCACACTTGTTTACTGAAGCTTCATAAAGGAGAACACAGAGGAGTCAAAAATGTCACCAGGATTCCTGCCCCCGCAGAGCCCAGTGGGGGTTGCAGACAGTGCAACAGGTGTCTCTGGACAGAAGCAACACTCAGAACTGGCTGGAAGGGTCGGAGCATTACAGGCCAAGGCTGAGGACATTCAGGTCCCCGATCACTTGCCAGGTGCCCAGGAGGGGCATGGTCCTGCCCCGAGGAAGGAGGAATCTGGCAGGAACTGGGCAGAAGACCCAGGACTCCACCCTCCTGGACAAAAGTTCAGGGCTGGGTTTCTGCCCTGGAAGAATCGGTCAGAACCAGAAGCCCCTCTGACCGGGAATAGTGGCAGCATTGTGGGGTGAAGGGAATGAATATTCCCTAAACACCTACTAAAGGCCAGGCCCCATGCAGGGGCTCCAGGTCTATCATCCCGTTACTCCTAACAATGGCCCTGCAATCACAGGAAATTATGAACAAATTACGGATGTGAAAACTGAGGCTCAGAGAGCTTGGTCACAGCCAGGGTCTGGCTGCAAAGCTCTTTCCATGGCCCCAGGCTGAGGGGCCATGCTGCCCTGTGGTGGGCTGGATGTTCTCAGGACTGAAGCCAGAAAGGCAGGCACTCTGGTGGAAGTGAGCAACACCAATCTCCTGCCAGGCCAGGTCCTCACCCACCCCTAGAACGGACGAAACAGAATCCGAGGGTCTTCAGAGCCCCAAGAAGTCAAAGTGTGGGGTACAGGATGCTATGTGACATGGAGGCTGGGCTAGGAGCGTGGTGCTGTGTGGTGCTGCTTTCTCTAAGCCAGAGATTCTGAAAAACCTCCATGGGTACCAAATGGGAATAGCAGCCTCTGGACTGTCCCCTGAGGGCTGTGCTGTGCCCTGCAGGGTGATGGGGTGATGGATGTAAGAGGTTTGGAAATATTACAGACCCCAAGTAGGGCAAAGTCACCTTGCCCCCTGCAATGAAGCATGATTCCCTAACACCTACACACACTCACACACACACACACACACACACACACAAATACGTACATATACACATAGACAAAGATATGTACACATGCTCATTTACACACAACCTACAAATTACGCCATGTTTATTTCCCTGTTCTCATCCCCAAGCCTTTGGTAAAGTCTTGTTTAAATATTCCGGCCCAGTCTCAACTAGGCCAAAGTCTTTCTATGCTTGGACCAGAATAACAAGTCAGGAGTGGGGTGCCCTTCAATGCATATAGAAGGCATATGATAAATATTTGGTGAAGGAAAGGATAGATGGATGAATGAATGAATGACCTTTCACTGCAACTGCAATCCGAACAATTCATATATATAGAGCACTTTACAGTGAACAGTGAGCTTTAATACATTTTATCTCAGATAATCCTGGGACAGGTATTATTCCCGCTTGACAGATGAGACATCTGAAGCTCAGAGAGGTCAAGTCACTGTCCCAAAGATACACAGCTAGCAAATAGAACAGGAGCTGCAGAGCAGAGAGCCAGGTGAGGCCTGCACTTATAGCATCTCAAGAATTATTTAAGTCCCCAGTGACCTGTCAGGAAGTTCTCCTAGCCTCCCCTTTACCCACTCCCTGCCTTCTTTTCTCCATAGCACTTCTCACTACCTGACTTTATTACCCAAGTATTCATGTATCCATTATGGTCAGTCTCTCCCACTAGTAAGCGTGCTCCGGGAGGGCAGGGCTCTCTCCCTCTTGTTGACCATCACATGCCCAGTGCCCAGAAGATTGCCTGGGACACAAATGACCCACCGAGCAACAATTCGTGCCTGGTTGAGGGGTTGCTCTGGGGGACATATTGGGGACATGGGGGGTATTCCTGGTGACACGCTGACTCCTCCATGTCCTCCTTTGCAAAGTTTCAGTAAACAAATGTGAGGTTGGTTACCAATTATTTCTGCCATTTTTCATACAATGGAGTTAACAGCTCGCTGAGCTGCAATGTATCAATTGTGTAAATTTCAAGGACATTGTCATGTTTCAATCTCCTTATGTATTTCTAGTTGACCAAACTTGTTCAAATTACCATTAGCTGCAAACCCATCACCTGGCTCACTGGGCAGGAAAGCAGTGGCTTGGGTTCAACTCCTCGAGGGCCCTGGAGGGAAGAGGGGAGAGGTCTGGGGCTGGCAACGGGTGGAAAGGACCTGCTGTTAAAAGTCAATCAGGGCTTCCCTGGTGGCGCAGTGGTTGAGAATCTGCCTGCCAATGCAGGGGACACGGGTTCAAGCCCTGGTCTGGGAAGATCCCACATGCTGCGCAGCAACTAGGCCCATGAGCCACAACTACTGAGCCTGCGCATCTGGAGCCTGTGCTCCGCAACAAGAGAGGCCGCGACAGTGAGAGGCCCGTGCACCGTGATGAAGGGTGGTCCCCGCTCGTCGCAACTAGAGAAAGCCCTCGCACAGAAACGAAGACCCAACACAGCCAAAAATAAATAAATAAATAAATAAATAAAATTTAAAAAAAAAAGTCAATCAGCTTCTGGGACTCCCTGATGGTCCAGTGGTTAGGGCTCCTCACTTCCACTGCAGGGAGCACAGGTTTGATCCCTGGTCGGGGAACTAAGATCCTATATGCCATGTGCCATGGCCAAAAAAAAAAAAAAGAGGGAAAAAAATGTCAATCAGCTTCTTTAATCTGTAGACCTCATTCCTTATTTTCCACCTGGGCCTCTAACCACTTTCCATCCGACTTCTGTATCTGGTTAGATTCTTCTCTCGAGGGACCTTAGGCCATTTCCTGCTACTTTTCCACCCAAACCAATCGCTGATAGAACCTCTCCTTAACTACAGTCACACTTCAAATTCAAAGCCATGCAGTAGACACAGGGAAGGAGAGATGCTGAGACAGCGACGGCTCTACTAGGGAAAGTTATAATCCAGTGGGAGTCGGGGGAGAAGGGAAACACTGAAAGCATTTTAGGGCTGCAACAAAAACTTGCCCATCGTTCTGTTACTAGTACCTGGCACAGAGACTGGCACATACTAGGGACTACACAATATTTCTTGAATAAATGAATAAGCACATATAATATAAAGACCATGCGTAGGCTTGGGACCAGATAACTGGCTTCATATCCTAGTTCTACCACTTTGTGATCTTGAGCCAATCACCCCCGTGAGTGGCAGTTTCTTCATCTTTAACACAAGCAGGGCATTCAGAGTGAGAAGGTGTCACATGAACCCTCCCCTGGACCACCGCAATTTTTCAGAGGGAGAGAAGATCTTCTAACTGTCAAGAACATGTAATAACTGTCCAAAGTACACAGGGGAGCCACGTCAATCGTGAAACAGAAGTCAGAGTTCTGTTTATTTTACGATGATGTAAACTTCACAATTCTTCCTTCCAGATAAAAAAACATCAATCTTCTACGGCTACATCCAAGAAATCTGTAAACCTCAAACATTGTAGTTCCACCCTGCCTAAAGTCTATGAGATAGAGACAATGCCAGTGGAGTCTTCGTGACTGTCAGCGCAGCTGGGGGCGGGCGCTCCCTTCCCTGCAAACAAGGAGGGGGCATTCAGGGAAATGCAGCTCACAGGTGATAGGGGAAAAGCTTCCTGGGGGAGGAGGCATATGAAGTGAGCCCAGGGAAACAGACAGGATTTGACGACAAGGGTATGCAGCTGGATGATCTCCCTTGGTGTTGGGCCAACGAGAGCTGGGGATAGTTGTTGGAGTCTGTCCTGTCAGCCTCAGCTCAGCCTGGCTTTGAGAATAAAAACAACAACAATAATAAGAGTAGTCAACTTATTGAGCATAAACTATGTGCCAGGCACCATGCTAATTACTTACAGGCAGGATCTCATTTAATCTTTATGACTTTCCGACAAAATAGATATTATTATATTCTGAGATGGCTCCCAATGATCCCTATCTCCCGGTATTCATTCCCTTGTGTAATAATCCACCTGCTTTGAGTGTGTAGCAACTTGCTTCTAATGAATAGAATAGGGCAAACATGATGGCATGTCTGAGACTAGGTTATTAAAGGCTGAGACTTCTGTCTCATTTGCACTCTCTCTGGCTCTTTGTGATGAAGCAAGCTGGAAAGGCCCATGTGGCAAGACACTGAAGTCAGTCTCCAGCCAACCACCAACGGGGAACTGAGACCCTCAGTCCGACAGCCCTTGAGGAACTGAGTCTTGCCAACAACCCGTGCATGAGTTAGGAAGTGAGTTCTTCCCCAGCACAGCCTTCAGATGAAACTACAGCCCAGTGACACCTTGACTACAGCCTGTGGGAGACCCTGAGAAGAGGACTCAGCTAAGTCATGCCCAGATTCCTGACCCACAGAAGCTGCAAGATAATAAATGTGTATTGTTTCCAGCTACTAAATTTAGGGGGATATTTGTTACACAGCAACAGATAACTAATACAATTATGATTCCCATTTTATAGATGAGGGAACCAAGGCTCAGAGAAATCACCAAGTTTGCCTGGGCCACACAGTGAGTAAGTGGAGGACCCCAGATTAGAACCGAAGTTGATCTGACCTCAAAACCTGAGTTCTTATCCACCAAGCACCCCTGCCTCCTCTCTAGGGCCCAATAATGCAGAAGTCAAGTGGCCTTCCTGACACAGGATCCATCATCCCCCTCATCCACCTGTCCAAGGCTCTCCTGTTCAGGGATTTGACTTTATTGGGTTTTGAGGCTTCAGTCACTTCTTGGCGAGACCCAGTTGAGGCACACTGATCCCATGACTTCTGGTGCTACCTTGGATGGACACCCTGACCCTGACCCTGGAGAAAGTGATCATGTACAAGAAACAATGGCAAAGAAGAGGCGAAGGAAGGAGGTGTTGGCAGTGGTGCGAGAGCGAAAGGCCATGTCCTTTTTAAAGCAGCTGCATCACTTTCCTCAGCAACCCCAAACCAACCTTCAATCCCAAGCATACCCTGGTACCCACTCCACTCACCTTCCCTACCCCCACCCTCATCAGCAGTTCCTCAAGGCCCTCAGAGCCATCTCAGCCCCCACTGCCGCCCACCTATGCCAGATTGCTGATGGCTAAGGTCTGAGCAGGCGAGGACCACATTTGCCTGGCTCTTGGCTCTTCCCCAGGGCCCAGCACAGAGGAGCTGGACCAGTGGAGTCCTGTGCTGGTCAAGAACCCGCAGAGCTGGAGTCGGCCAGACTTGGTTCCCGTCCCTGCTCCACCATTTATGCTCTGTGTGACCTTGAGTAACCTCTTCAACCTCAGTTTTCTCATCTACAAAATGGAAACAATAACAAAAATAATAAAGTTCTTAATCTAGTGCCTGCCATGCTATCAACACTTAACAAATGTTACCCATTAATACTATTGCCATTAAATTATTTCCTTATGGGCTTCCCTGGTGGTGCAGTGGTTGAGAATCTGCCTGCCAATGCAGGGGACACGGGTTCGAGCCCTGGTCTGGGAAGATCCCACATGCCGCGGAGCAACTGGGCCCATGAGCCACAATTACTGAGCCTGAGCGTCTGGAGCCTGTGCTCCACAACAAGAGAGGCCGCGATAGTGAGAGGCCCGCGCACCGCGATGAGGAGTGGCCCCCGCTTGCCACAGCTAGAGAAAGCCCTCGCACAGAAACGAAGACCCAACACAGCCATAAATAAATAATAAATAAATAATAAAAAAGTCTAAAAAAAATTATTTCCTTATTTGTAAAATTGGAATAGCTCCATATTTCGTGGAACTATTTGTAGGCTATAAAACCATTATTGCATAGACCACTAAGAAAGAAGAATACTATCACTTTTAACCCCATCAATCACGTTTCCCATTTCTAAGAGTACATATCAGAATCAATGAAATACAGAAAGAGCGTGCACCGCCCAGAGCTGTGTGGGGACCAGATAGGTTAATAATGGGATAATAGCAAGGTGCTCAATAAATGTTTATTGACTAAATGGAGGTTGGACTCCCACCCAGGACCCAAGACTCCCAGTCCAGTGCTCTTCTGCCTTGCAGTCTCCCCAACACTGCCCCTCTGCAGTACCCACGAGGCAACAGGACTGAAGGCAAGGAGGTGGCTTCCATCAGCCCCCTTGCTGCACAATCTCTCGGTTCCAAGACCCCCAGCCCTGCAGAGCAGCCGTCGTGCTTACAGCCAAGGGGAGCCTCGCTCTGACCACCCTGGAGGGCCCTCCTCTCCTTGAAGCCATAGTCCCAGGCAGCATCCTGGTGTCCAGCCCACCACACCGTGGGACAGCACTCAGGACTCCATGCCTGAAGAGCTGCATTCCCATCCTGGCTCCCTCCTCCTGGGATTGCCCTCCCTGTGCCTCAGCTTCCTCATCTGCAGAATGGGGATGATGGTTCCTCCTTCTCAGACTGCTCTGAGAAGCCTGTAGGACAGCGTCCGTGAAAACCGTCCACTTGCTCAGACGAGTTTGTTTCACCAGAAAGAAGTCCCCTAGACCTTTCTGTTGCCCATCTGACCTCCTTCTAAGCCTAAGAAAGTTCAGCATCTTGTCCTTCCCAGGGCCTGTCAACCTCCCAAGGCCAATGTCTGCTTGGCACTCAGAGCCAGGAAATGAGGCATCAGACAGAGGCCTTTCCTTACAGACCACCAGAAGCTAGGATTGCACTGGCCCCTCTTGATGCTTCCTTAGAAAGTTCTTCCCAAGATCTGCCCTGCATCCTTTGGGCATCAGGAGTCCAGGCCCCAGGCTGAACAAGTCCCAGTAATTAAAGGCAGCTGGATCACTCTCCCCTGTCCCTGAGACGTCTGGGTGAGGGGAGTGACTAAGGGAGGGGGACAGATAAATGGCAGCCCAGCCTCCAATTTACAGCTGTGCATCCCTTGGGCAGGACAGGCGTTCACAAAGCTCATAACTTGTCCAATTTTCAGAAATATGAGTCCAGGCTTCTCTGTGTCCATGTCTCTCTCCCAAGCACCTCTGTCTAGGAGTATCTGTCCCTCCCTGCCACCTCCCACCCTGGTGACCAGGACTGAGATCGCCTAGTGATGGGCCGCTGAGGCAGAGTGAGCTCAGGCATCCCACCCCAGACCAGAGAGTCTGGCTCACCAAGGACCAGCTCACAGCAGCTGCTGGGGAAGAGCAGTACCCCCTCCCTCAGGCATGATGAGCTCCTTATCTCTCTCTGCAAATTAGGAGCACTTCATGGTAATCTAGTCCTGCTCCCGGCCTCGGCAGACTCTCCAAGATAAAAGAGATGGATCTGAGTCATTGAACATTTAAGTTCCCCCATCAACCCATCCCTCCAGCAGTCACGCCTCTGAAGGGGGGTGGGATAATGCTGCATGTTGTCTGAGCCTTCCCCTGCGTCCAGGCACCCAGAAGTCCATGACCAGCCTCCCCACCGGTCATATGGGGGCCGCCCCTGAACAGGGCTCACACCCTAGAGAATGCACCAATAATATTAACACCCACCATTTATGGAGACTTCAGATGGTCTAGGCACTGGGCCATGAATAACCTCATACAAGCCTCAGGACAGCCCTGTGAGGTGGGAGCTTTAGTCCCATTTTTTAGACAAAAGACCAAGAGGTACAGTGCCTCGGCCAAGGTCGCAGTGCTGGCCAGTGGCAGGAATGCACTGCAAATCCACCCCCATCTAACCACGTTGCTAAGGTTCCTGGGGAGGGTCAGTGTACGTCACTGCAGCTGCACACATATACTCCCAGAATACACCCACTCACATACTCGTGTGTCTGGGATTCAAAATCTGATTTTTTTTTTTTTCCCTCAAATGGACCCAGAAGGAATGCGAGACAAACCGCAAAGTACAGCCTCAAACTATAAGGTGGAAGATCAATTTGTAATGGAGGAAGCCACTATCTGATCTCCCGCAGGTGCCTGGGAGGACCAGGCAGCCAAGCACGAGGCACCAGCAGCCACTGCAGAGCATTGCTCTGCCTGCTGCACTGGCTCCCTGCTCAGGAGGCAAGACCCGCACAGCCCTGCGCTGTTTCCAGATTGCTGTTGCCAACAGGTTCCTGCTTCCGTTTCTCTCTTCCTGGCGGTGGCTCCCTCGCAGATGCTGAATTCCAAATGCAGCGAAAAATAAATATTTTAAGACTCTGTGGCCTGAGTCACTGGAGTTGGTGGCAGCTAATGCTTTGCAGCTGGCCCTGCCCACGGGCCTCTTAGCATGCAATTAAGATGCAAAATAACATCCCTTAAAAGCTCCCCTCCAGGCTTCTTTGCTTCTCCCTTCAAGGCCCTAGTGGATTAAGAAGATTCAGGAACAGTGGGGAGGAGCTTCTCCAAACACCCTTATTGGCAAGAGTTCCAGGCTGGGTGCATGGGCTTAGCTCAGAGCCAGCCTAGGATTGGGACTCTAGTCCTCAGCTGTCCCTCCTCTTGGCTCCCTGCAAGCCACCTCTATACCAGAGCACACACAAGATTGAAAAAGTAAACCAGACTGTATTCCTAATTAGAACCCTTCAGTGATACCCCATTGACCTTAGCTTATATTCCAAACCACTGACAGTGGCCTCCAAACCAGACCACTTGATCTTCTCCCTCCCACCCCTGAATCTGATCTTATCTCCCTCTACTCATCCTCTCCAGCCACAAGGGCCTCTTTCAATTCCCCAAAACAAGCCAAGACTTTTCCTGCCTCAGGGCCTTTGCACTTGCTGTTCTACTTTCTCCTGATCTGTGCATGGCTGGCTCCTACTTAACCTTAAATATCACCTCTTCAAAGAAGCCCTTTTAGACCACCCCAAGCATTAAGAAGAACTTACTATGGGCCAACACTGCATCAGGTACTTTATAACAACCCAGGGAGTAAGAAAACTGAGGCATGAACTGTTAACTTGTCCAGGGCCAAATAGGATTTGAACCCAGCTATTCTAGCTTCAGAGTCTGGGTCCTTAACCATTGTGCTCTACACTATCTCTGACTAAAGTGGCTTCTTCCCTTCTATCTTTATTTGGTTATCTTGTGTGTCCCACACACAAGTGACATCCCACTTGGATGTCACTAGTCCATGAAAACAAGAGCCTCTTCTATCTTATTCTCTCCTGTTTCCCCAGGACCACAGCAGTACCTGGCCAAGATGGTTGCTTAACACGTATCTATTGAATGAATGAATAACCAACGAATGAATGAATAAAGTGTTCCAGTTGACTCCACCTCCTTCTGCCCTTTCTCTGGAGGGCTTTGGAGTCAGGCAAATGACACAGGCAAACAGAGCTTTGCCCGCTGCATGGCATATGGTAGGTCTTCAAAGCCTGGGCGCTAAAGTGACTCCTTGGGAAAAGACAGGTTAGCATTTGTAGCAGTTTCCCTAATCTAGACATTCTCTTGCTGCAGCTGGTTCCCAAAGTACAAGGGAGAGAAAATAGCAAGTAGAGTTTGTAGTTCCTGAATTGTGATGGGCAGCAGAGAACAGGTAAGACAAAAATGCAGAGGGAGCGCCACACGTGCTAAAGAGAATGTACCAACAGGCCATCAAGCAAGGAAACTGCAGAGATCTCTGAGTCCGTACAGGGGCAGGAGGGAAGAAGGAGGGGGCCCCACTTAGCACATTCCTTAGGACTGCTGTGGAACGATGTCGTCACCTATTAGGACTGTTACATGATAAGAACATGTGTGAGGGCAAAGCTCTGGTGTCCATAGGTGACCATGAGATAAACATGGGCCAGCAGAGTGAGGTGACTGCGGAAGAAATTTTGTTCACTCTTAGGCTATATCAGTAGGAGTGTGAGGTACAGATTAAAGGTCATTGCCTCCCTGCACCTGCTCTGGCCAGACTTCCCTGGAATGTTGCATGTGGTTCTCACTACATTTCAGGGGGAAACTTACCAACTTTGAATGTCCACAGGATATAGCCCCAGGCCCACTGAAGGAACTGTGGCCACCCACCAAGGAGGAGGTAAACGCAGAAGACCTTGACCTTTGTTTGCAATCCCTGAAGGCTACCTGGAGATGGAGCTCAACCTGGTAGAGAAAAGAGGATTTGAGTTACTGGATTTGTATAGTAAAGGAACCTCACCCTACGGGTAGTAACATTCCTGTCCTTAGCAGGGTTCAAGCCACTTTTGTTTGTGGGCAGTGGCAGAGGGGATGGTGGGTCTATGAAGGTTTAGCCTGAAGACATGAGCCTTGGAACTCAGAGTGTGTCCACAGACCAGTAGCATCTTATTGCCTGCGAGCTTGTTAGAAATGGAGAATCTCAGCCCCCAGCCCTGCAAAACCAGAATCTCTGTTTTAACAAGATCCTTGGTGAGAGGCACTGGGTTAGAGGGCTGGGAGGAGGAGCAAGGCACGTGGAAAAGAGAATGGCTCGGTCACCTGTTTGGAGGACACTAGCTGAGCACCTCCCTGATGTCAGGCCCCAGCAGCCCCCCTGGAGGGTGGTCCAGTCTGTGGCAGAGACAACAAGAAGGGGCCCCAGAGTGCTGAGATTGCAGCGGTACAATGGGGGTGGTCAGCCCCGGGGGAGGGGAAGATGGGGGGAGCCGCCAGAAAAGGGTTGAAAGTAACAGGCGACCTTGCTCAAGGTCACAGAGCAAAGACGTAACAGACACACAACTCCAGGGCGCCTGGCCCCCAGCTCACCTGGTTGCGCTGTGTGTGTGAGTGTGAGCTGTGTGTGCATGGTTGGCGAGTCTGCTGGGTGTGAGTGTGCACGTCTGTGAGCTAGGACATCTGTGTTCCTGCGTCTGTGTGTGAGTTGCGTGTAAACGGGTGGGGGCGGGGAGCGGCCGTGCGTCTGTGAGTGTCTGGGTGCAGGAGAGTTTCCGCAGGCCGGCGCCCAGCCCCTCTGACCAGCACCCCCAAGTCCACGGCCCTTCGGCCACATACAGCAGGGTCTCCCGCCTTGCAGTTCACGCAGCCCCAGCCTGGGCTGGCTGCTATGGCTGGCCCTGGGGAAGCAGGGTCCTCTGGGGCTGTCAGCTGCCAGGCTGGGGGCCAGGACACCAGGGTCCTTGTTCCTGACTAACCGCCCTCTGTCCATGTGGCCTCAGGCAGTTCACAGGACATCTCTGTTCCCCAGCTTCCACACCTAAGTGAAAGTGGACAGGAGCCACTGTGGCTGTCCTTTCCATCCCCTCCCACCGCCACTGCAGCCCCACCACGGGGGAGGGCTCGCTAGCAAAAGCAACCAGTCCCCAGGTCCCGCTCTGGTGCAAGAGAGCCCTCAGCACCTCTGCCCTTCGGCTTCTAGCTCAGAGTCCTGACCCAGCTTCATCCCCGTGTACCTGGCCTCTGACTCAGTTTATCCTAAAAACCCTCTCTCTTCCCCACCTCACCCCGTACGAGCCATCCAGGCTTGGAGGTGTGACAAGAGCTCCTCAGATGAGCTTGACCAGGAAGGCGCCTCCACCCAAACAGATAGCCTGGGCTCAGGGTTCCAGCCAACTCAGGGATGGGGAGGTGAGCTAGGGGGCAATGGGACAGCACCTCTTTCTATCTCCAGAATGTGGACTCTGGATTCCAGAAGATCAGCTCTACTTCTTACCTTGCTCAAGCACTCATGCTCTCCAAGAGTCAGTCCACACATCTGTAAAATGGGTATGTGATAGCAGCTTCCAGCACCATGCACGGACTCTGTGTCAGTGGGTCAGCGGGGTCTTCTCTGATGCTACCTAGGTAGAGGATGAGCCTGAGGGTCAGGATGGGTCAGGAGAGGAAGGGTCAGGACCAGTCGTGGGTGAGATAGCCCTGGAAATGCCCAGTGCTGCTGGGCAGTTGGCCCTTGTGGGTCCACGAAGGCTGCTAGTGGGAGTCAAGAGTCAAGAGGTGTTGCTCATGGATCTGGGATTCCAGAGCCTCAGCTTCCCTGGGGGGACAGGGGTCCCCAAGGAGACACGGGTCAGGAGACACAGAGCTCCGGCCAGCAACTTGGGTAGAGTCTGGGGGCAGCAGCTGGTTAAAATGGAAAGAAAGAGGATGGGCAAGTTCAGGGGCAGAATCTAAAGGCCTCTCCCAGCTGAGGCCCTGTCAGCCTTCTCTTCAGGTGTGCCAGGTGGCGCTCAGGGACAGCTTACAGCCCAGAGCGGTCAGACTATGAAAATGTCACTCAGAGACATCGGGATTGGTGACCCGCACGGTCTGCTGCCCATAGGCCTCCGAGATGGCCAAGGGTGAGCATAAGACTGAGTGGCCTCAACAGCCCAGGAGCCAGCCCCTGGGGCCCCCTTGGGGGTGGGAGTGAGGTGCTCAGGAAGTCAGCTCTGAGTCTCACAAGCTGCACAACACCGGGCGTGTGACTTGTCTCTTCCGAGCTGCATTGCCCCATCTGGCAGAGGGGGTCCTAAGCCAGCTTTCCGGGGCCACTCGGGTGACGAAATGACATGATGAACAGCAAGTGCTTTGCAAAATCTCCAGTGCTCCAGGCATGCTCAGGGTCTACCTAGCATCCCTTAGCAGTCCCTTTACTCTTCTTCCATGGCACACATCACAATTTGCTAGTGTATATTTATTTGTATGGTTAGTAAATGTGCTGACCTTGTAGCCAAGCAGCCCAGGTTCAGAAGCCAGTTCTACTACTTCTTAGCTGGTCTAGGGCCAGTCATTTAAACTTGAGGTGCCTCTATTTTCCCATCTGTAAAATGGGGAGAATAGGAGCACCACCAAAGGGCTGCAGTGAGGATTAAATGAGGTAATAAGAGCTCCATCAGCATTGGCTACAATCATTCCTGCCAGTATTGTGATTAACATTGCCCACCTCCTCCCACCATGCACACATGCCCACGCACATGCACGCATACACATGTACACACACACACACACAGGCACACTCACACACTGGGCAGTAAGAGTGGGCAAGCAGTCTGCTTGGCTCACTGAGGTAGCTCAGAGCCTTATACACAGCACTTTCCCAATAAACACCTGTTGGCTGAGAGACAGGTAAATATTTGAGTTCGGCAGCTCAGCGAGCTCAACTTGACTCTGCTTCATGCCCCTCCTCAAAGCTCCGGCTCCTGACTATGGCTGCTCCCCCCCACCTCCCCCACCACCTCCAGCTTCTGCTGTGTCTTACAGGGAAACAAGGGTGAACTTCAGCACAAAGCAGAATCTACACTTTCCCCTCCCTCAGTGTGTGACCTTGAACAGCTCCTTTTGTAGCTCTCTGAGCCTCAGTTTCGTTGGTTGCACAATGAGGGTAATTACCTTCATTCACCAGCACATGGGCTGGAACAAAATAGGCCCCAATACAAATGAACTTATCTATAAAAAAGAAATAGAGTTACAGATGTAGAAAACAAACTTATGGTTACCAGGGGATAAGGGGGGTGGGGGGATAAATTGGGAGATTGGGAAGGACGTATACACACTACTATGTATAAAATAGATAACTAATAAGGACCTACTGTATAGCACAGGGAACTCTACTCAATACTCTGTAATGGCATATATGGGAAAAGATTCTTAAAAAGAGTGGATATATGAAGATGTATAACTGATTCACTTTGCTGTACACCTGAAACTAACACAACATTGTAAATCAACTATACTCCAATAAAAATTAAAAAAAAAAAAAAATTAGGCCCCAAAACTATTCCCAGGGACATTGCCTCTCCCAATCCCACCCCTACTGGATTTCACCACTTCCTGACTCAGATCTGACCACAGCCCCTCCCAAGGCCATTTCCCTACTCTTGACCCCAAGGTCAAGGCCATGGTCCACATCTTTTCTACTCAACTCCTGCTCCAACTGGATGAGGCTCCTCAATAATCCCAGCCTCCAAGCTCCCTTGAAAACAGAGATTGTGGCTCCTGCATCCTGTCTCTTCCCGGACCCTTCATCCCTTTCTCAGCACCCGGGAGGCTCATCTAAGATGGGCTGGTGCTTGTGGCATGCACTTAAGGTTGCGTACACTTCAGTGCACGCACAGGGGAACACAGACTGATGTGTGAGCACCCACAATAAGGACAAAGGTGCACACACGTGGCTACCTACACATGCACTCCGATTTGCCAGATGTGCACACACACCAAGTGTGGATTGAGATGGGCCGCACCACCCAAGAATGCAGCTGAGTGACCCAGGTAAATAGGTCTCCATCAGGGAAGATCACCAATGCCCCCACCTTCCCCTCATTCTCAAGAAGAATCCAGAAAAGCAATGTAGGAACAAGGGCTTCAAGGCTGGAGGTGGGCCAGGCATACCAGTCTTTCTTTTAATGGGAGGCACAGCCAGTCTTTCTGGCCCCCAGGCCCAGGCCACCATGTGCTCAGAACACCAGGGGGGCCAAGCCTCACCCCCTAAAGAAGCTGCCTCTCCCACAGCAAGAGGAGCTGCCTGGGGGCTGCTGCCCCCCAGCAATGTGTGTTGCCCTCTAGAGTCTTCCTCAGCATCTCCAGACCCCACTGGCTTCCCAGCCACACCTCCAGCTCCCCTCTGTCTCCCACACTTGGGGGTGGGGGCCAGGGATTGGGCAGAGCGGGGGCTGGGGGTGACTAGGAGCCGAAGGAGAGACAAGCAAGGGAGGAGGCCCGGGCTGGGCACTGCTAGGCTGGGGCGGCAGAGCTGGGCTCCAGCTCCAGGTGGGTCAATAGCTCTTTAAGTGGCCTCAGGCTTGTCCCTTCCCTCCTCGGGCCTCAGTTTCCCCACCTGTAAAAGGACAAACATTCACACACGTGTCTGTGTGACTACAGACACTCACAGCCATTTCTCTAGCTGCGGGTGTCCAGGGCTAGGACCTCATGGGGAGTGATGGGAGGTCTTCTAACCAGGAAGTGGCCACCCAAGGCTGGACCAAGGTGGAAACCGCTGCTCAGGCTGTCTCCTCCACCACAGCCCAGAAGCTGGACCTACCCTGGGTTCGAATGCCAGCTCCTCCACTCTCTCACTGTGGGACTTGGAGCAGGCGCTCAACCTTTCTTCCTCCATACAACGGATGCAGACAAAACACTTGGCACGGTTCCTGGGTCACAGCGCGTCCCCAGTGGATGTTAACGGTGCTTAGCTACTATCGCCTGCCCAAGAGGACGAGAGATGGCTTCACCAGGGACCAGACCCTCCACATGTGCTTCTCTTGTGCTCCATTTTAACTGAATGGAATCTGCCGGAAGCTGAGTGGGGGGACAGCTATTTCTCTGAATTGGAAGAATTTGGGTCACACAGTGAAAACCCTGGCAACCAGCTCCAAAGGATGGGGGTGTGGGAGCGCCTGTCTGCCACATCCCACCCACCTCCATGGTGGTCTCCTGGACAGCAGGATGAGCGCACCCCCCAGCCCAGGCCCCAGCACCCTGCTGGAGGCCGGCCCGAGCTGTCTCCCCTACCTCCACCAAGGAAGGGGCGGCCCTCGGGATGGGGACTTTACCCACTGCCAGCATCTCTTCACATTTAGACTCACAAAGCCCCTCCTTCACCCAAGTCGAGGCCAAAGGGTACTCCCCCATCCTGGATACGGAGACCCACAATGCTGCAGCTGCACCCGCAGCCCCTGAATCCCCACCACCATTCTCCAGGATCTGCCACGGGCTCCCTGATTGCTAATTTAGACTTTCCTGCCATCCCACGCAGGGGAATCAGGGGAAATCAAATTACTGAGTTATTCACTCTTTTTGTGCAGCTGATGGGCTGATTAGCTGTCAATCACGGCCCACATTAACATCTGACACTGTGTGCATAACAATTACCAGTCACATTAAGGAAATCTTTCCTTTTCTCTCTAAAGGGAGAGGGGAGGGAAGAGACAGGAGAGAGGAGGAGGCAGAAGGAGGCCCTGAAGAGAGGAGGGAATTCAATCAGCATAATTAGCTCAATCAGAGAACATCATTTCACCAGCTGAGCAGAGCTGCCGCCACTGCCAAAGGCCCCCAGATGCCCAGCTGCTCCGGAGCCTCTGCCCACCCACCCTGCCCTGCAGTAAGCGCCTGGTCTCTCCCTGCAGCCACAGCTCTGGCCAAGGCAGACCACCCTTCCTGTCAGTAAGCCACTTGGCCCCACCCACAGGTGCTCCCTGCTCCAATCAGGTAGGCCTGTTCCTGACTGCTTCTCTGGGATTGGCTCTGACTGAAGAAAGGGAATATAAGACTCCAAGGGTGAGGCAGAGTTGGGAGTTGGGGGTGAGGTGGATGGAAGGGATCGCCACCTGTTGGAATCCAAATTTATGGTTATTTTGTGGAAGAGACTTCCTTACATTTTGTAAACCATCCTGCTGTTCTTCCTGCTCGTTCCCTAGAGCCCCCATCTGCATCCTCTGGCCCTCAGCAATCCTGAATTGTCTGACCTTCTCCAGGCTGAACTATTTGTTCTTTTCACTTGATTTTCCAGGATAGTTTCAAGCCCCCTTTTCCTATCCTAACTTCCACTTCTGCACCCTCTCCAGTTTGTCACTATCCCTGAAACTAATCAGTATTCCTGGTATATTATAACCAATGGGGCTTTCCTGGGGACTCAGTTTCCCCATCTGTAAAATAGGATGCCCCTAAGGGCCCTCCAGACTCGCTTTTTGAGGGCCTCTCAGTCTGAGGAACCCCACTTCGGGTGCTGCAGCTGCCCCACCACCACAGGGCTGGGTGCTTCGAGCTATTTCCCCTGTCTGGACGTGGGGGAGGTTGGTGCGGATTCAGCCATACACTCCCATTCAGTCTCCTCAGGGCATCCCTGCGACTGAAGCAAAATAAACTGATAACATCCTCGGAAAGAGCTGAGCTTGGCCCCGGCCCACAGACCAATGATCAAGAGGTTGTCCCATAAGGAGATGCCCAAGAAGGCAGCCTTCTTACTTGTTTGCTTTCTTATCAACCAGGCACAGATCTCAAGAAGGCTGACCTCAGCCTCCTTAGCTGCTCTGATTCGATGAGCGAGTCGGAGACAGATCGAGGGATGGAATTACAACCACATTGATGATGACCATCAGGCAGGAGGGAGAGCTGAGGCCCAGGAGCTGTTGGTGGACTCAGGGAGGTCCAGGCAGAGGGAGGCCTGGGCTGCACAGTGGCTGTCGCCATCCCTGGAATGTTCCAGAGGGTGAAGACACTCAGCCCAGTTCTCTGCGCCTCTGAATTTCCTCACCTAGTATATTAGTTTGCTCTGGCTGCCATATCAAAATACCACACCCGGATGGCTTTAACAACAGAGATGTATTTATTTTCTCACAGTTCTGGAAGCTGGAAGTCCAAGATCAAGGTGTCAGCCAGTTTGGTTTCGCCTGAGGCCTCTCCTTAGCTGCAGATGGCTGTCTTCTCTCTGTGTCCTGTCATGGCCCTTCCCCTGTGTGCGCACATCCCTGGTGAATCCCTGTGTGTCCAATCTCCTCTTCTTATAAGGACACCAGTCAGATTGGATTAGGACCCACCCTAATGCCTCATTTTAATTTGATCACCTCTTTAAAGGCCTTATCTCCAAATACGGTCCCATTCTGAGTTACTAGGGGTGGGAGCTTCAACAGATAAGTTCTGTGGGAGGAGGGGGAGGAAGGCACAGTTCAGCCCAGAACACCCAGAGAATCAACAACAAAATCATTGTTGTTGATGTTGATGTAACTGGCCAACACCCATGTAGCACTTACTTCATGCCGGGTGTGGATCTAAGTGTTTTACTCATTCTCATGAAGTCCTCAGGGACCCACGTAGGTCCTATGAGGCAGATGTTACTATTGTCCCAACGTCACCGATGTGAAAACCAAGGTATAGGGAGGTTCGGTAACCTGCCAACTAGTAAACCGTAGAGCCAGGATGCAAGTTCAGGCAGCTGGCTCCAGAGTCCACACTCTCAGCAACTGTATTCTATGCCTGGCTACACGGTCCTTAGAGGCTCACAGGCAGTGCAGGCGGTCTCTCCCGTCAGCAGGAAGCAAGCTGTTCCTGGCCTCCACCCCAGCAGCCTCCACAGTCGGGCCAACTCAGGCAACCTCCAGCCCAGGCCTGGTACCCAGCCGTCTTCAGCCCAGAGAGCCCAGGCACCGCCCCCAGCACTCAGGAGGGTCTCCCACGTGGAGCATCACGGAGCACGTCTGAACCTAAGAGCTGCCAACACTTACCAAGCCCTCAGTGATGTTCTGGACCCCATGCTAAGTGCTTTGCAGACATTATGCCATTCAACCCTTGCATCAGCTTGTAATCCAGAGCCCAGTATTAAGCCTATGCTCTCCCTTCTCCCAGCAAGATCTCCCAAACTGACCTCAGCTAAGCCCACCCAGGGTCACTTCTGGGCTACCATAACTAGCTTTCTTAGGCATGTTAACTAATTTACTCACTCATTCAAAAAATTACTTAACATACACGCACTACTCTATATAAAATAGATAACCGAAAAGGACCTGCTGTAGAGCACAGGGAACTCTACTCAATACTCTGTAATAACCTATATGGGAAAAGAATCTGAAAAAGAATGAATATATGTATATGTATAACTGAATCACTTTGCTCTACATCTGAAACTAACACAACATTGTATTGAATAAATCAACTACACCAATAAAATTAAAAGTAATAAAATAAAATTATGAGTGAGTGCCTCGTATGACCCAGTCGCTGTTCTGGGTGTCAGGTATGAGTGGGAAAGCGATAGAAAGGATTCCTGCCTTTGTGAAACTTATAATCTAGTAGGTGGACACTTTAGATATAGAGGTTGGGGAAGGCCTCGCTGAGGAAGGGAACTAGTATCTGAAGGAGCCAGTAGTGAGGGGGAAGGGCAGGCAAGGCAGAGAAGACAGTAAGTGTAAAGGCACGTTCAAGGGACAAAATGAAGACCACCTGGGCTGGAGTGGAGGGACCAGGGAGACTGCTAGGAGATAATATTGATAAGGTTTGCACCTGAGTCTATCTTCACATCATCATCAACGGTGAGGTGACAATTCCTCCCAATGTCTAATCCAAATCCTCCTAACTGCCGTGTAAACCTCATTGCCTTGCTCTGTCTTCAGTGAACCCCAAACTAAAACTGGAGAACACTCACAGCAACCCCTCTCTGACAAAGCATCATCCCAACCAAAAAAAAACAGGACCCTCCACTCTCCCCCCACACATTTCCAGGTGGCATTTAGAAGGGTGAAAGGGGATGGGCTGGGAGCCTCTACCAGCTTGAGAAAATCTTTCTGATGTTTTCAGCTGCCTTCCTCCATAGGCTGTCAGAGTGTGACAAGGAGCATTTCTCACCAAAGTTTCCCTCGTGTTACTGCCTAAGCTCACTCATAAATCCTTGCCTGAACCAGAAGCAAGGCCCTGTGTTTAATATAAGAGAGGCAGAGAGGCTCGTAGAGAACCCTCCACCCCCTGCACTCTATTTTCCTCTCCCTTTCTTCCCAGTTCCCAGCTGCAGAAGGTGGAAGAAACATTGCCATGAGTCAGGATGTCTGGATTCTCAGGTCTGCATCCCCAACTACCAGCTGTGTCTCATGGCCAAGAGAGATGAATCCACAAACAAGTGCAATGCATGCTATAGTCAATTAATGACTGAGGAGCCAGGGAAGACCGTGGTTAGAGGGGATGGGAAAGCTCCATTCATTTATTCATTCAACAGCTATTTACTGAACACATACTCTATGCCAAGTACTAGGCTAGGCACTTGAATCGGTTAGGGTCTGGTTAAGAAAACAGAAACCATTTTAGGTGTTTCACACAGTGGGAATTTAATGCAGGGGATTAGTTACACAGGTGATATAAGAGTTGAGAGGTCAAATTTGCACCATCCAAAAATTTGCAATGGCAGGAAGCCTCTAGCACCCCTAGGAATGAAAGAACAGTGAGAGGAGATGGTTTTATGAGATCCCAGAAACCATATTTTACCTACAGAGAGCTAGACCGCATGAAAGCCTGCACAGAAGAATCTTGAACCTCAGAGGGGGCCACTGTCTGGCAGAAGATGTAGCTGCTGCCAGAGATGGCTGCTCCTGGCAGAGAAAAAGGTGAGAAATGCCCCCAGCTTCTCCCTTCCAACCTCCGGTCTACTGCCAATGCCTCTGATTGGTCAAACCCAGCCAAAAGGCAGCTTGCCAGGAGCCTAGAAAACACAGCCTGCAGGAGTAAGCAATCCCCTTCCCCCAATGATAAGAAGAGAAGAGGAAGAACAAGGGATGGACTTGAGGGCAAATAGTCAAATAAGTGGCACAGTTCTAAAACCTTCACAGAGAAGGGACATTTGATGTGGGTTTTAAAGCATGAATAGTATCTTTGCAAGCAGAAAAGAGAGAAAAGTAGAGGAAAAAGCAAGTTCAAAGACAGAGAATGTGGCTTATTCAGCTGACAGCAAAATATTCTGCTTGGCTGCCAGGAAGAGCATATGAGCAGAAGCAACAAGAAATTGGGCACCATCCTAAAGGGTCTTGAAGGCTGAGCTCAAGGGGCTGGATTTTATCCTGTGGGCAGTGGGGACTCCATTGGATCTCAGTCATGAGCAACTCATTAGCAAAAAGGAGGGACCACAGGTTGGGAAAAGAGGCAGTGAGGAGCCTTTGCAATGATGGCCCTAGTGAGTGATGATGAAGTCTGAACTAGGGCTATCTCCACAGACACTGGCGGGAGAGTGTGGATTTAAGAGAATTTTAGGTTGTAGAGCCAACAGGACTTGGTGGCTGACTGGCTATGGAGGAGAGAGAGAGGGGGAGAAAGAGAAACAGAATCTAATGTGTGGTGTAGTTTCTGGGTCTCTCTCCCTGCCTTCTTCCTCTTCCTCTTCTTCCTTCCACAGGGCCACCTGTGGCAGAGCCTCCACTTATCGCCTAATATCCAGTTTCTCTTTTTTCCATTGCATTAGAATCCCCAGTTTTAGGCAGGACAAACGGCATCCCAGAATAAAGACTACATTTCCCAGCATCCTCTGCAGTCAGATATGGTCATATGACTGAGTTCTAGCTAATGAGATCAATGGAAGTGCCATGTGGTTGCTTTGGGGAGCCTCCCTTAAAGGTAGCTGGCGTGTGTCCTTTGACACCCTCTTTGTCTCCCTTCTTCATCCTGCTGCCTGGACAGTAGGTATGATGGATGGAGTTTTGGCCACTGTTATAGACCAGGGAACTAGAAATAGCCTGGGTCCCTGAGGGCTTGATGGAGCAGACTTGGCACCAGCCTTGCATTGCCTACATCAGACTTGTAGGTGAAAGAGAAATAAACATCCTCTCGTTAAACCACTGTTATTTTGAGTTTGTCACAACCAGACTTAATCCTAAATGTTACAATACTCCATCTCTCTAGAAATAATTTAAATATCTTATTTACTCCTCAACTATCCAATGATGTAGATAATATTTATGTACCCAATTTACAGATAAGGAGACTGAGGCTTGATGAGGTTGAGTCACTTGTCCAAGGTCACACAACAAGCGGGTGGTGCAGGTGAGATCTGTACCCTGGAAGGTTGACTCCAAATGCTCTGACTTCCCCAGAGGCTCCCCCTTTTCCCTTCCCAGATGTTTTTTATCTTCCCTCCTGCTTCTCTCCACCTGACACATGCTTCTAGCAATAATAATGGCCTCAATAATAAGAACCATAATAATAAGAGCACAGAGGTTTGTTCTTTTGTAGAAATGAACAACTTCCCATTATTTCTGCCAACAAATGAGTCTTAATTGCACAGTGGTATCATTAGGCAGCATTTGGGAAAACATAGAAGGTCCCCAAAATGTCAAGAATATAATTTGTTCAACAAAACATCTGAAAGAGAAAGAAATCAGTAGATGCTTATCAAAAAAAAAAAAAAAAAACCACTGGGCTGAGTTTTATAATTTGTCCTTTTAACTCCCCTCTTTGTAAAAGGCGAATTACACCTTGGTGGCTTCTGGGCTCTGCCTCACTGAACAGTCACTGAGCTGCCTGTGACACTTCCAGCTGAAATGCTCCCTGCTATCAGCTGGAGGGAGGGGGTTATTTCACTGAGAGAAAAAGAAGGGTTATTTGGGTTATTTCTCTACTTCTACTCTTGCCCCTCTACAGTCTAATCAGCAGAGAAAAGCCAGATGAGGCATTAAGCGGCTAAGTCAGATCACGTGACTCCTCGGCTCAAAAACCGTCAGTAGCTTCCCATCCTATTTAGAATAAAAAAGCAAATTTTCATCATGGCCTACCAGACCCTGCGTGACTGGTCCTTGCCCATCTCTCCAGCCTCGTTGCCAAATCTCTACTCTTCACTTATGATGTTGCTGCCACAATACACCAATATGTTCCTGCCTCAGGGCCTTTGCACTTGCTGCTCCTGCATCGGCACACTCCCCCACCCCGCAGATACCCACGTGACCTCATTCAGCTCTCTACTAAGAGTTACCTCCTCAAAGAGGCTGTCGCTGCACACCAGAAAAAGCATCCCTTATTGCTATTCACCTCCTTGTTCTGCCTTTTTCCATTGAATTGATCACTACCTGTCATTATAATATGAATGTATGTGTATTTCTTTATTGTCTTGTTCCCCAAATAGAATGTAAGCTCCATGAGGGCAGGGACTATATCTGGTTTATTCAATGTCTAGCCTCCATGCCTAAAACAATACATGACACGTGGTGGGTTCTCAATAAATATTTGTTGGAGGAAGGGAAGGAGAGAAAGAGAAGGAAAGGAAGGCAAGAAGGAAGGAAGAGGGAGCAAAGAGGAAAGAAGGGAAGCAGGAATACAGGAATGCTGGGAGGGAGGGAGGGGAAGGCTGACCAGTACTTACAGAGGAAGGCATCAGAGAAGATGGGAATAAATTATTCTTGCGAACCAACCAAAATGAAATTCATTAAGAGGGATTGGAGTTAGACATAGAAAGTATTTTTTTGACAGTGCGAGACGTAAGGTACTGGATCTAGATGGGGTGGTGGGTTAGGAGGAGATTTGCAATTAGGATGTGGGTTCCCAGAGCGAGGGTCAGAGTGAGGGAGGCTGTCTGATTTTGCCCCGACCCACGTAGGGAGGGCCCAGCCAAAGCTGCACACTTTTTTCCCTCTTCCTGCCTTTCTGTGGGAGCAAATGGAACAGAAGGGATCTGGGAGCTTGGGGAGGGGAGGGGGAAGAAGGGAGGTAGTTCTTTTCTCTTAACTTCCCCACAAAGTTACAGAATAAATCTCAAGTGTGAATCATCCCTCTTTACAATCAAGCAGTTATTTAAAATGGGAAAAGGAAAAGTGACACAGAGAAAGAGAGAAAGCAGGAGATTATCGCCCGCCAGCTCTCTCCCAAATTCCCAGCAATCAGCCTGTGAGCTGTGTCTAATCTCACAATGAGTTGCTTTCCTGATTGAGGGAGCTAATTGCAGGGCTGACACAGCTTCCCAGGAAAGTACTTGTAGACAAAAATGCCAAGTGCTACCACCACCAACAAAAATACATCCAAGCGCACCCATAAAGGCTCAGGACCCAAAAGGCCTGTGCTGACAGAGACCATGCCTCACCCAGCAAAGGAAGACAGTGCTCTGAGGCCAGTCAAACCACCAGGAAATCCTCAGGGAGAAACTGGCAGAGGACAGAAACAGCAAGTCCACAGAAGTGGAGGGACAAATAGCCAATAAACCTAGGAAGAAAGGTTCAACCTCACTAGTAGTCAAAGAAATGCCAATTATAACAACCATTTTTGTGGGTCAAATTAGAAAAGGTTTTGAAAAAAAAAACGTGCATGTTAGCTTGGGTCTGTAGGGAAACAGAGACAAGACCCTGGGCAGATTTCTTTGCTGTGGAGGGTTCATCATCAAGACACCTAAGTGGAATGGGTCACAAGGGAACCATCTTTTCGGCCACTGTGGGCACAGAGCCCAGCGGAAATAGAAAGAAATAGCTCAGCCTGCTCTGGGATGCAGCTAAGCTCCAGCCACTGCTTTCTGGGTGTCCATGCCCACCTGCATGGCACCCAGAGAGAGGACTCGATGGGCACTCCACCCAAAAAGGAGCCTCTACCCTGGACTCCCATACCTTTGGGGTCATGCTCAGATCTAGCTAAGGTCTACCTATTTCTTCAATCCCAAATCTAATCCACCGTGGCAGAAGTGCCCAGTTTCATTTCACCCAGACAGACATCAGAGTCAGAGCAACTTAGACAAGAAAGAACAAGTTCTGGAGATGGTGTCCAAGGCAAGCAACTTGCAGATTCATAGCCTGCCTGACAAAATAATAATAATCAGTTCTGGCAGAGTTGTGGTAAGATGCACTTTCCTCTGTGCTGTTGGTGAGAATGGAAATTGATGCGATCTTTCTGGAGGACAGTTTGACCAAAACCTTCAAAATGTTCATTCCCTTTGCCCTTCTTGGAATCAGGAGTGGGAAGAAATGCTTCAGCTACTCCCCCATACAAGTCATCCCCTGCCTGATCCCTTTAGGACTCCACACTGCCCCCCAAAGAAGGAGAAGCTGCCATCTGATTGATCAGAGTTGGGTGGGTGTTGACCAGTCCCATGTCCTTTGGCAGATGAGGTCACTGTGCATTAAAGTCAGCATCCTGGGGCTTCCCTGGTGGCGCAGTGGTTGAGAATCTGCCTGCCAATGCAGGGGACATGGGTTCGAGCCCTGGTCTGGGAAGATCCCACATGCCGCGGAGCAACTAGGCCCGTGAGCCACAATTACTGAGCCTGCGCGTCTGGAGCCTGTGCTCCGCAACAAGAGAGGCCGCGATAGTGAGAATCCTGCGCACCGCGATGAAGAGTGGTCCCCACTTGCCGCAACTAGAGAAAGCCCTCGCACAGAAATGAAGACCCAACACAGCCATAAATAAATAAACAAATAAATAAAGTCAGCATCCCTGTGGCGAGCTCTTGATGGTACTTCCTGCTTCTATCCTGGGGGATGGAATTAGTGGGCTCACCTAAAGATGCTGTTCTCACGGCTTAAATCCAAGGAGAAGGGAAGTACTTGGCCTCACTCGAGACTCAAGCTTCAGCTACGCATCCTGTGATGGTGAATTTTGTGTGTCAATCTGACCGGATCATGAGGTGCCCAGAGACTGAGCTCAACATTACTTTGAATGTGTCTGTCACGGTGTTTTGGATGAAAATAGCATTTGAATTGGTGGACTCTGTAAAATAGTTTGCCCTCCCCCATGCGGGTGGACATCATCCAACTCACTGAGGGCCTGAATTAAAACAAAAGGTGGAGGAAGGAAGAATTCAGCTCTTCCTGCCTGATTGCTTGAGCTGGGACGTCAATCTTTCCCTGCCCTCGGATCTCCTGTCTCTCAGGCCTTTGGACTCATACTGAATTACACCAACAGCTTTCCTGGGTCTTCAGTTTGCACATGGCAGATTGTAGAACTTCTCAGCCTCCATAATTGCATGAGTCAATTCCTTATAATAAATCTCTTCCTATATATATATATATCCTATCGGTTCTGTTTCCCTAGAGAACCCTGACTAATACACACCCCACTCCGCCTTGCACCAGAGTCCTGAATTTGGGACTTCGGGTACTTTCATAGCTATGAACAAAATGGTACTTGATTCCAGTTTTGCTGTCGTTTCTGGTGTTATGCTTCTTTAAATCCTCAAATGCAGGTGACAGTGGCTGGGGAGGCCGGATTCTGGCATTTCTGAATTTCTGGCAGAAATACCTTCTGATGTCATAGAAATTCCACCCCAATTTATTTATTTTTTTTTTAAATGAAAGGTAACCTACACACAGAAAAGCATATAAAGTGTATTTGTTTTCATTATACAGCTTGATAAATTTTTTACTTTTCTCTACACCCATGTACCTCCACCAAGATCAAGATAAGGAATAATTCTAGAACCCCATAAGCTTCCTTCATGCACTTTTGGAGTCTGTATCTCCCCACAGAAGTAACCACCATTCTGATTTTAATAAACATTGATTCATTTTGCCTGTTCTTGAACTTCATATAAACAAAATTATACAGAATTTTTTTTCTGGCTTTTCTCACTCAACTTAATACCTATGAGATTCATCCATATGTTTGCATGTACCAGAAGTTTATTCCTTTTTCTTGCTGTATAATATTCCATTGTGTGGAAAGTACCACAATTTACTTATTCAGTTAACTATTGATGAGTATTTAGATTATTTCTAGTTTGTGGCTACAATGGAATGGAACTGCTATGAGTGTTCTTGTATATTTTTTTTTTAGACACACACACTCATTTCTCTTGAGTATAAGCCTAGAAGTAAAATTTCTGGGTCATAGTGTATGTTTGTGTTTACCTTAAGGAGAAACCATTTTCCAAAATAGTTGTACCATTTTCAACTGTACCGGCAATGTATGAGAGGTCCAGTTGCTCCTTATCTTTGCCAACACTTGATGCTGTTAGTCTTTTTAATTTTATCCATCTGGTGTATCACGTAATCTCATTGTGGTTTGAATGTGCATTTCTTTGGTGGGTAATGATATTGTACTGCTATTCATGTGCTTATGGCTCTCTGCATATCTTGTAAAGTGTCTCTTCGAATTGTTTGGCTGTTTTTTCTAACTCTAAATTTCTAAAGGAATCAATACTAAGGAAATAATCAGAGGAGCAGACAAAACTTCATCCATGAAGATGTACAGCACAGCATTGCTTATAATATCAAAAAACTAGAAACAACCTAAATGCTTCACATAGAAAATTAGTTAAGAAAATTATGATATGCATGTATTCAAATTCAAAAGATGTCATTTTAAAAGATGCTTATAGTAAATGTTAATAAAAGGAGAAAATGCTTATAATGTAATGTTTTGATAGTGACTTTTTTTAATGTAAGCATTAGTGGAAAAACTGGAAGGAAAAACACCAAAGTGTTACTGCTGGTTATTTCTCAAAGGTAAGATCATGGGTGATCACTATTTTCTCCCTCCTATTGTCTTTGTTTCCCAAATGTTCTACTTTTATATATTACTTGTATAATCAGAAACACAATAAAATCCTTCTTTTTAAACTGCTAAGACTATTAAGTCTGACTGAAATGGAATGTCACAGACAAACCATTGCCTCCACAAAAACCAGTCCTCTGACTTTCACCATCTTTGGGCAAAATTTTCAAAGCCCAAATGCCTTACAAACACTTTCTCAAGAGGAAATTGTTTGGTTTACTCCACACAATGTAAAGGTACCTTTGTGTCTATGTTCCGATTAGTTCTCTATCAAAGGATGCCCGTGGATGGCTTGAATTTGAATAGGCCTAAATGGGGCTCGGTAATGGGCATTTCAGAACAGGTAGAATCATCTGCAAAAGAACACATTTCTGAGTCTAGGCAAAGGAGAGAAAGGCCACGAGCTCCTTGAGGGCCAGGAACTCTAAGCCTGTCCTGCTCACTATTGTGTCCCCAAGGCCTGGCATCGGACCTGGGCTCCATAAGTATTTGTTAGATAAATGAGTGAATACATTTAACTACAAAGTACTTATTCCCCCTTACAAACACACCAGACCTTGTATACACAAAGGAGTGTTTCCCTCACAAAAGTATCCCCTTGGGAGACTAAATAGTTCTTACACGGCGCTCCCATGGCATAAAACATTAGAAATTAGTTTTGTAGAATTGCTTCCAGAGTCTATAATGTATTCCTTTGAATAGTCTCTGGATGGCCAATCACGAAGAGTCAAAGGAAGACCTCCTAGAAGGGGGGGCATGTTAGAGGTAAAGCAGGAGGCAGGCTCCATCTCTTCCTCTTGGAAACAAACCATGGAGCCCCACTATCTGCCAGGCACTCTGATTCTCCCTAAAGGTTTTGTCCCTAAAGCTAGCGGAGACTCAGCTTCTCTCCTACCTACAGCCATCACTCTCTTGGACACTGAAGAGACCCCGGACCAGGCAGGACCATTCAGAGAGCCTGGTCCAAACACAACGGACCTGTAGCCTCACTTCCTCCAGGCTTCTGCACAACCAGATTAATCCTCCTAAAGCTCATTTCCATCCTGCCACTTGCCCGCCTCCAAACCTTTGATGGCTTCAGAGCAGAGGCCAAGCCTCCCAGGCTGACCCCTCTGGGGTCATCCTCACCTCCCATCACTCCCTTGTGTGGACCTCCCCAGGGGAGGAGGGCTGCATCCTGAGATTCTCTGCAGGTTCCCACCCGTCCTATATGCTGGGCTGGGAGAAACAGCATGATGTTGGAAGGCATGGCAACCCAGGAGGGGGTTCATCTGCAGCTCCATCACACCAGACTGAGTGGCGAGGATTTGGAACAGTATTCTGATCAAGTCGTGAAGCTCTGGACCAGTTCTTCTCAACCCTGCCTACACATTAGAATCACCTGGGAAGCTGTGACAGAGTGGCCAGCTGGCTACCGAGACTTATGACTCCCTCCTAGGGTGGCTAGGAAGTGGCATCCCTGCCAAGGACTAAATTTTCCAGTTTCCCTTGCATGTAGATGGGACCATTGACTGAGCTCTAGCCAATGGAATGTGGGTGGGAGTCGTGCGCATCACTTCTAGAGCTGGCCCATAAAAACCCTCCCAAGCAATCCTCCACTCTCTCGTCCCCCATCGGCTGACTAGATGTTTAAACCCAGATGACCCTGGACACCATGCACTGAGGATGCCAGAGCCTCCCTCACCCGGGTCCTAAACGACCACAGGGAACTTAACCACCCCCAGGCAGAATGGACTTTACGTAAGCAAGAAATCCTCCTCCTGCACTAGGCCATTAAGATGCAAAGGTCTGGGCTTCCCCGGTGGCGCAGTGGTTAAGATCCACCTGCCAATGCAGGGGACACGGGTTCGAGCCCTGGTCAGGGAAGATCCCACATGCCCCGGAGCTACTAAGCCTGTGCACCACAGCTACTGAGCGTGCACTCTGGATCCCGTGTGCCACAACTACTGAGCCCACACACTGCAACTACTGAAGCCCTCGCGCCACAACTACTGAAACCCTCGTGCCTAGAGCCCGTGCTCCACAACAAGAGAAGCCACCGCAATGAGAAGCCCGCGCACCACAACGAAGAGTAGCCCCCGCTCCAGCAACTAGAGAAAGCCCGCACGCAGCAACGAAGACTCAACGCAGCCAAAAATAAATAAATAAAATAATTTTTTTTAAAAAAGATGTAAAGGTTTGTCTGTTACAGATCTAAGGTTACCTTAATTAACATAGGACTTTTTGGAAAATGGTGTGTTTGAGCCCCAACCCCAGATTCTGACTTCACTGGTCCAGGGTGTAGCCAGGCTCTGGTGTGTTTTAAAAGCTCCCCCAGGTGATTCTAATGTCAAGGTTGAGAAGCAGGCTTTAGGCTCGTAAGTATTCATAGATCTTCCTGCACTTCATTCAACACATCATGGAGCCCCACTGTGTGCCAGGCATTCTGCTTCTCGCTGAAAGTTTTGCCCCTAAAGCTGGCAGAGACTCAGCTTCTCTCCCACCCATGACCATGGCCCAGAATTCTGCTGTCTCAGACTTGAAGGCAAGTGGAGATCTTTCTCAGCCAGTGCCTGCCTGGGGGCCTGGCAGGCCTCTTTGGTTCCTAAAGGAGCCCTACCTCTCTCCTCCGCTACCCACCCTAAAACCCTGCCTGCCCCCTGGACCAGAGCGTAGAGGACAGAGTATGGCGTTTCCTGCAGGAAAGAGGATGAAGAGTTTCCTCCGGGCAGCCCATGGTGCTACCCCAAAACACACCAGTGCATTCGTATAGTCACACCAAACATCAGCTCATCCCTCCTCTGGGACAGCCGGCCCTCAGGCTGGCAACTGGGGCACAGAGATGGTTAGGATGCAGCCCCAACCTTGAAAGAGCCTGCCGTCCAGTTGAAGGCACAGACTATGGTATTGGGATAGAGGTCATCCAAAGCCATCCTGAGTCCCCCTACCCTCGAAGCAGCTGGTGTGGTGAAAAGGGCACTGAAGTCACTGGCTCCAATGCTGCCTCTAGCACTTTCCGCAGACGGCTTCAATACAGCATGGCGAGAGCTACGACAGAGGCTGTTCAGGGCCCTGTGGGATCCCAGATGAGGGAGTTGGCTCTTGAAGGAAAAGTAGGAGTTAGCTGGACAGACAAGAGGGATGAGCGATACAGGCTGAAGTCACAGAGGCAAGAGAGTGTGGGAAAGGTTTTAGAAAGAAGTTTGGTCTGGTTGGAGAGAAAGGAGCAAGGAGGGTGGGGCAGGAAACAAAGCTGGGGTGGGGGGGCGGTGATGGGCTGATTTGGACAGAGCCTAAAATCCGAGGTTCAGGGGCTTGGACTGCATCCTATAGGCCCTCAGGGGCCCTTAAAGGGCTCTGAGCAAAGCATGATGTAGTCAGAATCATGGTTCACAAAGGGGCTCTGGGATGGGGGGGGTGTACCAATTGGAAGGAGAGAGTTCGGATGTAGGAGCCCAATTGGGGAGTTATTAGTCATCCAGACAGAGGTGATGAGGACAGCGGCCATCATGATGGACAAAAGGGGTCACCCTAAGGATCCCCAGGCTCCTTCCCCCTAGGAGGCAGCAGGGTAGCTTGGAGAGAGCACCAAATTTGGAGTCTACACTTGCTGTATCCTTGGTCTGAGATACTCTTCCTCCATCCCTTTATTCTTACCCTTTCACTCTGTTCAAACACCACCTCCTCAGAGAGGCTGTCCCAGACCATCAAAGCGGATGCCTCAGTTTCTCCCCATCTCACCCCCTGTGATTTCCTTTATTTTAATGTCACGATCTGTGATTCTATTGTTTATTCATTGTTCACATGTTTGTTGCAAGCTCCGTGAGGTGGCCCCTTTGTCCTGTTTACTTTGAATCCCTAACTCTGGGCACAGTGCCTGGCACAGAGTAGGTGCTTTTGATAGATCACATCATTGGCCTCAACGCCTTGCCTCTTCCTTTATTCATGCCCTCGCCGTGAACTCTGCAGTGCCCTCTCACTGCGGGTGGGGTGTGCTGCCCCATCTCTTCATTTGAGTTTGGCCATGTGACTTGCTTCAGCCAGTAGCATAAGGTAGAAGTGGGGGTGAGCTGGCTCCAAGTTCTCTCCTGGGCCTCGAGAGAACGTGTGTATTTTTGCTTGTCTCTTACCTCTGCTACGGCCATGAAAAGGACATATCCAGGTCTCAGGAGGAGGAGAGACACATGATGCACAGCTGCCCCCAGCCAAGCTCAGGCCAGATCAGCTGACCCACAAACCTGTGAACATAAATGACTTATTTTAAGTCACTGAGTTTTGGGGGTGCTCGGTTATGTAGCATTTTTCTCTATCTGTAAAATAAAGGGGCTGGTTTAAGCATCTCCCTCCAAGGTCCCTGGTTCTCCTTTAAGCATGGCAGCTCCCAGCTTCCCGGTCCTGCCCTCTCCACCTTTCCTCCTTCTCACACACGCCACCTCGCCTCAGCCCTCATGAATAACCATGCGGCATCCACTTTCACAGGGCCAAGTTCAGAGCTCCTGAGAGCCCCACTTTCAAGGCTGCCTCTTTGCTGCTGCTTCCTCTTCTCCAGCTGCTTCACCAAAGCCCGGGGGCATGAGCAGCTAAAAACCCTCCCTGAGCTCTGATGTGCAAATCAGAGAGCCCCAGGAAGCCCCAGGAAGAGCCCTGTCCTTGCCAGGATGGCTGGCCCACAACCCAGGTGGGCCCGGGAAGGGTGGCTCGGCTGCATTTGGAATATGAGGGGCCATCTGAGCGGGGTGCAAGGCAGAAGGGAGTCAGGGTCTAAGGTCATGGAATCCTACACCTGAGAGACCGTTTGGAACCAACCCCCGCCGCCCCCCCCCCCCAGCATCTGGGGAAACGGAGGCAGGAGGAAGTAAACAGACTTGTCCAAGTCAACCATTCAGTGGCAGAGTCAGGATTGGATTTCCTGACTCCCAGCTCAGTGCTCCTTCCACTGCCCCCTGCTGGTCACAGGCAGGGTAGCTCACAAGGCAAAGGTTTGGAGGCTGGAATGGACTCCTTTATGGATTTTCTTTCCTTTTCTTTCTTCCTTCCTTCCTTCCTTCCTTCCTTCCTTCCTTCCTTCCTTCCTTCCTTCCTTCCTTCCTTCCTTCCTTCCTTTCTTCCTTTCTTTCTTTCTTTCTTTCTTTCTTTCTTTCTTTCTTTCTTTCTTTCCTCTCTCCCTCTCTCTCCCCCTCCCTCCCTCCCTCTCTCTCTCTTTCTGCAGCATGCAGGATCTTAGTTCGCCAACCAGGGACTGAACCCACACCCCCTGCAGTGGAAGCCCTGAGTCTTAACCACTGGCCTGCCAGGGAAACACCATGTCCCGCCCACCCCTAGTTGGGGCCACCTACCATAGGCCAGATCTGTGCTGGGGGAGGGGCATCTCTAGTAGATGCCAAGTCCTGTACTGGGGAGCTTATGCCAGGATCTGTGCTGGGGGAGCAACCAGGTGCCAGGTCGTGTGTGGGTTGGCTGAATGCCTTACTATGTGCAGGTTCTGTGCCAGGTGCCACCTACTGGATGGCAGATGGACCGAGAGCTGTGACCGCCTCTGCCTCCCCGCCAGTCACTCTGCTCTGTGTGCCTCTCTCTCCAGGTCACTGGGTGGCCTCTCTGTCTCTCTCTGACTTTCTCTGGATATTTTGTCTTCATCCTATTGCTCTCCATGAGTTTCTGCCCTCTCTCCCTCTCTTGTTCTCTCACTTTCGTCTTTCCTCGGCCTCTTTATGTTTTCTCTTTTGTTCTATCTTTTCTCTGCCTCTGACCCTTTCTGTATCTTTCTGTCTGTGCGTCTGTCTGCCCGTCTCCTGGGTGCACGTCTCTGTCTCTGTCTCCCCCCGTCCTGTGTCTCCGGGGCCCCTCACCACCACCTCTGACTCCACCTGGGTCTCTGGCTAAATCCACCTTTCTCTCTGGGGTTGTAGTCTTTCTCTCTTGCCCTTGCTTTTTATTTTCTTCTTTCTCTGTGCCTCTAGGTCTCTGTGACTCCAGCACTCTCTGTATCTCTGTCTCCTTTCCCAGCTGGTCTCCCTTCCCCCATCCCCCTCCACACCCACCCCAAGGTTCTGTCCAACGCCTCCCCACTCCCCAGGTCCTGTTCTCTGCCAGCTACAATTACAAGTGTGTCTACTGAAGTGGTCCACCTTGATGGGTAACAAGAGGCTTTATGTTTGCAGTCACGGACTGGAAATACTGAATTCCTTTTCAGCAAAGAAAGACAAGCACCCTCTTGGTTTATAAATATTAATTATAGGTACCTGGTAATGAGAGAACAGGGCAGCTGTTGGCTGTGATCTCTGATTGTTTGACTAATCCTAGAGACAGTTTAAACAAGACAGTTATTACCTGACAGGAAGAGGAATTAGGGTGCCGTTGTCCTTTCATAAGGATCAGCTTAGGAGATTGGCGAGAGATCTGGACTTACTGAGGATGCTAGGAGAGTGACCTTGGGCAAAGCCTCTTCCCCTTTCTGGGCCTCAGTTTCCCCTCTTGTTCTAGGATGCCCTTCTAGCTCTGACCTGTATGATGTGGAGGTGCTACTTTGGGAGGGGATCAGGCAGACCATTTCAGAGCGTCTGCCAAGCAGGAATCATGGACCAACAGAGGGAAGGCCCAGCTCAAGGGAGAGGAACCTAGGGAGTCATGGGGGGATGGGGGAGCATCTGGCTCCTCTGGATCTTTGGGGTGATTTCTAGGTCTGTCCTGGTTTGAGTCAAACTCCTCCCAGGGCTTGAGGCAAAATACTGAGCAAGGACTGAGGCGTGTCCCATATTGCAAGTCAGAATTTCCAGACTTACCACCGGTTGGTCCAGGCTTCCAGGTACCTCAGTTTTACTTCCTGGAAAATGGGAGTAAAGAAGGATAACTTTATGCAGCTCTTCCCGATGCCAGAGTTAAAAGTTTATCTAAATTGAATCTGAGAAGTCCCAGACTGGGCATGCCTGCCAGAGGCCATTTCAACAATTGTCCTATTTCCAAGCTCACGTCTCAATTCAGTAGTTATTGACATCATTATGTGCAAAGCAGAGAAGCGATTCCTGATGCACAGCCAGGACAAAGGCTTGATGGAGGCAGAGGGGCAACACTGGGAGCAGGGAGTGTGCCTATAAGAGGTCCCTGCTCAAGGTCCCCGCATTGAGTAAAAGTGGGCTATTCCTTCTAGAATATGTATTTTCTAAAACTCCCTCTTCTCTGGGGAGATCAGTACATTTATAAAACACTAAGCCGTTTATCACCTCTGGGGAACACAGGTCAGCCTGCAGGAGAGCCGTCGTGAAATATGTGTTTCCCATTTGGCAGAAGTAGGACCCAAGGTAGGAGGCGTCCTTGTCTCTTACCCGAGACCATGCAAGTAGAAAGTAACTGAGCTGGGAATCAAACCCTGGTCTGCGATCCCAAAACTCAGCTCCAGGTCATTACTGGGTTCCCAGCCCCATCAGCCTGCAACTCATCCAAGGGGCATGAGAGCCTGGCAGGCATCCTTGGAGGCTGGAACCGGCCTCTCCTCCTCTAGGATCCTACCCTCCCATCATCACAGCGGAGCCCAGGCTGGCCCATGGAAGGTGCTCACAAATGTTATTGATCGAATGTTCTTCAAGGTTCCGGTCGTGTTTCCGCCAGTCACTCCTTGCCTGGTAGTTAAAAGAGCGTGAACCTGAATTCAAATCCTGGCTCCACCGTGTGTGTGTGAGACCTTGGGCAAATTACTTAACCTCTCTGTGCCTCAGTTTTCTAACCTGTAAAATGGGAATGACATTAGGACTTCACTGTTGTGTAGTAAGCGCTATATAAGCATTGGCTGTTATTATTAATAATCACCTCCTGTCATCTCTCTTTCCAGAGCCTCTGAAGTCAGTTTACCCAATCTCATATAAAGGCAAATGTGGAAGGAACATCAAACTGCTCTCCGTTACTGTGTGGTGAGGGAGGCTGGGGACAGAGTCTGGCTCAACTCCAGCCCCTGTGAAGCCAGAGGCTGGGCGGGAGCCACCTCCACTGCCTTCAGCCTCCTGCAGACCTTGATCTGTGGAAAGGCCCTGCAGGCCCCATCCTGGTTGACCCTGAACAGAGCCGAGGGCTCTGCTTTGCCCTGGGCTCTATGCTTTGCAGCAAACTCCTGCCACAGTCCTGCAGGACTGAGAGGGGTGGAGGCGACGACTCACTTAAAAAAAAAAAAACAACGTTCTGAGTGTCCCCAAGGTCCCCCTTGTAGGCTCAGGCCCAACTAAGTGCTTCTCTGGAACCATTTTAACTCCAAGTACAGACGCCACTAAGCGGGTCCGGAGGGAGCCGTGGGCTGGGCTTGCACACGAATCAGAGCACAGCCGGTCCAGGCGGCAAGGCAGGCGGCTGTCAGCAGAAAGAAGCTGAGCGGTCTTCCAACTGGTCCCTGTGTTTTCTATTCTCACCTTCACCTTCCCAGCATCTTGACAATGCTGGCCCACCTTAATCTTTCATGGGGCCCAGACACACATCAGACCCTCTCTAGCGCTCCGAGAGGAGTCAAGACTGGCTCAAGGGCTGAGGTGAGAGCCCATTTTCCAGCTGGGCTGCTCAAGGCTCCAGCCCCTTTACCCCAGGTCTTCTTGACACTTCCCCGGACATTCGCAGCATCAGCAGAATCTGTGTATGCAGCTCCCTCACATGTGTGCTCCCCTCCCATCCTCCCTCCTTCCAGCCCCCACCCACCCCCTCCTCCCCACTGTGCCAGACATAGACAAGAACCACTTCTGCCTGCAACCAAAGCCCTCACAGCTCCCCCTAAAGATTTCCAAGAAAATCTTCCTACAGATTCAAAAGGAGGCCATGAGCTCAGAGCCAGTCATTCAAATGTTCCACCTGAATTCATCCTTCTTCACATTCCATTAACCAACTTTGTCATCTGCGGCCAGTATCTTGACCCCTTTGAGCCTCAGTTTGCTCCTCTGTAAAATGGGGGAAATGATGGTACCTCATAGGGTACGGTACCTCATGGTCACTCATCAGGAGAGTGAGGGGCAGTGAGAAGAGGCACATACAGTGTTTAGTCGAGTGGCTGGCACATGGAGAAAGTGAGCCATCCTTGGTAGCTGTTAACATATATATTTTTATTTCACTGAGTACACGCTGTGTGCCAGGCCCTGGAGCCACACAGCTGAACTCAACAGGCATCCCTGTTCTTGAAGAGCTCACTCAGGCATGGAAGAGAAAGAAAGAAACAGAAATGTTGATATGGTGGGATATGTTTGCATAATAGAAGAATGTACAAGTTACAGGGAAGCCTAAAAAAGGAAGATGTCGAGGGAGGGATGTGGGCATGCTTGGATGGACTCTTGAAGTCTGAGTAGGAGCTCACCAGGCAGCCCAAGGTAGGAAAGGCATTGCAGGCAGATGGAAGAGCATATGCAAAGACTCAAAGGCAAGAAACATCATTTTAAGGCCAAAGCCTTAGAGAAGGAGAGGCCCGGAGACAAGACAGAATGTGGGATTAGGGGTCAGTTCTGGACTCACCCTGCCAGCTCTGAGTTCGCAGTAAAGGGAGACTTTTAAGCAGGAAAGTGACATGATCACACTCGTGTCTTAAGCTGCGCTCACGTTCAAGCTTGCAGGGTTTACATAACTTTTCCTTTTCTTCTCGAGCATTTATCCAGCCTAGAAATTCGAGAGCAAGCACTTTCCCTTATTTCTATTCAACCTGAAAGCGGCAGTCGAATCCAGCTCGCATCGTATTGAAATGCAGGTGGCCTGCGCAACAGTGTTGCTAAAATTACCAAAACTAACCACAGCCAGGGAAGGGCCATTATCGGAAACAGATTTTATTACCATGGAAACCAACAGATAATGCCAAGTCCAGTCATTTTTATTCTCTGAAAAGAGAGAGAGACAAGGGGAGAGAAAAAGAGAAACAGAGAAAGCAGCAGGAGAGAGAAAGCTATTGAAAGGAAGCGAGAACCCGGAGCAGACTAGAAGCGGACAGAGAAAGCAGGGGAATCTGCCTGAAGGTTTCATGCCACACATGCCTCCTGACCGGCCATCCAGCTCGGGTCACATTGACGGAACTCATACTACATGCCGCAAGCTGGCAGGAAGCAGCCAGAAAGGACTCTGCAGTGTGACTTGCACTCCTGGTCCAAAATGCAGAAAAAGCTGTAAATGCCCCCAGAAAGAGCTGGCCCGGGTGTATTTCAAGGCACTTCTGATGATCTCCACTAAGAGCATCAGATTTGGGGTCGGAAGACCTGCTTAGAGTTCAGGCTCTGCCCGAAGTGGCTTGTGACCTTGGAGAAGGTCACAGAAATTCTCGGAGCCTCAGTTTCTTCACATGTCCCAAGAGGGAGCTCCTGGGTTGGTTGTGAGGATCCGGTGTGCGTGGCTGCCAAAACACTTCGTAACTGTAGAGGGCTGTGCGCACAGAAGGCCCGGCAGGCCCCATGGTTCCTACATGTCTCTCCTTTGTTCCCTGATTTGAAGGGCTCTTTCACCCATCACGTAGTGCCCTGGTCCATGCAGCCAGTGGGATCCACCCCCCACCCACATAGCTCCAAATGCTGAGGGATGGGGGGCAGGAGGCCCTGCTGAGAGCTCTTGGATGTCCAGGGAACAGTGTGGGTTTGTCAGCAGGACTGAGATGAAACATCCACCCCAGGAGAAAGGAAAAACCAAAGACAGAGGGAGAGGAGGTGGGCAGACAAATGAGGTACACCAGGACACCCTGGGGAGGGAGAGACCGTAAATATGCTAGGATCCTGGTGAAGCCGTGAGTAGGAGGTTTTAGCTGTCAAAACGGATAGTCAGGGAGAGGGCAGTTCAAAGGAAGCCACAGAATATATGAAAACACCCGTAACCACACATGTACATACACAGTCATCAAATCTTTGCTACTCAAAGTGTGCCTCACCTGGGAATTTGTTAGAGATGCAGGCTCTTCCCCCGGACCTCCTGGCGATTCACTTCTACACGCAAGAGATGAGAGGCTCTGGTCTAAGTCACTTCCCTTCTCTGAGTCTCAGTTTCTTCATCTATAAAATAGGAATAATCATACCCTCCCAGCCACATGGGGCTGTTAGGAGGATTAGAGGGGGAAAAAAAAAAAAAAACATGTGAATGAATCACTTTGAAAAACAAAAAGCACCGTATGAGTGTAAGATAGTGTTCTGTTGTTATGTAGTTATTACTATTATATACAGGGAGCCCAGCCTCCCAGGGTAACAAGGCACTTTCATAACAAAATGACTTGATTAGACTGTTCTCTTAAAAACGCTGTTCCCCTGCTAACGTTTTTCCTATCCGCATGCCTCTTCTTGCAGCTGCATATTAAATCTTCATGCCATCAGCACTTGACTGAATTTGTAGAAACAAAATGGAAGAGGGAACTCAGGCATGAATTAGCAGTTTAAGACAGGAATGAGATTACGATAAAATCCCCACTCTCTCCATCCATCAAAATGTAATAAGAATAGAAAACTAATGTGAAAAATCAACATGACCTATTGCTTCGAGCCTGTCATCGCCATCCTTTATGATCGCGCCTTGCAAGATGCAAGCAACTCATTTCGCTGTAAGCGTCACGCTTTCCATAGGAGACGTAAACCGTGTCCGAGACAGGCAGACATTTGGGCAGATCCCTCTGGGGGAAACAGGAAGGGACCAAATGAGACGCGGTTCCCTGACTTTCCAAGTCGTGGAGAGCAAGAATGAATGGGGGTGACTCTAGCTGAAGGTGCTTTGTTTTCTTTTTGGCTGTCTATGGATGGGGAAGCTCCAGCCCTGTCAAAGGATAGTGGCTCCTGTCCTAGAGATCCAGGAAAGGACATTTCCAAAGTCCCAAATGTCTCCAGGAGCCCCTGCTCAAGACCCAGCCTCACACCCTCGCTGCTGGCAAACCTGGTCAGCTGCATGGGCACCCCAGGATACAGAGCAGGTTCCTGGAGGGGCGTGGTTCTATCATTGGTCCCTGTGTCAGCAGATGAGGGACAGATGTGCTCAGAGAGTCAATAGGACTTGCACAAGGACACACACCAAGTAAGGGTTAGACTCCAGGTCTGCGGACTCCTTATCCAGCATTCCTTGCATGGCACCCCGTTGCCAGCTATGTGCCAGGACTGAGCTTGGGTTGGAGGTATGTGAAACAGGAGCAGAGGCTCCTGCCCTCAGGGAGCTCACAGCCTCGCTCCCATCCTGAGCTCCTTCCCTCCAACCCCTTCCCCCTCCACTCTGCCCTGGTCACCCTGGCTTCCTACTGCTCCGTAAAAGCACTGATTTTTTCCCAATCGGAGCCTTTGAACATGCTCTTCCTTCACCCAGACTGCTTTCCCCCTCACTGTTCATTCAGACAACTCCCCATCCTTCAAGTCTCATCTGAAATATCAGCTTCTCAAGGAAGCCCTCCCTCCCAGATATACCTTCAACCTACACCCTTTCCTCTGCTTCAGGGCCCTTGGTTAATTCACTGTCACATCAGTGCTATTCCCCTGTAGCGTATTTCTCAATAGTAATTAAATCATCATTTGTTTTAATGTATTTAATAGTAATTAAATCAAAATTATTTAATACTCATCACTCTCAAGGCAGAGCAAACTATAAAGGTCTGGGACCACTCTGCTGTGTTTACTGTTGTGTTCCCCAGCACCTCGCATAGCACCTGGCATGTATCCATCCATCCATTCAAAAATTTTTTATTGAGCACCTAGTATGTGCCAGGCATTGACAGCATGCCAGCTCTCGTGGGGGCTTCACTCCAGCGGAGGAACACATACAATAAACTAACTAATGAATGTCAGGTGGTGAGGAGTGCAAGAACTAAAACAGAGCAGGGCACTCGAAGCTTATATCTGATATGCTGGAATCCTCTTTGAGAAGGGGACACCTGAGCAGAGCCTGGAATGGGCCACACCAATTCTTAAAGGAACAGCCTTCCATGCCGCAGGAGCGGTAACTGCAGATGCTCTGAGGCTGGTTTGTGCTTGGCACATTCCGGAGACAGGAGGGAGGGGCCTGTGGAGGAGGAGGTCAGGGAGGTGGAGAGCCCAGTGGGGAGGATTTGGATTCTACTCTGTGTGATGGGGGAAGCCTTGGAGGCTTACGGGCAGAGGAGTGACGTGATATGACTTCAGCTCTAAAAGGACAGTTCCAGGTGCTGTGCAGAGACCCACAGCAGGGGTCAAGGGCAGGAGCAGGGGGGCTCATTAAGAGGCTGTTGCAACCATCCAGGTGGGAGATGGTGGTGGCTTGCACTGGAAGAGCAGCGGTGGGGGAGGGAGAAGAGAGTGGATTCCGGATGTAACCTGAAGATGGAGCCAACAGGGTTTGCTAATGGATGGAAAGTGAGGTATGAGAGAGGGAGAGGCGTCAAGGATGAAAGGTGCCTAGAATTTTGGCCTGAGCACCAGGAAGAATGCAGTTGCCATGAACCAATAAATTGCCTCTTATGCTGAAGCCCATTTGAGTTGGAGTTTTATCACTTGAAAATTTTTTTAAAACCTTGACTAATTCAGAGACTAACAGGTAAGCCAGAGGTAGCAGGGTAGGGAGTGGAGAGGAGGAGACAGATGGGAGAGATAAGGGAAGGCGCCTGCTTGGATGTAGCAGAGATGGGGGTCTCAGGATGGAACTAGAACGACTCTGGGGTTTCCAGCCCAGGTGCTTGGGAGTACGGCAGCCTCACTAATGGGACGTACAGGCTCAGACCAGTGTTCGGCTTTTCCTCTTTAACATCTTAACTTTTAGGTAGCAGCTGCTGGAGCTTTGGAGAGAGCCCAGGACTGGAGATAAAGCATTTGTTGCATACCTTCAATGAGTCAAGCACAGGGCCAGGCTCACCGTGTACAATTTTTCCAACCATGACAAAACGCTAATCAGATTAGTATGCCATTTGACAGATGAGGAAACAGAGGCTTACAGAAGTTATGGGGCTTGCCCAAAAACATACAGTTAAAACTAAAGATCTGGGAACCACCCAGGAGAAACAAAGCCCTTTGCCTCTAGGTTTCATTATGAACCCCCGGGATGGAGGTCCAGAGACTTAGGGTCCAGCCCTGGCTCTGCCACTTTCTCCCGTGTGACCTTGGGTGAGGTCGCATCCCACTTCGCGCTCGGCTTTCCCGTCCGGGAAACGCCAAGATTGGGCACAATAATGTCCCCAACTCATTACAACCCTCATCCCCGCAGCTCTGCTCAGGCTTCGAAGAACCAGGGTAGGCAGAAGCGATGCTTGCCACATAGGTTGAGCACCTACTGTGCGCGGCACCTTCTCCTGGGACGAGCCCAGAGGAAGGCGGGGCTGTGACCTTGCCGCGGTCTGCGGTCTGAGGACTCCCGGAACGGTGGGGGCTGGGAGCGCAGGGCCGCAGCAAACAGCTCCGCAGGGAGACACGGGGGAACCCAGCCAAGCTCCTGCGCACGAAGCCTCACAGCATATGGTCTGCATTTCATACATCATTTACAAGGAGCCGCAGCCATTTTGCAAAGTCTCTTCCTGCTCCCAGAGCATTTGGGCTCTGGTTTCTGTCTTTGCTGATCCAGCTTCTGCCCTTGGCACTGTCCGCTTCCACCACCACCAGTCACCACAGACAGTATTTTCCTGTTAGTTTGGGAGATCCAGGTCGCAGTGAACTGAGTCGCTTCCCCGTGATGGACTCGATAATGTAAAGAGTGTGCGTGATCCAGGTCCTGGGAGACGGGCCTGGCAAAGGTAAAGCAGCATGTGAGGGATGCCAAGGATGTCTGGGAGGGCACCCTGAGCGGTGAGCACCAGGGCGTGGAGGGCACACGGAGTCACGTAAGTAACGCTCGCATGGGACCCGCTGAGCAACGCCGACACTGCCAGAGTAAGGTCTCCACTCGGAGCTACTATGACACAGCAGTGTGGAAAAATGCCCACGGCAGAGTCCACTGCCTCTGTTAAGTTACGCCTTAGCAAGCACATCACTGTGACAGAACAGCTGGGGAGATGCGAGTAATACCACCGTCAGGGAGCCCTAGAAACGCGGGCCATGTGCAGGTGGGGCAGGCCCGTGCCTGGTTCATGGTTCTCTCCAGAGCTTGGAACATAGTATGTGCTCAGTGAATAACTGCTAAGCAAATGAATGGATGACCTGAGTGAACAGCCTGCACCCATGTGCACCAAGTGATGGGCCCTACGTGGCGGAGGGCTCCTCCCAGAACTGCTCCCAGGACCCGCCCAGGACTTCAGGGACCCCAGATACGATGGAAACGGGTCATCTGCCCCAAAGAGAGGAAAAAACCCATCTCTCCTTCTTGCTCACTCTCTCTCTTCCCCTTTCAGTCTCTGGCTCTGCGGCTGGAAGAAAACAAAGAAGGGTCCCCTCGCCCATGCTAGGACCTTCTCCCCAAGCCCGGAGCTTCCCAGTGTGCAGGTTGTCTACCCTCCGCCATCCTTCCAAAGCTGGACCAATAGCTTACCGCCTAGGACAAGGGGAAGAGGGGAGCTCTGGGCTTCCACCCCACCCCTTAGGCTTATTTCCTAAACGGCTACCGTGGCCACGGAGCCTGCTGGACCAATGTCAGCCTCCAATCTGGCAGAACACACACACATCCCCTCCCTGTCCTGGGGTGCCCATCCCCAGGCTGAACCCAAGGGGGATGAAGATGGCCCAGGGAATCCTAAGCAACAGAGCTGCTGGCCTGAATGAACCTTGAGCCTCATGCAGATTCTCATTCTCTCCTAATTCTTTCATTCCATAGAGTTATGGAAGATCTGCCCTGTTCCAGGCACCTTGCCCAGCACTGGGATGGGTCCCACAGGGGCCAAGCAAAAAGTTCCCTGTCCTTGTGGAGCTGACACTCCAGTAGAAAAGAGAGCCAGTAAACCACCAGCCAACCAAAGAAATAAGACTATCTCAGGTGGTGATAAGCACAACAAAGTCAACACGAGGTGTGCTGGTTTTTCCGTTTCTTCCCCTGAAATCGACTCCATTCTCAGACCCCCACACCTGCTCTGTGCTCTGGGGTTTGAGCCCCGTGGACTGCATCCCAGGGCTCCCTTGCTGGAGGCTTCTAGGATTCAGACAACAAGGAACTGGGCAGGAAACAAGGGCACCAGAGGAGAGAGGTACGGTGTTTCTTCTCCTGCTCCCTCCGTGCCTTGCGGCCTGGGTCAGCAGGGCTGATCTTTCTATAACAGAGCCTCCAGTGTCTCCAGGCTCTGACAGCACCCCTTCCTCCAGGGGCCCCAGGTCCCTGGGTGCTAACAGCTTCCCTCAGTTGCTGGTCACCAGATTCCCTTATACTTGTCGCATCTCTTCAGATTCCCAGCTGAACGTGACTTGCCCTTCCTGCTGGGGCCCTGACTGATACAGGCAGATGCTATAGAAGGTGCTGGGAGATAGGGGTGGTCGGGGAAGTGGTAGGTTCAGGCCCGGGTTGTTCAAGGAGAAGAGCAACAGTCAATGTGGCTGGGATGTACTAGGTGAGGGGGAGACAGAGAGAAGGTGAAGTCAGGGGTGACATTCATAGTATTCAACAACTGGCCGGGCACAGGCATCATCCAGCCAGAAGAGACTCCCAGCTATAAAGGGCTGTCACACCTGCTGGACACGAGTCCTGGGTGATCAGACAGGTGGGCAGGAGTGGATCAGCCAGGATCCCAGCAGGACAACGATGTTGCACGTGAGCTGGCTCACGTGAGGACAGTTTAATAAAGGGACTCTTTAAACAGGTGTGTGCAGGGACACCACAAGGATGGTACAGATCTCTAGGACTGCAAGAATCCCCAGCAAGGGGGTGCAGGAGAGAGCAGTTGCCAGATGCAGACAGAGCTGTGTAGAGAGGAATGGAACACACCCAAGCTGCAGTGGCCCCACGGGGAGAGCACCAATGACATCAACACCCAGCCTCACTCTCTCCCTCCCCCCACCCTCCTGTTGGTGACACCCACTGGCCATGGCCACCCAGGAGCCAGAGAACATCCTTATGTATCACCCTCCTAGATCTAGAACAGTGTGGAGAAGAGTGAAGCCTGGATCTTAGGAGACAAGTGGGAAATCTCCAGCTCTCTGATAGGTAAGACCTTGAAAGTCACAGTAAGAGGTTTGGATTTCCAGCTAAGCAGAGTGGAAGAATACTGGGAATGAGAGTGATAGAATCTCCCTTGGACCCTTTTCCTCCATCCACGGGGAGGTGATGGAACGAGCTCTGCTCTTGACATCCTGGACCAAACACGTCCCAGAAGCACTTTGTGGTGGTGGTTGGGAGGCAGGAGGAGGTGAAGGGAGTGTCCTGAGAACTAAGCCACCAGGGCAGGCCTGTGGTGACAAACAGCTCAGGAACCTCAGGGACCTCCAGCCTGCAGAGGACAAACCCACATGCTCAGCATACAGGACCATCTCAAATAGGATGGAATTTGGATTTCCTTCACCAGGTAGGCAGCCCTAAGAAAACAGAAAATGCCCAAGGCTTTCCTTGAGGGGAATAGGGGAGGAGGGCCTGAAGAAGGGGGCAGAAGTCCCCCCCAGACCCACACTTGCCAGGCTGAGAAATGGGAGGGCTGGTTTTGAAAGCCTGCCCACACGTTTCTTTCTCTAACCATCATGAGGTTTAGGCAGGGATGCAGGAGAAAGAAGAGGCTACCACCTACCTGTACTCTGTCCATGAGACAGGGGGATGAACGATATACACTGAATGACCCCCTCGGGTCTTAGGAGTGTTTGGAGTTTACAATCCCAAGATTCTACAGACCATCAGGAAGGATCTGGGGCTTAAATTTTCCATAGCCTGTACGTTGGGGTCATGAAAATTCCTAGACTTGGACTCAGAAGCCCAGGGCTCGAGTCATCGCCTGCATGTAACAGGTGCACAGAAATGCTGATTTAAGGTAAGAGAGAGAAACCCGATGACTAGGATAATAGCCCGTGGGTTCTCATCCCACCCATATGTGAGCCAAGCATGGGCTCTGCCTATGTCCCTTTTGTCCTTTTTTCACATTATCTCACCCAGAGTCTGAGCCAGATATTATGATGCTCATTTCACAGAAGAAGAAACTGAGGTTCAGAGAATCTAAGTCCCTCCCTGCCAGCCCTGCAGCTGGCCAGCAGAGGAGCCGGGAGGCAGGCCCAGGACTCTGATGGTATAAGCCTGGGCCCTCCACCACCATCCCTCCCATCTGTAGGGAGAAGGACACAGCCCCAAAGCCTGGGTTCCCTCTGCAGATGCTGTAGTCTCTGGAGAGAGCTCAGCCCAGCCTCCCATTCCCAGCCTCGCTAGGTGGAGGCTGGATCCTGCCTGATTCATTCTTTTAATCAAGGACAGAGTGGTGGCAGCAGCTTCCTGAAGAAGTCTTCAGACTCTTATTAAAATTAAGTTATTGCTTTAATAACCACAGGGCGGAGGCAGCTGCAGCTGGGGGCCTGTGGGCTCTCAGCCGTCCCCGGGAGTCCTGACGAGCAGGGCATTGTCACATGGCACTGGGGCACTCCTGTCCCTTCACTCCACATTATATGCCTTTCTCTCTCCTAATCCCAAGGCCACAGTGAGCGGGGAGCTGTCTTGGCAGGTGTCTCTCTCACAATTAGCCACGTGGACAAAACAAACACTGGGTTCTGGAGGCACTTCTAAAAGGTATGCCCATATGGGTTCTGGCTCCAGCCCCAGAGATGGGATCAAGCTAAGCTTGAAAAAAATATGACTCAGAGAGGTCACATAATTTGTCCAAGGTCACACAGCTAGCCAGAGGACGCACGGGGGCTTGAACCCAAATCCATATACTCTTTCCACTCCATCACACAGCCTCAGCGTGTCTTGCATGGGTGCTGAAAAAGGCACCTATTCCTGGGACAGGTGTAACATCACCTGGACAGACATACCTAGCAATGTCACTGTGATTTGGGGCAAATTGTCTCATTTGTCTATTGCTCAAATTCTTCAGCTGTCGTATGGGCTATCAGGTCATTATGGACCTTGAATGAGATAACAAATGTAAAATTGTTCTGTACACTGTAAAGTGCAGTGCACCGTGAGGATATGTGAGCCTAGGGCTATGGGGAAAGGCAGACCTCAGCAGATGTTAGGGCAGGGGGTTGGGAGCAGCAGGGAAGAGCAGAGGGGAAGGGATGCGGGCTGGGAAAGGATGACAGAGTCCCAGCAGATTCCAGGGAAGAGGCACACACAGAGACATGTGAGGCAAGAGCCGGAGCCAGGGACTTCCCTGGTGGCTCAGTGGTTGAGAATTTGCCTGCCAGTGCAGGGGACACGGGTTCGAGCCCTGGTCTGGGAAGATCCCATATGCCGCGGAATGACTAGGCCCGTGAGCCACAATTGCTGAGCCTGTGCGTCTGGAGCCTGTGCTCCGCAATAAGTGAGGCCGCGATAGTGAGAGGCCTGCGCACCGCTATAAAGAGTGGCCCCCACTTGCCACAACTAGAGAAAGCCCTCGCATAGAAACGAAGACCCAACACAGCCATAAATAAATAAATAAATAAATAAATAAATAAATAAAATTTTTTTTAAAAAATGCTGAATTATCTAAAAAAAAAAAAAAAAAGAGCTGGAGCCAGGCTCAGGGAGACAGGGGGCATCCTGGCTGGACCACACAGGGCTGGGCTGTGGCAGGGGGGATCCTGAGGTGTTAACAGCAAGGAACCAGAAGACTATACTTCTCTGGAATAGGGCAAGAAATGGCCAGCGCCATGCCACACCTCCAGCCTCTGAGCCTCAGTCTTCCCTCTGCCCAATCGAGAAAATATGTCTACTTTCCAGGGCTGTTGTGAGGATCAGCATGTATGTAAAGTGCCTGAATATAATAGGTGTTCAATAAATCATTTCCATTATGATAAGGATGGTGAGGATTATGAAAAAATTACTTAAGGTCTCTGAGTCTGTTTTCTAGTCTGTGGAATGTAAGTAATCAGATCTATGTCACAGTGTCCTTGTCCTCTTTCCAACCCATTGAGTAGATATGGGACCTACAGATGGACATGGCAGTCAGACAGGGTTTGGCTCCTTCCAAGAGCTCTCAGCTCCCCATGAAAGGTGGTGAGCTCCCCATCCTTGGAGACATCCAAGGAGACATTAGATGACCTTGTGTCAGTGAGGGAAGGTGATCAATTTCAGGCAAGGGGCTGGACTCAAGGCCAACAGCCCTTCCAGCTTGGAGGATACACGATTCTACATCTCTGCAAGCTCTCATATAATCAGACCGCCCGTAGTAAACACGTCCTTACACTTGGAGTCAGAAGGCAGTGAGCTGACTCTCTTCTCAGCTTCTTGCTTTTTCTCAGAAGCTGCCTGTTACTGACGCGCACCCAAGGTGCCGCTGGCTGGCTCCACACCTACAGGCCCCCCTGCTCCCCATCCCGGCAGCCCCAGGCCCAGGCCCAGGCTCAGTCCCAGCAGGTGTGTTTGGAGAAGTACAACCCAAGTGTCACCCTGTACATGTTCCTCAGCTCAATTACAGTCTCAATTTTCTTTTCTGTTTAATCCCCAAATCAATATGTGTTCATACATATTTAATTGGGAGGCTGTTTTTATTAGAGTGGGGATTAGTTCTACATCTTTCTCCCCACCGCTTAGAAGGCATCTGCCAGTCACGAGGAAGATGAGTAGATTAATGAAGGAAAGGCCTAAGCACGGGCTGGGCCTGGTACCCCAGCCAAGCCAGAGAAACTGAGAGCACCACTCCTGGGCCGTCCCTTCTGCATGGGGCTGGTGTCCTGCTGCTTCCCAGCTTCCTCTCCCCCAGGCCACCTGCAGCTCACCCCTCACCCCCAATTCCCACTGCAGGTCCCTGCCCAGGGATGCTCCCTGGGGTCCTTCCAGACCTGCCCTCCACCTTCCCCCAGCTAAGGAGCCAGAAGAACAAGGGCCAGCTGCCTGTTGGATGTCAGAGAGTGGAGGTCACCCTCAGCCTTGCCTTCCAGAAGTAATAGATTTCTCCTTCCAACTCCGAGTCAAGGCTGAACAGAATAAATTATCGCCCTTTCACAGCGTAATCACTGTCACACTCAGCCCCAGCTGCCATCTGCTTCTTCACCAGAATCCCCACGTAGCCAAGCTGGAAGGAACGAGAGGAAACGTGGACCTGGCAGTCACCATGCTGGCCAAAGAAGGACAAAGGCAAGAACACTCTGGGGCCTGGAGCAGGAAAGAGACGGCCTGGACAAGCTTCTCAGCCCTCTGTTAAAACAGGGCTGGAACAGTCATAAGCGGGTGGCAACATGTCAAGTCCCAGCTACATGACATCACATTTCATCCTGGTTGCATCTCTAAGAGACGAAGCCTATTCTTTTTTTTTTTTTTTAAGTATAGTTGATTTACAATGTTGTATTACTTGTATTACAATGCACAGTGATTCGGACATATATATACACTCTTTTTCAGATTCTTTTCCATTATAGGTTATTAATGAATATAGTTCCCTGTGCTATACAGTAGGTCCTTGTTGTTTATTTTATATACAGTAGTGTGTATCTGCTAATCCCAAACTCATAATTTATCCCTCCCCCTCCTTTCCCCTTTGGTAACTGTAAGTTTGTTTTCTCTGTCTGTGAGTCCATTTTTGTTTTGAAATAAGTTCTTTCGTATCATTTTTTTAGATTCTACATACAAGTGATATCATAGGATATTTGTCTTTCTCAAGACAGAGCCTATTCTTATCATGCACGTTTTACAGAGGAGGAAACTGAGGATCTGTGGTCCCACAAATAGGAAGTAGCAGATGCTGGACTGGGGACAGGACCCATGGCTGCCGCGTCTGTGCTCTTAGCTGTTTGGCTGCCCTACTACCCCCCTCCATTATGCAATAGTCCTCTCCTGCTCAACACAAGCTGGGGGCCATTTAAGGTGACACCTAGAAACAAAAATATTTCAGGAGCACCAGTTACTGGCAGGAAATTGCCAGCCACAGAGGAACCCGGGGACTTTTGGTGGGGTCAGTGCCTCAGCTCACAGCCATCATCTCCCTCCTCTACCCCTTTGGGGACTCATGCCTAACTTCCACCTGCTCTGTACTCGGAGCTGGGCTGCACGGATGAGCGAAACCAGGCACAGTCCCTCACTCATACAGCGAACAGTGTTACAGGCGAGACTGACATCAGTCAAACAGTGACACCATGGAGGTGTGTCTGCAGACGGAGCCGAGGGTCCTGGTACAGCGTGCCTCTGCCTGGCGTCCTCTTTTCATCCCTGAGCCCCCCCTGTTGGTCACCTAGCTTCCTGCAGCTCGCCCTTCAGCCGAGGCACCGTGCTATGGGGTCTGGGACTGCCCTGTGCCTCCCCTTCCAAGAACTCACCCTGCTCTGCTCGCAACGATTGGATTGCAGAGACCAGGTCTGTCTTATTCACCATCGCATCTTAGGCGTCACTGCAGGAGAGAACAAAGTTGAGGGAGGAGGAAAGAAGGAAGGCAGGGAGGGAGGGAGAAAGGACAGGAGAGGGAAAGGAAGGGAGAGAAGGAGAGAAGGTGAAATCGGAGGAGAAAGAAAGAATAAGGGGAGAAATGGGGAGAAGGGGAAGAAACTTGGGCCACTTTTGAAAGACCAGATGCACCCCCAAAGGTCCTATGCTCTCCTCTCATCCTGGGCTGAAGTTTGACCTGGTTGCCAGGAACTGGCCAAGATGGTAACAGCAGGAGACCAGCTGCAGTAGGAAAGAGTTAGGTCTTCCATGGGTTTCCCAAGAGGACAACTGGGAATTAACCCCTTTGTAGAGGTCTGGGGTCCACGCCTCTCTTCCCAAAGCTGCCAGAGGCAGAGGGAGGGACACCATGACCTCCAACCATTGACTTTATATCTAATGACTCCGTGAACTTGACAAGAGACTGGGGCAGAGCCACCCCAGAGTGTTCTTCCGGCCACGGAGCCTATGTCCAGTGCTCAGGGACACGCAGAGCTTCTCCAGAAGCTTGTGTGTCTCCCAAAGGAAGCCTTTCCCACGCAGGGTCCTCAGGACCACCAGCCAGAAGGGCCCCACAGACACTGCGCTGTCCTGGGCTGACACAGCCAGCCGGCCCCCGCTAACCGCTTGGCAGTTCGTGTTTGACAACGGGATTAATTCCTGAACAAAACAGATAACGTAGGCAGTGCGATTCCTCATTTAGCTGTCAGATCGGGATAAAAAATGTGTGAGAGAGAAAAACCCAAGGGAAAAGAAATTGGATAATGATAAATTGTGACTGAACGCTCCAAAGAAACACAAGCCGTCTCCCCCATCGTGTTGTGCGCGCTGTCACTTAATTTGAAAATATTCTAAGTGCGCAGGGCCTTCTCCTTGGCACTTGCCAGCTTTGCCTGTGAAGAGCCTCGTCCCCTTTGGTCCACAGTCACATTTCCTCTGCAAATACAGCAATGCATCAGAGACCAGGTGGGCACACGAGCCCAGACGCCCTCCCGCCTCTCCTCCCTGCACCGTCAGGCTCCGCCATCAGACAGCCCCTCTTGCTGCCACTCCCCAGAGGAGAGGCCTTCGTTCTGCAGATTTTACAGTATCATTACGATGCTGGCTCAGAAGGGAGACGGGGGAAAGAGAAAAAAAATGTTTTTGCTGTGATAAGTGTCAACTCTGCCAGTATCTTAAAAGGACTGTTGTTTGCAAAATGGATCATTATGCAAATATACAGAAGCCGTACATTGAAGCAAGGTGTCCCAGATCAGAAATTGTTTGGCTGCCCCCGGGGGGAGTCAGAGTTAAAGCTCTTCTCTAGATGTTTCGTCACACCACACAAGGGTCAGGTGAAAAATTAGCAGCCCTCAGAGATTCCTCGGGGCCTGACCAGTGCCCTTTCCCCCAGGAGAGCCTGGAACCGCATGCCTTGGCCAAGGAAGCTCGTCTCCCTGATAATCTCTAAGAACAGGAAGTGGCCTGCTGAGCAGAGATACCTTGGGGCTGAAGGCAGAGGGTGGGACGTGGTGACTTGTAGAGAGTCAGCCTGCGTAAGGATGGGTCTGTGGCCTCTTGGACACCAACAAGGTTAGATGAAAGGTCCTTTCCTCTCTGAGTGCCTGTTTGCCCATCTGTGGTCTGGAGGATCTCAGGGGCTAAAAGGAGCAGCCTTCTGGGACAGGCACCATAGTGCAAGGAATGCCTGGGGTTTAGGTTAAGAAATACCCACCTGGGATGGATCAGCCCAAAACCTCCTAGAAAAGAGCAAATCAGGAGATGGCTCATCCAGTGGGAGAGGAAAAATAGACATGCCATTGCCAAAGGAGATCCTAATGGTGGCCAGAAATGGAGAATGAGTCAGATAGCCTCACATCAACCCTATGAAGCAGGAACTGTCGCCCCCATTTTAGAGATGGAAAATTGAGGTTGAGAGAGATAGAATACCTTGCCCAGAAACCTAGGCCCATGCTTGCCACTGTCTCACCACAATATCCAGTCCATCATCAAGCTCTGAGTCTCCGGACTCGGCCCACATCCCTCTATCCTAACCACAACCTTAATCCAAGCCACCGCCATCCTTCCTGGAACTGCTACCGCAGCCTCCTGGCTGGCCTCCCTGCCTCCAGTCTAGTCTCCCCACCGTCAACCAGAGATTGACTTATAAAATGCAATATCGTATTAGCCCCACCTGAACGCATCAGTGGCTCCATGCTTCCCTCCAGGTGAAACCCAGCTTCCTTAACGAGGTACCCCAGGCTCTCTCCAGTCTCCACCCACTTCCATACACCTTCATCTCTTGCCATTTCATCTTCACACTCCAGCCCCAGCCATCAGAACCACTCTTAGTTTACCCCAAGGGGCAAATTCTCTTTGCTTCTGGCCCTTTGCCCACGCTGTTCCCTCTGCCTGGTACACCCTCTCCCTTCCCTTTTAGTTGGTTCTATCACCCTGAGGTGTCACCTCCTTTAGGAGTCTTCTGTGAGCCCCAGCTCAGGCTAATTTCCCATGCCCCTCTATTCTCCCAGAGCCCCCCGTACCTCCTGCATCACATCTACTGAAACTGCCAGCATGCTGTCTGGGACCCCACTGGCCCAGAACTTAGAGAAATTGAGGACTATGTCTACCTTATTCATCATTGTACCCTGAGCACCCAGGACCATTCCTGGCACACAGTAGGCACACAAGAACTATTTGCTGGGCCAATGATTGATTTAATGAATAAATGAATGAAAGAATGAACGATGAGGCCAGAGTGAGCTCTCCTCCGTATATCCAAATGTATAAAAAGCCCAGGCAAGTCCATCAATAAGGCAAGCATTCGCTCCGCACAGCCTGTCCTTGGCTGGGAGTCGGGTGATGGATTTCCGGAGGTGATGCATGAGAGCGTGAGAAGGGTGTAGTGGACGCATGGAAGAAGAGAATATAGATTTCTATAGATTAATCATTTGTCATTCCTGCCACTCGGCACACTCGTACACACACGCTCCTTCCCTCCCCGGAGCTCCCCGCTCCCATGAAGAAGTACAACTCAGCCTGCCCTTGGACCGTGCAACAGGGGCACACACACTCACAACACACACACACAGCAACATGAACACATTCGGAGAGACACATCACGCAAGTTCGTCCATCCCAAAACCCCTCAAACACACAAATTCAGACACATACTCTGCACCGAATCTGAATTCACAGCTTCCCTGCCACCTAGGAGACACACACACACACAAGAAGTGCACACGTACTGTGACACACACACACTCACAAATCTTCTCTCATTGCCCTTACTGTTTTCACCTTATTCCAAGCTTCCGTCTGTCTTCCTTACAGAATCCCTCCGGGACTGAGGCTGGGGCACTGAGCCCTCTCTCCTTTTTCTCTAGGGGAGAACCCAGACGTCACCTTTCTGAGCACCCCCGAGGCCCAGCTATCCCAGCCACTGGGCTGCTCCCCAGGAGCCCCCTCCGGAATTGTGCCCTGTATCCTTACATCAAATCCCCTACGTCATAGGTGACGGGCAGAGGGGAAGGCAGGGAGACTCAGAGTGAAGCCCCTGGTTATCTCCACTCGCCGCGTCGGTTACACGTGCCTTGTGAGTTGCTTCCTGTCTTAGGCAGAGTTGCTGAGGAAGAAATTGAAAAGGGACGGACTCTCTTTCATCCCAAATGAAGGGGGAAGAGCCCCAGCCTCTCCCTGGCCAGCCATTCTGCTTAGTGCAGGGAAGATAAGGGTCAAAGGACATCGCTCCCCTCAACATCCAATAGGCCCTGTACCTGCTGTCCCAGAGGTCCCTTCCCTGGCACCCAGGGCCCGAGGTATCTCCTCCCTTCTCAGGGCCACACCCTCTACTCCAACACCTCCCAAAGACCAACCCCGCAAATGCCTCCTGGGGCCACAGGCCCAGAGTCTTCATGCATCTCTCCAAACTATAGTTATTTCACACACACACACACACACACACACACACACACACACACACACACACTCCCCCAAACTCCGTACCCCCCAGCCATGTGAGTGCTCTGAGTTCCCTGAAGCCTATAGGGTCATCTTGGGTCTCCCTCTGCCTCAACAACACTTGAAGACACTCAGCCGTGTCCTAGTCACTCTCTGAGGCCCTCTTAAGGCTCAGGTTTCCCCACACTCCCTATCCTGGTCATCTGCATAAACACTGAGGTTTTACCTTGTGCTGCCAGGGAACATGGCTCTTGGCCCTCCTCCAATCTACCATCCTGACTTCTGGTTATTGGAAACTAAACCCCTTATATGCCCCACCCTCCCCAAAGCCCAAGGACCCAGACACCCAGGTCTCCGCCTACTCCCAGTAGGAGCTACTTCTTCATTGCACTGGTCACAGCCCAATAGGAATGTCAGTTATTATATCCATTCACTTCTTCACTCATTTGTTTACTAAGCAAACACATTACTGCTCGCTCTGCACTATGCCCAAAAGGATGGGCAGCACCTCTACCAAGGGCCTGGCCCATGGAGCCTGCCATCCCCAGAGACCCAGACACTCACAGAAGCACCGAATCCAAGCGCAGGGAGATAGCTCAGGGCAGCAGCAGTATACTGCTGGCTGCAAGTCAGCAGGCAATGACCCCAGCCCAAGTCCAGGGTCCCCTTCAAGACTTACGAAGAAGAGCTTTCTTACAACAAAATGGCGAACAAGTTCTGCCCCTGCTCCCAAGCATGGTGGATCACACACCTGCCAGGCAAAGGGGCGCAATCTCCAACTATTAAGCAACGCCAGAGATGCAGCAGAAAGAACCAGCCCTTCCTGACCTTGTCTATTTGTTCCCTACTTATACCCTGTATACCAACTGACACACCAACTTCTTTTTTTTTTTTTTAATTAATAGACTTTTTACTTTTTTTGTTTTTTAAGTATTTGTTTATTTATTTATTTATGGCTGTGTTGGGTCTTCGTTTCTGTGCGAGGGCTTTCTCTAGTTGCAGCGAGCGGGGGCCACTCTTCATCGCGGTGCGCGGGCCTCTCACTATCGTGGCCTCTGTTGTTGCGGAGCACAGGCTCCAGACGCGCAGGCTCAGTAGTTGTGGCTCACGGGCCCAGCTGCTCCGCGGCACGTGGGATCTTCCCAGACCAGGGCTCGAACCCGTGTCCCCTGCATTGGCAGGCAGACTCTCAACCACTGGGCCACCAGGGAAGCCCACATCAACTTCTTAACTTTCTGAAGGACTGGATAAGAACCTAGAGCAGACACAGACCCACACAGAGGGCTCCACTGAAGCACAAAGAGTGAGTTATTTCCTCCAGGGTATGCCTGTTCATTGCCAGGGGCTTTACAAGCATTAGAATGCAGGGACCCTGAGCGCCTCAGACCCTGCCTCTCCCAGAGAGGCTGGGCTGGGCTGGGCTGGGCTGGGCTGAAAGGGGCTTCTGGTGCCCCTTCTACTGGACTCAGTTTCCTGGAACCTTTATTTCCTCCCTGGAGAGTCCTTTCATTCCAGCACCTCTGTGGATGCTGAGGCCCAGAAGGGGGGTACATGGCACCACATTCCGTTGCTTTTCATCTCAGTCACACTCAAGTTGTTTCAGCATCCTGCCTGCTGCCTCTCTCTCTTCTCATCTCCCTTTGAAGTCGTTAAATAAAGATGGCTGTAGATTACAGCCATTTCAGCTGCCTGGAGTGGAAACTTCTCAGGCTGCCTTCCCTTTGGTATTAGCCTGTTTGCTCTGTTGTGGGTAGGGGGCCTGAAATCCCTGCTCCAGGTTGGCCAACACCAGGCCTTCTCCCTCCCACAAGTCATGTGCATTCGTTCAGGAATGACTTGGCATCTCTTTGTTTACCATCCTCCCAGGAAACTTTGCAATGACTTTACTGGCCCTGTGAGCACTGAGCTGAGCATCTCTGGAGATGCTGTCAAGGGCCCCAACATGGGCTCCCAAGAATGGCTTGGGGAGCCCTCTGCGGTGCTGAAGACAGGTTCCACACCTCCGTCATCTGAGAGTTTAAAATCAGCCTCCTGAATTATGGTCTGCTCAGCACTGCACTATGGGAAGATGGCCAGCACCTCACCTCCCTTGCTAATACAAATTTGACTTCCTTTGGGCAAATTTCCTCTTCCCCATCCTTACCAAGCTTCTGTCTTCCATCCTGCTCTCTCTTTTGTCCCCACCATCCTTCTCTGCAGCTCAAACCTTCCACTGCTACCTCTGTCAGTGGCAGCAGAGTGAAATTTTCAGAGTGCAAGTCATGTCACCCCACTGTTGTAAACGCACAGTGGCTTCCCTTTGCTCCTACAGTAAAAATTAAACTCCTTAATTTCTTGACGTACAAGGCCGCGCATGCACTGGTCCCAGGCCACCATCCCAGCCTCACCCCCACTGGCTTTTTGCTGTCCTGCTACCATCCTTTGTCCCCTCCCTGGGGTGCGTCTTTGTCCAAACTTGCCCCTCCCCTTCTTTGTCTAACACATTCACCTTACAGAGCTCGGCTCCTGTGTTGCATCCTCTAGGAAGTCTTCTCTGGTCCCACCATCCAGGCTAGGTCCTCCTAGGATTGCTGTCTTAGAATTGTTCTTTCCTTCTAAGCACTTGCCTTGGTTTTAATTAATCACTCATTTCTGTGACTATTTGACTAGTATCTGCCCCTACATTCCCATTAGACTGTAAGTTCCATGAGAATAAAGACTTTGTGTGTTTTTATTCAGAGTCATCACCAAGACCTAACACAATGTCTTGACCGTTATGGGCTCTCAGTACACATTTATTGGATGGATGGATGGATGGATGGATGGTTGAGAAGATGCTTATTTCTGTGGGTATGAGGGAGCTGGCAGCTTCCTTCCAGGCCATCCCAATTCTCGGATCATGCCATTTTATCAGACCAAATGGGAGGGTGGCTCCTGGGAAAAGAAATAAAAAACAGGCCCTTCCTTGCAGCCCCACTTTGATTGCTCAGTGCCATAGAATGGCAAGGGCAAGGGCCTGGGTGTGAGACTGGATTCCAGCCCTTCCTGAGCAATACACACTTTACGACATGAAACACAATGACTGCAGAAGCCCCAGAGCTAACAATCCCGGAACCTCACAGACCAGCCCTCCTCCTGGTAGGACTCAACTTAAACAAGCCAGCTTTAGGTTTAGAACCAAGGCCAGAAAAATAGACTAGGAATATTCTGGAAGTCACAGAGATGTTGTGCTGCTACGAGGGACCAGAACCTGGAAATCCAGACCCTTGACTTCAAACCTGATATTCACTCTCTCAAAACATGACCCAGGCTGTCTTCTCTCACTCTCATTCCTGTCCCCAAGCCAGGCCCCATAGACAGCCTTCATCCTGCAGAACCCAGCACTGAGGCCTTTGGCTATTTCCTCCACCCCTTTGAGGGGTGGCAGTGACTGACAGCTCATTCCTCACTCCCCACCCATCCCCAACACACACTCCACCCCATCAAGCCCCAGGTTTTGTTCTGGAGATACCACGCTCTTCGATTCTGCTAGAAATTACGATGCGCTTTCCTTGGTTAGTCACCCCTGCGTCACTAAAACCAGGGCAAGAACCTGCTTCTTGTCTTCCAACCCTCTCCTCCCAATGCCTTTTCAAAGAGAAGGGGAAAACCACACAGCAACGAGAGCGACACCCCCTTGCCGCTCCAGGCGTTTTAATGAATTCCAGCCTTCAGGGAGAAGGACGGCGGTGTTAACGGTGCCGGTGAAAAATGAGGGGAGGAACAGTGAAGCAAATTTCTTTTTATTGACTTTTAGTGAGCTATTTAATCCAAACAGCTCATTATCTGCAATATAAATATACTATATAATGGATTTTGCAATAAGAACAATTAGTTTTGCAATTAGCATGAGAATAAGCTCTCCCCCACTGCAGAGCAGGCAAGGCCCAGACAGTGGGAGCTGGGGGAAGCTGGGGGATGGGGGGAGAGGTGGGAGGGAGGGAAGAAAGCAGCTCTCCAGGTGGAGAGGGCAGGGCCGCCCCCAAACCCAACCCCACTGCCCAGTGGGGCCCCAGATGGGCAAAAACATTGCCAGTAGACAGGAGAGCAGAGCCACGTAGGTAGCTGTGAAAAGCACAAGCTTCCGGCGGATCTGGGCTCACAGCTCAGCTCCATCACTTACCAGCTGTGCAACCTTGGGCAAGTCACTTAAGCTCTCTGAGACTCCGCTTCCTCATTTGAAAACACAGGCATCACTCTAATATCTCCTCATGGAGTTGTTAGGAGGACGACGGGAGGGGATGCATCCGTCCCTGGCACAAGAGTACGTCCTCAACGAACACTCCTGAGGGCGCTGAGCTGGGATTTCCTTGCATCTCCAGGGCTCACCTCCAGGAACGAAGGAATGATGTCTGTCTAGCTCACCACTGTATCCAGCCAGTATGTAGTGGGCATTTGATAAATATTTGTTGAATAAATGTTGCTAAGTGAATGAAACTCAATGGCTGCTTGGCCCAGTGCCTGATACATAGTAGGCACTTAATAAATATTCCTTGAATAAATATTGCCAAGTAAATGAAACTCAGTGGCTGCTTCCCTGCTGTCGGTAGCAGCAGCCTTGTCTCAGGGAACCTTGCAGACAAGCATACTGGCCGAGACCAGCCTGCGAAAAAGAGCACCTCTGCAGCCCCATTTTTTTTCTTAAATTGAAGTATAGTTGATTTACAATATTATGTCATTTTCAGGTGTACAGCAAAATGATTCAGTTATACATATATATGTATATATCTGTATTCTTTTTTTTTCGATTCTATTCCACTATGGTTTATTACAAGATATTGAATAGAGTCCCTTGTGCTCTACAGTAAATCCCTGCTGTTTATCTATTTTATATGTGGTAGTGTACGTCTGTTAATCCCCTACTCCTAATATATTCAACACACTCCCCCCCCTTCCCCTTTGGTAGCCATAAGTTTGTTTTCTATGTCTGTGAGTCTGTTTCTGTTTTGTAAATAAGTTCATTTGTATCTTTTTTTTAGATTCCACATGTAAGTGATATCATATAATATTTGTCTTTCTCTGTCTGACTTCACTTAGTATGATAATGTCTAGGCCCATCCATGTTGCTGCAAATGCCATTATTTCATTCTTTTTATGGCTGAGTAACATTTCATTCTGTGTGTGTATGTATATATATATATATATATATATATATATATATATATATATATATATATATCTCACATCTTCTTTATCCATTCATCTGTTGACGGACACCTAGGTTGCATCCATGTCTTGGCCATTGTAAATAGTGCTGCTATGAATATTGGGGTGCATGTATCTTTTCTAATTAGAGCTTTCGTCTTTTCCGGATACATGCTCAGGAGTGGGATTGCTGGATCACACGGTAGCTCTATTTTTAGTCTTTTAAGGAACCTCCGCATTGTTTTCCGTGGTGGCTGCACCAATTTCCGTTCCCAGTAGCCCCATTTCTTGACTCTCCCAGCCTGCTCTCTCCGCTTCTCCTCAGCCAGCTTCTCAGCGTCAGGGCCTCCCACCATGCCCCCTCCTCTCGGTGACCCCAGAGCTTTCCTCAACATCACTTGAGTTCAGCCCTTGTCCCTCCAGCTGCCTGCAGCCCCTCACCCCTGCCCTGAACAGGAACACTGGTGCGCTCACCAGATATAATGGGGAGGTGTGCCCATTTCATCTCGAAGGCAAAGAGGGCAGGCTGGCTGTAGGGCCTTCCAAATGTCCCCAGCGTGGTAGAGAGCACCAGTTAAGGCACAGACTCTCAGCCAGACAGCCTATGTCTGCATCCAGGAGCTCCATTTCCCAGCTATGTGACACTGACCAGGCCCCTAACCTCGTTTGCCTCATCTCTAAAATGGAAACAATGATAGGTTACTTATGGCTTAGAGTTTGGGGAGGATTAAGTGAGAAATCTGTGGGAGGCACTAGTGCCCGTCACACAGTACGATTTCAACAAGTGTTAACTACCGCTGTCATCACCACCTCATCGTGGGTTACCAGGAGCACACAGACCACACTCGGGATCCAACTCAGCCACCATCTGGCCTCTCTCCAGGGAGCTTTGCTGAAAGCGTTTCACATCTCAGCCAGTCCTGACCAGGTCGCAGGCTCACTTTCCATACTTCACACATGTGATGTCCTTTAACCCTCACACCTCTATGAGGTAGGTTTAGGTGTTGTACAGGTGAGCAGACTGAGGCTCGGGGAGATAAGGAGACTTGTCCAGGTTAAGTGGTGGAACCAGGGCTCAACCCCAAATCTGCCTAAGCTCCAACCTCTTCTCCGGGCACTGAATGTGATCCTGAAGACCTAAACGAAGGCAGGAAGGGCCCTTTTATCCTCCTGCTCGAGTCTCCAGATGTTCTAACCCGGACTCTGCTGGGTAACTGCCTCAGTGGCACGGGCAGGACCCCATGAAGGAAAGGGGGTGGTGCCCTGGAATCCTGAAGCCCGGGATTCCCCTAGAGTCAGCCCCAGGGACACAGGGTCTGGGCAGAAGCAAAGAGCAGCCTCCTGTGCTCACCAGGGAGCTCCTGACCTTGGGCTGCAGCTGAAGTGACCTTCAGGGCCCCACTACCGCTGGCTACCACTTTGGGGACATTTGGAAAGCCCCACAGCCAGCCTGCCCTCTTTGCCTTTAGGTGTAACGGGCACACCTCCCCATTATATCTGGTGAGCGCACCAGTGTTCCTGTTCAGGGCAGGCGTGAGGGGCTGCGGGCAGCTGGAGGGACAAGGGCTGAACTCAAGTGGTGTTCAGGAAAGCTGTGGGGGGATGGTGAACGTCTGGCACACACAGCCTCCAGGCAGAAAACAGAAGTCTCCCTGGCACGTGAACACATGGGCGCGGAAGACACAGCTCCTGCCCTGCTTGGGAAGGAGGATGGTGCTGGGACCCACAAAGGCACGAGGCTACTGAAAGCTGATGGGAGGCTCTCTGGACATAATGGCCAAGAACGCGGGCTTCAGGGCTCACAGCCCTGAGGCCAATTCCCAGTCTTGTCATTTACCTGCTCTGTGACCTTGGGCTAGTCCAGTGTTCTTTCCGAGCCTCAGTTTCCTCATCTGTAAAGTGGGACAATGATAATACCATACCTCCTAGGGCTGGAGCACGATAAGGTGTGGAAAGTGCCAGACACAGATTCTAGCACCCACCAGATGGAAGCTCTTGCTCACTAGCTTTCTGCTTTAAAGTGCAAGGTTCTGTGAAAAGGTATGGAGTGAAAAGAAGTCAAGACAGGGGCCGTGTGAGGCATCCTCTCCAGGTCTCAGTTTCCCCGCCTGTCCAAGCCGATGGGGCCCATGGTCTCAGCACCCTTCTCCTCTCCCCGCTCTTGCCGTTGCTCCTGCCTGCAGCCTCCCCTAATAACTGCCTGATTCGGTGTCCCAGCTGGGCCCAGTAGCCCTTTGGCAGGAGAGCAGCACGGAGCGCTGTTAGTCACGGTGTAGAGCGGTACCATCCATCGGGGAGGCCAGCGGGACACAGAGAGGTCATCTCCATTACAAACTGGCTGTGATTAAGCCATTACTTGCCGTAATGGGATCCTTTCAGTTGGAGGTGATGCCTGCCACAGCCGATAACGCTGGCGACGGCCACTTCGGCCTGGCAGGCTGCAATAACACAGGCTCTCCCCTCTGTGACATGCTCAAGTTCTCACACTCATCAAAGAGTCCATTTTCCAGCACAACTGGGTACACTTCCCCGTGACAAATACCTGTTTGCCTTCAATCTGTTACAAGCCGAAGAGGCCCAAAGGAAGCGCTCCATCACGGGAGGAATGTTTTCATAAGCGTGCTCGTGAAGGGCCCCTGAGTGAGGGCCCGAACAGCAGTGCGTGGCTGGGATGTCTGAGCACTTAGGGGGTGTTCTGCCGGTCCAGAGCTGAGTTTGGGAGGAGGGTGTGTGTTGGGGTTGCTTGGTTCTGGGGTGAGTGGGGAGGGTCACACAGACGTGCGAGGTGTATTTTCACGTGTCTGTGCTTGGGGAGGGTGCGGAGAGCGGTGTCCGGGGGGACTCAGCCCTTCGTGTGTGCATGGGTGTGACTGCAAATGCGTGTCCCCGAGTAAGGGCAGGAGGTATATGATACCTGCAGTGTGTAAGGAAGGATAAGTGCCCAGGGGTGTGTATTCACATATGTGCATCGGACCTGGAGCTTCCACAGTGTGCAACAGTAGCCCTGCGTATGGGTGTGCCTGGGTGAGGACCCACGTGTGTGAGTGCTTGAATCCCTGTGCACGTGATAGGGAGCGTAGGTGTGTGTGAACGTGCGTGCATCTACCTGAAGAGGGTCGGGGCGCAGCCTAAGAGCACGACCAGCTCTCCCGGGCCTCCTGGAAAGACAAACAGGGGCCCTGAGCGCACACCCTTAGGTCCTCAGAGTTCAGACCAAGATTGTTCCAACACCTGGAAGCTGGGGATTCACTCTGAGCCAGAGTTGGGGGACAGGGATGGAGGGAGGTGTTTCAGAGGCCAGAGGGGCCCTCCCCAAGCCTAGATTCTGGGTGCAAAGTCAGGGCCTCAGGTGCGCTCTGTTCCAGATTGAAGCCAGAGGCTGCAAGAGCTTGTCCATCTGAGGACGGCCATGGGGTGGGAGGAGCAAGGAGGCTTTGAGGACAGCCCGGAGAAGTCGGCCGTGCTGGAGCCGCGCATCAGCCCAGACCCAGGGCTCGGAGGAGCCAGGGAGGAGGAGGGAGCTCGGATGGTGGAGAGGACGGCAGCTTCATGCCCAGGAGTTACTAAAAGGGACACTGCAGCTTGGGGCTCCCCAGTTTTCTGACCTGAAGAATGTGCTGGAGGGCAACAATGGGAGGAAATGTGCACTGGGCATCAGCACACGCCCGGCCCCGGGCCAGCCACTTCACCATTAGCGTCCGCACCACTATGCACTCAGCCCTCGGCATGCAGAGGCCCTCAGAGACTGGTTTACAATCAGAATCCCCCAGGACTTTCTAAAAATCTTTACTGAGGACCAGCTCTGAACCCCCAAGCATGCTGTGTGCATTATTTATGATGACCATGAGCAGGATGCTGATAAATAGCTACTCTGGGTCAGGCCTGGGCATGTGCTTCACACACACAATTTCATTTGTAAATAACAATTCCTAGTGATAACAGTGGCCCACTGAGTGCCTGATGGGAGATTCCCACATGCCAGGCACGAGGCTTTGTATCTACAATAATCTTAAGACCTCGCTGAGGGGTGAGGGGCAGGGCAGGGCAGCTGAATGCCCCCGGTCCCACAAGCCACAAGCTGAGGACCCGACACTGAACTCTGGCCGATCTTCAAGGAACATCCCTGAAGGAAGTTTCCAGCAGGATCATCTCCTGTTCCTGCCTTCACCCTGGAGCCTTACACAGCCGAGCAGAAGGTGAAGCTTAGGGCGCTCGTTCACGGACTGATGGAGACTGTGCTCATTAAACAATCAGATGGGTGGAAACGACCCAAGTCCTCCACTCCAACAGAAAAAAGTAGGAAAAGCTCCTGATCGTTATATTCTACACGATACAAACAGTAGCACTCCCGAAGTGTTTCACTTTCATATGTTTTTTCCTGCCAAGGTCACACAGAGAGGGGATGTCAGAGCCAGGGATCAGAGGCTGAACCTCCTTCTACCACCCACTGTCCCAGACATCCCAGGCTGGGGATGAGCATGGACTTGTTTTTCTCAGTTCTGAGGAGAACATACTGGAAAATGTATGGTTGTGTCTTCTCTTGAATGTTTAGTCTGTTTGCTAAAGAGATGTGTGCAAAAAACATGGTCAGGGTAAGGTCCAGATGAGGCTGAGGGTGGAGAGGAGGTATGGGCGGGAGTGGAGACCTTTGATCTTGAGGATGTCCCTTGTGACCTTGAGGACTTGGGGGTAGAAACACAAGTTCTGGATTGGTGGATGTGAAGACAGCAGAAGGCAGGAACTTCCTGCCAGCAGTGGTACCACTGAGAAGGGAAGAAGGGGAGAACGCAGATATACTGGCCACCAGCTGTGGGCCAGGCCCGGGGCGAGGCCCTTATACTGGTGGTCCTATGGCATCACCCCACTCCATCATCCAGAGCGTAAAATGTCCATCATAAATGAGGACACAGGCTCAGGAAGTTGAAGTGATTTGCCCCAGATCGCACAACTCGTCAGCGGGGAAACAGGATATGCAGCCAGATCTGGTGGGTTCTTTCTCCCATACGTCAAACTTGGGGGTACTGTGTACCCCACTTCTGAGCTCTCTTGGCACAGCTGTGGGCCCTGAGCATCCTTACCCTCCCAGTCCTCAGCTTTCGGCTCCGTTATGAGAACCACTCATCACAGAACCTGGAATCTCCTTGCCCTGGGAGCCAGGGGTCAATGCTTCCATCTCTGCCCCGTCCTCCTTCCCAAAACACTGACCGGGGACCCTCTCTCGGTTCTTTGAAGGAGCGGGTTACTCCTCCCAGCCCCTCCCAGGTGCTCTCCTCCGCAGTATGTGCCCCAGATCAGAGCAGGAGAAACCTCTCTCGTCCCTCACCTCATCCCCAGTGGATTGCTGCTCTGTCCAGCACATTCCAAGGGAGGAAAAGGATCCAACACTGACCATCTGGGACTCCTGCCTGAGAAACGGCCCTTTCTCCAGACCACGACCCTACCCAAGCTAGACCCTCCCCCAATGGGCGTTTAGTTCACCTCTAGAGGAAGAAATGGCTGGCCTGGAAAATGAATAAGATAAACTCCTAGTTATCCTCCAGATCTCAGACTAAACATCACTTCCTCAGGGAAGCCCTCCCTGACTCATCCTCAGACTCTGATTGCACGGCACACCAGTCCTTCAGATAACACCAGTTTACAACCAAACCATAAATAGCGTGACACAGTGTTAGACATCTGTCCCCCCTACTGTGCCCCGTGAAAGGGGAGCTGGACTTATCATGAATCCCCAGCATTCGGCCCAGAACTCTGCACACGATAGGAAGGCAACCAGTAATTGCTGAATGAATGAATGAATGAACGTATGCTCCGGGCAGAGCTGGGGCACCCTCCTCTGGGCCCCTGCAGCCCCCTGGACATAACTTCCTCACTGCCTTATCACCCCGTACTCTTGTCTCTCTTTCACAGTCTCAAACTCACAGCTCAAGAGCCAAGTCTGGCCCAGCAACAGATTTAAAGTAATTTTATATTTTAAAAATCAATACAGTAATTCCTCTTGAAGAATAGGAAGATCTGGCAACAATCAGGTGGAGGTGAGTGGTAGGTGCCCCTCTTTAGATGAGCCCCAAGTCTCCAGATGGCCAAAGACCCCCAACTCCCTGTTCTTCTTACTCCAGACCTGCTTCACTCATCTCTGGTACCTGCCTGGACACTGTGAGCATTTGGGTTTGTGACCTCCTGCTGTTTCCATAACCCTGCCCTCCCCCCAAGGCCGTGAGCTTCCTGAGGTCAGAGCATCCCTCATGGGGCCTGGCGCAGAGCAGAGGAACAGTAAATGCTGGCTGAGTGAGTGAATATAAGCAAGAACAGGAGGAAACTCCAGGGAGTGGTAAGACCAAGTGGAACAAACTTGTGTGTAAGGAGGAGAAAGCCTTCCTTAAAGGAATGGAAGCACTCGATCAGACGCTCTTTAAGGATTAGTTAAGAAAAGATAATTGAGCGCACCAAACACTTTGTATTTTGTCTCACTACCTTGCCGTCCTTAAAGCTGGGGTGGTGAGTAGGTTAATCTCACTGAACTGGTTTAATAAATAGAAATCCATTTTAAATTTATTTATTTTATTTATTTATTTTTGGCTGCATTGGGTCTTCGTTGCTATGCGTGGGCTTTCTCTAGTTGTGGCGAGTGGGGGCTACTCTTCGTTGCAGTGCACAGGTTTCTCATTGCAATGGCTTCTCTTGTTGCGGAGCATGGGCTCTAGGCACGTGGGCTCAGTAGTTGTGGCTCATGGGCTCTAGAGCACAAGCTCAGTAGTTGTGGCACATGGGCTTAGTTGCTCTGTGGCATGTGGGATCTTCCCGGACCAGGGCTTGAACCCGTGTCCCCCGCATTGGCAGGTGGATTCTTAACCACTGCGCCACCAGGGAAGCCCATAGAAATCCATTTTTAAATGTCTCCCAAGTATGGAAATCCTCTGCTGTGTTCTGGCTTCCAAAAGCGGCCTGGGACTCTACTGCCACCTGGTGGTAATAAGTACATATTGCAGGAAGAGTATTCTAAAAGGAAAACGCAGCCAACGTGGACCCACCCACCCCCACCCCCACTCCCAGGTAGAACCACCTTTCACAAAGGGAAGGCAAAAATAGGGCAGAAGTGACTGGTTTAAAAGAGAAATTAAATTCAAACCGCAATTACTGAGTATTTGAGGCACCTGAGTTGGGCTAAGTCTGCCCCAACCCTTGATTACCTTAACTATAATCAAGAAAGACATAAATAACTAATTCTAAAGCAAGGCAGACTGAAGTCCAAGTCCAGAACTATCACATCCATTGAGTGTGGGTGTTGCATCTCAGCCTGAACTAACCACAACACTCAGTAATATAGGCCAGGCATCGAACAAAGTGGTTTCTCTTTTTTTTTTTCTCCAGCAAAACTTTACAACAATCTTTTGAAGTGAGTCCAATTAGCATCCCATTCTGCAGATGAGTCAACTGAGGCTCAAAGAAGTGAAGCCTCTTACCCAAAGAGCTAGTGAGTGGCAGAGAAAGGATTCAGATCAGGCTTAGATTTGGCTGACTCCAGACTCCTCGCCATTTCTTTAGAGTCTCCTACCTGCTCTAGACCCAAAGTGGCCTCTTGAGATTCCAGGGCCCACCGGAAATCAGAATCTCCCCTCCTTATAACCTCAGCAGGTCTCTGGAAGGGCTAGATAAGCACAAAGAAAAGTGGTAGAAGTGTCTGGCTCATACCTTTGTTCTAGCCCACCCTTCTCGCCCGCCCCCTCCTCGGCCTCTATTCCACAACACTCTCACCCTCTGGAGGTTCTCCCGGGTCTGCCTGCCCCAGGGGAGACAGGCTGCCTGTTCTGAACCCCAAGCCCTGGCTCTGCATCATCTCCATGCCAAGTCCACAGCCCATCTGGGCAGCTCAGAGCCTTGTTTGCTGATTCGCAAGTTCATAGTATGGGCCAGTGTTCCCCAGAGAGAAATACAAAACCATAATTGTCCCCTGATTGGCTTGTGTTCTTTGTGGAAAGAAACAATACACAGCCTTTGTGTTTAAAAAAAAAAATTACTGAAACAAAAAATTTCCAGTTCACACTCTTTTGAATTGAGAGAAATAAGTAAACACTATTTCCCAAATCTATGTTCACTGGGAAGCCTCCTTTTATTATATTTATGCAAAAACATGAGCCGAATATCATCCTACGCCACTATAAAACACATTCAATAATAAAATGCAAACGCTATTTGCAAAGAATTACAGAGGATCAAGTTCTGGCCGATTGCGAGGAGTAGTTTAAAATTAAGAGTTTTAAGCTTCACGTATCCCAATTTTATTTTGTAATAATCTATGCCTTTAACTTACCCTGTTTATATTTGCTCCGAATAATGTAGCCAAAAATCCACTGCACATTGATTGTGAAAAGGGTAACTCATTATCTGCTTTTGCCCAGAAATAACAGAGGAAGAAAAGAAGGTGTTTGCTTGCACTCCCACAATTCTTTGGAAATATTTGCTTTCAGACATTTTGTATTATTGTGCAGTGCGCATATTTCTGCATGGGAGCTTTGCAATTTTGAAAAGATACCAAGAGGAGCAGAAAAAGAGACTAAAGAAATTTTGCTCATTCTTTAGCCCAGGTTAACGTGGAGCCTAATCTGCATACCCACCTGAGGGATTCTGGGACATTGCTGTGGCTCTCCTGGGAGTATTTACACAAAGGGTCTGCAAGGAGGATTTCGGGTGGTTGCTGGAGGGATCTCACACCCTATGCCATTAAAGGAATATGGAGAGCGAACCCGCAGCGCTAGAGAAGACACCCTGGGGAGGATGGCAATTGGAGGAAAGACACCCTAAGCCAAAGGAGTGGATGAGTATATGGCTCACTGTGCCAGTAAACAGGTAAGAGTCTCTTTAGTGCTGTCAAGAGCCTTGGTCACCCAGTAGGGAAGGACAGGAGACCCTAGAAGGGCCAGGGTGGTGTCCAGCTCCTGTGCCTGCTGACCAGTCCCTAGGAACTGACCCCAAATCCACCCGAATTTTTACATAAACCCTCTGGGATTTATAGACCACAGAGGTTTGGAGGTCTCCTCCCTCTAAACTGAGGGAGAGAGGAGGTGTACCCAGCAGGAGGATGGGCAAGGTCTAGGAACCAACATTGAAGCCTGGTCCATCCAGGGTTTCCGTTCACAGCCTGACCACCACCCAGTCCCCATTTCCATTCCTCCATCTCTGCCTGACCTTCTTTTTCTTCTTCCTTCATCCATCTTGCTCACTGTTCCTCTTCCCATTACCGCCAACAGTCACATTAAAATCTCTGACCTTTATGTAACATTTTTTGCTTTCTCCAGAGCACTTTTTGTACACAAATGCTTCTTAAACTGGGGTGCATACGCCCTTGGGGGGCTCCCATCCATGGGCCAGAGAATTTGCAGAGCCACGTGACACACGTGGCCCATCTTGCTGGCATTAAAATTACCCAATGGTAAATAACTTAAAACACTGTCTTTGTGTTAAAAGAAACAACGTGGGTATATTATGGAGCAGAATGCAAAATGCACATAAAATTTTAAGCTACAGTAAGACTTCAGATAAATTGTGAGCTTGTGGCAGGCTGCTTTAAGCTACACCCTCAAACCCCCAGGGTACCTGTTAACTCTCTTTTGCCATTAGGTTTGGCTTTGGTGGAAAAGTTGGAGGAGCTCTGACTTACTTTATCACATGAAATCCTCACAACAGCCCTTTCAAAGCAAGGCAGTCTTAGAGATGGAGGAACGGGGACCAGGTATGCTGAGTAACTTGCCCCAAGTTACCCAGCAAGCAGGTGTCAGAGCCTAAACATTGTCTAGGTATTCTAACTCCAAGTCCAGTATTGACTCCACACCGAGGTACTGCCAGGCACATTGAACCACTGGGGGCAACAGGCCCCGGAGACAAGTAGTGCTGGGCCCACAGCTAGGGAGGATCCTCTGCAAATTTATAAAGTCCTCCCCCATAACCCATGGCTTCAAAATTCATAGGCAAGCAGGTGCTCCAAGCCTGGGGAGCTAAGACGCAGGTGGCTGCAATTCTGACATCACCCAGATAAGCCACTGTCAACTCTGGACTGCCAGCCTCAGAAGCTGAGGGCAGGGAGATTGGGAATTCTTGGTTGTTGAGATTGGCAGTTCTTTCTGGTAAGACTCAAAAGGCAAGGAGTTGACACATGGGGACCCAGGTGACCCTGCTCTCTTCCTCAGTGCTCAGGGCTATCAGGGCAGGTACTCGGCTCCCAAGCCACTGGGCCCAGCAGGACTGGAGTCAGCTGCCGAATGGTTGGCTGGAGCAGGATTTGAATCCAGGTCGGGCTGACTCCCAACCCCCAGCCCTTCCCACGCTGCCTGAGGTTATGAAAGGAGTTCCATCCCGGAGTCAGGATACCTGAGTTCTAGCCCAGCTTCTCCAAAAGGAGCTGTATGACTTGGGCCAGTGCCTTCCGAGTCTAGTACAGCGGGAAACACTCTAGCACCCAGGGGTTCTAGAGCCAGAGCCACCTGGGTTCAAATCCCAGTTTTTCCACTCACTAGCTGTATGGTCTCAGGCAAGCTTTCACGTGCCTGTGCCTCAGTCTCCATATCTGTAAATGGGGACACGATTGGTGCCCAGCTCACAGGATCGTCGTGAGGATTAAATATCATCCACACAAGGCACTCGGAAGAGAGCCCGGTATGGAGCCGTGCTCAATAAAGGTGAGAGTGAAGGGGGTCAAGTGGCAGCCCCAAGGACCCACACCCTCGCAGCAGTGAGTCTGATTTGCAGGTGGGATGGGAGCTGCTGTGTCGGACCTAAACAGCTGCCTCTCCCTTTGTCCCCCAGCAGCTCAAACCCCAAGTCCCGTGGCTGGTATTTATTCAACAACTTTTTACTAAGTATCTGTTGCAGGAAGGGGGACCCCTTCCAGGACCTGAGAGTGGGCTCTTGTCTAACACTCGGAAATGAATTGTCCGAGGAGACATGTGCTGACAAAGCAGGAGACTTTACTGGGAGGGGGCACCCAGCTGGAGAGCAGGAGAGTAAGGGATCCCAGGAGGACTGCTCTGTCACGTGGCTCGCAGTCTCGGGTTTATGGTGATGGGGTTAGTTTCCGGGTTGTCTCTGGCCAATCATTCTGACTCAAGGTCCTTCCTGGTGGTGCACACATCGCTCAGCCAAGATGGATTCCAGCGAGGAGGATTCTGGGAGAACATACGGACTGGCATCTCCTGTCTCCTTTTGACCTTCCCCGAATTCTTCTAGTTGGTGGTGACTTGTCAGTTCCGTGTTTCTTACCAGGACCTCCTGTTGTTACGATAACTCATGCAAGTGGCTACTATCTTGCCTGGCCAGGGCGGGTGGTTTCAGTCAGTGTTTCCCCTAACATATCTACCCTGGGCCAGGCATGGCTAGCGTATGGGGGACACAAAGGAGAGCAAAACCAGACGCAAACCCTGTGTGCCTAGAAGAGAGACAATTAACAGACCCACAAGGAAATGACAGCTAGTGGTAAATACTATGTGGGAAAATAACCCAGGGGGAGGGGATAGCGATGGGGAGGTGTTTTCAACGAGCTGTTTCGGGAAGCCCTCTCTGATAAACAAAGAAGTAGTAATCATTTATAAATAGTATTTAGCCGCCCTCAGCTTCAGAGCTCAGCCAATTTCCCAGCTGGGGGAATCGTTGGCGTGGTGGTCACCCATGTGATCCCAGAGGCCCACAGGGAAGACAGGGAGGGTTTGAGCATTGCAGAAGGGGACGCCCTGATATCGGTGGGATATCGATTTTGGGGAGGGTGCTGGGGGTGATGGACCACGAGTACACTCAGGTTGAAGGTAAAAAGCTGGGACTGGGAGGCTGGGTCCCGAGTACTGGCTGGGACACAGTACAAGGCCAATTGCAAGGTCCCATCTCTGAGGTGTGTCATCCGCAGGAACGCTTGAGACAAGAGGAGGTCTCAGATCACACATCGACAGAGCCAGCTTCAACAGTGAGAAAGTCATCTTAAAGTCAGACGGCTCAGCTTTCCAAATTGTGAAGTAATGGCTTGAATTTAAATTTTCCAAGATAAATTCAGTGGTTTTGTTTTTTACTGTTAATAGAGGTAGACCTATTCTGTGTTGTGTTAGAATTTACCTGTAAGTTATTTTAGTATCAGGTACACAAATGTTACTATATTTTACGTATGATAGGATTACAACTGCACACAATTCTAATCTAATTCTAATAAAAACACACTAGAGTCTTAAAAATATTGATAACATTTACAATATTATAATACTATAAACAATAATTATTAAGAAATAAAGAAGCAAGAAGATATAGGACTCTGAGAGAAGAACATTCCTGGCAGAGGAAACAGCACATGCAAAGGCCCTGAGAATGGGACAAGCCAAGGACTTTGGCTTTTATTCTCAGTGTGAGAAGGTAGATTGCTCTTTTTTTTTTTTTTTTTTTTTACTTTTGGCTGCGTTGGGTCTTCATTGCTGCGTGCGGGCTTTCTCTAGTTGCAGTGAGCAGGGGCTACTCTTCGTTGCGGTGTGCGGGCTTCTCATTGCTGTGGCTTCTCGTGTTGCAGAGCACAGGCTCTAGGTGCGCGGGCTTCAGTAGTTGTGGCTCATGGGCTCTAGAGCGCAGGCTCTAGATTGCTCTTTAAAGCAGACAACATAGCAGATGTTTTTCATGCCTATCAAATTCAAAATGCTAATCCACAAGTCCAGGGGGTTGACCCACCTTGTCCAAGGTCACTCACCACCCAAAAGTCCCTTCCTATTGAGACAGAAAAAAATAAAAATAGACTACATAGTAGCCCAATGCATGTGAAAAGCCTTGTTTTCATCAACAGAAAGGGGGGGAAAATGAATCAACACAGCCTCCTCCTCACGCTGAACAGTCAGTCATAGTTAATGTACAGATCACAGAGGCAGGTAACTCATACATGCTTAGTAGCAAATGGAAAAATCAAAGCAAAATAAGTTAAAAAGAGATACAGCAAAGAGAAGGCGCCTCTTAAATCAGCCTTTTCGAACTGCTTCGGGGCACCCTGGAGGGTCCTGTGAAATACCACGCTCAAGCTTGCCAGTATTTGTGATGCAGGAGTGGCCCCGCCGAGGGCATGCACAGCTTCTCCCATGCCTCCCGGGAGTTCAGATTGCTGTCCAGAGATGTTGAGATGACGTGAAGCATGTGCCTCAGGCTGGCCATTGTGCTAGATGCCTTACCTGCCTTGTCTCCTTTAATCCACCCCAAAATCCTGGGAGGTAGGGAGGATCTTCCCCATTTTACAGATAAGAACACTGAGTCCCGGAGAAGTTAAGCTAAAGGTATGAAGTTTACGTTAATTTGAATCCTGGTCAATTCAGGAAATTTGTAAGATCTTAGTTAAGAGTGGAAAGATTGGCCCAGAGATGGGAAATTGGAAATGATGAGGCCAAGCTTTGAAGAGAGAAAAGAGTAGAGAAGCAATGTTTGTTGGGGCACAAGGCAAGGCATCTTTCTTCTGTGTCTCATTCAGTCTGTGTGACTACTCTGCAGGACAAGGATTGTTAGTCCTGCATTCAAGATGAGGAAACTGAAGCTCAGAGGGACTGATGGACCTGCCCAAGGTCGCTGGCTAGTAGCAGAGCCCAGATTCCAAGCCAGGTGTGCCTGGCCCTATAGCCCACAGCTGCTTCTGCACCTGGTCACGGTGCCTGGTGTGATGGGACTAGCCTGTCCTGGGACTCACTGCACCTGGGGTGTGGCCCCAACTTTTCCAGTGACTTGCCGTGTGACCTTGGGCCTGTCGCTCCCCTCTCTGAGTCTCAGTTTCCTCTTCCATAAAATGTGGAGGTGGGTGGGGTGATCTCCAAGGCCCCCTTGACAGTATGCCTCTGAGTCTGTGACAATCAAAAAGCAAAACACAGAACAAGACTGATCCATTGCTAACTCCTCCTGCCCTAGGCAGCCCACGAGAGAGGGCAGCAAAATCCCTGCTGCCTTATCTGTGTCCCAATCTCACCCTGACCCCTCCCACTACCCTTGCTCTCTGAGCTTCCCACCCTGCACAGTCAGAGATCTGCCCTCATCCTTGCTTCCTCCCTCTCCCTCCCCCCATACCCCACATCTGCTCCAAACTAAATCCAGTCCCCTCTCTCTCATTGGCTCCTCCTATAATGGCCCCCATGGTCTCCACCCCCAGGACATGTGCTTGATCCCTCCTCATCTCTCCCACAGGCCATGCAGAGCCCTATACTGGTCCCCTGGCCCCAGTTTCTTCCATGAGAGTGGCCAGGATCTTTGTTGAATCAGATCTTTTACATGCCCCCAATCCTGCAATGGCTCCCAAAAAGCCTATAGGATAAATTCTTTAGCGTGACATTTGACATTCAAAACCCTTCAAGTTATGGCCCTAATCAGCCTTAATCAATTAATTTCCTTCCACCATCCTGCTCCTCCTCATTCCCACCTACACGTCAGTCACGGGTTCTGCTTTGCCACCTCACTGCCTGTATACGCTATTTATTCTTCCAGTTAGTATTTCCAGCCCTCCTCTCCTCTCCACTCCCCACCTGATTCAAATGCCTTCCTCCCAAACACCCCAGAGAGGTCACAATCCTTCCTTTCCCTCTGTTCCCAAGAATGTTTTTACAGCCGTGATTTATTTGATTCCATACCTCCAGTGCCTGGCACTGAGCCTGACATATGGAATGGATGTAGATTCATGTTTGATGGTTGAATGGAAGTTTGACATCCCATTCCTTCGTGGTCCAGGGATTTGTTTTTGTCTAGCCTATCAGGTTACCTAAGAAAGCTCTGTCCATCACCCAAAGCACTGCTGCCCACATAAGCAAGGCCTGCCAATGTCCCCTTCGCCCACGCCCAGGAGTCCTGCCAGCTTGGTACCCAGATGCTCTCTCTCTCTCTCTCTCTCTCTCATTGTCCCCCTCCCCTGGTCAGTGAGGACACTGAGCCTCTCCCTCCTCTCCTTTGTCCACCTTGAACCCTAGGGTCCTAGGTCCAGGGGCAGGTTAGAGAGGGAAAAGGTGAAAGACGTGTAGTAGAAGCACGTGAGAAGTTGCCATAACTAGTTCCTTGAGACACACACATCCATTTTTTTTAAGAAAGACATACAACCAATAAGATCTAAATAAGTGATGCTCCATCACAAAATGAAAGCCCATACAGCACGTAAAATGACAAGGCAGGTCTATAGATATTGCTGAGAGGCGATTATGGTCTACTGTAAAGTAGGAAGTTCAGATGGAATCCAGTTTGTTTAATCTGACTCCATCCAGGCAAAGATGGGACAAGTGTGAATGTCTACACACCAAAATGTCGTGGGGTCCACTTCTGGATGGTGGGGATTACGGGTTATTTTTACCTTTGTCTTCACACTTTTATACTGTCTGATCTTTTTACAAAGAGCATGAAATTTTATGTTCAGAAAAATAATGCTATTTTCATATTGAAAGAAGAGGACGAGGAAGAGGGCAGAGAGGAGAGGAGAGAAGGAAAAGCTAAATAAGAAACAGGTGAAGACAAAGATGACTGCCCCCCAAAGACCCTCTGAGCCTCTCCTGCCAACCCACCTGGCATGCCCACTGCCTAGGAAAGACCACCTGATCGTGATTCCAGAATATAGTCTCCGGCCTCCAGGCCACTCTCCAGGGACCAGGTTCCTTGTCATCTAACACTCAGTTCTGGATTACACCCTTGTGCCTTTTAGCTGAGAGATAAGAGAGCTCATCAAGACTGTTGGCTCAGACCATCCCCATTTGTTCATCTTCCTCTGAATGAAACTCCAGGGCAGGAACCCAATCCCTTACCCCTGTGCCCATGAGGAGAGACTCACGCGGAAACACTGTACCAATGGCCAGCTTGGCACCATCTGAAATCACATTCCTTTAAGGCACACGATGAGAACCCACAATGGAAGGTTTGAATTGGTTAAAGCCTGGACGGGAATCTGCAGGGCACTGGGCTTCCATACAGAGGCTGTTAAGTCCTGGCCCCTCTCCCTAGTGTCGGGATTGCATTGACCTGGTTACTTAACTTCACTGAGCCTCTGTTTCCACACTTGTAAAGTGGGGTTAATAACAGCACAGGCAGACCCTGGAGACATTGAAGGTTCAGTTCCAGACCACGGCAATAAAGTGAATATTGCAATAAAGAGTGTCATATGAATTTGTTTGGTTACCTGGTGCATATAAAAGGTATATTTACACTATCCTATAGTCTATTAAGTGTGCAAAAGCATTATGTCTAAAAAAACAATGTACATACCTTAATTTTAAAATACTTCATTGCTAAACAATACTAACCATCATCTGAGCCTTCAGCAAGTTGTAATCTTTTTGCAATAGTAACATCAAAGATCACTGACTACAGATCACCGTAACAAGTATAAAAAAATAACAAAAATTTTAATAGACTATTTTTTTTAACTTTTTTTTTTTAATTTATTTATTTATTATTTATGGCTGTGTTGGGTCTTCGTTTCTGTGCGAGGGCTTTCTCTAGTTGTGGCAAGTGGGGGCCACTCTTCATCGCGGTGCACGGGCCTCTCATTATCGCGGCCTCTCTTGTCGCGGAGCACAGGCTCCAGACGCGCAGGCTCAGTAATTGTGGCTCACGGGCCTAGTTGCTCCGCGGCATGTGGGATCTTCCCAGACCAGGGCTCGAACCCGTGTCCCCTGCATTGGCAGGCAGATTCTCAACCACTGCGCCACCAGGGAGGCCCAATAGACTATTTTTTAAAGCAGTTTTGTGTTCACAGCAGAGTTGGGCATAGGGTACAGAGATTTCCCACATACCCCACGAGCTCACACAGGCATCGCCTCCCCGACCAGAGTGGTACATTTGTTACAGTTGAGGATCCTGCATCGGCACATCGTTATCACCCACAGCTCATAGTTTATGTCAGGGCTCACCCTTGGTGTCGTACATTCTATAGGTTTGGACAAATTTATGATGACGTCTCCACCATGATAGCATCATACAGAGTACCTTCACTGCCATATAATTTTTGTTTTAAAATTCAGTTAGCTAATATTTTATTTGAGATTTCTACATTTATTTTTTTATTGAAGGATAGTTCATGAAATACTGCGGGAATTACCAAAATGCAACACAGGGACATGACGTGAGCAAACGCTGTTGGAAAAACAGCACCGGCAGATTTGCTCGATGCAGAGTTGCCACGAACCTTCCATTTGTAAAAAACGCAACATCTGCAAAGCGTAATAAAACGAGGTCTGCCTGTACAGATGTCACAGGACTAGTGAGGGCTGAACCAGATGACATATGTACAGCACTGAGCACAGTGCCTGACACATAGTAGGCACTTAATAGATGGTAGCTTTTATTATTATTGGCAGAATTGTTCTAAACCTGCCGTGGGCGGGTCATAGACATGCCCAGGCCATTGGCAGCCCCTCTAACAACAGGAGCCCAGTGCGCCCCATAAGTTACAATTAGGAGGCTGGCAACGCCTGAGGGATTCTGACGGAGGGAAAATCGATCGGGGTTCATGCACAAGGGAAAGAACTACATTTGTCAGGGAGGGCTGTTGCACAAGAGAAATATGAAGGGCTCCTTTTAGCTCATTCTCTTTCCTCCACGAGAGCATCTAGTCTTATTAAAAATACAGTGAGGAGCACGGTTCCCACCTCCATCATGGCTAGTTGGGAAGCAGAAGACGCCCAGGCAAAGGAGAAGGAAGCCATCTGTCTGTTGGGGCCGATGCCACAGGGCATCTCTAAGGAGCAGGATAGAGAGAAGCCGTGTGTGTGGTCAGCGGCAAGAGCGCTCCAGGCAGCAGTCAGTTGCAGGGAACGCATATTGGTCTCTGTCCTGGGCGTGGGGGAGGTTTTCGTGGTCCTGGATCATCTTTTAACACCAGCACCTCTCCTCTTGCTTCCTGAATCCCACCTGTCCCAACCGAGGCTCTCGACTCAAAGCCACACAGTATTTTCAGCCAGCATTGGCCAGTCCCATTTGTGGGTCTGGACCCACTTTTTTCATTCAGTCCACAAATCTGTGTGGATGCCTGCTGGGTGGGAGAGACACGGAAATGAAACTGATACAGACCCTAAGGGGGCATGTCCTCTAATCAGTGAGATGTGGCAGGTGCACCAGTACACCCAACGGTGTCAATCCATCACATCACTCTTCTGCTGAAAAATCTTCAGGGGCCCCCAAGTGCCTGCATGATGGTGTCCAAATGCCTGAGCCCAGCATCTGAATCCTCACAGTCAGCCATAACTGACCAGCTCCAGCCGCATTCCTCCTCCTCTTCCATCACTCTATCTCCTCTATACCAGCCTGCTGAACACCAACTTGTTCATGCCTCTGGGTCTTTGCCCATGCTGTACTCTCCTCCATTGGACAAACTTCTACACTTCCTTCAAAACCCTATTCAAATGCCCATTTCTCCACCTATCTTCTCAAGCAACCCCAGTAAATTCTGGTCTCTTTTACTTCTGTGTTTCCAGGACATTGGATGCAAATATGCATTTCAGCACTTACCATGCTATTATATATATTTACATATGTTCATCTTCCCCACTGATCTGTGAGCTCTTTGAAGGCAAGGCCCATGTCCTATTAATATCTTAATAATAGAACCTGGCACACAGTAGGGGTTTAATAAATGTTTGCCTAATGAAATACATATGGACAATAAATATATGTAAAAATGCTCAGCCTCCCTAGTAGTAAAGGAAATGCAAATGATAACAAAAATAAGATGCCTTTTTCACCCACTGGAGTAACAAAAATTGTAAATGATTGATAATATTCGGTTCTGATGAATATGTAAGGGCAAGGGCTGGAGAGAACAGGAATTGCTTCAATCTTTTAGAAGAAATATAGCTCCATCTGTTAACAGTTAGAATGTGTATACCTGTTGACTCTTCACTAACTCTATTATGAATTTCTCCTATAGAAATAAAAGCACCAGCACATAAGGGATGTTTGTTATCTATTGTTGCATAACAAATTGCCCCAAAGCTTAGCAGCTTGAAACCACACACATGTATTATCTCACAGTTTCTATGGGTCAAGAATCCAGGCACTTCTTAGCTGGGTCCTCTGGCTCAGAGTCTCTGGTGAGACTGCAATCAAGGTGTCTGCCGGGGCTGCAGTCATCTGAAGGCTTGACTGTGGAAGGATCTGTTTCCAAGCTCACTTACATGGTTGTTGGCAGGGTTTGGCTTCTCCAGGACTTTTGGATGGAGGTCTTCAGTTCCTCACTGGTGGTTGGCCAGAAGCCACCCTCACTTCCTTGCCAGGTGGCTCTCTCTATCAGAACAAGCCCATGAGAAGAGCCAGAGAGAGAATACCGAGAAAGCAGAAGTTACAGTCTCTTGTAACTAATGCCAGAAGTGACATCCTATCAATGTTGCCATATTCTATCCATTAGAAGCAAGTCACTAGGTCCAGCTCACACTCAAGGAGAGGAGAATGCACAAGGGCATGAATACAGGAGGTGAGGGTCATTGGGAGCCATATCAGAAGCTGTCTACGCAGGGTGTGTGTGTGTGTGTGTGTGTGTGTGTGTAAGCATGAATCACAAAGAAAGCTATGAAAAGAACTCTCCAAACCCTTAACAAGGATTACTGGGGAGAGGGGCAGGATTGGAGAGGGAAGAAAACTGGAAGAAACAAATTCTTAATTTTTTTTTTACAAATCCCTATTTTGTTTGACTTTTAAGATAAGTAGGTATTTCTTTTATAACTTAAAAAATTAAATAAATAATTAATTATTTGAGGGAATCAAAGCCAAAAGTGTCCTGGAAATTGCAAAAGGGAAAATCCATCCTAGCTTGGAGAGAGAGGCAGAAAATCAGGGAAGGCTTCATAGAGGAGAGAATGTTTGAAGTGAGCCTTGAAATACGAGCTGGGTCAGGATGTGCAGAAATGGCAGGAATGACAGGGGAAGGGAAGAATGCAACAGAAGGCAAATTAACTGTCCTAGAGCCAAAGAGTGGTCAAGGTGAGACAGAGACAGAGGCATGTGTCTACCAGGTTTTCTCCATCCCCAAGTCAGAGGGGCTACAGAAGGCTCTTCAGAGGATTCGGCTGCCACTTAACTGCCAGGGTCTATGGCAGAAGGTTCTAGACTTTTGTACCTGCTCATACTGCTTCCAAACTCCAGTCACAAGCACCAGTCCCATTCTGAGAGGTCCACGGACAAAGGCCCTTAGGAGCCTGAAGCTTGTCCTACTGATTCTCTCCAAAGGGACACGGCAGGGGAGGAGAAATGCCAACACCTCCTTCCTCTCTCCATGGCTGCACCTAAGGGAACCTCCATTCATCTCAGAGACAGAGTCCATGCTCTGTTTGTTATGTGGAGCAAACCCCTCCCTGGCCATTAACTTCATTAAATTTACCCAACCTACCACCTCCAGGGAGAACCAGCTTCATCAGAGTCAAAGGTCTGGGCTGGCCCTAGCTCAGTGGTCCCTGGGACAAAAGGGAAATAGAACCACAAGGCTAGATCCAGGAAAAGGGTTGTGGTTAATATGTAAATGTAAACCACAAGAAACATAATCCTTCAAAGACTTTCCCTATCATCTGCTCTGGAACAGGCCTCACGCTGGGCTTTGGGGGCGAGGAGAGGCTGAGACCCAGCTCCCTGGTCTGGTGCAGCCTTTGGCCACATGGCGGCCAAGAAAACTGTATCAGACAATCCAGCAGGATGGTGTGGTGGATAAGGGAGGTGGGGAATCAAGGACAGTTTCATAAAGAAAAGAGACCTGTAGACTGGGTTTTGAAGAGTGAGTAGGAGTTTGATGAGAAGAAAAGGAGGCCAAGCTCTTCAAGCAGAGGAAACAGCACAGGCAAAGACATGGCATCTGGACCAGCAGTTCAGTGGAGCTGGAATAGGAAAGAGGAGAGGGGGAGGGGAGGGGCAGGGTTGTCAGGAGGTGAAAGAGGAAAGGGCCAGGGCCAGCCAGTGAGAGAGTTTATAAGGCAAAGCCTGACAAGGTTTCTTGACTGTAACCTAGGGGCTGTGGCTCATTAAAGACAATTTTTAAGATGTGTAACCTTGGGCTTCCCTTGTGGCGCAGTAGTTAAGAATCCGCCTGCCAATGCAGGGGACACAGTTTCGAGCCCTGGTCCAGGAAGATCCCACATGCCGTGGAGCAACTAAAGCCGTGCGCCACAACTACTGAGCCTGTGCTCTAGAGCCCGTGAGCCACAACTACTGAGCCCACGTGTTACAACTACTGAAGCCCATGTGCCTAGAACCCATGCTCTGCAACAAGAGAAGCCACCGTGATGAGAAACCACAACAAAGAGTAGCCCCCGCTCACCACAACTAGAGAAAGCCCGCACGCAGCAGTGAAGACCCAATGCAGCCAAAAATAAATTAATTAATTAAATAAATTTATGAAAAAAAAAAAGAAGTGTAACCTCTGGGGAGAGATATGGGGGTGGATGGAGAAGGGAAGACAAGACGGGAAAGAGAGACTTTTACTTATATCCTTCGGGGTTTTTATAGCAAGACTATTACTATCATTATTACATTTTTTAGAATTTTAAACTTTCTCTCTTGTCTAGGATGGCAAATAACTGACAATAGCTGTCATTTATTGAGGACTTCCTCTAAGGGCTTTCCACACATTATCTTGCCTAATCGTCACACTAACCCTCTGAAAAAGGTACTATTATCCCCATTTTTCAAGTGAGAACCTGAATGCCTGGGAGATCAGGCGACGCTGAAGGTCACACACACAAATAGGCAAATGAGCCAGGATTGAACCCGGATCTGCTGACACCAAGCCTGTGCTCCTAACACTCGGCCCCACAGCCTCCGGGTAGCGCATGGGACAGGGAGCAAGCGCCTCGCTTTCACAGATGCAGTGAGGCCGAAGACGAAGCAAATGCTGAGGAGAGTAGAGCCAGATTCGAACTATCTGGCTAGGCTGGGGCTCTGGACACGGGGCCAGCGTGCCAGGATAGAACGTATCAGGCAAAGATGTAAAGTCCTGACCTTGGGAACAAGGCCCCTGCCCAAGCACAGGTGGGAAATGTGCATCCCACCTGGGACTCGCACACCCTGCTGATCCCAGAGGCTGCCCCTGCCCGCCCAGCCTCAGGCCAGGAGAGTCAGTCTCGGAAGTCCTCATGCCATTGGAGGCGGAGGCAGCTGGTGGACTGGGGACAAGCTCTGGGCTGACATCAGCCCATGGCCTCTCAGGACTGCTGGTCTTCCTGTCTCTTCTGTCTCCGTCGCCATCCCAACTTAGTGTCCCCTCTGGTGGCCCTGATGAAGCTGGGGCCCAGCCCTGAACCACCCAACCAAGAGACAAGGTTGAGACGAGGGAAGTGGAAGATGCCGCTGTGTGACTTCAGGGATCGCCCTAGTGGTCAACAAGTAGTTTTTTAAGTTTTTTTTAAGCTGCAGACCCTTCTCTTCAATTGAATCTTATCTAGAGCCCTGTATGTGAACTGGGTGACATAGGAGTGTCTCTGGTTGAAACCAGGTGGGGGCTGGACTCCCCACTCATCTTCCAACACCCCCCAGGGTCCCCGAGAGGTCTAGAAGGGGTCAACTGAACACAGTGTGAAACCCAATGAGCTAGATCACTTCAAAAGGCCCCCAGCTCAGAAGTGCTCTGACCCTTTAATTCCTCGTGAATAATCATAGCACAAACTAACGTATATCAAGCACTAACTATGCACCAGGCACTAAGCTAAGGGATTTACACAAATGCTCTCATTTAATCCTCATCACAAACCTATGAAGTAGGCTCTGCCACGTGGCAGAGGCTGCCAGCTGCCCACCAAACTCTATTCTCCCTTTCCTATCATTAGACTTAAAGCTGGACACATGGTTAGTGTCCCTTTCAGTGAGGTAAGACCACGTGACCAAGCTTTGTCCAATAGGGTGTGAGGAAGAGGCATGTGCCCCACGTCCAGGCCAGGGCAGTTAAGGGAGTGAGTGAACCCCCCACACTCTCTTGACCTCCCACCATCTAGCAGGGCCCGGGACCACCAGAGCAACTGTGGAAGCCTGGAGTTGACATGGTGGGTTTGGGTCCCTGAATTTACCCAGTGTGACAGCACCCTCTGCTGACCTGGAGCCCACCCCACCTGGCCTATTACCTGCGAGAGATATTTCTATGCCGCTTAAGCCATTGCAGTGTAGATGTCTGTGTGACAGCAGTCTGACCTTTCATACACCCATTTCTTGGAGGAGGAAGGTGAAAGAGATTAAATAACTTTCTAAGATCACTCAGCTAGTGGTAGAATCTGGAGCCATTCAGTCTGGTTCTAAAGTCTGCCCTCAAATCATGACACTTACCTCCCAGGTGTTATGAAATTAATAATGACAAAACTTAGAGCAACCAAAATGTCTTTCAGTAGGTGAATGAATAAGTAAACTGTGGTACATCCATACAATGGAATATTATTCAGTGATAACGAGAAACGAGCTATCAAGCCATGAGAAGATATGGAGGAATCTTAAATGCATCTTACTAAGGGGAAGGAGCCCACCTAAAAAGGCTACCTACTGCAGAAGTCCAACCATGTGACATTCTGGAAAGCGCAGAACTATGGAGACAGTGGTTGCCAGGCATTCAGGGGGAGGGAGGGACAAATAGACGGAGCACAGAGATTTTTAGGGCAGTGAAACTACTCTGTACAACACTGTAATGGTGACATTTGTCAAAACCCACAGAACGTACAACACAAAGAGTGAACCCTAATGTAAACTAGGGACTTTTTAAATAATAATAAAGTATCAATATTGATTCATCAACTATAGCAAATGTACCCCACTAATACAAGATGAAAATAATAGGGAAAACGGGGGGAAGAACAGTATATGGGAACACTCTATACTGTCTGATCAATTTTTCTGTAAATGAAAACTTCCCTAAAAAATAGTCTATCAGGGGAGATTGGTTCAAGATGGCGGAGTAGAAGGACGTGCTCTCACTCCCTCTTGCGAGAGCACCGGAATCACAACTAACTGCTGAACAATCATCAACAGGAAGACACTGCAACTCACCAAAAAAGATACCCCACATCCAAAGACAAAGGAGAAGCCACAGTGAGATGGTAGGAGGAGCACAATCACAATAAAATCAAATCCCATAACTGCTGGGTGGGTGACTCACAGACTGGAGAACGCTTATACCACCGAAGTCCACCCACTGGAGTGAAGGTTCTGAGCCCCACGTCAGGCTTCCCAACCTGGGGGTCCAGCAATGGGAGGAGGAATTCCTAGAGAATCAGACTTTGAAGCCTAGTGGGATTTGATTGCAGGACTTTGACAGGACTGGGGGAAACAGAGACTCCACACTTGGAGGGTACACACAAAGTAGTGTGCACATTGGGACCCAGGGGAAGGAGCAGTGAGCCCAGAGGAGACTGAACCAGACCTACCTGCTAGTGTTGGAGGGTCTCCTGCAGAGGTGGGGTGTGGCTGTGTCTCACCATGAGGACAAGGACACTGGCAGCAGAAATTCTGGGAAGTACTCCTTGGCGTGAGCCCTCCCAGAGTCCGCTATTAGCCCCACCAAAGAGCCCGGGTAGGCTCCAGCGTTGGGTCACCTCAGGCCAAACAACCAACAGGGAGAGAACCCAGCCCCACCCAACAGCAGACAAGTGGATTAAAGTTTTACTGAGCTCTGCCCACCAGAGCAACAGCCAGCTATACCCACCACCAGTCCCTCCCATCAGGAACCTTGCTCAAGCCTCTTAGATAGCCTCATCCACCAGAGGGCAGACAGCAGAAGCAAGAAGAATTACAATCCTGCAGCCTGTGGAACAAAAACCACATTCACAGAAAGATAGACAAGATGAAAAGGCAGAGGCCTATGTACCAGATGAAGGAACAAGATAAAACCCCAGAAAAACAACTAAATGAAGTGGAGATAGATAACCTTCCAGACAAAGAATTCAAAATGATGATAGTAAAGGTGATCCAGGACCTCAGAAAAAGAATGGAGGCAAAGATCGAGAAGATGCAAGAAATGTTTAACAAAGACCTAGAAGAATTAGAGAACAAACAAACAGAGATGAACAATACAATAACTGAAATGAAAAATACACTAGAAGGAATCAATAGCAGAATAACCGAGGCAGAAGAACAAATAAGTGACCTGGAAGACAGAATGGTGGAATTCACTGCTGATGAACAGAATAAAGAAAAAAGAATGAAAAGAAATGAAGACAGCCTAAGAGACCTCTGGGACAACATTAAACGTAACAACGTTCGCATTATAGGGGTCCCAGAAGGAGAAGAGAGAGAGAAAGGACCCGAGAAAATATTTGAAGAGATTATAGTCGGAAACTTCCCTAACATGGGAAAGGAAATAGCCACCCAAGTCCAGGAAGTGCAGAGAGTCCCATACAGGATAAACCCAAGGAGAAACATGCCGAGACACATAGTAATCAAATTGGCAAAAATTAAAGACAAAAAAAAATTATTGAAAGTAGCAAGGGAAAAACGACAAATAACATACTAGGGAACTCCCATAAGGTTAACAGCTGATTTCTCAGCAGAAACTCTACAAGCCAGAAGGGAGTGGCATGACGTATATAAAGTGATAAAAGGGAAGAACCTACAACCAAGATTACTCTACCTAGCAAGGATCTCATTCAGATTCGATGGAGGAATCAAAAGCTTTACAGACAAGCAAAAGCTAAGAGAATTCAGCACCACGAAACCAGCTCTACAACAAATGCTAAAGGAACTTCTCTAAGTGGGAAACACAAGAGAAGAAAAGGACCTACAAAAACAAACCCAAAACAATTAAGAAAATGGTAACAGGAACATACATATAGATAATTACTTTAAACATGAATGGATTAAATGCTCCAACCAAAAGACAAAGGCTCGCTGAATGGATACAAAAACAAGACCTATATATATGCTGTCTGCAAGAGACCCACTTCAGACCTAGGGACACATACAGACTGAAAGTGAGGGGATGGAAAAAGATATTCCATGCAAATGGAAATCAAAAGAAAGCTGGAGGAGCAATACTCATATCAGATAAAATGACTTTAAAATACAGACTGTTACAAGAGACAAGGAAGGACACTACATAATGATCAAGGGATCAATACAAGAAGAAGATATAACAATTATAAATATATATGCTCCCAACATAGGAGTACCTCAATACATAAGGCAACTGCTAACAGCTATAAAAGAGGAAATCGACAGTAATAATAACACAATAATAACACGATAATAATAACATAATAATAGTGGGGGACTTTAACACCTCACTTACACCAATGGACAGATTATCCAAACAGAAAATTACTAAGGAAACACAAGCTTTAAATGACACAATAGACCAGATAGATTTAATGGATATTTATAGGACATTCCATCCAAAAACAGATTACACTTTCTTCTCAAGTGCGCACGGAACATTCTCCAGGATAGATCACATCTTGGGTCACAAATCAAGCCTCAGTAAATTTCAGAAAATTGAAATCATATCCAGCATCTTTTCTGACCACAATGCTATGAGATTAGAAATCAATTACAGGGAAAAAAACGTAAAAACACAAACACATGGAGGCTAAACAATACATTACTAAATAACCAAGAGATCACTAAAGAAATCAAAGAGGAAATCAAAAAATACCTAGAGACAAATGACAATGAAAACACGACAATCCAAAGCCTATGGGATGCAGCAAAAGCAGTTCTAAGAGGGAAGTTTATAGCAATAAAAGCCTACCTCAAGAAACAAGAAAAATCTCAAATAAACAATCTAACCTTACACCTAAAGGAACTAGAGAAAGAAGAACAAACAAAACCCAAAGTTAGTAGAAGGAAAGAAATCATAAAGATCAGAGCAGAAATAAATGAAATAGAAACAAAGAAAACAATAGCAAAGATCAATAAAACTAAGAGCTGGTTCTTTGAGAAGATAAACAAAATTGATAAGCCATTAGCCAGACTCATCAAGAAAAAGAGGGAGAGGACTCAAACCAATAAAATCAGAAATGAAAAAGAAGTTACAACAGACACCACAGAAATACAAAGCATCCTAAGAGACTACTACAAGCAACTTTATGCCAATAAAATGGACAACGTGGAAGAAATGGACAAATTCTTAGAAAGGTATAAGCTTCCAAGACTGAACCAGTAAGAAATAGAAAATATGAACAGACCAATCACAAGTAATGAAATTGAAACTGTGATTAAAAATCTTCCAACAAAAAAAAAATCCAGGACCAGATGGCTTCACAGGCGAATTCTATCAAACATTTAGAGAAGAGCTAACACCCATCCTTCTCAAACTCTTCCAAAAAATTGCAGAGGAAGGAACACTCCCAAACTCATTCTATGAGGCCACCATCACCCTGATACCAAAACCAAAGATACTACAAAAAAAGAACATTACAGACCAATATCACTAATGAATATAGATACAAACATCCTCAACAAAATACTAGCAAACAGAATCCAACAACACATTAAAAGGATTATACACCATGATCAAGTGGGATTTATCCCAGGGATGCAAGGATTCTTCAATATATGCAAATCAATCTATGTGATACACCATATTAACAAATTGAAGAATAAAAACCATATGATCATCTCAATAGATGCAGAAAAAGCTTTTGACAAAATTCAACACCCATTCCTGATAAAAACTCTCCAGAAAGTGGGCATAGAGGGAACCTACCTTGACATAATAAAGGCCATATATGACAAACCCACAGCAAACATCATTCTCAATGGTGAAAAACTGAAAGCATTTCCTCTAAGATCAGGAACAAGACAAGGATGTCCACTCTCACCACTATTATTCAACATAGTTTTGGAAGTCCTAGCCACAGAAATCAGAGAAGAAAAAGAAATAAAAGGAATACAAATTGGAAAAGAAGAAGTAAAGCTGTCACTGTTTGTAGATGACATGATACTATACATAGAGAATCCTAAAAATGCCACCAGAAAACTACTAGAGCTAATCAATGAATTTGGTAAAGTTGCAGGATGCAAAATTAATGCAACAAAATCTCTTGCATTCCTATACATTAATGATGAAAATTCTGAAAGAGAAATTAAGGAAACACTCCCATTTACCATTGCAACAAAAAGAATAAAATACCTAGGAATAAACCTACCTACGGAGACAAAAGACCTGTATGCAGAAAACTATAAGACACTGATGAAAGAAATTAAAGAAGATACAAACAGATGGAGAGATATACCATGTTCTTGGGTTGGTAAAATCAATATTGTGAAAATGACTATACTACCCAAAGCAATCAACAGAGCCAATGCAATCCCTAACAAATTACCAATGACATTTTTCAGAGAACTAGAACAAAAAATCTTAAAATTTGTATGGAGATACAAAAGACCCCAAATAGCAAAGCAGTCTTGAGGGAAAAAAACGGAGCTGGAGGAATCAGACTCCCTGACTTCAGACTGTACTACAGAGCTACAGTAATCAAGACAATATGGTACTGGCACAAAAACAGAGATATAGATCAATGGAACAGGATAGAAAGCCCAGAGATAAACCCATGCACCTATGGTCAACTAATCTATGACAAAGGAGGCAAGGATATACAATGGAGAAAAGACAGTCTCTTCAATAAGTGGTGCTGGGAAAACTGGACAGCTACATGTAAAAGAATGAAATTAGAACACTCCCTAACACCATACACAAAATAAACTCAAAATGGATTAGAGACCTAAATGTAAGACCGGATACTATAAAACTCTTAGAGGAAAACATAGGAAGAACACTCTTTGACATAAATCACAGCAAGATCTTTTTTGATCCACCTTCTAGAGTAATGGAAATAAAAACAAAAATAAACAAATGGGACCTAATGAAACTTAAAAGCTTTTGCAAAGCAAAAGAAACTACAAACAAGATGAAAAGACAACTCTCAGAATGGGAGAAAATATTTGCAAACGAATCAACAGACAAAGGATTAATCTCCAAAATATATAAACAGCTCATGCAGCTCAATATTAAAAAAACAAACAACCCAATCTAAAAATGGGCAGAAGACCTAAATAGACATTTCTCCAAAGAAGACATATGGATGGCCAAGAAGCACATGAAAAGCTGCTCAACATCACTAATTATTAGAGAAATGCAAATCAAAACTACAATGAGGTATCACCTCACACCAGTTAGAATGGGCATCATCAGAAAGTCTACAAACAACAAATGTTGGAGAGGGTGTGGAGAGAGGGAACCCTCTTGCACTGTTGGTGGGAATGTAAATTGATACAGCTACTATGGAGAACAGTATGGAGGTTCCTTAAAAACTAAAAATAGAACTACCATATGACCCAGCAATCCCTTTACTAGGCATATACCCAGAGAAAACCATAATTCAAAAAGACACATGCACCGCAATGTTCATTGCAGCACTATTTACAATAGCCAGGTCATGGAAGCAACCTAAATGCCCATCGACAGATGGATGGATAAAAAAGATGTGGGACATATATACAATGGAATATTACTCAGCCGTAAAAAGGAATGAAATTGGGTCATCTGTAGAGACGTGGATGAGTCTAGAGACTGTCATACAGAGTGAAGTAAGTCAGAAAGAGAAAAACAAATATCGTATATTAACGCATATGTGTGGAACCTAGAAAAATGGTACAGATGAACCGGTTTGCAGGACAGAAATTGAGACACAGATGTAGAGAACAAATGTATGGACACCAAGGCGGGAAAGTGGGGTTGGGGGGGGGATGCATTGGGAGATTGGGATTGACATATATACACTAATATGTATAAAATGGATAAATAATAAGAAACTTTTGTTAAAAAAATAAATAAAATAAAATTCAAAAAAAGTCTATCAATTTAAATATGTATATATAGCTTCAATAAAAACTCATGTATGAAAAAAATTAACAGTATTTTGCCATGCACCATACGCTTTGATCAACATTCATTTAATCTTCCCAATAATCTATGATGTAGGTATTGTTGTTATCCCATTTTTCAGATGAAGAAGTCGAGGCCCAGAGAGGCCAAGCCAGGACAAAACTCCTATTTGTTTGACTTCCTATCACCATCCCTCCCCAAGACCAGCTCCCTCCACCTTCTATAGATGCTTGCCCTCACCAAGGTGGGTGCCTGCTCCCCAGCCCAGAAAAGCCTGCAGGATACATGCACCAGCCCCCTCTCATGGGATCCAGGTTGATGAAGGTTCACAGCAGCCCCTTGAGGGAGGCTCCAAGGTCACCCAGCAAACCAGACCTCCAGACTCCCCGTGCAGTGCTCCTTCCTGTGTAGAGCACTCAACTCAGGATAGACCAGTCCCAGTGCCCTTGCACTCCCCAACACACACACACACATGCACACACACACACATGCGTGCACACACATCCACCCTTCCACTCTGTCTTTTGACCCTCAAACAGACAGACTGGATTTCCAGGTGACACAAGGCCCTTCAATGCTCACACAAGCTCACATTTCTCACCAAGAACTCAGGGTCATTTGGGGAATATTTTTTTCCTGGAGATAGATTGTCAAGATCTCCTTCAAAATGCAGAACCACACCTGCACATTAGCACAAGGCATCACTTTGCCTGCTCTCTGTAACCCCTGGAGGGGGACTGGAGGAATGTATCAAATTCTTAATTTAAGAAAAATCCCCAGCGCCTGCATGTGCTGAAAGAGCCATTTCATATGTTGGAGGTGTAAGGAAGGCAGTGCTGCCTGAAAAATACTGATCTGGCTGCAGTTGCTGGGATGTTGGGCCTCCCCGTGAAAGAAATAGGAGCTGCTCCAGCTTCGGTGTTTAAAGGACATAAACACAGTCCAGGGACAGCGTGACGTCTGACTGTCAGGGCCATGGACTATCCATGACCTTAGGACGGGGGAGTTGATTCGAACCCTACTGAGTTTGATGAAATATGCTGACTCCATTCCACGGTAAGTGGCGGGGACGGCACTGGGGCCCAGTGAGCAGCCTCGAAACCTGTCAAAGCCTGCGAGAATGAGAGGCCCCGGTGTGCAGTCCCGTTCCTCTGGAAGGTCTCACCAAGGCTCTGGGATCAAACAGGCCCCACCTGGCTGTGTGATCCTGGACATGTTACCTAACATCTCTGAGCCTTCATTTTCTCCTCTGAAAAAAGGTTGACACATAATTGTAGGATTCAATGAGATAAAGCAGGGAAAACATGTAGCACATGGAAACATTCAATAAACATTAATGATGGACTTCCCTGGTGGCGCAGTGGTTAAGAATCCACCTGCCAATGCAGGGGACACGAGTTCGATCCCTGGTCTGGGAAGATCCCACATGCTGCGGAGCAACGAAGCCCCTGCACTGCAACTACTGAGCCCACGCGCTGCAACTACTGAAGCCCACACGCCTAGAGCCTGTGCTGCACAACAAGAGAAGCCACCGCGATGAGAAGCCTGTGCACCGCAATGAAGAGTAGCCCACATTCGCCGCAACTAGAGAAAGCCCGCACGCAGTAACAAAGACCCAACGCAGCCCCCAAAAAAATAAATAAATAAAAATAAACATTAGTGATTTTGTGATGATGATGATGATGATTACTTGAGAGCTAGCTAGGTTCTTGCAAATTATCTCATCTAATCCTCTCGTTATCCAAATGGGAAAATTGAGGCCTGGAGAGGAAAGGGGACTTGCCCAAGATCACACAGCAAGTTGGAAGATCTGGGACTAGACCCCATTTCCCTGTTTCTTTTTTTTTTTTTTTTTTTTTTTAAATAACATACTCTTTATTTTATTTTTTTTTTCACACACACACACACTGCATTTTATTTTTACAAGAGATAAATAGACTGACACCAAGCATTGTACATGGATGACCACAACAAAAGCAACAATGATTGCAATTACCAAACATGAAACACACTCATACTATGTCATAATATTGACATTCAGTCCAGTAATCCTCCACTGTAACAGCTCCTTTACTTTGCAGTGAAAATTGATTTGTATATTCTTTGCCTCTGAGTCCTTGTGGGATTTTTTTTTTTTTTTTTAATTCAGACAGAAAGTCACAAAAATTATACTCATCCTCATCAGTTCACTCAGTCCCATGTAATTAATTGTTTTTTTTCATCTTGATCTTTTGTTAGCACTTTTATGAGTTCATCAGTTTTTCATCAGAGTTCTGAAAATGCTTATTCATTCAGTTCAGCAGTACAGTCAGTTACCAGAAACCTGTACTTGTCAGAGTCTTTTCCATGAATTTCTTGAAGATGAAACCCTTTTATAGGAACATATTTGCAAAATCATCAGAGTACACCCAGAACTGTCTGTAAATGACAAAAGACTTAAAAATGACCACGGTAAAAGATTTGATGAAAGTTCATAATAATGCAGTTGACAAGAAAATTAGTTATTTCTGAGATATACATTTTAAAGTAATAACTAGGATTATTACTTATAACATTATACCAGAACATATAAGATTTTTAGAAATTTCATGTAATGTCTGAAACTTTTATATTAACATATTTCCATACATATTTCCATACAAATACAAATATAAGATTTTTAGAAATTTCATGTAATGTCTGAAACATTTATATTAACATATTTCCATACATATTTCCATACAAATACAAATATAAAATTTTTAGAAATTTCATGTAATGTCTGAAACATTTATATTAACATATTTCCATACAAATAACCCAATGAAAGTTTAGTATTAGTTGTTTTGTTTGTTTTTTTATACTGCAGGTTCTTATTAGGCATCAATTTTGTACACATCAGTGTATACATGTCAATCCCAATCGCCCAATTCAGCACACCACCATCCCCACCTCACCGCAGTTTTCCCCCCTTGGTGTCCATATGTCCATTCTCTACATCTGTGTCTCAACTTCTGCCCTGCAAACTGGCTCATCTGTACCATTTTCCTAGGTTCCATATACATGCATTAATATATGATATTTGTTTTTCTCTTTCTGACTTACTTCACTCTGTATGACAGTCTCTAGATCCATCCACGTCTCAACAAATGACTCAATTTCGTTCCTTTTTATGGCTGAGTAACATTCCATTGTATATATGTACCACATCTTCTTTATCCATTCGTCTGTTGAGGGGCATTTAGGTTGCTTCCATGACCTGGCTATTGTAAATAGTGCTGCAATGAACATTCGGGTGCATGTGTCTTTTTGAATTACGGTTTTCTCTGGGTATATGCCCAGTAGTGGGATTGCTGGGTCATATGGTAATTCTATTTTTAGTTTTTTAAGGAACCTCCATATTGTTCTCCATAGTGGCTGTATCAATTTACATTCCCACCAACAGTGCAAGAGGGTTCCCTTTTCTCCACACCCTCTCCAGCATTTGTTGTTTGTAGATTTTCTGATGATGCCCATTCTAACAGGAGTGAGGTGATACCTCATTGTAGTTTTGATTTGCATTTCTCTAATAATTAGTGATGTTGAGCATCTTTTCATGTGCTTCATGGCCGTCTGTATGTCTTCTTTGGAGAAATGTCTATTTAGGTCTTCTGCCCATTTTTGGATTGGGGTGTTTGTTTCTTTGATATTGAGCTGAATGAGCTGTTTATATATTTTGGAGATTAATCCTTTGTCCGTTGATTCATTTGCAAATATTTTCTCCCATTCTGAGGGTTGTCTTTTCGTCTTGTTTATGGTCTCCTTTGCTGTGCAAAAGCTTTGAAGTTTCATTAGGTCCCACTTGTTTATTTTTGTTTTTATTTCCATTACTCTAGAAGGTGGATCAAAAAAGATCTTGCTGTGATTTATGTCAAAGAGTGTTCTTCCTATGTTTTCCTCTAAGAGTTTTATAGTGTCCAGTCTTATAATTAGGTCTCTAATCCATTTTGAGTTTATTTTTGTGTATGGTGTTAGGGAGTATTCTAATTTCATTCTTTTACATGTAGCTGTCCAGTTTTCCCAGCACCACTTATTGAAGAGACTGTCTTTTCTCCATTGTATATCTTTGCCTCCTTTGTCATAGATTAGTTGACCATAGGTGCGTGGGTTAATCTCTGGGCTTTCTATCTTGTTCCATTGATCTATGTTTCTGTTTTTGTGCCAGTACCATATTGTCTTGATTACTGTAGCTTTGTAGTATAGTCTGAAGTCAGGGAGTCTGATTCCTCCAGCTCCATTTTTTCGCCTCAAGACTGCTTTGGCTATTCGGGGTCTTTTGTGTCTCCATACAAATTTTAAGATGATTTGTTCTAGCTCCGTAAAAAATGCCATTGGTAATTTGATAGGGATTGCATTGAATCTGTAGATTGCTTTGGGTAGTATACTCATTTTCACAATGTTGATTCTTCCAATCCAAGAACATGGTATATCTCTCCATCTGTTGGTATCATCTTTAATTTCTTTCATCAGTGTCTTATAGTTTTCTGCATACAGGTCTTTTGTCTCCCTAGGTAGGTTTATTCCTAGGTATTTTATTCTTTTTGTTGCAATGGTAAATGGGAGTGTTTCCATAATATCTCTTTCAGATTTTTCATCATTAGTGTATAGGAACGCAAGAGATTTCTGTGCATTAATTTTGTATCCTGCAACTTTACCATATTCATTAATTAGCTCTAGCAGTTTTCTGGTGGCAGTTTTAGGATTCTCTATGTATAGTATCATGTCATCCGCAAACAGTGACAGTTTTACTGCCTCTTTTCCAATTTGTATTCCTTTTATTTCTTTTTCTTCTCTGATTGCCGTGGCTAGGACTTCCAGAACTATGTTGAATAATAGTGGTGAGAGTGGACATCCTTGTCTCGTTCCTGATCTTAGAGGAAATGCTTTCAGTTTTTCACCATTGAGAATGATGTTTGCTGTGGGTTTGTCATATATGGCCTTTATTATGTTGAGGTAGGTTCCCTCTATGCCCACTTTCTGGAGAGTTTTTATCAGGAATGGGTGTTGAATTTTGTCAAAAGCTTTTTCTGCATCTATTGAGATGATCATATGGTTTTTATTCTTCAATTTGTTAATATGGTGTATCACATTGATTGATTTGCATATATTGAAGAATCCTTGCATCCCTGGGATAAATTCCACTTGATCGTGGTGTATGATCCTTTTAATGTGTTGTTGGATTCTGTTTGCTAGTATTTTGTTAAGGATTTTTGCATCTATATTCATCAGTGATATTGGTCTGTAATTTTCTTTTTTTGTAGTGTCTTTGTCTGGTTTTGGTATCAGGGTGATGGTGGCCTCATAGAATGAGTTTGGGAGTGTTCCTTCCTCTGCAATTTTTTGGAAGAGTTTGAGAAGGATGGGTGTTAGCTCTTCTCTAAATGTTTGATAGAATTCACCTGTGAAGCCATCTGGTCCTGGACTTTTGTTTGTTGGAAGATTTTTAATCACAGTTTCAATTTCATTACTTGTGATTGGTCTGTTCATATTTTCTGTTTCTTCCTGATTCAGTCTTGGAAGGTTATACCTTTCTAAGAATTTGTCCATTTCTTCCAGGTTGTCCATTTTATTGGCATAATGTTGCTTGTAGTAGTCTCTTAGGATGCTTTGTATTTCTGCAGTGTCTGTTGTAACTTCTCCTTTTTCATTTCTGATTTTATTGATTTGAGTCCTCTCCCTCTTTTTCTTGATGAGTCTGGCTAATGGCTTATCAATTTTGTTTATCTTCTCAAAGAACCAACTTTTAGTTTTATTGATCTTTGCTATTGTTTTCTTTGTTTCTATTTCATTTATTTCTGCTCTGATCTTTATGATTTCTTTCCTTCTGCTAACTTTGGGTTTTGTTTGTTCTTCTTTCTCTAGTTTCTTTAGGTGTAAGGTTAGATTGTTTACTTGAGATTTTTCTTGTTTCTTTAGGTAGGCTTGTATAGCTATAAACTTCCCTCTTAGAACCGCTTTTGCTGCATCCCATAGGTTTTGGGTCGTCGTGTTTTCATTGTCATTTGTCTCTAGGTATTTTTTTATTTCCTCTTTGATTTCTTCAGTGATCTCTTGGTTATTTAGTAACGTATTGTTTAGCCTCCATGTGTTTGTCTTTTTTACGTTTTTTTCCCTGTAATTGATTTCTAATCTCATAGCATTGTGGTCAGAAAAGATGCTTGGTATGATTTCAATTTTCTTAAATTTACTGAGGCTTGATTTGTGACCCAAGATGTGATCTATCCTGGAGAATGTTCCATGTGCACTTGAGAAGAACGTGTAATCTGCTGTTTTGGGATGGAATGTCCTATATATATCAATTAAATCTATCTGGTCTATTGTGTCATTTAAAGCTTCTGTTTCCTTATTTATTTTCATTTTGGATGATCTGTCCATTGGTGTAAGTGAAGTGTTAAAGTCCCCCACTATTATTGTGTTACTGTCGATTTCCTCTTTTATAGCTGTTAGCAGTTGCCTTATGTATTGAGGTACTCCTATGTTGGGTGCATATATATTTATAATTGTTATATCTTCTTCTTGGATTGATCCCTGGATCATTATGTAGTGTCCTTCCTTGTCTCTTGTAACATTCTTTATTTTAAAGTCTATTTTATCTGATATGAGTATAGCTACTCCAGCTTTCTTTTGATTTCCATTTGCCTGGAATATCTTTTTCCATCCCCTCACTTTCAGTCTGTATGTGTCCCTAGGTCTAAAGTGGGTCTCTTGTAGACAGCATATATATGGGTCTTGTTTTTGTATCCATTCAGCCAGTCTATGTCTTTTGGTTGGGGCGTTTAATCCATTCACTTTTAAGGTAATTATCGATGTGTATGTTCCTATGACCATTTTCTTAATTGTTTTGGGTTTGTTTTTGTAGGTCCTTTTCTTCTCTTGTGTTTCCCACTTAGAGAAGTTCCTTTAGCATTTGTTGTAGAGCTGGTTTGGTGGTGCTGAATTCTCGTAGCTTTTGCTTGTCTGTAAAGCTTTTGATTTCTCCATCAAATCTAAATGAGATCCTTGCCGGGTAGAGTAATCTTGGTTGTAGGTTCTTCCCTTTCATCACTTTAAGTATATCATGCCACTCCCTTCTGGCTTGCAGAGTTTCTGCTGAGAAATCAGCTGTTAACCTTATGGGAGTTCCCTTGTATGTTATTTGTCGTTTTTCCCTTGCTGCTTTCAATAATTTTTCTTTGTCTTTAATTTTTGCCACTTTGATTACTATGTGTCTCGGCGTGTTTCTCCTTGGGTTTATTCTGTATGGGACTCTCTGCGCTTCCTGGACTTGGGTGGCTATTTCCTTTCCCATGTTAGGGAAGTTTTCGACTATAATCTCTTCAAATATTTTCTCTGGTCCTTTCTCTCTCTCTTCTCCTTCTGGGACCCCTATAATGCGAATGTTGTTGCGTTTAATGTTGTCCCAGAGGTCTCTTAGGCTGTCTTCATTTCTTTTCATTCTTTTTTCTTTAGTCTGTTCCGCAGCAGTGAATTCCACCATTCTGTCTTCCAGGTCACTTATCCGTTCTTCTGCCTCAGTTATTCTGCTATTGATTCCTTCTAGTGTAGTTTTCATTTCAGTTATTGTATTGTTCATCTCTGTTTGTTTGTTCTTTAATTCTTCTAGGTCTTTGTTAATCATTTCTTGCATCTTCTCAATCTTTGCCTCCATTCTTATTCCGAGGTCCTGGATCATCTTCACTATCATTATTCTGAATTCTTTGTCTGGAAGGTTGCCTATCTCCACTTCATTTAGTTGTTTTTCTGGGGTTTTTTCTTGTTCCTTCATCTGGTACATAGCCCTCTGCCTTTTCATCTTCTCTATCTTTCTGTAACTGTGGTTTTTGGTCCACAGGCTGCAGGATTGTAGTTTTTCTTGCTTCTGTTGTCTGCCGTCTGGTGGTTGAGGCTATCTAAGAGGCTTGATGGGAGGCTCTGGTGGTGGGTAGAGCCCATTTCCCTGTTTCTTAGACCAAGGCTTTCTCCACCACACACACTGGTCATGTTCTGTGGCTATCTCAGAAACATAAAGAATATTCCAACAGCCATGTGGATTCTACAGCAGAGCCAGGCCTGGGACAAGGAAAGACCGGGATGTCCCATTCCACCAACCAAGGTGGAGTTCCCATTCAGCTGTCCTAAGGGCTGGGTCTGCCTTGGCTCCTCTGCGGATGGAAAGGGTTGACAGAAAGTGAGGGGTATGTCAGGGATATGTCATACATCCCCGTTCCTGGAGAAGCCAGCCAGAGGAGATCCGGGTGGGTCATCGGCCCTGCAACCCAGCCCCACTCAGCAAATCAGACAGTCGCCACTTTCTTAAACTCCATTCCAGGAGGCAGCCTTGTCTGCTCAGGCCTCCCAGGAGGCACCTCCCGTTTGCAGGACCAAGCCAGCCATTGCAGGGATTCTGCATAGATGCTGGCAGATCACAGCCACAGCCTGCCAGAAAGGCCCTGCCTGCAGGGTGACATCACTCAGGGTCTCCTTCTTGTCCCCTTTTGTGCCCTGGAGGGGCGCCAGCCTGATCTTTCTGCGTGGGCCGCTGGGTGATCAGCTCTACTGCCTGCCTATCTTCGGAGCACAGATGTGTCAAGCTGTGAGTAGAAAGGGGTCAGGATGTGCCCTGGGTGGGTTCTGTGGGATACGGAGAGCATGATTGTCCTTTGTTCCTTTACTGAAGGCATCCATCATTATCAGCCCCCCAGGCCTCCTACCGAGTGGGACCAGCCACATTCTGTAACATGGCACCGCATCACCACCTGGTCACAGATAACTATTGAGAAGGGAATCCCTGACCCAAAGGCAGCCCACCCATTGGTTGGCCAGCCATCCTATGAGCTGGCCACAGTCAGACATATATAGGGGAATTTGAACTAAGAGATTAAAAAAGGTGTTTAGCGGTGGGCAATGGAGCTAAAGGCTGTGTGGATGCAGGAGGAGTGATGGGGAGGTAGGGCAGCTTAGAGAGTCATGTGATCTCAGAGAGCTGAAAAAGGAGAGTATTTACAGGGGTGATGGAATATGGGTGCTGATGCAGGCGAAGATAGAAGAATCCCAGAGGGGCCTCTGGAGAGCGCTGAGACAGGGACGCAGGCCAGATGCGCAGATTAATGGGAGGCAATATTCGTTAGTGTTCCTCTCCCTGGGATGTTGGGAAAGCTCCAAAAAGAGTCCAGACAGAGACTCCAGAAAGAGAAACAATAGGCTGCAGTGGTATCCACAGAGCACTGAAAGCTAAGGACATTCACACAGGAGGTTGGCAATAATTCCTAGGAATGGAAATTCCCACCAGGCACTCAAAGATATAGGAGGAGCAGCTCCCTGAGATTAAGAATTGATGGAAACAAGGAAAGTTCTCTGGAACCCTGGACCAGAGCTCACCCATGGGCTTAATATTCCTTCCTCCTTACCTGTGGCAGCCACTTTCAAGCACCTGAATGGGTTGTGTTTTTTTTTTCCTACAGAAAGTAGCAGAGACTTGGAAGTTAAATGTCAAAAAATGCATCAAAAGGCAGGAGAAACCTGCATCTTTATTGTGTTTAGAATGAAGACTGGCAGAATGGTCTAGGTTGGCACAAAAGAGAACAGAGGCCTTTGACAATGAAATGTTGCTGTGGATGATCAGACTGCACAGAAGGCAAGAGGGACCCCCTGAATTCTTGCTGCTAATGAGGTTATAGGGGAGGAGGGTGGGAAAGAAGTGGCACAACAGAAAAGATACCCGGCTTCACCTGAATCCAACCATCTCCAGTGCCGGTTCTCCCCACCCAGAGTAGATGCAAGCTTGACAAGGCAGCTGGGGCTAGAACCACACCTTCTCTTTAGATGAGTGGGTCTCAAGGTACGGCTGAGTGAAGCACCTACTTGGAGAGGGCACAGGGGTTGCATTATTGGAGATTAGTGACCAGCAAGAACAGATTCAGAAGTGTTGATCAGTATGATTATCCCTGATTTTCATTCTGCATCTGCCACTCCAGCTGTGTTCATGGGGAAATGATCTGGAGAGGCACAGAGAAGTCCAGATAGCAAGGGCTGCTGCACACGTGGTCTGCTGAGCATTGCAATGCCGCAGGTGCCCGGGACCACTCCCCACAAGCACCATTGGCCACCCCTGACACCATGAAGACATACCCCATCGTGTAATTAGATTCCCATTCTCGACTACTGCCCACTGGCTCAACTTGTCTTCCCTCCTCCTGATTCAGGCCTCGGGTTCACTTGTCACTTGGCTCTGAACTTTCTGACAAGCACCTTCTTAAGCCCCGGAAGGCTGACCTTCTCCCTTCCAGGAGCCACTATGACTCCTTCACGTTTTCCCGAGGTTTGTGCCTTTTCCATGTCACTGATTCTGCCCTTCTTGGCTAGAATTAGACCCACGGTAGCAGTTCCCCCTGCCACTTCCTCTCCCCCCGGAGAAACTAAAGACGGGCAAGATCTCACTGGGGCCTCTTTGTCCAACCAAATACAACGGGCAGCAAGGGCCCAGGTGGCCCACCTTTGGGCCCATGTGAAGATTTACACCAGGTCACCTTCTTCATCTTCCCCAAGAGGCTGTGACCCACCATCCAGCCACGGTCCATTGTCTTCTTCCCCTGCCTTCTAATGATGGTAATAATGAAGCCATCATTTCTCAAAGGAAAGGACACGCCAGGCACTGTGCTGTGTTTCACATAAATATCGCAGATAATCCTCACAAATACCCTGGGGATAGGAAATTTCCCTATTTGCCAGGTGAGGATACTGAGGCCTCATAGACCAAGCGTCACACAGCTAAAAAGTGGCAGAACAAGGATTCTAACTCATACACATTTAACTCCAAAGACAGAGCTGATCACCCTGGGCTAGACATCCGCCAATGCCCTAAAATTCCCACAAAAGAGCTCGTGCATTTCCACATGTTTGGAGCCTATATGGCCACTTCCTGCCCCTTCAGACCTTTGATTTAAGTCAGAGTAGACCCTTCCCATGCCCCATCCCTAAATCTCAGTGCCAGTAGGTGCCCTACAGATATCTGAAAACGGAGGAATGAATGAGTTAGCAAATCCTGTGTTTACATCCCAGGTTCACACGTGTATCTTGACCTCTCCAAGGCTAAGAGGACGGCACCAAACTCCTGTTGTAGATGCTTTTTCTCGGAGGTCTCTCGGTACCTTCCCTCTGGGCAGCCTAACTCCAGTGTCAAGCCAGCGTTCTTCTATAATTTTTCAGGTTTTCCTCCTTCAAATATTTGATTCAATGAACACTTAGTAAGACCCTACTGTTTGCCAGGCTCTAGCGAATCAAAGATAAATCACAAGCCACACTGTCCTCCCGGAGCTCAGTCCAGGCGCCAGAGAGGAAGACATGGTGATAATAGCTCAGAGCAAACTAAGATCAGCACCTGGAGTGAAACTTGGAAACGCCAAGCCATCCCCCGAAAGCCATCAGGCCAGGATCTGGGCCGTCACCTGGTCCTGAAATCAATCCCCTGCCTTTATCATGAGCCCCCAAACCAGGCACACACCTGCCATAAACTTCTTTCTCTCATTAGTTCCAAGAAGAGGTGGAAAGATCACCAAGGCCCGCGTAAACTCCTGTAAGCATCATGGCCAAGATATTATGGGGCGAGTTCCCAGGAAAAGCTCAGAGGGTTAGGAGATTCTGAGCTTGGAATATAGTGCACAAACAGCCAACCGATTCAGCAGGGCTGAGAGGACCTGAAAGCTAGCCAGTGGGGAATGGCTGAGGAGGACATGTGCTACTTAGCTACTGAGGCTGGCGAAAAGGAGCCGCACAGATTGGGAAACTATGTTTCTAAACTAAAACTCAGAGCATACAATCTCACCAAGTATGAGTATTTCAGTTATCTACTGCTGTGTTACAAAGCACCCCCAAATTTGTGGGCTTAAAACCAGAAGGGGAGGAGGGAAGGAGGAGTTATTGTGTAATAGGTGCAGAGTTCAGTCTGGGATGATGAAAACGTTCTGGAACTGATAGTGATGATGGTTGCATGACAACATGATTATATTTAATATCACTGAACTGTACACTTAAAGGTGGCTAAAATGGTCAATTTTATGCTATATTTATTTTACCACAATAAAAAAAGCAGTGGCCTATATGGGAAAAGAATCTAAAAAAGATTTGATATATGTATATGCATAACTGATTCACTTTGTTGTACAGCAGAAAGTAACACAACATTTTATATTTTTTTAATATTTATTTATTTATTTTATTTTTGGCTGCATCGGGTCTTAGTTGCGGCACATGGGATCTTAGTTGGGGGCATGCAGGATCCTCTGCTGTGGCGCACGGGCTCCTTATTGGCACACAGATTTCTCTCTATTGTGGTTCACGGGCTCTCTACTTGTGGCCCACATGCTCAGTAGTTGCAGCATGTGGGCTTGGTTGCCCCACGGCATGTGGAGTCTTAGTTCCCCGACTAGGGATCAAACCCGAGTCCCCTGCATTGGAAGGCGGATTCTTTTTTTTTTTTTTTTATAACAATTTTTTCACTCCAGTGCTTATTTTTTTTTTTTTTTAAGAAATTCACGTTCTTCTATTTATTTATTTATGACTGTGTTGAGTCTTCGTTTCTGTGTGAGGGCTTTCTCTAGTTGCGGCAAGTGGGGACCACTCTTCATCGCGGTGCGCGGGCCTCTCACCATCGCGGCCTCTCTTGCTGCGGAGCACAGGCTCCAGATGCGCAGGCTCAGTAATTGTGGCTCACGGGCCCAGTTGCTCCGTGGCATGTGGGATCTTCCCAGACCAGGGCTCAAACCCGTGTCCCCTGCATTGGCAGGCAGATTCTCAACCACTGCGCCACCAGGGAAGCCCAGGAAGGCGGATTCTTAACCACTGGACCACCAGGGAAGTCCCCACAACATTTTAAATCAACTATAATCCAATAAAAAATTTTTTAAAAAGCAGTGAATTTGGGACTTCCCTGGTGGCACAGTGGTTAAGAATCTGCCTGCCAAGGCAGGGGACACAGGTTCAAGCCCTGGTCCGGGAAGATCCCACGTGCCACGGAGCAACTAAGCCCGTGTGCCACAACTACTGAGACCACGTGCCACAACTACTGAGCCTGTGCGCCATAACTACTGAAGCCCGTGCACCTAGAGCCCATGCTCCACAACAAGAGAAGCCACTGCAGTGAGAAGCCTGTGCACCGCAGCGAAGAGTAGCCCCTGCTCACCACAACTAGAGAAAGCCTGCGTGCAGCAACGAAGACCCAACACAGCCAAAAATGAATAAATTAATTTTTTTTAAAAAGCAGTGAATTTTATTTGGTATAAGTTAATAAAGTTGATAAGTATTTTTAAATTTCGATTATTCAATCAGATTGCACTAAATTTTACTTAGTGTATTTTAGCTGACTATGCAATGGAATATGATGGCAAATCAATCAACTAATAGAAAAATACTTTCTCTGTCCCCCAAAAAAACCCTACAAACGTTTATTCTTTTTCATGAATTTGAATATTGACCAGATCACCTCAATTCTCTTCCACGTAGCCTCTCAGCCTTTGGTCGGTCCGGCTGGGTTTCCGCACAGCACAGCGTGCTGAGAGAGGAGGGCGAGGGTGCAAGATTTCTGAAGGCCTCGTTTTGAAGTCATATGACATCACCTCCACCAGCGTTCAGCCAAGGGAGCAGAATCTCTACGAGTGCTTTGAGATAAGGCATTTACTATAGGAATCAGACCTCACACCATTATGGGAGGAGCTGAGGAAGTGAAGGTCTGGAGGAAGAATTGGAGGACAAGAGAAGGAGCTACTACTGTCCAGTCACTTGGAGAAGTTAAGTGTATCCAGCATCAAAGTGGGACCACACAGGGGGAGCTGGTGGAGAGTTCTGTGCAGAGCCAGTGCCTCCGAGTGGCTTCCAGCTCTGTGGGTCTGCAGCCAAGTGCCTGGTGGTGGGCTTGAGCCACTGTTGGCCAACAGAGTCGACCAACAAAGAGAAGAACTGGATACAGAGAGAGGCAAGCCAGGACAAGCTGAAACCCACCGGGTACCTCTGCATCTGCTGCTTCTTCTGACTATGACGATCTTCCAAGAGTAATGGCTGCTGTGTCCCCTCCGTCTTCCAATCAGCTTCCACTTTGACCAACTCCAACCGTGGTCCGCACAGGAAGGGCAGTCCCAGACTCACCAAGTCGACTCAGTACCAGTCACCAAAACCAGCGCACTTACGGAGAAAACTGGGCGAAAGACTTGAAATCAGAGCGGTCCTCACCACTCTGGGAGGTATGCTCTCCAGCCATGGTTGGGGGGGCCTCGATCCTGCAGGCAGACTTGTTTTAAGTAGCTCCAAAGAAGAAGACCTAACAAAGACAGTGTGGGGCCTTTGATCCCAGCCCCTCAACTTACCAGCTGTGTGAGTTTGGACAAGTTGCTCGAGCCTCAATTTCTCTACCTTCAAAACATGGGACACCAACCCCAGCTTCACGGAGCTATACCTGGTGCAGTGTCTGACACCAGAGTTGGTACTCATTACATTCAATTTCCCTTTCTCCCAATTCCAATGAGTGGATATGCCTAACACAGAGATAGGCCAGGTGTTCTGCTTAAAATTGTAAGTTCGAGGGAGGCAGATTTTGGATGAAGGCTAGCACCGTAGCCATCCAATCCTGGCAGGGGTTCCCGCTAGGGTAGGGAGCTTCCCATCACAAGACGTGTGCAAGCCCATCGGGAAATCAGTTGGACTAGGTGAGTTCTAAGGACTCCTATAGCTCCAATCAATTATGGCTCCACAAAAAGCTCCATGAGTTAGTTTATGGAGAAGCATTTTTCCCATCAATACCAGAAATATTGCATGTTGATTATCAAGTGCCCACCTCCATTCACTGCTGATGGGATTTGTAAGTTGGCACAAACTTTCTGAATGGCAATTTGACACAACATATCAAGATCTTTTAAAATAGCCACACATCACTCAGCCATAAAAAGGAACGAAATTGAGTTATTTGTAGTGAGGTGGATGGACCTAGAGTCTGTCATACACAGTGAAGTAAGTCAGAAAGAGAAAAACAAATACCGTATGCTAACACACATATATGGAATCTAAAAAAAACGGTACTGATGAACCTAGTGGCAGGTCAGGAATAAAGACTCAGACGTAGAGAACGGCCTTGAGGACACAGGTGGGGAAGGGTAAGCTGGAATGAAGTGAGAGAGTAGCACTGACATATATACACTCCCAAATGTAAAATGGATGGCTAGTGGGACGCTGCTGCATGGCACAGGGAGATCAGCTCGGTGCTTTGTGACATCCTAGAGGGGTGGGATAGGGAGGGTGGGAGGGAGGCTCAAGAGGGAGGGGATATGGGGATATTTGTATTCATACAGCTGATTCACTTTGTTGAACAGCAGAAACTAACACAACATTGTAAAGCAATTATACTCCAATAAAGATATAAAAATAAATAAATAAATAAAAATAAAAATAAATAAAATAGCCACACCATTTGACCCTGTGGGAATTTGTCCCAAGGAAGTAACCTGTAGTGTGCCCAGAGATATAAATACAAGAATGTGGCTTGTTATTTCAAATATCAAAAAAAAAAAGAAAGTGTAAATAATGGAACAGTCCAACAGTAGAGGAATGATTACATAAATTAGGGCACAGCCAAAAGATGGAAAACCATGTTTCCATTAATCTTGTCTTTAAAAAAAAAAAAAATCACATGTCCAAAAAAACATGAGGAATTTTCCCACAATTATCCTTTAGAAAAGAAAAAAAAAATCTCCTTAAATTCAAGTTCTTGGGACTTCCCTGGTGGCGCAGTGGTTAAGAATCCACCTGCCAATGCCGGGGACACGGGTTCAAGCCCTGGTCCAGGAAGATCCCACATGCCGCGGAGCAACTAAGCCTGTGCGCCACAACTAGTGAGCCTGCACTCTAGAGCCCGCGAGCCACAACGATAGAAGCCCACGTGCCTAGAGCCCGTGCTCCACAAGAGAAGCCACCACAGTGAGAAGCCTGTGCACCACAACAAAGAGTAGCCCCCGCTCACGGCAACTAGACAAAGCCCGCAACGAAGACCCAATGCAGCCATAAACAAATGTGATAAAAAAAAAATTCAAGTTCTTACAAAGAGTCTCCTATTAAATGCACTCTTTCTTAGTTACTTTATTTTAAACAACAAAGTACTGTTTGGGGAAATCACATTAGCCCTCCTTGACCTCAATCAATGTTAGTTTGGCATGTTTAAAAAGGTCACCTACTGGAACTGGGAAAAAGGAGGCAAAGAAGTTTAACAGGATTTAGTAATTGTTCTGGGGGTTATGACCTCACAATTACGAGCACTGGCTGTCATTGTTAACAAGCCTTTAAAGATCACTTTTAAAAGCAATACAGTAAGTGGTTATGTTTTAGAGATCACTAATACACACTTCTGGGACAAATAAAAAGACTCTGTTAATATTATGCTAATAGGTACTTGTGGCTTCAAATACAATTTCCAGAGACAACACTGTACACAGATTTTAAAAGTCTTGCATCTCAATCTCAAACAAGTTAGACAAAAATGGAAACAATGTACTGCGGACAGCTCTGCTGGGTAATTCACAAAGCAGCCCCAGGTTGAGGAGAGCACAGGTATCAAAGATAACAGCAGAGTTGGTTTAAAATGTAAAAGTGTGAAAAAATAAACTTTCTAAATTTAACATGTTTCCTGTTATATGTGGTTTTAAATATCTATGTGTAACTAAATTTATAAATTAAACATTATGAGTAAGCATTTGATGATTTCCCTAACTGTTGGTATATTCAAAGTGGCCCCAAAACTTTTTATTGAATCTTGCTTTTGGGAAAATCGGGCCTTATGTTCTTGGTTACCATATATTTAGGCCCATATGATAGATAGTGATGAGGAAAAATATTTGTGAAATAATATTAAATAGAAAACATAAGTTAGGGCTTCCCTGGTGGCGCAGTAGTTAAGAATCCGCCTGCCAATGCAGGGGACATGGGTTCGAGCCCTGGTCAGGGAAGATCCCACATGCCACGGAGCAACTAAGCCCGTGCACCACAACTACTGAGCCTTCACTCTAGAGCCCGTGAGCCACAACTACTGAGCCCGTGTGCCACAACTAATGAAGCCCACGCGCCTAGAGCCCGTGCTCTCCAACAACAGAAGCCACCACAATGAAAAGCCCGCACACCGCAATGAAGAGTAGCCCCCGCTCACCGCAACCAGAGAAAGCCCGCGCACAGCAATGAAGACCCAACACAGCCAAAAATAAATAAATAAATTTATTAAAAAAAAGAAAACATAAGTTAAATATGTTATAGTGTGATTCTAACTTTGTTTAAACACACACACAACTGTGGACATAGAAAAACAGATTAGAAAGAACTGTATATCTAGGTGGTGAGATTATGAAGTATATATAGGTTTTTAAGTTTTCTTTTTCTTTTCTTTTTTTTTTTTTTTGGCCATGCCAATAGTTCCCCAATCAGGGATCGAACCCTGGTCCACAGCCATAAAAGCACCGAGTCCTAACGACTGGACCTCCAGGGAATTCCCAAGTTTTCTTTTTCTTAAAGATATATTAATGTTTGACCAGGGGAAATCATTTTTTTAAAGGCTTTTATAAAATTGCCTTCTTTCTTAGGTTCTCCCTTGGGGCTATTAGAATATCTTTGGTCCCTTTTCATTCCTTACATCTTTGGGGAACTACAGTATATGGAGGAGGTGGGGGGACTTTGAGAGAAATATCTGCACTGACCGAGGAAGCTGTGCCTGACACAATAATGAGGGAAGAAAAGCATATTAGTAAGCAATGGCAGGAATATGTATGTAGTAGGATTCCCCCTCAGAAAGGAGAGAGATGAGGAGAGGGAGAGAGAGAGAGAGAAAGGGAGGGAGGGGAAGAGGGAGGGTGGGAACTATAAAGGGTGTGTGTATACCTATGGTATATATGTTTGCACAGGCATAGCCATAGGTCTAGAAGGAAACCCACGAAACCGCCCCCCAGGGTGGAGCAATCTTGTATTCTTCTGCATTGCTCATTTTCCTGTCTGTGCAGTGCATGTTTACAATAGGGTGGAACTGGCTTTTTGCTGACTCTACTGAAATGGGGGAATGCTGATGGTGAGTGCCATCCACTTGCACGGCTTTACTACTCTGCAAAAGAAAAAAATGCTTCACCAGAATTACCCTGGCTCCTCAAGCCTGTGGGGCACCAAGGAGTTTACAGTGCAGCCACAGGCAGCATTTCTCTGGCTCGAACCCCATCTGCTGCTGCAGGACTTCTGGTCTCTAAGAAGACCCAGAGACACGATTGAGCGTGAAGAGCTGTTTGTTTGCTGAGGGTTTCCTACGTGCCAGGCACTGTGCCAAGAGCTTTGCCAGCATGAGCTTAGTTCACCCTTCCCACGACCTTCTATCCATTTTACAGGTGGAGATACTGAGGCACTGAGAGCGTGACACAGCTGGTCAGTGACAGAGCTGAGACTGGACCCCAGGCAGCCTGGGTACCCCGTGGGTGACTCACATGTGCCCACAAACACACCCTCTCAGCTGCCACATTAACATCTGTCATTTCCCCCACTTTGTGATCTGGTCCCATCAGTGATATCTGAACCCAAGGCCTCTGCTGCCCAGCGATCCGAAGGAACAAGCCACACACCTGCAGTGGTAGCCAATAGCCACCATGGAAGGCGCCAATGTGGGGGCCAAGGACCCCGCTTCCCAAGGACCCCAGCCTTCCAGCACCCTTCATCACCACTGGGTGGGGCTGCGTGACCAGTGTGCCACTGAAATTGAATTGCTAGGAGAGCATCTGGGCTGGTCCCAGATGTTCCGAGTCCTGCTTTGATCCAGCCACCTCCCTCCACCTAAGAGGTCTGTAAGGAAAAGAACTTCATCAAGGAATAACAGAGGTCCAGCATCTTCTCATTAGCTGGTCTCTGGTCCCAACCCCAAAGCAAGCATACTGGGCTGGGATGCCCAGGAGAACTCTTTTTCCTAAACTGGGCTGAGCCACCGCCCACCTTCCCTAACCATTGCTCCATCCTACCGCCTGCAGGGGATGGAAGAGAAAGGAAAGAGCACACCCACGGACCCTAGATGTGGCTTCCTGGAGCCCTTAATTTAGGCAGTAAGCATCCTTCTTCCTTCGGGGGTGGAGAGGGGGCACAGTTTCTTGGTCAGTTTCAATGCTGACCCATCCTTGGGGAGGAGTACAGTGGGTAGTCAGGGGAGAGGGGAGCCCCACCTCAGCTGCCTCAGTGCTCCATTACTGCTGCAGGTGATGGTCCTGCCACCCTCAAGCCATCAGTGGGACCACCTGGACCTTCAACACACCAAAGCCAGTCTGCATCCTCTGAAGCCCCCATGTTAGCTGGGCACAATTGCCCCCCGCCCCCCACCTTTTGGTGCCACACTGCCTGACACAGATGACACAAACTGGACCCTAAAAACACCTCCTTTTTTCTCCATGCAGACTGCCACTCCCATCACTTTCCCAGGATTCAGACAGGAACCCAGATGAGGACAGAATTGCCCCCTCCCTAAGACAAATCTGGTGGATCCACTCTCACCTCCCTAAGGATGCTTTCCCACCCTGATTGCGTCCACAGACACCATCCAGCCAGCCCTCCCCTTCCACACCCGCCAGCCCTTGCCCGAATGAGCCTAATCCCAGGTTAGCTCAGGGTAGACACAGCCCTTCCCCCGGCTGCATCTTCACCTCTCTGCATTTCCACATTCAGCTGAAAGCTGAAAAGGCAACAGCTTTCCACAAAACCGCCATCATCCCATCCTTGGCCGATTTGCCCCTGAATCAGCAGAGGGCTGTAACTGACTTCTCAGTGATCTCAGAAGAGGTCAGAGAAAGACGTTACAAATGAACTTATTTACAAAACAGAAATAGACTCACAGATTTAGAGAACGAATTTATGATTACCGAAGGGGGAAGTGGTGGGAGGGATAAATTAGGAGTTTGGGATTAACAGATACACACTACTGTATATAAAATAGATAAACAACAAGGACCTACTATATAGCACAGGGAACTATATTCAATATCCTGTAATAACCTATAATGGAAAAGAATCTGAAAAAGAATAGATATATATGTATAACTGAATCGCTTTGCTGTGCACCAGAAACTAACACAACATTGTAAATTAACTGTACTTCAATAAAAAAATAAATTAAAAAACAAATAAATGGTTTGGAGGAAAAAAAAGAAGAGGTCAGAAAAATATGCAGGAATGTGCTCTGCAGGGGCTGGGGTTTCCGGTCTGCACCCCCTTTGGAAATATGAGAAGGACCTAAGAGCCTCTGGAAACCAACATCCATTTCTCCTCTCAGATTTTATCATCTCCTCCGTCTTCCTTTTGATCTTGTTTTCAAGCCAGAGATGAGCATTTCCATGTTGACTCGGCTTGATTATAACTGACTCTGAACCTTTCTAGTGATTAAATTAGCCGCGAGGCGATGTTCTCCAGAGATTTGTACTGCAGGCTGAATAATACAAGGCATCCCTTCCAGAAGGCTGAGAGATCTGGGAGAAAAAAAATCAAAGAGCAGAAAACTTTTTTTTAAGAAAAGAGTAATTTCCCCCATGCTGGCCACACAATAAGTACTCAATATATGTTGGTTAATTTTGATTGACATAAACAAACAGAAATCAAATGGGAAATCTGGCAGTGACCTGGTGGGGGTGGAGCAGGATATTTGATGTTTCCAGTAAGTAGGGAAGTTCAGGTGACTTAACTTCCTCCCTCCCCACTGTAGGATAAGATGCTTGGGAGCTTCTGATGTTTCCCTGAATGAAGGAAGGGGAGGAAGTTTGAACTGAGAACAGCAGGGACTTCCCTGGTGGCACAGTGGTTAAGAATCCGCCTGCCAATGCAGGGGACACGGGTTTGAGCCCTGGTCTGGGAAGATCCCACATGCTGCGGAGCAACTAAGCTGGTGTGCCACAACTACTGAGCCCGTGTGCCTAGAGCCCCTGCTCCGCAACAAGAGAAGCCACTGCAATGAGAAGCCCGCGCACTGCAACGAAGAGTAGCCCCCCACTGGCCACAACTAGAGAAAGCCTGCACGCAAAGATGAAGACACAATGCAGCCAAAAATAGATAGATAGATAGGTAGAAGAAATGAGGACAACAGAGGGGTGGCATGAGATGGCCTCTGTTGTGCTGCTCAGCCTGATGGGCTGAGGTTGAACACCCTGGAGAAGGGTTAGGCCCAAAAGAGGAAGGAGCTAATTTCATGCGATCCAGGCTGGGTTGCTTTGATGCCCACATGGCCAGGTTTGACATGAAGGAGAGCAGGTCTTCTCTCCATCTCAGCTCCGGCTTCTGGTGACAGACTTCAGGGAGACATGAAGCAATGGTAGAGCAGAACCAGGCCAAGTGGCTCTCTCACCGAGGGCATCCGCAGCAGTGGCAGTGGCCAGTGTCACCGCCAAATGGTGGGCAGAGGGCATCCCCAGGAAGGAGAGTTGAAGAAGAGGCATGGATCTCAGGGCCTGCTACCCTGGGCAACCCAACATAACCAGGAAAGACCTGAGGGGGCAGGGGAGACCTTGCACAACGCAGACAGAGTTTGCAGCTCTTACAGTCAAGGACCAATGTTATGGTGGCTGCCTTCCCAGCCACAAGCTGGTACAGTCTGGATGGTTCGTGTTTCAGAACTTCCTACACAGAATTGGTCCAATATTTGGCATCTCTACCTGGGGTGGGGGGGGGGGACCTTAACCTAAGAAGGCTCTGTAATCCTCCTATCCAACCCCTGTTACAGAAACTGAAGCCCAGAGAATTTGAGTTGCCCAAGGTCACACAGCTAGTTAGGGTTAGGGGAACAAGAACCAGGCTCCTTCATGCCCTCCTGCCAGGACTCTGTGTGTGTGTGTGTGCGCGCGCGTGGGTTCAGGGGGCGGGGGGAGAGAGAAAAAACAGAGATAGAGGCAGAGGCAGAGACAGATTGAGATTCAGGCCTACTGAGTCCGTGCCAGTGTCTTGTGCCAGCGACTCTGTCCAGCGTACTGTCAGCACCTCTTGGAGCTGGAATCCCAGCGGCTGCCGTCGCTCCCTGAGTTTGCACAGACAGCATCCACAGAGCCAAATCATCTACCTGCGGTTTAATGAGCATCAGACGCTACGACCAGGGACCTGGAAGCCCAGAAAATTCCAATTCCAAGCCCACACTTTATAGTCAATTAGCATCACAACCCCAAACCCTGGAGAGTCCAGAGGTGCAGGAACCATTGAGCCAGCAGCTGGGGCCTCTCCCCAGACATGGATCCCCAACCCTAGGAGGACAGCAGCCACAGAGTTCCAACATCAGAAATGTTTCCACCCCTGGGAAGCAGGCAGACAATGGGAAAATGGGACCTAATGTTGATCTGGAATGCGGGGAAGAATCCCAACATTTCTGGGCAGGACAAATCTTCCAGGAATAGACACCCTCTGTACTTCCAGACCCTCTCCTCCAGAATCACTGCAGTTGGTGAATAAGAATTTATTAACTTGGAAAGAGCCCAGACAGAGAGGTTTAAGTAGGTTAACTGTGCCCTATCTATTGGGTTCTCTGCCCAGCCCCCCTTTTCCAACAACCCCCCTCTTCTCCCTCCACATGGTTACCCCAGCCCCCACCATTTGTAGTGTTTCAAAGGACCACTGTGGCTCCGCCCCTAAGGAATGTGCATCTGCTCTAAGCTGGACCAATCAGAACCCCTTCCCTGAGGATTGGGGGAAACTGGTGATGGGGATGGGTTGAGAAGAAGGAATAGACCAAGTCTCACAAGATCCTGAAGCTTAGAAACTGTGGGAGGGGGCCCTTTCCACCCACCCCATGGACCAGAGAAGCAAAGAAATTCTGGCTTCAGAGAAAGAAGCATGAAACAGAAAGGGACAGAGGTAAACAACTGAAGAGTTCAGGGAAATCCAAAATCGACTCCCTGTAACGTCCCCTCACTGGTCCTCTGGGGCTCACAGGCACTTTGGCTGTGTCTTCTGCTGAGCTGCTTCTCTTCTGGATTAAACAGCCTCAGGTCCCTCAACTGCACCTCACTGGATGTGATCTGGAATGCTGTCCCCATGCTAAACAGACCTGGGGTGCCTCTGTCCTCTGTGGAGCGGAGCATCTGGAAATCAAGTGCTCTGAGCAGCTGTGAGAAGAGGGTGGGAGCCAGCACCTCCCTGCTCCTCTATTCATGCAGCCCAAGTCCATTTGCCTTGTGGCAGCCACGCCATTTGGTTGGTCTGCACAAAGCCCATGGTCCACTGAGACCCTGGTGTTTTCTTCACAGCTGCGTTTGTAAAGCCGCATTTTTCTCACTTTCCTTCGTTTCACTGGAGTAGGTCTTTCAAGATCTTACCCTCTCATCATCTCCGTCTCCTGCTCTCATCCCTTCTTCCCTGCCTGCACTCTGCCTCCTATCTCACCGCACACTGAAGCCGGGAAGGCTGCCTAAGACACAGATCTGACCGCCTCGCACCCCTGGGTAAACCTTTCCATGGCTCCTCACCTGTAGGAGAGAGTCCAGACCCCTGGGCATAGCAGTGGAGTCTCCCATGCTCTGCCCGACCCGTCTCTCCTACTGTCTCCTCCTCCACACCTCAGACGACATCAGGCCACAGCCCCGCACCTGTTCTCATGGTGCCACTTTGGCACGTGCTGCTCCTTCAGTCTCCAGCGCCTTTGTCACTACATCGTGGCAGGCAGCCTTGGAGACAGACTCCAAATGGGTTTGAATGTGAATTCTCTTTGCCAGTAGTCTATATAACCTTGAGGAACCCCATTCCGTCTCTGAGCTCCTGTTGTCTCAACTATAAGTTGGTAATAAAAACACCCACCTTGCAGGGCTGTGGAGAGAACTTGAAATAACTTAGGTAGAGCATCAAGCATAACGCCTATAGGTGCCTATAATGTGCTTACTAGGACTATACACCTACATCCTGTATATCTAGAAAATTCCTATTTATATATCAAAACCCAATTCAAGTATCAGCACATCCATGTAGACTTTCCTGATTCCCCATCCAGTCCTAGACTCCGACAGAGCTCCTGCCTGTGACCTCCTAGCAGCTTAAACACGCTCCTATTTGACTACACATCTCCCTACTTGATCACCGTCTGCATCCAGGTCTGTCTCCCCACCCTCACATCTGAGCCCTGCCAGGGCAAGGACCGGGTCTGATTTCTCTCTCCAACCCCCAGTACAAAGCCTGGCCCACAGAAGAGATCCGTAGATGTTTATTTAATTGAATCACATTGAATTATTCAAATCTTATTGAATTCTGTCAAGCAGCATATTCTCCATCCCTCCCAGCTTTTAGAAGTTGGACTTCCTCCTTCATCACTAACAATAAGAATACCTGCGTCGTACTGATTGCCTCTTGTGCGCCAGGCACTTCTCATGATTAACTCCTTTCATCCTGAACAACCACTCTGGGAGGTAGGCATGGTTATCAGCCTTTTTTTCCAATGGGGAAACTGAGGATCAGAGAGTTGTGTCACGTGTCCAAAGTCAAACAGCCAGGAAGTGGAAGAGCCAGATTTGAGCCCATGTGTTCTGTTTCCAGCACATTTGCCTTTTTTTTTTTTTTTACCTTTTTATTTTTTAATAATTTTAGATTTACAGAAGAGTTGCAAAGATGGTGCAGAGAGTTTTCACACGCCCTCCTCTAATCTATTCAATAAATATCTCACGTAACTATGGCATATTTATCAAAGTCTAACACTAACAGTGATACAATACGATAGGCATTATTCAGGTTTCCCCAGTTTTTCCACGAATGCCCTTTTGCTGTTCCAGGACCCAATCCAGCCTTCCACATTGCAATTAATCTCCCTTAATCTGTGACCGTTTCTCGGTCTTTCCTTGTCTTTCATGACCCTGACACTTTGGGAGAGGAGCAGCCAGGTATTTTACGGAATGCTCCTAGGTTTGGGTCTGTCTTGTGTTTTCTCATGAACAGCCTGAAGCTGTGGATTTGGGGAAGCAGACGGCACGGTGCCCATCTCCTCACACGAGACTGGGGGTACGTGATATACACACGACTTGTTACTGGTGAGGTTAACCTTGATCCCTTGGTTTCTCCTCTGCAGAGTTACTATTTTTCTGTGTTTGCTTTTAACCACACCCTAACGCCTCTCCATCAGCATCATTGGTGCTGGGAGAGAATTGTGCCTGGCCTGGCGGGATGTTCAGAGAGACGACAGAGCCCGGAATAAAAGGATTCTGGAGTTGCCCACAGCAGGGCCAAAGTGTCAGCTGCCCCGGGTGGCATCCAGAGCATCAGGAAAGGGCATTCTCCCCACGGCTGGAATCATCAAGAAAGGCTTCCCAGGACGGCAGCACTTAGGAGGGATCTGTACAGGCGGCAGGGAGAGATGCCATTCCAATCAGGGAACGGGCACCAGCATGACGTCCTCACAAGGGACAGGGCCTAAGTAAGAAGTCAGTGGCTGGACTGAAATTACAAAAAGGTCATCATAGCCATCCCCCTGTCTCCAGGGAGAAGGACTCTGAAACCCTCCCAATCCTTTGAAAACATCTCCACATTTATAGCTTAGAAACTCAGAGCAGTGGTTTCCAGACAGGGAAAAATCAAGCTGGTGGAGCGGCTCACGTTTATCCCCACCGCCTCCTGCCTCTGTGCTCCCACACAGCACTTTGACAACCCCCTGGCATTTATCACAGCCTCCTTTGCTTCTAGAAGCAAGCAAGCATGTGAGTCTGAGCCCCCCGCCCCCCGGTCTGCAGCAAGGGCGGCGCCTTGCACCTTCCTACTTTGCATCCCACCCCCTCCAGGCACTGACAGCACCCCCCGACCCCCAGGCCTGACACACAGGAGGGGCTTAGCCACTTCTTGCTCCCAGGAAGGTGGGCAGAAAGCAGATTCGCTTCTGCAAGAAGCTTTGAGAAGAATTCTCTGAAGACGTTCCGTGACTCCCACCACCTTCCAAAGCTCAAAAAATCATTCTAAAAACTGGTGACTGTGAAATTTCAATTATATTCACAAGGAGAGCTAGAGTGAACCGCAAGGAGCACAGAACAGCGGCTTTGCCTGGGAGAGGCTGGGGACCAGCCTGGAAGCCAGAGCCATCTCTTTCCGGGGGCCAGCTGCACATGGGCAGCCTTCAATGTATAGCCCTCGAAAGAGGAGACAGTTCCAGGGACAGTAGAAGGCTATAAGGGTGGGTAAGTCGATGCCATGAACGAGCTACTAAAAATAATTTCATGCTCAGAGGCTGCATTCATAGAGCTCAAACGTCCTCTATTAGAGAATTGGGTTCAGAAGGACAAAGTAGGTTTTGTGCAGAGGCTGGTCTTGAGAATGGAGAAAGGCCTGGACTTAGTCAGTGAAAGGATTGGAAGAGTGATCCAGATAACAGGAAAATACGTGTGAAGAATCTGAGACAAATGCTGTCTCTGAGGACCTGCAAGAAAGGCCAGCGTGACTTAAAGAGAGAAAGCAAGTTGTAGCCAGACGAGGCTGGAGATGTCAGTGGTGGCCAAACCTGTAGGGTCTCATGGGTCATGCAGGGTTTGGATTTTTACCCCAAGAACAGCAAGAAGCCCTATTCTGCTCTTGCATTGTGGGCCGGGAACCCACACTGGCCTGAATCCCAGACACCATACACACACACTCACACCCCGGAGGGACAACTCCTCTATGTCCAGTAGGGACACTGCATGGCGAGAGCTTCCAAGGAGAAGGAGAAGGCGGGGGCGGTGTGGGTGTCCCCTGAGCCTTGACCATGAGAACATAGCCGAGTAGAAATCTTGGCCAAGCTGCCATGTGGCGATCTGCACTCACTTTTGGACCTGGCCTTCAGGGATCTCAGAGAACCAGCAGCTGGCAGAAAAGGCTTTCTGCAGCAGAATTACATGATTTGTACTTTTTTTTTTTTTTTTTTGCCTCGCCCTGCAGAAAACTGGGACCGGAGCGCCTCTCTTTCCTGCTGTACTTCCCTTAAGGTCAAAAGACATAAACAGCACTCTGCTCTACCTCGAGCATACACAGCCAAGTCTCCAGGGCCACCACCTGATGAGCACACATCTGGGTCCCTAGGGATACCTTCATCACGTTTCACTGCAACAAACCAGAGACTATTATTTCGTCCCTGGACACGGAGGAGAGCCCCACAGCCCTCTGCTCCACTCTGCACCACCACGGGCCCCTTTTTTCCTATTTCCCAGATACTGCTGGAACCTCTAGCACCCATGCGTCCAGAAATTAGATACAGCCGTCGCTGTTGCGACGATACAGTGTCACCCTCACTGGAATGGATTCTGCAGGTCCCTGCTTCTTTACTCCCTAGCCCAAGTCCAGGATCGGTGTGTCTGATGGGTCCCGAGCCTATACCGTGACAGCAGGGGAAGCCGGGAAGGTGAGTTTTCAGATTCCCTCCTGTGGCTGTCTGGTTCCCGCCGAGACTCAAAAGCTGGAAGACTTCTCAGACAGAAGTAGGTGATTCCGACGTTAGCAGACCATCGAGGATGGGATATGCCCACTGCAGGTGGTTTCATACAACCCAGATCCTAGACCATTTCTAGCCTTGTGAAGGTTCTCTTAGTTATAAGCAGCAGCAAGGTCAAGACTAGGAGTGATAGGGGTTGGATTATAAGGCATCCGTGAGGTTCAGAGAAACAGAAGGGCAGGGGCCACTACACAGGCAAATCCCTTAGACCCCCTTAGACTCTTGACCCAAGAGTCCATAAGACCCAGGATCCCCAAAATTCCTGCTAGCAACATAGAAAAGAGATTTGTGGGTCCCACCTGGGCAGACCTCTGTGTTTAAGCCCAGTGTTCACTCCCAGTGGAGGCAGAAGGTCAAAGCCAGAGGCAAAATCCATGTGACGCGCTAATCTGTCTCCCCACAGGGTGGTCAGTCGTGGGGGAGCTGAAGTCGAAAGTTGCACAGACTTTGTCTCAAAGCATAAACTAAGGCTAAGAGGGACCCCCCCTGTCTCCTGCCTACCCCCAGCCTATGCCCTGGAGGCTCCTGCTCCTTTAGAGTCTCCATCCCACCTCAAGGTAAGGGAAGCCACCATATCTGCCCACCATGATGTCAACTTCATCCTCTTCCTGGAGTCCTGGGTTCCTAAGCCCTTAGAATCTGTCTGCACTCCAGTGCCCTTCAAAGATGGAAAAACCATCAGCGAGTCCAAGTCATCTGTCTTCTGGAAAAGTCCTGCCCCTTATAAAATCCTTTCCTGAGTTTCCAAGCCCAGAGGACCCACTTGACAGCAGCGGAATACAGAGGGCGTTATTCTCTCCATGCCAGCCTGGGAGGGACCAGCATCTGCCAGCCAACCCTCCCTCTCTCTTTCCATGTCCTTACCTAAGGCTAGGTAGAGGCTGGGAAGAAGGGTTACCCCCAGGGAAACAAGCTAAAATTAAACCACAACAAAAGCAGGATGACTAAAGCTCACACACCCACACACACACACACACACACACACACACACACACACACACGCACACACACAGTGATTAATTTCGGACACGCCACACCAGCCATCTCTTCCCAGATATTAAATGAAACCTTTAGGGAAGAGAAGCAATCCATATTATATAATCACACACTTGAGACACCAACATGCCCCCTTCTCACCCCCTCCCTCTTAGTCTAGAGAAAAGAATAATAATAATAATAATTAAGCTGGTCTATTTATGGTTCTGAAAATCAGCAGTTCTGAGTCACATATGCTAGGGTTGAGCTGAGCTCTGGAAAGACTCTGCAAGAAGTCCCCAAGTCTGCCTAAGTGTAGCAGGCAAGGCGCAGGAGCTGCCAACATGCCCCCTTCAGGGAGAACACAAAGGCTATTTAGAACAGCTCATTGATGGGGGAAAGGAAAGGAATCCGGAGACTCAGAAGGGCATTTCACGTCTTGAAATCCAGCCAGTGGCCCAGGTTCATCACTCAGCATAAGCCATACAGATTTATTTATATTTTGCACGAAAGAGGGAAATTACTTAGCCGTAGGGATCAATTCTTCAATCCAATGTTTCTAACATGGCAATAAATTTATTTCACCATCTCCCTCTTTCTTTTTCCTCTTCTTGCAGCTTAAAGAAATAGGCCACCCTCTGGGGAGGTCCAGGGAGGGGGGACATGAAAAAAATGAAGGAACTAGGCACCAGGCCAGGAAGACACTCACTGGGCAGCCTGGCTTTGTGGAGTGAGCACTGGAGTTGGAGTCAGGAGACTTGAAGTCCAGACCCTGATTCTGTCACTTTTCTGTGGTGTCAGTAAACCTGGGTAAGTCAGAGCTCCTGTTCTTAATCGCTGAAGTGGGCAGAGCTATTCCAAGCCCACCAGGTTGATGTGAGAAGGAAATGAGACCAGATATATTCAGGCTTTTGGTTTAGCTCCTGATACATCAACATGATTGACTGAAGATGAATTTTAATCAGATTTGATGGTATGACCCATAACATCTCCCTGCCCAAGTGGCATCACCCGTCATGTTACAGAGACATCATAGCTTGAGCAAGGGAACATCCGGGCCATTTTCCAAGGCCAGAGACTACTTGGAGGTCCCTCCCCCCACACGGGCAGGGTGAACCTGGGATGTTCGTGACAGCTCTGGCCTAACGCGCTGGGAGCCCAGGGAAGCCTCCAGCAGCTGGACAGGTGTGATGAATGGTCCCCCCCGGCATGCACATCTCTTCACCGGGGACAGGCTGGGGCTGATGTATGGGCCATGTAAATGCAGCTGCTGGTTAATGAGAGGCTGCGATGGGCAAACATTAATGTGGGGATTGACCGGGAGGACACAATGTCATGGGGATGAGGGCCGGAGAAGTGACAGGAAACTCTCCTGCTAGGAGATGCTTGAATTGGTAGCAGTGAGAACAGTTCAGATAGAGGGAACAGCCCGGATGAAGACAACGAAACAAGCAGGTGCAGGGGTGCGGGACACGTGAGGGGCAGAGGAGAAAAGATCGCCCTTCAAGGCTTGTGCCAAGCATCTCCCTTCCAGCAAAAAATCTTTCCCACCTCTGGTTGTGCACCTGTTCCCAAAGTAGCCACTGATCACATTCCTGTAGGGCTCCTGCACAGCGGCTTTCAAGACCCTCCAAATCCAACCCGACCACCTGCATTCCCCTAGACTTTCATTCCCCACACTCAGCCCCTACCACCCACATCCAGGCATTTCCTCCACTTCAAATGGCTCCGCTATCTCCCTTTTCACCCGTGAAAACTCTAAGTGTCCTACCAAGTCCAACACAAATGTCCCCTTTTCCAGGACACTGTCAAAGGCCACCCTCCTGAACTGTTGTCATCCAGCGTCCCCGAATCCTCAGAACATTTTGTCCTTTGGGGAGCTCTTTATGTACCTTGCCCTGTCGCACCAACATTCATTCAAAACCAAACATTTATCGAGGGTGGTTAAACAAGCGTGGCCTATGTGTACAATGGAGGAGCACTCAGCAATAAAAAGGAACAAATTACTGTATTTACAACGCCACGGATCCCAAAAATAGTATGATGAGTAAAAGAAACCAAGTGCAAGAGCACATACTGTTTGAGTCCCTTTATATAGGCCTAAAACGGGCAAAACTAATCTATGGAGATAGTAATCAGAACAGTGGTTGCCTTGGGTACAAGGGCACTGATGGAAAGGGGCAGGCAGAATATGGGAATTTTCTGGGATGATGAAAAGGTCCTGGTTCTGTGCCTTCCAGCACAGTAGCCACTAGCCTCGTGTGGTTAATAAGCACTTCAAATATGGCTCGGCTGAATTGAAATATGCCGTAAGTATAAAATATACCCTGGTTTTCAGAGACTTAGGATGAGCAAAATAATATAAGATATCCCATTAATGAATTTTTATATCAATGACATATTGAAATGATATTTTGGATGTGTTGGGTTAAGTAAATACATTATCAAAATTAATTTCACCTGTTTCTTTTTACGTTTTTCATAAGGCTACCAGAAAATTTTAAATCACCTATGTGGCTCACGTTATATTTCTATGGGACGGCACGGCTGTAGATCTTTTTTTTTTTTTTTTTTTGGCTGCATTTGGTCTTCATTGCTGCGCGTGGGCTTTCTCTAGTTGCAGAGAGCAGGGGCTACTCTTCATTGTGGTGTGCAGGCTTCTCATTGTGGTGGCTTCTCTTGCTGCAGAGCACGGGATCTAGGCGCACAGTCTTCAGTAGTTGTGGCTCACGGGCTCTAGAGCTCAGGCTCAGTAGTTGTGGCGCACGGGCTTAGTTGCTCCGCGGCATGTGGGATTTTTCCAGCTCAGGGCTCGAACCCGTGTCCCCTGCATCGGCAGGCAGATTCTTAACCACTGCGCCACCAGGGAAGCCCACGGCTGTAGATATTGATGAAGCTGTTGGTTACATGGGGGTACACATTTGCCAAAACTCATCACAATGTAACCATAAGATCTATGCATTTCACTCTTTGTAAAGTGTACCTCAGTTATAAAACAAATTTTAGTGAGTACCTACTATGTGCTGCCGGACAGTATTAGGCATTGGTAATACCACACCGGAGATAAAGCAGACCCAGTCCCTCAACAATCTAGTCAAAGAAACTGACTTTAATCAATAATTACTCTAAAGAATGATCTTATCCCTTTCCCAAGCTTAATACTGTTGCGGCAAGAACTGCATTTGGGCATCTTTACCTCCATAGCTACCCAGCCCAAAGAGGGGAGCATATTAGGTGCTCAGTAAATTCTAGTACACTCAGTTGAACTATTGAATTGGCTAAAAATCGTTTTCTGAAACGGAAAGGTAAACAGAGCCTATGTAGGGAATGTTTCTGCCTTTGAGCCAGACCAGCTAACATACTAGAGCTTTTGTCTTTTTGTAAAAGTTCCAGAGAAAGAAAGACCCAGAGTCTCTCCGCACTCTTGGCCTGCTCCTTTTGGACGTTATCCTAGTATAAGTCATGGAACCTTTTGGTTAGATACTGTGAGCCTCTTGGGTAAATACTGTGAGAAGCAGGGTGGTCAAGATTAATCGAAGGAAATAGATTTTCCTACCTAAATTGGAGTGTGTATATAGGGACTGGCTTCTTCCCCCCTGGAGATTTTGAAGGTAAAGTATGTTAGGAAACATCCACACAGAACAGGTCTTCCCCACCACGGTGGGTGCACTCATGTAAGTTTTTCAGGAAAGGTTTGCAAATAGGTCCCAGATGGTTTTCTTTCCGAGCTCCTCAGGTCTTGGTATTGGAGCTACTCCTTGCCTATGGGCTCAGAGTGCTCTCTCCACAATGCCTATGTCCACACATCTGGGGACTAGAGGGGAGCCATTCAAGTGGTCCCTGTTTGCTGATGAGGTTTTAAAGAAGGCCACACTGTGACCTGGTAGAAGTCACTTAGATGTGGAGATCTGTTAGAGACCACTGAAGTGAAAATCCAACTTGTAACAGCTGCAGAAAGAGCTTTTTATTAATTCATTTTAGCGCCATTATTGACTTGTGCTCTGAGCTGAGCCTACGCAGGGTCCAGGGGTCCAGGAGACTAGAGGGTCAGGCCAGGTCCCTGCCCTCAAGAATCCCACAGTCTAGTGGTCGGTGTATATTTAATGAGCATAGTTACTGCTAAGGTAAGAAGTGGCCAAAGAGAGTATTTGGGGAGATTCACTCCAGCCTGGGGAAAACTAACAACAGTTCCTGAGCACCTTCTCTTTGCCAAGCACTGTGCTGGGCTCAGGCACTATACACATGGCTTAGGATAGTCTGCTGCTTCCTCCACATATCTCACCCTTCTCACAGCAGCCAGAAAGATGGCTTAAAACAGTAAATCAGATCATGTCACTCTTCTAGTTAAAAACTTTCAATGACATCCAATTATACTTAGAATAAAGCTCAAATTTCTTGTCATTGCTGTATTAGTCAGCTACTACTGCATAACAAACCACCCCCAAAACACAGCAGGCTAAAATAACAGTAATGTATTATCACATGTCTGTAGGTCAGCTGGCTCAGATGATTTAGGTTGACTCTGTTGGACTAACAGGTCAGCCTGGATGTGTATCTCTCATGATGATGGCAGAGTGCAAGAGAGCAAGAGAAATACAGAAATCATATCAAGGCCTAGGCTTGGAACTTCTGGACAAGTATCATTGGCCAAAGCAAGTCACATGGTCAAGGCCGAAGGCCAGGGGCAGGAAGGATAATCCACCCCCAATGACACCACAGTGTGGATGCAGGGAGAGGTTAAGAATTGGGGTCAATAATGCAATCTGTGATCTGTGCTCCACCTACATCTCCAATTCACTTTGTACCACGTCATTTCCCTTCCATTGTTCCAAGCACACTGGCCTTTTTTCACTCCCTCAAATGCAACAAGCTCTTTCCCATTCCAGGGCCTTTGCACAGTCCTTCCCTCTGCCGAAAAGGGTCTTTTCCTCACTCTTTGCAGGAGAGTTTTCTCTCAGCCTTCTAAGCTCCCCTTACATGTCACTTCCTTAGAGAGCTTTCACAACTGGCACTAAAGTAGAACCCACTGTTATCACTTATCATGGCGCCCTTCATCACACCCATCACAATTAGTAGTTATTTTTGGTTTTTTAATTGTTCATTATCCATGTCCCCACTAGACTGTAAGCTGCATAAGGAAAGATAATGTGTCAGTTTTGTTCACCAAATCATATCCGCAATGCCTTGCACAGTGACTGGCCCAGAGTAGGTGCTCCACTCACATTTGAATGAGTAAATGAGAGCATCACTGAGGTTGCATTTGAGCTGAGCCTTGAAGGAGGGCTGAATTTGAGAAGCAGATGGGAAAAGAAGCATTCCAGGCCTAAGAAAGGGCCGACGCCAGTGGTTCTCAAAGTGTGGTCCACAGATCAGCAGTGTCAGCACCACCTGGGAACTTGTTAGAAATGCATATCCTTGGGCCTTGACACAGACCTGTTAAACCAGGGTCCCTAGGGGTGGGGCCCAGCAATCTGCATTTTAACAAACTCTTTAGATGATCCTGCTGCAGGCTAAAGTTTGAGAACCACTGGCCTAAGCCAGAGGTCGGCCAATTTTTTTTTTTTTCTGTAAAGGACAAGATAGTAACTATTTTAGGCTCTGAGAGCCATACAGCTGCTATTGAAACTACTACTCAACTCTGCTACTGTGGCCTGAAAACAACCATAGACAACATCTAAATGAATGGGCGTGGCTGTATTCCAATAAAACCTTACAAAAACAGGCAGATTTGGCTTTCAGGCTGTAGTTTGCTGGCTCCTGGCCTAAACAAGGGCATGTGTGTCACAGTGTGCATTACTTATGCTCACAATTCATATCTCTGACCAAAGGAATTAAAATTTCAGAGCTAAACAAATTTCTTTTATTAATATATAAAAATTTTATTTGTTCAACAAATTAATAAGTGCTTTCTCTGCACCAGGCATTCAATGTACAAAAAATGAAGATGACCTATCAGCACCTTCCAAAAAAAGAATGCAAATGAGTTGAGCATCTCTTGTGAGCCACCGCCTTATTGTGGGTTGTCCCATTTAGTCCTCACAACAGCCTTACTCGGTGGTAGGTAGTATTGTCCCGATTTGAAAATTAAAGAAACTGAGGATGGGGGAGGCAAATCCACGTGTCTTAGACCACACGGCCAGGAGCCAGCAGAGCCAGGATTCAGACCCCACTCTGGTCAACTCCAAAGCCAGGGCTGTGTCTCCCAAGGGGAGGGTCCCACGGTCCATCCAGAGTGTTTGCACCTGTTTTATTAAAGCCGCCTTAGTGCCTGACCAGCATTCTCCCCAGTCTTGCCACCAGCTTCTGCTTCTTCTGCCTTAGGGAAAACCAGATGCCACTTGTCCCATCTGCCAACAGAGCTGCAAAATAGATCCAAACAAAATTACCAGGATAAATCACAACTTTCCAATGCGTTGTGTACCTCTTCTCAAGATGCAACCTGGGGCTCCCCGGGAGATGGAGAGTGTTGCTATTGTTTAATAACATGCAAAGTTACTTTTTAGGAAGAATGCACTTTTTTGGATGAACATTGATTGAATCCCATCTTCCTGACCAGAGAGTTAAATCAAGCCTTTCAGACAGGTGATTGAAACGATGCTAGAAGTCGATTGGCTTTTACTCAAACCTGCCCTTGTGAGAAGGGAGCTAAGAGCTCCCCCGCTATCTCAAGAATCATCAAATTAAGGAGAAGCCGGAGCTGACAGGGAACCAGAGAGGCTGCTTCAGCCTCCGTCTCTAGCTGCAGCCGGTTCAGAATAGGCTGGTGTCTCCAGGGACCAGGAACCGGTGACGCCCACCTCTCCTGCTCGAGAGGTTTCTCCTTCCAGCCAATATAATGCCTTTTGTTGCAGGTTAGCTCTGCAGAAATAAATTCATGCATTTTCTGCAGTAACTGGGGCATGAAAGTGGCCACGGCTTTGGGGAAGAGACTGGGCTGTGAAAGTGCTGTCCCAGGTAGGTGCCCAGCCCCCAGGGAGGCTGCTTTCACAGGGAAAACCCAGAGCCATGGAAATGTCCCCTCCTGGCATCATTTCTGCACAACAGTCACTAGTGTACTCACTCCTCTCGTCCCCTCCTGGACCATCTGAGACCTGGTCCCAGAGAATCATCCCCTAGGAAAGCTTGGGTTCACCCAGAAAGGGAAGAACACAGAACTTTCATACTGGGGGCATTCCAAATGATCCTTCTGGAGCAGTGGATTCCTGGGGATAGCCAACAGCCAACAACATTTTCCCATAGGCCTCCTTACCAGAGCTATCATCTGTTTTATCTCCCTAAGTCCCCGCCTGACACACTCTCTCTTTTCTCTCTCATTGCCTGGCCCCTCCCCAGAGCCACTTCTCCCTCTTCTCCAAAGACAATGTCAAAACATTTTAGAGATTAAATAAAAATTGTATCCGGAGTGTGATCCGCTTAGCTCAGCTGGAAACCTCCTGGCCCTCCTTTTGCCCTCACAGCTCCCATGCCAAAAGCACTTTCCCTAACAGGTCTGGGGACACGTGCGCAAAGCCCCAGGGTGGTGGCCTGGCAGGCCCGGGGATGGAGTCCCCCGAAAGGAGCAGCCTTACCCTGAGAACCTCCACTGCTGTCACCGTAGAGAAGCTGAGGTGGGCGAGGAGCAAGCAGGGTGCAGGTTAGAAGGCAGCCAGCCTGGCCTCCCTGTGCTACCCACACTGCTCTGCCTGGACTGCGATATGGGTGCGGCCTGGAGCCAGTGCCCACAGCTGAGAGTGACCAGCAAAAGCCGTGCCACTGCTCCTTCCAAAACTGGATTAACCAAAGCTGAGCCAGGTGTGGGGTCTGGCAGTCCCAAGGGATGCAGAGAATCAGACTAGATTGGACCCACCTATCCAGAAGAGGGTGGGGCCTTATTCATCTTTCTAACCCCAGTCGCTTCCTCTGTGCAAGCGAGAGGAAGAGAGGGACAGGTGGAAAGAGAGAGACCATCGGGAAGAAAATGAACGTTTTGGAAAGCGCCTTGAGCTGGAGCTCAAGCTGAACCGAGGGATGATGCAGATTCTTCTAGGCACTGGACAAAGGAACTGGCCTGAGCCCAGGGGACTGACAACCCTTGCAGGCTGAGCCAAGGCCAGACGCTGACTGACTTCTGGGTGGGAGTGAGAGGCTAGGGTGCTGGTCAGAAAGCCCGGTTTCCAGCCCCCCAGTGAGCCAACTCATAGTGTCTCCTGGGCCTCAGTCTCCTCGTTGGTAAAATGGGTTGGATGAGACCATCTCCATATCTTCTCAGGTATCCTCTGTGATCACCTCACCTGTAGAGAGCTGGCCTCTTGACAGAAACCCCTGCCTGGGCAAAATGTTCTGGGGGCGGTCAGAGGGCAAACCCTAGGAAGGGTGAACTAGGAAGTCCCCAGGAGGAAGATGGAGAGGAAGGTAGAGAGAGCAGAACATGCATTGGGACCTGGTGGCAACAGTGAAGCTGTGGCTTGAGGGGGTGGGGGAAGGGGGAGGGGAGAAGGAGAGAGCCAAGCAGCATGTCCCCTTCCCCCGCTCCCATCTGAACACCAAGTCTAAAACCAGTCCTCCCGCGCCGTTGTCATGTAACATCCTGACTTGTTTTCTTTTTATTTACTTATATTGCAAACACTTATTGCAGAGCACATATATCTGCCAGGCATTATTCTAAGTGTTCTATGAATATTAATTCATTTAATCATCATAGCAACCCTATTAGATAAATGCTGTTAATCCCATTTTACAGATGAGAAAACTGAGGCACAGAAGGTCAAGGAACTTGCCCAAGATCCCCACAGCTAGTAAACAGCAGAACCAGGATTCAAACCTAGGCGCTTCCTAAGGGCAGGGCTTAGCTCTGTTTTATTCACAATCTAGCACGTAGTAGGCACTCAGTATATTTGCTGAATCTACATCTAGGATCCTGATGACTGAAGTGGGCTCAAACTGCCAATAAAGAGACCTGCTGGGACCCGGCAGGTGCTGACACCCACTGCTGTGAGGAGTCACTCTCTGCCTGGCCCTTCTGCACCCTGGGCTGGGGTCTCCCTGGGCACTGGGCTTTGAAGGGACCTCCAGAGGACCCTAGAGTCAGGCTTGAACCCTCGCTGGGGTCTGTGGGAACAGGAGCCTGTGCCTTCCGTGGCTTTCCCTGCCCCCTCCCTCTCTGTGGTTGGAGACGGCAATTAATTATGCCGTGTAATTAGATAAAGAATATTCATTTTTCATTAATGATGGTAAACTCCTGCTCTGTGGCTGAGTTCCGCATGTTTTAATTAAGCGGGGCTCCTGAAAGCCGCGTGGCTCCTTCGCGAGGGCTCCCTCTTATAATGAACAGTCACTCAGAATTTTAAGAAGTGAAGGATTCCTTCCCCAAGTTAATTACCTCAAAATTAGCTTAATCACAGCTCATTTAAACTTATCTAAACAACAGTGCAAGGAGTTCCAGGAAGCAGAGGTTCTGACTTTGCTTGGTAGAGTCAAAAAAAGTCCTAATAACATAAAAGTCCCCTCTGGTGGGAAGCAGTGACCCCTGACTCCACCAGCTGAGGCGTGCTCAGAGCCAGAACGTTCTCAGCATCGGAGCGTTGAACCAGGAGTGGGGACATTTGGCCTCTTCCGCAGTCAACAGCCCCTCTATGGCCGCCTGAGCTCCTGGGGGTGTGGGGCCCTGACTGCCCCTGCCACCCCAAACACCCCATGCCTCCGCATTCACGCTCAACCTGGGGGGGGGGGTGTGGTCAAGTCTGGCCGCTCCCTACTGGGCACGTACGGACCAGCATGTCTGTGCTGAGGAGATGACCAGGCCCTGGAGAAGCACAGGCTCTGGGGGCCAGGAATTCCACCTGCAACTCTATGCACACACGTCTCATGCCCAGCACAATGCCTGGCAGCCCGATGGGCACTCAGGAAGGAAGGAAAGAAGGACCAACCATGTGGCCCTAGGATGCAGAGCTAGCATCAGTAGAGAAACTGCCAGATCCTTGCTTCCTACAAGAACAGGACTCTCTTCCAGGAAAGTCAGCCTGGGCTGTCCCCAGAGAACATTTACGGAGGCCTCACTGTGTGCCAGGCACTGGGCTAAGTCCTTTATATCAAGTATCTCATGTAATCCTGCAGCATAAGGACGGTTATTATCCTCATGTTACAGGTGGGAAAACTGGCACAAAGAGGTGACAGAACTTGCCCAAGGTCACGCTGGTAATAAATGGCAGGATTTAAACCAGACAGTCAGGCTCCAGAGCCTCTCTAAGGAGGGGTAAGTTCCCTAGCCTGCGGGTATGCAAGCAAGCTGGAGGGCCACAGCCTGAGGATACTCTGGAGGGGAGCCGCATGCTGGAATGGAGAAGAGGGAAGACGGAGTGACTCATGGACCCCTGCTGTGTTGCAGGTTGGAAGGATTTGGGGCATCAGGCATTTCCACCTGCCCTGCGGACACTGTTTAATCCTACTGGGTGGTTCTGACCGGAGCAAGCCCTGCAGATAAGCATCTGCCCGCAGGGACTGTGCAGGCCATCAGGAGGCTGCAGCCCTCCCTCCTTGTACAACAGCCAGGGATCTCCTGAGTGGAGGAGGCTGGGAAATTATTTATCTGCATCCTCTGTTCCACACAACTGGCTTTCCTTTGCCAACTCCCTGTTGGGGTAGGAATGTGAGAAAAGCCTGGAAGGGGCATCGAGCCATCATAAAACACTTCCAGAAATAAGCGGCCCCTCCCCGCTGTAGAGATAAATAACTCTGGCAGCCCCCTGGCTCCCTGTCCCTTCTGTTCAATCCCAGGTCACCCTGGCTCACCAAAGGACCCAGTAGCTCCTGGCAAGGGTCCAGAACCTCCCAGACATTACCTGTCCCCTCCTCCATCCCTCCCCCCACAGGAGAGGTGGCACCACTGCCGAGACACCGTGTAATTCCGGCTGTCACAGCCCTAATTACACCCCACAGTCCTCCCGCCAGCACCGTGCGCCCTGCACCGCCTGCATAATGGGCCTTTTTTTTAAAAGACACTCTCTCCTTTTCACAGCTGCCTTTTGAAAGCGAACAATCTCACACAATGTGGCTTAATGACAGCACCACTCGGTGAATCCCAGCCCCCAGCCCCCAGCCCTGTTCCTTTCTCTCTCCCTCCCCCTCTCTCTCTTTCTCTCTCTCTCTCTCTTCTTTACTTGATAATCATCATAATTGTCATAATCACCCTGGAGTTAAGAGGAAAGCACCTGGGACATTTCAATCAATTACGAAGTCACCTAGTAAAAGGTCAGGATGGTCTGTGTGAGAAGGAGGCTGCAGGGAGGGAGGCCTACACACAATCACAATGAGTGAGTACGGTCATGCATGTGCACACGGTACACACACCACATACCAGGCCCTGAAGGCTGACAATCAGGAAGTCATAGACGGGCACAATTTCCCCTTGATGCCTCAGAACAAAGAGCAAGGTCAGATCCCCCAGGAGAGACCCAAAGACCCCACCCACGCCAAGCCCTGTGATGAGCAAAAAGCCCTTCTTTCCTGCCAAAACATAGCGCAGGGAGCCTCAGAGCAGAGCTCAAGAGGGCAGGTATTAGAGGCCAGTTCCTTGTAATTGGGTCCCTTTTTAGCCCCTCTCCAGCTCCCTGTTTAATCTATCTAAGCCTTGCCACACTCATCTGGAAAATGGGAAGCAAACTGACCCACCAGAATGTTCTGGGGAAGACTAAATGTTCAGACCACATATCAAAAATGATCTCCAGGTTAATATCTCTCCTAGTATATTAATTTATTTCCTTCACAGAATTTATGACAATCTGAAAACACATTGTGTGTGTATGTATATATACATTGTATGTTTATGGGTGTGTGTGTGTGTGTGTATGTGTGTGTGTGTGTGTATATGTATATATATATTCAGTTGTTTACTGCACATCTTCTACACTGGCTGTCAGATCCTTGAGGGCAGCTTTATTCAGATTCACTGCAAGGTTTAAGAGTAAAAACTCCAGAGCTAAATTTGCTGAATTCACATCCCGGCTCTATCACCTATTTGGCTGTGTGACCTCATGTAAATTATTCAACCTCTCTGTGGTTCACATCTTGACATCTGTAAAATGGGGATAATAGTACTTACCTTCAGGGTTGTTGTGAGAATTAAATAATATATTATACATAGACGGCTTAGAATGGTGCTGGCTATATTAAACACTATGTTGTTTGGTTGTAACATTATCCCAAACACCTCAAACAGTGCCTGACATGGTACAGGTGCTCAATAAATATTTGTTGAGTGGATAACACATGTCTAGTGCTTAGTACTAAGAGTCCATTTTTTATTTTATTTTATTTTTTGGCCACACTGCGCAGCATGGGGAATCTTAGTTCCCCGACCAGGGATGGAACCCTTACCCCCTGCATTGGGACCTCGAAATCTTAACCACTGGACCGCCAGGGAAGTCCCATGAGTTCAGTACGTGCTCAGCATTCAATAAGCTTCAGCTATTACTACCATCTTCATCACCATTATTATTACTACTGGGTGCAGTTCTCACCCTCCCCACTTCCTCAGGGACGGCTGTCCCCATTGCTCAGAGGAGGAGTTGAGGCCAGCGATGGCTTTCCAGGAATGTCCTGCCAGATTGGGGCAGCCAGGACTCACCCCTGTCCTCCTGGCCTCTGAGCTTCCCCTACTTGGAAGCCAGGCAGAGCCGCTGGTTCTGGAGGTGTTTAATAAACAAACGTGCCACGGCTGCGCTCGCGCCCCTCCCGCAGATACCCACCCCACGTCCCGCCAAAGCCTGGAGGCAGATCTGCTTTTGATGTGTGGGCGCCTCCTGGGCTCTGAGTTGGAGAGGCTGAGCCATCTGCCGCCAGCCCCGGGCTGTCGAGAGGGAGCCGAGCCAGCGAGAAGCGGGCGCAGGGTGTGAGGGCCTGTGCTCCTCCAAGCCAGGGCCGGCTGTCTCTCCAGCAGGGGAGGGGTGGATGGAAGGGCTCGGACCCCAGGCGTCCACCACCACCCACCCACCTGTTGGGCCCAGCAGGCCTGGTGCCTGCGCGTCTCAGTGAAGCATGAGCTGTCAGCCCACTCGGCAAATAGCAGAGGCCAACCCAGCTTCAGGCAGAAGCGGGTGGGGCCTTGGCCAGTGCCTGGTACCAGGACCTATCAGGAAAGTTCTAAATGGGTGGAGTAAGAGGCAGAACCCATAGATGCCCCCTAACCAAAACTAACAGATCAGATCAAAGCAAATAAGGTCAAGGTGGGATTAAATCTTTAGATGCCCTAAAAAAATGAAGATTTTGGTACCATTCCCCTCTCCCACTGTAAAATTCAAAATAAATTTTGATTTTTGGAAATGACACACAATTTACAGGAATTACAAAGACTTGATGGTTAGGGTCATGGGCTCTGGAGCCAGGCTGCTTGGGTTTAAAGCCTGACTCTGGGCAAGTTACTTGAATTCTCTGTGCCTCAGTTTCCTCATCTTTGAAGTGGAGGTGATGACACCAGGATACTTCGTAAAACGGTTGTGAGGATTAAGGGGATGATATAAACTAAACGAATAGAACAAAACCTATTTGTGAAATAATAGTGAAAGCTTATTAAAGGTTACAACTATTCTTATGCTTTTTGAAATGAAAATACACGCTTTCCATGTTTTTAGGTTGCAAAATTCTGGACTGGTTCATTGACGCTGAAGGTTTTGCCCTTTGTGCGCCCGAACCCCCCACCCCCACTCGTGGCTGCCTGAAGCACATGCTCAGGTTTACCCACGAAGAAATCACTGCCTGCCAGCGCCACCATGACCCTTCGAGGCCAGCAGCTGGCACGCTGCCAGAATCAGGGCTGCAAAGACCTGGGGGATGGGGGAATCAGCAGGGCCCCTGGGGCCCAGGGCCAGTGTCCAGGCACTGAGACTAGGCAGGGAGGACAGGAACAAAGGCCTTCCTAGATAAGCTTCGGGGCCAAGCAGTCCCCACGACGGGGGTGCAGTGGGGCTCCATTTGCCAGAACAAAGCACAGGAACATCATGGCGGAGAAGAGGGCTCAAAGTGGCCCAAGGGTGCGAGGCTTCGATCCCTCCTGGCTGGGAGGGAGCAGCGTTTGCCCAGGCTCAGCTGAGGCGAGAAGCTGCAGTCCAGAGCAGGCAAAGGATGCTCTGTTCTCCTCCTTCCTCCTGGGTCCCCTTCAGAGCAGCCAATTGGACACAGGAGACTTAGCTCTATCTTGAAGTACTGGGAAAATCAGATTTTGTAGTCACTCTTGGATTGGTATAGTAATTAAGCACTCAAAAGGAGAGATATCTGCTGAGAATGGCTTCTGGATTATCAGCCCAGCCCACTCCGTCTCTAGGAACTGCTCTTCGCCACCACCCACTGGGCTACTGGGGGCTCCTGGCAGCCACGTGGGCTGCAACCATTATTCTGCGCCCTCCACCCAACCAGTCACAAGTTGCTGTTGGCGGGTGGAGGGGGACTTCACCTTGCCAGGACCAATTGGAGTCATTCTTCAAGAACTTCGAGTTGGAACAGAGGGACTTTCAGCTCCTTCTGAAGTGTTGGCTTTGTTCCATGTAACCTCCAAAGCTGCAGGGGCCAAGTTCTCTGCCATGTGGACCAGAGAGGCAAAAGAGGCTGGTCTGCAGAGAACGAAAAAAGACAAGAGACAGGGATCTGCAGCAAGGAGCAGAGACAGAGAGAGATGCTGGTGGAGCTCTAGCTGACGGACGGTTCTGGTCCTGTCCTGAGGACTCGCTGCATCCCTCCAGGAGACAATCAGCATCCTTAGAGCAGAGTTCCCATTATGACAGAGCAACTTTGAGCGGGGGGTTTCTTTTCCTTCAAACGAGATGCTAAGTGTTAGGTTTCCTACTGTCTCTGACACCATTAATCCTAAATTCCATCATTAATTTCCTAACAATGTACTTGCATCAGTTTCACACCCATCCCCACTTCAGAAACAAAATGTGAAGAAGCGGAGGGGAAAGTATTTCTTATGCAATCCAAATGAATTCCTCTGCCCCAAGTGGCCCCGGTCCTGCCTTGGTTCCACGTTCAAAGCAACACAGTCTGGCAGCCAAAAGCAATTAAAAAAGAATCCCAGTCTTTACTTGAATCTCTCGAAGCACTGTAAAAGGGCTCCAGTTCAAACCCTGCAGACACTTAAAAATCCCTTTCCTCTTTTCTCCTCCTCTCCCCAGAGCCTCACGTCCTCCAAACCTGAAACTTCTTACCCTTGCACGGCTCTCTCAGGTCTCCTGTCTCTTCCCCCACTCTGCCTCTTTCTCAGCTATTTATTACTTAAATGTTTGAGGTTTGCGGCTTTTTTTCTTCTCTCATTTCCCCTTTACCTCCATTTTCCACAACAAAAGAGAATCTTGAAACGGACCCTGCAGCTAAAACCTGTGGCTCTTTGGCCACTCCTGCAGCCCAGGCTCTTTCGACTCAGTCCAGTTCTGATGCTGAGGACAGGCTGGTGTTCCTCGAAGGGCAGAGGAGGGGGAAGGGAAGGTGGGGCAGGAGGGAGAGAGTGGGCAGGCGGAGGCATCACAAGTCAGCCAGTCTTGGTCCTGCCCCTTTGAGAACCCTGGAGACATGATCTGATGTTAGGGGCAGCCAACAAATCCTGCCCCACCTGGGCATACAAATCCAGAGCCCCCTACCCCCCTCCACCCCACATGCCTGAGACCCCGCCACATCCTGATCTTCAGTTCCTAGCCCCCCAACCTTGCTCCCATTTACACAAGGTCAAGTCCTTACACCTGTCTGGTTTTCCTTATTCCCTGCCACCAACTGGCCATTGATCCGGAAGTTTCCTCCAGGTCATCACTCCGATCACTCATAGTCTGCCCAGGCCACCCATCACATCCATTCATATCCATCACATTCCAGGGGCCACGGTCTTCCCATCCAGCTCCTTCCTGCTACTGCCATCCAAACTCCCAGACAGCACTCGGCCACCCCCAGTGCAGGTACGCACACAAACACACAGCGGACAAGCATACACATGCACGACGGAGGCTGACCTTCCTTCTTCCAGAAGTACCACTTCCACTTCTCTCTCCTAGCAGCTGCCCACCACCTAGTGGATACCTTGCTGTTTCCTCTCCTGGCATTCAAGGCCCTACACAGCTTGGCCCCTTCTCTCGGCCCAGCGTCCCCCATCTCCCTGACACAGGCCCTGTGGTCCAGCTCAGCTCACTTGTCACCTTTGGGAAGCCTGTGTTCAGCTGGCTCCCCGCCTCCCCGGCCCCAAATACCACCTGCACCTGTAAATGCAGCCCCGGCCCTCAGAGTCCCTAAGCCCATGTTCCTTCCTTTGGGCACAGAAATGTGATGGCGGGACTTCCATCTTTCCATGGCACATCTCTGCCACTGTAAGCTCTCCAGGGCAAGTGCTTGGTCCTTCCAGACTTCAAGAGCTCTCAAAGAAAGAAAGAAAATCACAGAACAGTAAGTATAGTATAGTCCTATTTGTGCAAAAAACAAACAAGCAAACAAAAAATTAATGCAGGTTTGGATGAGTACATAGGTGAGTAGACATGTCTGTGAGTGTGTATGAGTGTGTGTATGTGTGTGTGCTCACCTGCACACAGGTGGACAAAAACAGTCTGGCAGTCCACCATCAAACGATTTTTTTTCAATCGATCGGCTGACTATATTGACAAGATACTGATTGGTTACACGTTGAAGAAAACATACACTACAAAACACAGGGAAAGTTGGTTCCATCCCCTCCCACTCCCCTCCTTACCCACCCACCCCCAAATACTCATCATCGCAACACAATCAAATTTTTGACATTGATTGTTTCTGAAGAGTGAGGCAGGAGATAGAGATGGAGAAACTTTCATTTTTTACTTTTTTTTTTAATGTTTGAATTTATAATTGCAAGTACATGTCATTTGCAATTTTTTTTCTTTAAAAAACAAAAACAGGGCTTCCCTGGTGGCGCAGTGGTTGAGAATCTGCCTGCCAATGCAGGGGACACGGGTTCGAGCCCTGGTCTGGGAAGATCCCACATGCCGCAGAGCGGCTAGGCCCGTGAGCCACAATTGCTGAGCCTGCGCGTCTGGAGCCTGTGCTCCGCAACAAGAGAGGCCGCGATAGTGAGAGGCCCGCGCACCGCGATGAAGAGTGGCCCCCGCTTGCTGCAACTAGAGAAAGCCCTCGCACAGAAACGAAGACCCAACACAGCCAAAAATTAATAAATTAATTAATTAATTTTAAAAAACAAAAACAAAAACAGAGCCCTTCATAGGGAGCCAGAAGATTTGCGTTCCAGTCCTGGCCCTGCCATTAACGCACTGTGTGACCTACGGCGATTCCTTGCCCTCTCTTGACTTCAGTTTCTCCTTCCATAGGAGATGGCGGCTGGCTCTAGACCCATGCTTTTCAGAGGTTCTGAGGTGGCTGTGCAGAGCGAGAGGATGCCAAGCATCTGGGCTGTGGTCCCTCGTCCCCGCATCACCTGATCTGGCCCTTTACTCCTTTGTCAGTTTTACAAATTAAATTTCTAGCTCTTCAGCCAGGCATTGGACAACCACCACAGTAAGTAATGAGGCACTCCAGGTGGGTTTTAGATGGAATTGACAAGTCAGATCTATACAAAAAGAAGGCACACGTACATCGCTGGTAGGAATATAAAATGGAAAACAGCTTGGCAGTTTCTCAAAAAGTTAAACAGAGACTTACCATCTGACTCAGCAATTCCACTCCTAGGTATATACCCAAAAGGGCTGAAAACAGGTACTCAGGCAAGTTCTTGTACATGAATAGCAGCACTATTCACAACAGCCAAAAGATGGAAATACCCAAATGTCCATCATCGGAGGAGTAGATAAACAAATTGTAGTATACACATACAATAGAATATATTCATACAATAGAATACAATACAATACATACAATAGAATATATTCAACCACGAAAAAGAATGAAGAACTGACACAGGCTACAATGTGGATGAACCTCAAAAACATTACGTTCAGCAAAAGAAGCCAGTCACGAAAAGTCATATATTGTATGGCTCCAATTATATGAATATCCAGAAGAGGGTAGAACCATAGAGACAGAACACAGATGGGTGGTTGTCAGGGGCTGGGAGGAGGGGAGAATAGGGACCAACTGCTAAATGGGTATGAGGTTTTCTTTGGAAAACCTTTAGGTGACGGGAAAAAAAGACTTTTTCTTTGGATGATGGAAATGTTTTGGAACTAGATCCTGGTGGTGGTTGCACAACCTTGTGAACGTACTAAACGCCACTGAACTGTTTTGCTTTAAAACGGTTTGTTCTATGTTACGTGAATTTCACCTCAACGAATGTTTTAGAAGGCAGGCAGCCTTGTGGTGGCAGGGCGTCTGGATTGGAGGGGCACTGAGCAGCGGTCTGCAGGCTGTGGAGAGGCAGCTGGAGAGAGACCACGAGGCCAGAGGCTGTGGGGACCGGCAGGTGGAGGTCGTAGGGGACAGCTGGCAAGGTGTTATCACCCTGTGGGGACCTGAGGGAGGGTTACAGAGCCTGAGGAGGGGGAACCACCAGCTTTTCACAGCTTCAGAGAGGGTCAAGGGGAACGAGGGCAGAGAGAACCCAGAGACATGGGGGTGGCAATGGCCACTTGAAGAGCAGTCAGGGGCGTTCCCAACAATCTCCTTGTCCCGCAGGCTCTGTCCTGAGCACGCCAGCCTAAGGCAGGGCTCAGAGTCTGGCAGGGAGCCCCCAGCTGCTCCGCCCCAAACCAGGGCGGGACCCCCAGTCACAGCCATGCCTTCTTTCCCTGAGGGCCCCAGCCCAGCGCCAGGATGCATGGGACAAATCTACCCACGTGGCTCAGGGAAGAGAGGTGGGTTCTCTTTCCTATGTCCCCAGGGCACATTGTGGGGCCTTGTTATGGCCCGTTACACAGTCTAGGAGAACATGGGCCTTCAGAGAGCGAGAGATATCTATGGGAGGTAAGGGGAAAGCATTCTGGAAAGACCCTCAGAGGTGACCTAGACCACCCATCCTTGAAAAGAATGAGGTGCCCATTGGACCCGGAGGGCAGGGACAGACTGGGGTTGCACGGATTACAGTGGGAGGAGGATGGGAGGGGTGCCTTGAGGGGCTGCTACACAGTGCCAGGGGTCTGTGGCTGGGGAGGGACTTATTCATTCTACAGACAGTCACTGAAAGCCTCCAGGTGCCTGAGGCCCCAGGGGCAGAGGCCCCCTCCTTCAAAGAGCCCACAGCCCTAAAGCTGGACGGAATGGAGGCTCAGGGCACAAGGAAGGCAGAGCTGAGAGTCAACTTTGCCCATGGAAATGGTTTTTACCTACCGAGTGCCCTCAGGTAAATTTCTTTCACTCGGGGTGTGCGCACGCGTGTTTGCTGCACGTTTCCCCATCAGCTCGTACACTCTGCGTCAGCAACGTCTCAGCATCCTTTGACTTCCTCGTCCTACAGCCCCACCCATCCCACAAGCACACAGTAGGTGCTCAGGGCAGATGTGAGAACACAGTACAGTGTATGGTTAGGTGTCTAACCTTTAGAATCAGCCAGACCGGCATGCAAATCCTACCCCTCAATGTGCGATCTTGAATAGCTATATTTGTTACTGTGGTTTGGTGGTCCGATCCTCCTAGCCCCTTCCCCGAGGTGAAGGGGACCCTCTTCTGAGAGACTGATGAAAGGTCCTACAACCCTCCTTCCCCTGTTACAGGGAAGAACCCTCTGAGGACGTCTGATGTCCCCACTCCATGCCATCCTCCCTCCCTCGGGCCCTCCCAGGGTTCCCACACACAGGGTGAGCAGGGGACCGAAATCCAGCCCACCCTCCATGACCACCCTGGGCCCCGCCCTGGCACAGCACTGCAATCCTCAGAAGAAAAGATCTTTTCCTAATTTGCCCAAAGCCGTCACAATGAGACCCCAGCCCCAGCCTGGGCCAGGACAGAGGGCATCTACACGTGTCCTTACCCGAGACACAGAGACACATACGACACACACCCGGAAGAGCTCTAGCCTCTCAAGTGAACTTGAAGCTCATTATCTGGACGCAGTCCCAGCCAACCCAGAGAAACCCCATCCAAAGGCACCCCCTCAGGGCTGGGCTGAGCTGCTAGATCCACAAGAGTCACAAGCAAAAGCCATCACAAACACTTGGAGGTGGGTCTCCAGGAATCCAAGCCCCCCAGCGTCAAGCAACACACCTCGCTGTGGTTGCCCCAGGCGTAGCTGCCTCTGCTCCAGACTGTTGGCCTCCCAAGGGCAGGGAGTGTGTGTCCTTCCTCTCCTGCCTCCCCGTGCCCCGCACAAGCCCAACTCAGCACATGGTCAGCGTGGCCAGAAGTGCAGGCCCTGGAGCCTACCGGTCAGGGTTCAAATACAAACTCTACCACTATTTGCTGTGACCCTGGGCTTCACACCTCCCTGAGCCGTGGTTTTCTCACCTATTAAATATAGCTAATAATTGTACTCATCTCTTAGGCTTATTGCAAGGATTAAAAGAGATGAGGCATATCAAGTGCCTGACACAGGGTGTAGCACACAGTAAGTGCTCAATATAGGTGAGATATTATTATTATTATTATTACTACTCCTGCTATGACTATTATCACTGCAGTCCACACTGACTTCTGAACTTCTGATTTCACAAAATTATAGACTCTTGTATCTGGAAGGCCTTCACTTTCAAATAAGGAAACTGGTGCTCAGAGAGGTTAAGAGACTTGAGCAAGATCACACAGTTCGTAAGAAACTAAAGGCAAATTTCCTACATCAGCCTTATGTCCACGGCGACATCCCAGAATTCTTTCTCACCTGCCTGCTCATTCTGTCTTCAGATCATCCATAGTTTTTTTTTATTGCTTAACTTCCTCATCGGTGGGTGTGCAGGAGCATGTATTTGTGTTTGGGTGTGCATGTGTGCAAATACACACAGGTTTCTGTGCACACTCAGGTGTGTGCGCTTGCACTTGTATGGGTGGTTGTGTTTCTATGTGTGTTTGTACTAGTGTGTAGGTGAGTGTGAGCATGTGCCCTTGTACACACGGATAAGTGTGGACGCCTGTGGGAAGGTTTCTCTGTGTGCACGTAGTGCGTGTGTATAGCCCTTTGGGCGTGACTTTCCTCCCCAACACGATGGTAGGATCATCGAAGGCAGGGTTGTGTCCATAACCTCTTGGTAACCTCACTGTGCTTGGCACAGTGCCTGGCATGCAACAAGCCTCGATAAACACAAGTGAGCTAGATGGGGGGGTGTGTACCCCCTAGGAGAGTGGAGAGGATTTTCGCCTCTTCAGCGGTCTTTTCCACTGAGCTCAGCAATTATGGGAAGGACACTCCCCCCGGAGCCCCATCCAGCTGGGCCATCCCGTGCCTTCCCTGAATCAGGCAGTAAGTGCAAAACAGCTGGCTGCAACCTTCCCCAGGGGACGAGATGAAGTGGGTGCCCAGGGACATACCCCCAGCCTGAGGGTGGTTGCTTAAGCGGCAGTAAAGGAAACAAAAGATGAAATACATCAGCCATTGGCAGCCATAAAAAGAGCAAAATCGCTCAGCAGAAAGCCATGCGCTATCCATCATCCGGCCCTTCTCCACTTCAGCTGCCAAAGCAAGAGGGTTTTTTAATGCCCTTCAATTCATTTGCATTCACACTGCCACTCTTTTACGGTATTGGTATCAGGGGTTGCCAAGAAGATCTGAGTGTTTTTTTAAAGACGTTGATAAGCCATTTCCGCCAGGGAACAAAAGTTTTAGGGGGAAAGGGAAAAGAAAGTTTTCGGAAATAATGCATTCCGTTTGCAGAGTGACGGGTAAGTGATTCTGCAGATGTATTGGCCCCATAAAACTGAGTGAGGAGTTTGGCCCAAATGTGTTCTGTGTTGGTGAGAAGAGCAATTCATTCGTTTTGCAGCTGAGTTGAGACCTGAGTTGTAGGCAGTCACTGAGAAGAGTTTCAAAGGCAGCCTGCATCCTGTGTGTGACCAGGGCTTGTGACCCCCAAGACACATACACACTGTCAAGGTCTCTGAGCCTTCCAGGCTCCTCCAGAAATCCCCACTGGCTTTGAAAGTGCTGCAGTAAGTGATTCCACAGAGGGGGATTCTCCTTCCCTTTCAGTGCTCTGAGAACCTAAGCAAATAATCAGGTCCGACCAACACATTCCCTTACCAATCCAACACCATTCCTTACACTCTTGCAACACTTACCTAAGCACTACCACATGACCTAGTTTTGCAGCCAAACTCTGGCTTCATGACCTTGGGCAAGCCCTTTCTGCAGTCTGGGTTTCGATTTCTGCATCAAGCTAGTGAACATACTGGTCTAAATGTTTAATCCGCTAAAGGAGTCAGGTATTACCATCCCCGTGTCATAGGCAACTGAGGCTCAGAGAAAGGAAGTTGCTTGTCCAGTAAGGTAAAAGTAAGCACTAGAACACACCTGGTTAAAGTAGGGACCAGAACATGGGCTTCCTGATCCTCAGGTAATGGCTTTCTCCTTCCTCCCTTCCATTTATTGAATACATGCCAAATGTCAGGCAGTTGTCCACTACCTCCCTGCCTTCTGGAACCTGGGGGCAGGAGAGAGGGAGAAAGATGGAATAATGCCAGTGCATCCTTGTCCTATTGAGAAGACTGCAGACCTCACCAAAAGACCTCCCAACCAAAAAAAGCATTTAGTCCCTCACTCCTTAATCCCAAGTGAGAAGTTCCAGATTCTCTCAGTCTGATCTCTATACTCATTACATATGTCCATACATGAAGGCATGGTAGACAGTTTCTAAATGTGTTGGTCAGACCAGCACCAGAAAGATTCCTTTGCCCCCAAAATAGCTGCCCTGACCCTATCACCCTGTCCAACATTCCCACAATTAGCCATACCTATGAGTCAAGGCACTGAAGGTACAGTGAAAACTCAAGTGGCATCTCATTGGAGGAATATAATAACTCACAACTCTCTGCCTGTTGCCCAAAAGGGCTAGAGGGGATGCTTAAGGGACAAGGGTGTCTGAGATATGGAGAGGCTTACAGCACCTGTGATGGACAACTTGGGTATCCAGTACTGGTGGCACGGGAGAGACTGAAATGGGGGGATGGAGTAATGCCAAGATAAGGGGAGTCAGCATTCCAGCATAAGAAGCAGCTAATAATAATGGTCATTATTTATTGAGCTCTTACTATGTTCCATCATTGACCTGTTTAATCTCATTTGACCTTCACAACAACATGCTAGGAGGTCATTTCTAATCATCCCCCTTTTACAAAAAATGAAACTGAGACTCAGAGAGGTTAAGTAACATGCCAAAGTCACACAGCTAGCAAGTTACAGTAGAGCCAGGATTCAAGTCTTATAATCCAACTCCAGGGCTGTACTTTTGCCAGCTCAGTACACGACCACATCATAGGATCATAGGTTGTGGAAGACACAAGTAAGTGCTGGCTAGAGATCCTTAGGCACCTGTCCTATGAAGTCTGCCCTCTGAGCATTTCCAGATTCTAATTCATGATCTTCCCCTCTTATCCACAAACTCTTGTATCTCTCCTCTAACCCAAGGCTACCTGGGAGTCAAACTCGACCCCTCCCTCTCGCTCACCCTCACATCTGATCACTCACCAAGTCCTGTCTCATCCATCACCTAGAGAACCTCCCTCCCTGTCTGGATGGCTCAGGCCCAGAAGGGCTCCTTGGCTCTCCTGTCCATCTTCCCCTCTTGCAGGCCCCAGGGACCTGCCTGCAGCTTCCCACCCAGCAACCTCAGGCCCTGGAATGGGATCTTCCACCACACACCTCACTGATCGTGGACCAGAAAGTAGCCTGCACAGCATCATGGAGAGAAACCTGGGCTCTTCCACTTACTAGCTTGTCCACATGAGCAAACAGCTTCCTTTCACAGCCTCAGTTTCCTTGTAGGAAACCTCCCATCTGACAGAGAGCCCAGAGGTGGATAAGAGCTTACTGCTGCCTCTGAGGGGCTTAGAGTATAGCAACAAGACAGATATATGAAAACATAATTAAAACAGTCTGATAAGGCTCTGGAAGGGAAGATTATGAAACAGAACCAACACAAAGGAGGGAGCAATTAGGTAATTAATAATGACAGCTACTGTTTATTGATTACCTATAATGTGCTAGACATTTTACTTAGGAGTTCATCCAATTCTTATGTTGAATGTTCCAAAAAGACGTAATTATCCTACTGCTTAGATAAGAAAGGATAAGCTTGGAGGTGTGAAATAACTTTCTCAAGGCTACAGCCAGAACGCCTCTGGGATTTCCAACACTCTTCTTCTTATATTCATAATACAGTCTCATCCATGGCTTCCCTCCAGTGATGTCTGGGTCAGCCTCAGTTTCCCCATTTACCCAGAGAATAGTAAGCATGCAGTAATCTCTCTGTGGCCTCCATTTTCTCATATGTAAAATGGGGATGATAATAAAACCAACCACAAAGCGTTGTGCTAAGGACCTAAAGGAGTTAATATATGAAAAGCATTTAGAGCAGTGCCTAGCACACAGTCGGGGCTATATGGTGGTATATTACTTTTAGTAATGTTATTTTTATTGTTATCTCCAAGGGCACCAACTTGCCATGAACCCATGGACCACCCTGGTCACACTGAGGACCCCATCATCTATGTTCATCAAATGATACAGATGAGAGTCTCCTGTACTGACCAAGCTCTGTCTAAGTTGAAGCCTTCAGCCCCCTCCCACCCAACCACTTTAAGCAGGCTTCTCACGCACCCCCATTTCCACCATCAGTGGGAGGTTCCCAGGCCCCTCACACCCCAGGATCACACACCAAGCAAAGGGAAGCCAGAGGGGCCTGGGAGAGGCCAATGGAGAAAGAGGAAGTGTCCCAGGGATCTAAGGGAGTGAGAAAAGGTGTGCTCTCAGATCATGAACAAAAACTCTTCTGCTTCCAGAAGTGCTGGGTGTTGGCAGCTTTATCTCTGGCCAGCCAAGAGACTCATGTCAGAAACTGCCCATTCCTGGTGAATTTCAATGAGGTGCCCTTTCTGCAAGGAGGAGGAAAGCCATCATTTAAAAGGCAAAAGCTGTTTTCGTTTGGCAAGATATGATAGAGCGTGTGCTGCCTTAGGGGACAGGAAAAGAAGGCTGGGGGTCGTCACCTATTGCGAGTTACATGCAATGCATGTCCACAGGTTCCCCACTCTGTACCTTGTCTTGGGTTGGGTTCTCATATACAGGGAGGCATTGGACACTGTCCCACAAGCAAACAGGCAATTACTAGACAGAGCAAAATTTACCAGGATAGAGACATGCACAGCAAGCTCAGTGGGGAGGGAGCGGTGGAATCATAATCCCAGAATGAAAGGGAGAGGGTTTCACAGAGCAGATAGCATTTGCTGAGGGTCTTGAAAGAAGAATAACAGCTCGCCAGGCAAAGAAAAGGGCTGGGATTGGGAGTGGAGGAGGCACGCCAAACAGAAGAAACAGCATAAGCTAGGACAGTATGTGCATAAAAGCCCAGAATATCAGAAAATGATGTGTGCTAAGAATTTGTTAGAGCACAGGGGAATGGTGAGAAGTGAAACGAAAAGAAGCTGGGACCAGTCTGTAAATTGTTGTACATGCTATGGTAAAAAGAAAAAAAAAAATGTGGATTTCCTCTTTTAAAGGACTGAAGGATTTCAAAAAAGGAAGTGATATGATGCATTGTATGCTAGAAGAAGCATGAAGCATGGATTACAAGAGTTGTAAGAAGGGCCCATTTTTTATATTTCTAGACTAGAGGTAAAAAGGGTCTCCGTTAAAGTCCCCAAAGTGAGGCTGGAGTGGGGGTGGGAGGGCAACAGATGCTGAAGGCACTTTAGCTGAGGAACGGGTGAATTATTATAGGGGCATACAGGAGAGGACCTGGGGTCACCCTCAGGGTACAGGCTTGCGATTCTCCAAGACCAGAGGCCTGGAGTTCTGGGCCAGCTGGGATATGGGATCTGAAATCCTAGACTGGCAAGAGGTGGGCTGAGCCAAAGTCCCCAGCCCATATTCCCCTGCATTCAGGATGGCAAAAATATCTCATCCCACATGCCATCTCTGATGGATTGGTGGTGTCTACCTAAATTACTTTTTGTAAAGGATTATAAGACCATATCTGGGCCCAATGGGAAAGAAAGCTCTGATTGATTAGCAACATCTATCACAGACACTGGGTCGGGAAGGGTAGTACATGTGTCTCATACTTGTTTTCCCTGCCAGGAATTACTGAGATGAGTCTTGGGTGTCTCTCTTGAGCAGCCCAGGTAACAGAGAGCAGCAGGTGTACATGAAAGTAGGCAGTTATGGTTCGAAGCCATGAGGCTGACAAGCTGTGTTCTTAGAACCTTCAGCTAGTGAAATCTAGAGGAGCGCCAGGCAGCATCTCCATCTCTGGGACTGGTCCCTGGCACCCTGAACGGTATCTTAGAGACTGTCCTGGGAAACCCGTGGGATCCCCCAGACATTGACCAGCTGCTGGACCATTAATAATGCCCAAGTGTTCACGGGTCAAGAGGCAGAAGCCACAAAAACTAAGAAAGGGCATCATTCTGGTTAGAAACTCTTCACCTGGGACCCATGGATGAGCTACAGGAAGACTGCAAACCCCTTGAAATCATGTACAAATTGTTCTAAGCATGTGCATTTTTCTCAAAGGAGGTCTTTAGCTTTTATCAATCTCTCAAAGAGCTCCGTGGCCAAAAAAGCCTTCAATCACTGCTCAAGATGAAGGAGAGTAATGAGATGCAAGTGAATTCTGCTGGGTAAGGAAGGTGACGCATCTATATCTCAGTAGGAAGTGAACTTCTTGGGGTAGCACCTGTATACTCAGCTAGTATAATCCACTCAGCCTTAAAAAGCATCCTCCAAATCTGAGGTGCAAACTTGGGGCTACTTTTGAGTATCGGGTAGCTTATAAATCCAGGGAGGCATTTTTATTCCTCAAAGAATGTTCTTAGTTTTTGTCAGTCTCTCAAGGAGATCCACGTCCCCAAAAAAGGCTTCAACCACTGTTCAAGATGAAGGAAAACAATGCTATCTCTAATCAAATAACCAGGGAGGTTTGTGGAGCCAGCAAAGGCAAAAACTTGCCTTCAGTGTGCTGGGAGAACAGCTAGAATTGGCCACACCTGCAGGCACTGTCCACCCCAGGGAACCGCGGCAGGCTGGGGGCACGCCTTGGACATTATGTTGGGAACTAGAACAGGTGGAAGCCTCTGAAACTGATTAGGTTTAGGAAATTACATCTGATGGAGGTCCAGGAGTCTGCATCAGGGCTGGAAAATGGGATGCAGGGACCTGGTTTGGCAGCCCTGGCTTATAGGCTGTGATTCATGGAGCTGCATCCCTTTCCTTCAGAACACCTATGTCCACTTGTAAATACACGTTGACTGGTATGTTGACATGTTATCTATCTGCTCCATAAGTCTGCCAGCTCTGGGAGAGCAAGGATTGTGTCTGGTTTTGCTCCCACTGTCAGCTGGCAGAATGTTGGGCACCTAGCAGATGTATTCGATAAATATTTGTTGAATGAAAAGGTGTGTGGATGGATGGATGGGTGGGCAGGCCAAGGTGGTCCATCTGAAAGGCAGAACCTTGCAGAAAAACTAAATCAAATGCCTCTTCTGTTTGGCATTTGAGAGGCAATTAGTATATTATATAGGCAGTTGGCTCAGAGAACAGACTCTGGAGTTAGAGTGCCAAGTTGGAATCTCAGCTTTGCTGTTTACTTAGTGTATGACCTTAGGCAAAATATTTAACCTCTCTGTGCCTCAGTTTCCTCATCTGTAAAATAGGGATAATAATAGTTCCTACCTCATAGAATTACTATAAAGATTAAATGAGTTAATACATCTCAAGTACTTAGAATAGTACCTGACGGATAAAAAGCACTAGGTGGTAATTTTTTAAAAGCTAAACAGATGTGGAGAATCAGGTATAAGACAGAGGAATGCAGAGGGTAGCAAAGGATCAAAAGCAAAAAGTGGGAAGTGGTAGCTTCAGTGCCATCTTATAAGATGCTGCTGGGTCACCCTGGTGTACAGGACTCTATTAAAGGTACTGACCAGGACTGGATAACAGTGACTTTTTTTTTGGAAAACAGGGGTTTCTAGACATGACTGTGGGCACCTGCAGTAGGGGAGCCTGGAGCTCCGATGGAAATTTCAACTGGCTGAATCTTGCAGAGAAAAGTCAATTCTGCCCTTAGATGTAGGAAAAAGGTGTGAAAAGAGACCAACCTCGGAGACCTCCCCACCCCATCCTCCAGCGCCCAGGCTACTGAACTCAGGCCCCTGCTGCTCTCTCCCCAAATCCTGCAAGGACCTGTGCACTGAGTCTGCCAGAGAGACCCCGTGGGCAGCCCCAGAGGCTCTCAAGAGGAGTATACCCTGTGGTCTTTGGGATTGATTATGTAGAAAAGGAAATTGGATCCAGATCATTTTCAGACACTCCAGGGGGATTCTTCAGGGACATTTGGGTATCTCCAGTCCTCCTGTGTTTGATGGTGAGAGAGAAGAAGCTAGATGGATAGGAAAGGAGGTTCAGGGGCCTCAGAATATCAGGCTTTGTATGGACTGTCCCACACTGCTTCTCCGGGCCCATGTCCCACCAAAACACTAAGCACTAAATGCTTCTCTACCCACACCATAAATAACAATAATGGTAACAGCCACTCAAAATACAGACTGCTTAGCCACTTCCCCTGCTTGTCTAGTCCATAGTGGAACAAGCAATGCACCTTCTGGAAGGAATAATGACTCTGATCTATAGGTCACATTCAGTGCAGACATAGCCATAGTAACTTCTACCCACAAGCCAAACTGTGTTGAAATCCATTACAAATTAAAGACAGCATGTCTCCTTGAAAACGTTCAACTGCCATATTGTCTCATGGTGGCAGAGTGAAGACATCACAGTGGCAATCTTGATCTTTTTGCTAGTTTCCAGATGTGCCAAAATAAGTCCATTTCTTCTAAATATATCAAAGTGTTGACAGACAGAAAAATGCCAAGCTGTCAAATGGAGCAGAGACCTCGCTTCAAGTTCCAAAATAAATGCATTCTAAAGAAGTTCTACAGTGGAAGTCATGCCGGACTGAGCATCTGAAGAACAAGCTTCCAGTTCTTGGCTTGGTTGTCACTGGCCACATGGATTTAGGAAGTCATGTCACCCCTCTGGGGCCTTAGATATCTAATCTGCAATAGGAGGGGCTTGTACAAAATGATATTATGCCGAGAAAAAGTATAAAGTTTAGTACTTCTCCATTTGCCCCCATGCAAATTCTCTGAGTCACCCTCTTCTGTCCTCCCTCCAGTTGTTGACTGGCAGTGTTGTAAGCTGATTGGTCCTTTTTCTTCCTGTGATTTGTTATAAATAAGTGAACACGGCAGGGCGGGGCAAAGGGAGGGACTCTCTGTGGCCCTCAGAGAGCTCATTAGCAGGAAAAGCTTCTCCACTCGTGACTTCTGATCTTCATCTCTGATTCACTCAAGCAGTCACAAGCAAAAGGAGAAGGAAAAGAGGAGCTGGGGAGAAGTATTGGTACAGGGCATCAGGGACTTGAGGGGGTGGGCAGCGTGACTGGCTGAGAAGAAGCAGAGAGTCCCTCCAACTCAAGGCAGACTTTGGTAGCCTGCTCATGTAAAGACTGAGTCCCTGGCTGGGGCTGGACCCTGGGCTAAAAACATGGGAGCTCCAAAGGATGACAAGAATCACCCACCAACAAAACTGGACCCTTTGGGCTTCCCCGGTGGCGCAGTGGTTGAGAATCTGCCTGCTAATGCAGGGGACATGGGTTCGGGCCCTGGTCTGGGAAGATCCCACATGCCGCAGAGCAGCTGGGCCCGTGAGCCACAATTACTGAGCCTGCGCGTCTGCAGCCTGTGCTCCGCAACAAGAGAGGCCGCGATAGTGAGAGGCCCGCGCACCGTGATGAAGAGTGGCCCCCGCTCGCCGCAACTAGAGAAAGCCCTCGCACAGAAACGAAGACCCAACACAGCCATAAATAAATAAATAAATAAATTTAAAAAAAAAAAAAACAAAAACTGGACCCTTGAAGGATATGAACCCCTTCAACAGAACTCCTCCAGGCAGATCAAAGTCACGGGCATCCTTCTGGAAACAGTTTGAGAGCTGTTGGAGGGGCTTCTCAGAGCCTAAGCTAAGAAGGGGGTTTGCAAAGGCTCTTTAACAACCAGAGAGTTGTGGGTGTGGGGGGTTGAGTCTGGGGATAGAAGTCTGCAGAGGGGTCCAGACACCAGAATGCCTGTAGAGCTGTCCATGGTCCTGACAGCCTCTGCCTGAGGTGTCAGCCCATGCCTGTCCCTTCTGACCTCAGCCAACTCCAGAGCCAGATGCCTGCCCAGCTCTGCTTCCTGCCTGACCATGGCTCCCTCCAGCCTGCTCCAGTTCACATCTGGGTGGCCCTGGGCTGACACCACTGCCAGATGCCTGCCCAGGACAGTGGAGTTACCTATGTTAACCACTGCCCACGCATGTGGTCTGTTTATCCCAGCCTTTCTCAATCTGGCAGGCTCATTCTCCACTCAGTTCCTAAAAACACAGCTGCAGGTGGTGAATAAGTCACAAGGAGAGGAACTGGGACTTGGCCCAGCACCCAGAAGTCCAGGCTGCAAGATCAGAGGCAAGAGAACAGACCCACCCCTATTCCCACCAGCGCATCCGGGACAGGATGTGAGAACAAGGCTCCCCCAACAACAGAAACCCATTCCAACATCCCTGGGCTAAGCAGGAGCCCAGCCCGAGTGGAAACTTCCCAGGAGTCTCCCTATGGTTCCACCCCACCCCACTTTGCCCCACAAATTCAGTGTCTTTAAGAAGTACAGGAACACTTTGGCCATCTGTGAAACAGTGGATCTCAATTAGGACAGATGTGGACTTGTCCCCTACCCTTGTCCCATCAAAGGACCTTGAGCAAGTCACTGAGTTTCTCTGAACCTTAGTTTTCTCATCAGGGTTGTCACAAGGTCATCATGAGACAATGGACATGACAGTGCTTGGTAAATTATAGAACACGGTGCAAGGGGCAGTTACCGTTACTATCCAAATATGACCCGGGCCTCCATATTACTCCGAGCCCTGTCACGGAGGATTCTGGAAGCTAGTTGGTGAAGAAGAGCACATAAGTACTTCTATGTGCCGGGTGCTTTCATATATGCTGTCTTATCTAATCACGTGAGGCAGATAGTACTGTCACCATTCTACGGATGAGATTAAATGAACTGCCCAAGGTCATATGGTTAAGGTATCACCAAGCCAGGATTTGAAGCCCGTGCTTCAACCTGTGCATTTTAACCACTACTCCAGCCACGGCCCTCTTGCCTAGTTACTGTAGCCCCTTCCACGGGGCCAGACCTTGTTTCCAGAAACCCAGAGAAGCAACCCTACCTCAGAGGAAGGCCTCTGATCCCACCTGCCCCTCAGATCAGATCTGCAGCCTGTGCTTCTGTTCTGAGCTATTCCTCACTCCCAGTTAGCCAAACTCTGGAACTTGGCTTTGAGCTAGGGGCCCCTAGAAGACACAGCCTTCCTCACCCTACCCATACCCAGTCTCTCCACTCAACCCTCTCCCATACCTGGCACCTCAGCCACTTCTCCAAAAGCAGGAGCACTGGAGATACAGCATGTGCCCTTGGGCCAAAGGTTCTCAAACATTATGGTGCGTAAGAATTACTAGGGAAAAGCAAAGAAAGTGCAAAGTCATCATCTGCAGAGTCACCATCCTGGAGCAGCAGATCCAGAGTGGACCCCAAAATCTGAATGTTGAACAAAGTGGTTTCAGTGCCCTCATTGCCCTGGACTCACAGTCTTGCAGTTTTTTCCCTGATCTGGGAGATGGAACTGAGTGTAAATCCTAAATATTACATTTCGAAGGGGCTTCAGAGGTCATGTAATGTTCCCTCTCTTCCCTTGACTTTACAGATGAGGAATCGAGGCCGAGAGAGAAAAGGTGAATCTTTCAAGACCAGATCACTGGCTACTGGGAGAGCCAGGACTAGGGCCTGGGACTGCTGACAAGTCAAGTCAGCACCGAGTCCATCAGGCCCAGAGAGCTGGGGCGGGGACGATGGGAGGTGAGGCATGGCAGCCCCACAGCCTTTGGGTCACTTAGCTGTAGGGCCACAGGACAACTCAGCAGGGACTGGGAGCCTTTCACACTGATTTATGAGGTGGCCCCCACTGCAACACTCCTGGGATATGGTGCCATTTGTTACTTCCCCAAGGAAGGCCCCAAAATGATGATCACAGCACATGGCCCCAGCCCACAGGCACACATGTGCGCACACACATATACACACACGGTCTCTCATTAATAACTCCCAGGCCATCTGGTACAACAGCCACCAGAGCTCCCAGGCCTGGGTGTCAGGTGCAGGGGGTATGACAAGAGGTGGCACAGGGCTGGACTCTTTCTGCCAGCAGGAGGGGAGTTTGTGCAATGCACTGAGTTAGTTAGAGAAAACACAGATGCACCCATACCAAAATCTGGAGAAGTGTGGGACCTCCTTGGAGCTCAGCTCATTCAACATCAAAGGTCTACAGCAGCTCTGCCCAACAGAACTTTCTGTGATGATGGAAATGATATCGAAATGATACATGATATCTGCTCGGTCCAATCCTCTGGCTACTAGCCACAGGTGGCTATTGAACACTTGAGTGACTAATGAGACTAACTTATTTTACTCTAATAAATATTAAAATGAGTTAAGATGTTAGCTCATTTAAATCTCACAGGAGACCCATGAGTAGGGACTTTCTCCCCATTCATGGAATGAGGAAGCTGAGGCACAGAGAGGTCAAGTAACTTGCCCAAGGTGCTCCAGTTAGTAACACAAGCAGTCTGGATCCAGAGCCTCTTCCAAAGCACTACACAAGCCACTTCCCTGCTGGCACGCTGCCTTCCCGACTCACTATCTGGAGCACACGGCAATATACACACATGCACGTGTACACGTACACAAGGTCTGGGCAAGCACCAGGCTGAGAGCAGAATCACAGCTCTGCTCTGGCGGGGGACCCGATTTGATGGAAGAGAATCCCCCCCGTGACCTTGGCAAGGCTCTGGTCTAACCAGCCGTAGAATTTGGAGCCTTGATTCAGTGAAAGAGACATAGGTCCTTGAGTGATGAAGTGACCAAGCTGATGTGAGAAACACAATCCTTGCCCTGGAGCACCTCCCAGTAGGATGGAAGAGGCAGTGAAATTACAGGGGTCCGAGCTGGGGAGTGTCATGAATCTGAAGGGAAGTGTCCTGTTGAACTATCCACTCCCTGACTCTATTTCAGCGGCTCCTAAGAAAGTCTCTGGGTTCCTGGGAGCCCCCAGGATAAGCCCTTCCTGAGCCTCTCTGAAAGCGAAGGTTTGGAGAAAGTGTGGCAATCTCAATGATCACTTCTCCCACACGCCAGGGGAGGGGAGGCCAGCTACAGCTAATAGGGAAAATGCATTAAGAACACGACTTACAAATGGACCCACGGTTCCCCACATCTCATTTGCATTGAGCTGTGGTTACCTTATTGATTACGTTAAATTAGGAGATAGTCACACCGTCTGCAATGCAACAATTATCATCATCAAACCAATTAGTATCAAATGGGATGTGGTCCCCGTTGCTCCAGTTCTGCACTCGGCTATTTCCAACACTGCCAGCCTGGCCTTATGACATAATTGTGTTTCTATTCAAACAGCGGCAATCAGCAGAAATCTTCCCAAGAGACCCACCTCTCTCTCCATGGCTCCGTGTCAGAATATCTTGTCACACAAGCACAAGCAAAATGATACAACTGGCATCTTTGGTAACACAAGCCTCGAGGGGGATGCTTTCAGGACACACTGCACCTGGCCTCAAGAATCCATGATTAACCAATCGCAGAGTTTACACACTAACCCCCCCCCATCCACATGTGCACACTCTTACCATCCACACCCTGTCACGGCCAGAATACACATACAAAACACCTTCCAACGCACACACAATACAAGCACACACACATATCTCTATGAACACACACCACCAGCTCACTCTCAAGCAAAGGCTCACAACAAATTCACAAATACTCATACCCACACACTGCCATCCACTGCCATACTTGCACACAAGCCTACACCAGCACATTCATGGACAGTCACACACACAATTGTTCACCCAACACACACAGCAAGTCAGCAAACATAGGATACAGATTCACACACACACACGCATACTCACAGTGACTTATCACAGTCACACACCAGCACACACCTCACAACGCACTCATGGGGACACGCTACTTTTGGAGACATTCTAGACGAAATCCAGGGGTCTGGCAGAAGGACTCCCAAGACCCCTTCTTATGGCTACGTAGGCACAGAAACCTCATTCTGTGTCCTCACGGATGCATATGCCCCCAGGTCTGGCATATCTCCTCTCAAAGGTGTGGTCTGAAGCCTTGTTCAAGATCATTAATAAGCTTTGCGGTTCTGCCTCTCAATGATCGGGGTCGGGGGTCGTGTGTGTAAGCGAGGGGAGGAGGGCAGGAAACCAGAGGCTCTGAGTCTTCCTATGAAGAAGGAGCCTTTGGAGAGAAGCTTCACCGTGAAGTTTCTTCATTGCCTTGGTTCCTCTTCATTTGCTGATGCAGTTTTAACCTGGTCACCGTTTATGAAGCACATACCCTATGCCTGTCACGGGGTTATTCCTTCATTTATGCAATAAATATTTCCAAGCGCCTCCTATGAGCCGGTGCTGTCCTAAGCACTGGAGACTCCACAGTGAACAAAAACAACTCCTGTTCTTATGACACTTATAGTCAAGACAGGGAGACAGACAATAAAGTACTAAACCACTACATATATAAAATGTCAAGGGCTGTGAATAAAAATAAAGCAGACAAGGAGGACAGAGTTTGGGGGTGCTGTTTTAGATAAGGGGGTCAGAAAAGGCCTCCGTGATGAGGTGACATCTGAACAGAGACCTGTCGGCAGGAGGGGCAAGCCAGGTAAGTGTCTGGGAGGAGAGCATGACAGGAGGAGGGAACAGCAAGTGCAAAGGGCTGGCAGCTGGGGCACAGGTGGCACTCCTCAGAGCAGCAAAGCAGCCAGCATCCAAAGGAAGAGGCATTGCCTGCTTCAGGTGCATTATCTCATTTAATCCTCACAGCTCTGTAGGATGGCATTATTATCATCTCCCATTTACTGATGAGAAAAACTGAGGCTCAGAGAGGTAACGTGACAATGCCAAGTCACACAGCTCTGAAGATACTGAGCAGAGATACACACCCAGGTCTGCCCACCTCCAGGCTGCCACTAACTCCAGGCCCTCTCCTGCCCTCACACACCCGTCTCTCCACCAGGCTGTGCCCAGCCTGTGAACACAGAATCATGCTCTACCTCACTCACCACAGTCATCAAAGTCACAACTGATCTATTAATTCATTGCGAGAGCTCTCGTTACACACATTATTACAATGCACGTGGTTATCGTCGTTAGCGGAGCTTACAACTACAAACACCATTAATAACTCAGAGCTCTTTCCATCACCACTAATGGGCCCTTTCCAGGACCCCTCACACACGCACATGGAGCCAGGGAGGGACTCCGATGGGTGCTAGGGGGCCTCCAAATCCTCTTCCGTTTGCCCCCAGCTACCTGCCGCTGCCCCCTTTAACCAGCCCAGGGAGCTGGCCCCGGCCCCCGTGTAGGCTCTGCTGACTGGAGTTGTTTTGATTCGCTTTCTTCTTTGAGTTTAAGAGGAAGAGAGGGCAAGCAGAGCCCTGTAACATGCAGAGAACTGAACGTTGACCGTGGCTAACCCACGATTCAAGTTCGGGTATTAGGCAAGAAGGAAGCCTCTTAAACAAAAGAGACAGCAGAGGTTCACAGACTTCACCAGAATCCTCTCCAAAAATAGGCTGAAAGAAACTTTAAAAATTAGAAAATATTTTTGTGTCTAGATCTATGAAGTCAGTGCTAGATGTAAACATTTTCTCATTTAATCTTCACCATAACCCTGTGAGAGAAGAATCATTATGCACATTTTACAGATGAAGAAGCTGTGGCTCAGAGATGCTAAACCACCAACCTGAGGTCACACAGTAAGTGGAAGAGCTGGAATTTGAACCCAAGTTGATCTAGCATCACAGGCCAGGGTCTTGCCTGAGTTGCCCAGATCAGGGAGGTACCAGAGGAACTGAGGGGGGACATAGCATGTCCAGCCAACTGTCCTGCAGTAAGACACTCGTTTGGCTGTGCCCCTCTCCCTGCAAGTGCCCGTGGCAGGGGGTGAAGGGAACTGAGAGGCGGCGGGAGCAGGAAGAGGGGATTGGGGGAGAACACAAGGAAGGAATTATAGGAGAGGAAAAAGGAATAAAGGAAACAAAGAATGAAGAGGCCCCTGCCCACGGACCCCACCACACACATCCTCATCCCTACTCCATCCTTTGTACCTAATATGCATTCACCACACATGATCTTTAATCCATATTCCGATATGTGGCAAGAATTAGACAGTCCAGTTCACAGGAGCTGAGGTCCACTGTGCCCCAGGTGCTGCACGTACATTACCTCATTTTAATCTTCACTCTCCCTTTGGAGGCTCAGGGCACAGAGTAGGAAGTGAGCAGCCCCACGAGACTGTTGCCCTTTCCCTGCATCTCTGCACCTCTGCCTAAAATGTTGCCCCTCCCAACTTCATTATCTGGCAAACTCCCATTCTTCCTTCAAGACTCAACTCAAACGTCACCACCTCTATGAAGCCACCCACGACTTCACAGGCAACATTAGTTGAAGAATACAGAAGTGCATGAAAAATTCATTTTCTCCCCCTCCCTGCCTTCAAAGTCATTTCCCCAAGGTCACAACAGATGGTGCACATCCTTCCAGATAATTTTCTAGGCCCATACAAACACAAAAAACATATGTGGGTCTTTTGTCTTTTTATTTCTTTCTAATTTATTTAATTTTTAAAAAGAGGATTCACATTACTCCAAACTTGCTTTGTTCACTTAATAGATCATGGACAACTCTCCAGGTCGGTGCATGCAGATGTTAACACCCCTTCCTCACTGCCTCTGAAACCATCCACAGCCTAACTCACTTCCCTCTTAATAGATGTTAATTGTTTCTTTTTCATTGCTACAAATGCTGCTGTAATGAATGTCATATACTTGTGTTCTGATGTTTTTATTTCCATAGGATGGATTCCCAAAAGAGGGATTTGTGAATTAGAGGGTGTTTGTATTTTAAATTTTAATTGCTACTGCTGATTTTGTTCCCTAATATTTATAAGCAATTCTCACTCCCATTGATGTATGCAAGAGTCCTCTTCCCACACCACGGCCAGAACTGGATGTTATCGTTTTTATTCTTGCCAATAGATGGATGATAACGCTTACCTCATAAAACTGTTGTGAGGTTTAAATGAAAAATATAATATCTGGCACATAATAAGTCCTTAATAAATATGAGCCATTTATATAGCTCTGATGTCATCCTACTATCACATATCTCAGGAAAGCCTAGAATACATGATGACCTCTAGGTTCAGGAGAATGTTTTGTTTTTTTTTTTAAGTAGACCTGGATTCCAATCCAGCCTTCCCTGACCAGCTATGTGGCTCTCAGCTAGTCATTTAACCTCTCAGAGCCTCAGTGCTTCATCTGTAAAATGGGGACAATGAGTCCTGTGGGTTCTCCATCACAAGGAAATAATAGAGCTCAAATGAATTCATGAAGGTAAAGTCACCTTCGAGACCTCATGCAGGCGTGGAGGGTTATGCTCTCAGCTCCACTGATGACCAGACACGATCTCTGGGTGAGTCCCAAAAGACATTTCTTCCTTTTTTTTTTTAAAGATTTTCTTAAATTTTTTTTTATTTTGGCTGTGCTGGGTCTTAGTTAGGCACGCAGGATCTTTTAGTTGTGGCACGTGGACTTCTTAGTTGCGGCATGCATGTAGGATCTAGTTCCCCGACCAGGGATCGAACCCGGGCCCCCTGCATTGGCAGCGTGGAGTCTTACCCACTGGACCACCAGGGAAGTCCCCCAAAAGACATTTCTTAGGAGACCAGAGACCTTCACGGTCAGAGAAGAGGGAGGAGGTCTCCTGACCCTTGGTCCTCAACTCTTCAACCGGGCATTCATGCTTCACACATCCTTGAGGACAAGGCAGATACATAAATATGAGCATGGGGTCATCTTAAGGGCCGCTAAAGAATCTCCTCCTAGCCACAAATGTCGCTAATCCAGGGGATATTGTTAGATGCCTGAAATTTCACCATTAGAGACTCATGCCTCCCTGCACCATTCCCTGGGGGAGCAAGTGTACTCCCAGGACTTCAAACATTGTTTACCAAACATTTCCTGAGCATGTGCTCTGTGCCCGGCACACATGGCACCTCGTGATCAACTCTACACTTGACACCTATCAAAGGCCATCTCTCCATCTCTGACTCCTCTCCGTGCTTCCGACCCACATTCCCATCCGTCTACTAGAAATCTCACCCTTAATAGCCCGCAAGCACCTGAAACTCAGCGTATCCCAAAGTGAATTTATCAGCCTCCTCCCTAAACCTGCCCCTCCCTCCTCTGCTTCCCCAACTCCAGGCCTGGCCTCTTCATCCTCTGGAGGCCTTAACACCAGAAGCCTCAGCATTCAACGCTGCAGGGAGTCCCACTCCCTCACCACCTGCAATTCACCAGTTACAGCTTATAAGTTCAGCTGCCTTCCTCATCCCCTTGCCCCACCACAGGGTGTGGTGAGAGAGGCACATTTAAGGAGGCACTGTCAGATCCTTGCTAATGACAAACCCTGAAAGTGAGAGCTTCCTTAAATCTGGCTCCCTAGGAGCCCCACCCTCTAAATTATATCAGCTCAGTTCATTTTTCACTGCGCTAAAGCAGTAGCCAATTACCTGGCCGCCCTGCCTCCCTCCTTTCCACCTCCAATGATCCTCTTCCCTGTGACCAGATTAATCTTCCCAAGTCCCAGCTTCAATCAAATCACATCCTCAAGAACCTTTCAAGATTCACCATCACCTACTGAATGAAGTATCAAGACTTACATTCAACACAGGACAGGTCTTGCCACCATGCAACCAACTTCTGTTTGAATCTCTGCTGCCAAAGGCTTCCAGCTCAGAGCTGACATCTGATTGGGCCACAAATGAGCACCTGACACAAGAGCAGCTCATCCACAGGCCATCTAATAGCCTATCACATGGCTTGACACAAAAAGTTCTACAAAGAGACTATGGTTATCAGCTGAGCCAATCAAATTTCTTCTCTCAGGAGTTTGGAACAGATGGGAAATAAAAGAGAGAGAGAGCGAATGGCCTAACTGATAGCAAAGCAGAAAAAGCAGACACAAGGAACTGAACCTGAATCATGGTTTGTTTGGGTTTTTTTATAAAGTTATTTATTTTATTTATTTTTGTCTGCATTGGGTCTTCATTGCTGTGAACAGGCTTTCTCTATTTGCAGCGAGCAGAGGCTATTCTTTGTTGCAGTGTACATGTTTCTCATTGCAGTGGCTTCACTTGTTGCGGAGCACGGGCTCTAGGCATGCCGGCTTCAGTAGTTGTGGCACGTGGGCTCAGTAGTTGTGGCTCGTGGGCTCAGTAGTTATGGCGCACGGGCTTAGTTGCTCCGTGGCGTGTGGGATCTTCCCAGACCAGGGCTCGAACCCGTGTCCCCTCCATTGGCAGGCGGATTCTTAACCACTGCGCCACCAGGGAAGCCCCTGAGTCATGTTAATAGAGTTAATGAACTCCCTCCAGCTGTGGAGGTCCTAGAGCCATATTATACCCAGTTCACCTAAGTTTCCCAGCCCTATGGCAACTCCTGTTGGATTTCTAAAAGAGGGCCCTTATTATGCCACTAGGGTCTTGTGTGAGGGGCAGGAGAGGGAGTAGAGGGGGAGGCCTGCCTTTCCTGACCTCACTGTCTGGCCCAGCCTGGCCTGGCACTGGGTCCCCATCCAGCTGGTGGGAAGGCTGGATCCCACCAGCTCGGGGCAGAAGCCAGCTGTCTAGCAAGAAATGTAAAACCCAGCCCCTGCTACACAGCCCTGAGCTTGACTATGACACTCCCAGTCCCACGGGAAAAGGGACATCAGATGCTTCTGTGCAGTTCCAAAAAGCTGGAGACATCTCGCACCCACAAATAATAATCATGATTTTCTGTAATTATTATTTGTGTATTTTGCATAATTGTCATAATTATTATCATCAGCTCATCAGCCTCCCATCCCAGCATGCTCTCCTCCTGTCCTCAGCCCTGAAATCTGATCACATGGGGCACACTTGCCTGCCTCTGACTTCCTCGTGAGAGCTGGTTCATAGGGATTCCTCCAGGAGATAAGATGGGACGCGCCTGAGGGTTCTTCTGCCTTGGTTATCCTTCCAGAATATTTCTGGGCCTCGGTGCTAACTCTGTGCAGGGCCCATGCTCAGTGCTGGGGCAGAAGACAAAGGGAAATGAGAGAGGCTTGCTCACCCACTCATTCTAGTAAGAGAAATAAGGCCTCCTTGCTCCCCTGCAACCAGTAGTGAGCTGGAGCCGGCTGGTCCCAGCTCAGGAGTTCAGACTATCAGCATCCCATCCCAGCTCCGCATTCCGATGTCTGTCATCCCCTGGGGGGCTTGAAACCAATCATGCTGGAAGTATTTACATCACAGAAATTTGCAAAAGGGCTTTTTTTCCAGAGAGCTAGTTATTAAACGTGTATCAGCCTACCCTCAAAGCCACCCTCCACATCACAGACAAGATGTTCTCTAAGGCTGAAATATAACAATGTCACTCTCCTCCAACGGCTCCCTGTTACCGATAGGTAAGGTCCAAACCCTTCAGTGTAAGGCCTCCAGAGCCCTGTGTGACCCAGTCCAGTCCGCCACTCTGGCTTCCATCCTCTCCATCTCCCCATGGCCTTCCAGATGTCTCTGTGCCCCGGAGAGGTCATCTCCAGACCCCACGCTCTCTGGCCTCCAGTCTCCAGCACACACCATTCCCACCTGAACCACCCTTCCTCCCTCAGTCTTGGCTTCAAGGCGGCATCTTTCTGGGAAGCCTTCACTGATTCTTGCTTGATGCCCCCTGTACCCCACTCTCATGGCAGCACATATTTTCATCATGTGTCTACCAGCAAGTGGCCCCACTAAACTACTGACAGGAGTCAAGTCTAATTTGTTCATTCTTTTACCTTCAGCATCTGACACAGAGTCCAGCCATGTTGAACTCAATAGACTCAAATTGAATTGAATCCAATGGAATCAACACCACAGCCCGAGACCAGCTGAGGTCAGTGCCCTCACAGAGCACAAATAGAGTGCTCTGGTTGGTCAGAGAGAGCAGGATGCCTCTGATGGATAAGTCAGACAGGTGTCCTGGACGTGTCCCCAAGGAGGAATGCCAGGCCACACATTAGCAGCAGGGCGGCACCCGTGCCTTCTTTTCAGTGGCACTCTCTGCATCAGCCCTCCGGTTCCCTACCTGAGACCCCTCAGTAGGGAAGCCTCAGTAATGCCTCCTTGGTTCCCTATCTGCTCCTGCTTGGCCTACAGCTTCACACTACTTAGAGTACAGGAAGCTCCACATACACACACACACACACACACACACACACACACACACACACACACACACACAGATCTCCAGCTTGGCCCCGAAACTGGCTGAGGCAGAATTTCCCAGATCCCCAGAGGAAAATGGGAGCTCAAGGTGAGTTAATAAAATCAGTGTGAAAGGTGGGAAATATACTATTTCTTGCATACTTAAGTGTGCAGACTGATTCCTATATCATAGCTCACATTTACTGAGAACTGCCAGGGTGAAGAGGTCCATTAAATAATAAAAAAAAAACCAAAACCTGAGTGTTTTAACATGCTAGATGAAGGTCCATACACCAGAGAAGATAGTCAGTCACCAAGCAGTTTGCTGAAGGGGAAAATTCCGGGTTTTCTTTGCCAGAAAAAGGGAAGACAGCTGGTGGTGGTTCTGTTACTGAAGGATGAAAACTTACACTCCTCTGAGGGCCTGCTCACAGGTCCAAAAAAAATCTCCAGTTTGGTCCAGTAAGGAGCTGGCATGTATCATGTGGTGACAACAGCCTTCAGGTTTCTTTGTTTTTTTGTTTTTTTAATTGAAGTATAGTTAATTTACCATGTTGTGTTAATTTCTGCTGTACAGCAAAGTGATTCAGTTATCCATATACACATTCTTTTTCAGATTCTTTTCCATTATGGTTTATCCCAGGATACTGAATATAGTTCCCTGTGCTATACAGTAAGACCGACCTTGTTTATCCATTCTATATGTTATAGTTTGCACCTGCTAATCCCAAACTCCCAGTCCATCCCTCCCCCACCTCACCCCTTGGCAACCACACATCTCCTCTCTGTGTCTGTGAGTCTGTTTCTGTTTCATAGATAAGTTCATTTGGGTCATATTTTAGATTCCACATGTAACTGATATTGTATGGTATTTGTCTTTCTCTTCCTGACTTACTTCATTTAGTATGATAATCTCTAGATCCATCCATGTTGTTGCATTATTTCATTCTTTTTTATGAACAGCCTTCAGTTTTGATACCTCCTAGGCAAGTGCTACTGAAAGTAGACATTTTCCTTGTGTGATGTTAACACTCACTACCCACTCAATATGTTCTAAGTACCTGGCATCTTTCTTCAGGAGGGACAGTGGTAAGAGCTCAGGCTTGGGTGCCAGGCCACCTGTATCCAATCCCCAGTTTAAGACCTTGAACATGTCAATACCTCAGTTTCCTCTTCCATGAAATGGGCATTGCAGGACCTAACACACAGGGTTGTTATGATGATTAAATGCATTATTGTATGTAGAGCCCTTGGAATAGTACTTGGTAGATAGACTCTTTTAAGAGTTGACTATTATTATTATTATCTCATTTAATCTTGTCATCAAGAGGGAGATGCTATTCTTTTTTTATATTCTTCTCCATTATGGTTTATTACAGAATATTGAATATAGTTCCCTGTGCTATACAGTAGGACCTTGCTGTTTATCCATCCTATATATAATAGTTTGCATCTGCTAATCCCAAACTCCCAGTCCTTCCCTCCCCCACGCCCCCTCCCCCTTGGCAATCACAAGTCTGTTCTCTATGTCTGTGAGTCTGTTTCTGTTTTGTAGATAAGTTCATTTGTGCCACATTTTAGATTTCACATATAAGTGATATCATAATAATGGGAGATACGATTCTTATCTCTACTTTACAGATGAGGCACAATGACTCACTTGCCATCCTACCAACGCCGCTGCACCCCAGGGTCTAAGTATCCTCAGTGTAGTACCAAGGCTCTGGGGAAATATAACACTGTTGTATTTCAGCCTTAAGAGGACATCCACTCTCATCGTGGCCGTCACTCAACAATGACTCCTATGGAGACACCACTGTCCTGGCCCCCAGGGCTCCTTCAGCTCCCCTACCAGCACCCTTGGCCAGGCTGGGAACCACACAGCGCCTGGGGACCCCACCTTCTCCAAGGTCCTTCCAGGAAATACACATGAGTCTCCTCCACCCGGGCAACCCCAGACTTCCCTCACTCCCAGTAAAGATTCTCCCTTTAGTCGGGAGGAATTCCTCGCTCCCATTTTTATTTTCTCTCCCCTCTCCCACCCAGACACCCTGCTTAATCCCCTAGAGAGGCTCCAGCTTTAGGGAAACAAAACCCCAACAGAGAAGTGTCTTCCAGATGTCTCAAAACGCAAACCTCCCTAGAGGCAAGGAAGCTCAGGCCAGCTGCCTGCCTAAATGGGGGAAAGGGAGGGAAGACATCACTCTCTCTGATCGTCACCCCCACTAGAGCATGGGTGGGCACTGGAGCCCTGCTCGGGGTGGGTCCCCCAGAAGTTGGAGTCTGGCCCAGGAGCATCCCTCAGGCAGCCCCAAAGGAATCCCCTGTTCGGTGGGGATACACAGCCCAGCTGACCATTACAATGCAGAGCAGGGAGCCTTAATGGAGGTTGTGAGTGAGGATTCAGCAATTCTGTATAGAAAGGGCAGAGAAGGCTTCCAAGGGGCTTGGCTAGGCTGGGTAAGGAGGAGGAGGCACTGGCCTCGGAGGGGTAAGAGGCCCAGCAGAGGGAAGAGCTAGAGGCTTGACCTCACACTGGGGTCCAAGAAAATGGTGCCATAGTGAGCCTGGGGGAAGGGGTGGGTAGAAAGGCAGATGAGGGTCAGTTGTCAGCGGCCTGCGGTGCCGGGCTAAGGGGCTTGGCCTTCATATTATAGGCATTGAGGGGTCACTGAAGGGTTTGAAGTAAGGAGGGATATGCCCAGATCTGAGTTTTGGAGAAACATTTTGGCTGCAGCGAGGGGAATGAATGGGGGTGGGGGTGTGGGCAAAGAGGCAGGGAGGTCAGATGAGAAGCTATTGCAGTGGTTCAGATGGTGGAGGCCCAAACAGGGGCCTGGGGTGAGGGTGGGGAAGAAGACTCCACACAGGCAGGCTCGGGCCAGGGCAAAGTTTCAATGCCAACTGCCACCAACTGTCCCTCTTACCTAAAGGACTATTTCCTTCAGGGCCGACAGGACGCTGTTGGCCCCACAAGAGCAGTATGGTTGGGACAGCAACAGGATGGAACCTGAGGCTGGAGAGGGGCCTTGGGGAGGCCTGCCCAAGGTTGGGCCAGCTCCAAAGCTAGGCTGGAGGGCTGAGACCTTGAACCTGTCTCCAAGAACCCCATTCACAGAATTGCATACTCACACCATACACTACACAGCCCCACACACCCAGGCACACCCCTTTCACCCAATCCAGCAGAAGGCACATACAACAAACACTCATAACTATACCCTGAGCAAACCATAATTCAAAAAGAGTCATGCACCACAATGTTCATTGCAGCTCTATTTACAATAGCCAGGACATGGAAGCAACCTAAGTGTCCACCAACAGATGAATGGATAAAGAAGATGTGGCACATATATACAATGGAATATTACTCAGCCATAAAAAGAAACGAAATTGAGTTATTTGTAGTGAGGTGGATGGACCTAGAGTCTGTCATACAGAGTGAAGGAAGTCAGAAAGAGAAAAACAAATACCGTATGCTAACACATATATATGGAATCTAAGAAAAAAAAAAAAGGTCATGAAGAACCTAGGGGCAAGGCGGGAATAAAGACACAGACCTACTAGAGAATGGACTTGAGGATATGAGGAGGGGGAAGGATAAGCTGTGACAAAGTGAGAGAGTGGCATGGACATATACACACTACCAAATGTAAAATAGATAGCTAGTGGGAAGCAACCGCATAGCACAGGGAGATCAGCTCGGTGCTTTGTGACCACCTAGAGGGGTGGGATAGGGAGGGTGGGAGGGAGACGCAAGAGGGAGGAGATATGGGGACATATGTATATGTATAACTGATTCACTTTGTTATAAAGCAGAAACTAACACACCATTGTAAAGCAATTATACTCCAATAAAGATGTTAAAAAAAACCACTCATAACGCCTGCCTCACCCTCACCATCCCTCCTCCCACACGTGACCACCATCCACACAAACCCATTCTTCACTACATGCAGACATCATATGTTCAGTTCATTACACACCCCACGCAGACCCACACATCACACACCAGCCACACAAAACACAGTGGACACTTCATGCGTACAAACATCAGGTAGACCACTAACACACACATCCAATCCACACCGCCCACCCAGAGCTGAGTGAGGCCAAGGCGGCGCTGAAGTCCCATCCAACCTCGACCCCCAAAGCTGTGCGTCCACAGGACTGAGGCGGCCTGAACGAGGCACCCTTTTCTAACTCACTACAAGGCAGTATTTATTCAGGTTAAACGTGGCCTTGCAGAGCTGGCTGAAATGCTCAAACCAAATAATGCCTGATAGAGTCCCGTCTATGGGAACAAACTTCGTAACCACATCTATGTAAGTAATCTCCATCCTCAGAGTGAGAGATAATGCACCTCTGATTATAAATGACAGAAAAACTCTGATATCAAAAGCAACTCTAAATATATTAAGATGTCTGTGATGCTCGGTGCAGGCGATAAATTTCGTTTTTACTATAAGCAGATCACCGTTTTTACTAACAGAATATCACTTTTACCCCCTCCACTAAATAAATGTTGAACAAATATATAAAGAATATTAATATAAAATGTGTCAATTTAATCAGCAGCCTGGGAGCCCTCGGGGCCCCATCTGGCCCTGAGTAGCTCCTTCCCACCTACAGCCTTTCCAAGATGCTGGCAGGGAGGGGCAGTGGGCCTGGCACATGCCGCGTGGGCTCTGAGCAGCTTCTCCCAGTGAGGCTGGCTGCCCACCTGGAGGCCGACTAAAGACACTGCCTGGAGGGGCTGTGGGTTTTCTAAACCCACACTTGACTCTGTCCACACAGAACTCGCCTGTGTGTGGTCTTTGGGGAGGCTGCACGATCAAATGGGAAGGAGAGAGAGAAAGAGGAAAAATACCTTCAAAAGCAGAGCTTCAAATCCATCATCGGTTCCCAAGGACCCAAGACCATGAGCCAGCCCTGAGACAGCCTCACATGAGACACCGGGACGCAGAGACAAATGTGTATGTGCAAAGACACGCGTGTACTCAGAGAAACACCTGCAGACACAGAGAAAGCTCACAGAGACGGGCAGGGAGCCACACTCGTGTGTACTGACACATACATGTAGCACAAAGGCAAGAGCATGCATGTCCATGCAGGCAGAACAGGCCCAGAGGTACCTGCACCTGCGCAGAGGAGAGACATCTCCACACATGCAGGTACCCAGCACCTTCACACCGAATGTGCCTGCCCACACACAGGGATGCTTATACATGTTCGTGGACACACACGCTACAGCCCGCTCTGAATGCCTCACCCTGGGGCAGGTGGGAACAGGTACCTCTTGTAGTGCGCCCTGCTCACCACCTTCTCGCAGCCTCGAGATGGCAGGAGCCAACTCCTGTGACATCGTGGTCACGCAATGTAAATGATGCAGATCTACCCCCAGGAGGGCAAAGAGGGCCCTGACATTTGTCCATTCACTCTCAAATCCCTGCAACCAGGTAGTTCAGTGTGCATTAGGACCATCAGGGGAGATTTTTTTCATTGCTGGCCCTGGGCCCTGCCCCCGGAGACTCTGACTCAATTGATCTGGGGAGGGCACCAGGCAATGGGTATGTTTTTAACACTGCCCAGATGATTCTAGTGTGCTTCCAGGGTTGAAATTACTGGAGCATCTGATCTGGACTCTGGGGTCCTACCGGCATTCTCGTCATCCGGCAGGACTGTCCTGAGAGTGTGAAGGTGTCCCTACCCCTGCCCTTCAGCTCACGTAGGAAGGCCGTGATACACTGTGTCTGACCCCCGCCCTCCCAGAGACCCTTTCCAAAGTGCCAGTGGTGCAGAGCTGAGCCGAGGTGGCCAGAAGCACTTATCCACGCACTGCGGCTGCCCCCTGCTGGACAGAGCCGGCCGAGCCCAGCTGTCTCTGTGACCTGCTTCTCCCCACCAGGGCTGATCCAGGCTGAGATATGGGGGCAGCCAGGAGCACACAGTCCTGAAAAGAAGTCCACAGATCCTCAGCTCTGCACCCTCCTGCTGAGGCCCAGCCCCCTCTCTCATCCCAGCCATCTTGGGCCTGGATCATCACAGAGGTCCTATCCTAGGTTCATCCACTAGTGGTAGCCAGAAATGCCCATGACCTGGGCCAGCCAGAGTGGCTGGGGCTACAGAAATGAATGAGAAAAGGGACCAAGTGAGTAGGCGTCCCATCCATCCTCCAACCATTGACCCAGCCACCTCCTTCAAGCTGACTGTGTCTTTGTCTACTCCACATACACCCCTCACCAGTTCTCCCACTGTCTTTAGGATAAAGCCCAGGCTCCTGAACACAGCTGACCCGGCCCCTCACAGCCTGCTCCTGATGCCCAGTCTCCCTAGAAAGACTTCCACCCTAGGGCCACCTGGAAAACTCTTCCTCACACTTCCATGTAATGCTTCTGCCACCTCCTCCAGGAAGCCTTCCCTGACCTCCTCGCTCCACCGCTCCCCACTCCCATTAGATGCCTCCTCCTCTTTTTTCTGAACATTATATTACCTGCCTTTTATAATAATCTGTTTACATGTCTGCCTCCCCCTACCAGACTGGGGGTCCCCAAGGGCAGGGACCAGGGGCTTGGAGTCAATAAAAATTTGTAGAATGAATGAAGCTTTCTCCAACCTGCCCAGTCCATAGGGAGCTCTCCCCAGTCTAGCTCCACCACACAGATGGGCTGAGCCCCTCACTCAGGGGCACAATTCCTAGGACAAGGAAGAAAAGAAAAATAACACAAACACAAACAAAAGACTAAGTGCCAGATGTATGTTCAGTTCCAAGTGCTTACAGATATTAATTCATTTAACCCTCACAACATTATCCCCATTTCATAAATGGGAAAACTAAGATACAGAGCAGTTAAGCAACTTGCCCAAACAAACAGCTGGGCTGTCCGGAGCCGGGATTTCCAGAAGCCACACTGTTCACCACACTCCCTCTCAAGGGAAGAGAATGTAGGTGGAGAAGTCGTGTCCACTCTGTCCCAGGCCTGCCCCCTGGGCCTCCTGTGAGATGCTGGGGGAAGGGGTGTTCCCAGGAGAGGCCAGGCCCAGATTCCCTCTCCAGCCGGCAGTTCTAGGGCTGCGGCTTCTTTCACTTTCTTCTTAATTTTTCTGACAAGCACAGATGTCACTGCAGCTGACAACCAGCCTGTTGGTGTGAGCGGGAAGGCAGACCCAGCCTCTCATTTGTCTGGTAAGAAAACGAAACTGGACAAGAAGGAAACTGAGCTTTGGGACACCTGAGGCTCAGGCGTGGTGGCAGGAACGGGAGGGCCCTCAACAGGTGGGGAAGGGGTACAGGGATGAGATGGGAGTTCTGAGATGCCCGCAGACCCTCGGGGCCAGCCCCTGCTTCGAGTTCTTCCTTCCTTCCTCCCTCCTTTCCTCCTTTCCTCCCTCCTTTCCTCCCGTCCTTCCCTCCAGAGTTGGTGAACAACTACCATGCGCTAGGCCTCTGCTGGCTCCTGGGAACACAAGGACCAAGAGATCACTACCGTTCTCAAGGGGAACCGGCAGGGACAGACCACCAAGTCCTGTCATGGGAAGTGCTTTGATGAGGCAGGGCTCTGAGGCCCAGCTGCCGGGGCTCCTATCAGCCTCCCACTTCCCAACAGTGTGAATTGCACAGGGACCTTTAAGTCCACATCTGTAAAATGGGATGCTAACGGCACGAGCTTCGTTGGGTGCCACAAGGATTAAACAAGTTCACACATGCAACTCATCTTGAACAGTGCCTAGCCCCCAGCAAGCCCTTCTCTCCGACACACCTAGCACCCCTCGCCAGACCCCAGGAGCCTCTATGCCCCTCTGTTGTTCCTCACACCCCTCACAATCCAGAAGTGCCCCCCAGAACCCAAACCACTGTCCCTCCTGTTACAAGGCCCTTTTTACCATCCACAGCAGATATTTGCATACACCACGCATAATGTACTCCCTTGTGAGCTCACAGCTTCTCTGCCTAAGCCCACCAGAGGAGGGTCCTGGTGATTCTGAGACCCTGGTCTTGGAAGAGGGTGAGAGTTCTGCTTGGGCTGAAACGGCTCCCTGCCCCAAACCAGGTATGTCCACCTCACCAGTGGCTCAGGCCTGGGGTGGTGAGTGGCACCCCTGGCTGCAGAAAGCTGGCTTCTCATGTGGACAGTTCTTCCTGACAGCTGGCCTCAGGCTCTCTAGCTGCAGTGCCAAGGGTCATGTTCTGGCAGAAGGGCTGCTGGGGAGATCTGCAGAAGACATTCTCCCTGACTCAGCCCCAGCCCTGCAGCCCAGGGTCCCAGGGAGCAAAGTAACAAGTCCGAGGATTTGGGGCACATCTCTGGCCTTAGCAGGTCCCTCAAAGGTGCAACACATCGGTGAATCTGGTGTAGTGAGTGTGTCTGGTGTTGGTCTTTGTCAGAGTGTTTCTGCGTGTGCATGACTCTGTGTGTGTGTGTGTGTGTGTGTGTGTGTGTGGATCTGTACATATCTGGGGGGCGGGGGGCAGTAACTGTGTGTTTGTATCTCTGTGCTGTGTATCGGAGCTCGCGTGTCTGTGCAAAACTGTCTCCAGGTACCTGCATGAGTTCGTCTATGTGTCCCTGGACATCGTCCTGGGCTAATCCCTTTGTTATTGTCACCAACACCAGCACTGCTCTCATCCACTGATGCTCTGCGCTCTGTGCTTTACCGACATGTTTTTATTTATTCCTCATAGAAAAAGCTTCCTGACTCCCACCCTTTCCCAAGTCACATGCATAGGGGTCCCAAAGGCTAGGTCAAGCACAAATTCCATGGTGTGATCTTTGAGGTCCCTCACAATCTAATCCAAAGCGATTTCTCTAGCTGTATCTCCCGCCCTCCCCTCTTCTCAGCCTGGAACCCTCCCTCCCCTCACATCCAGGAAACTACTACTCACCTTGCAAGACCCAGAAAACATGGCTTCCTCTTGGAAGTCCTTCCTGATGGCCCTGCCACCTCCTCCAGGAAGCCTTCCCTGACTTTCCAAGAATTGGCACCTTTAGCCTGAGTGCCGTTCCTCTGATTCCCCCCGGATGGTCATTACTTCTTACACGTCCAACTCTCCATCTGACCGGGAGCCTGATTCCCCACTGAATCTCCAGCCTGGCACAGAGTAGGTAGCTCAGGAAATGTTGGCAGAGCGTGTGATGCTTGGCTGGCTAGGGGTAAGGGAAGCAGGCTGGTGGCCCAGCTTCCACTCCCTGAGGCTTAGCCAGCTTCGCTCAAGGATGCAGCTCTGCTCTCTCCCCTGAGAGGAGAGGATCTGTGAGGGTCAAGGTGTTTGGTCCAAAGCAGGCTGTGTGAAGCTGCCCATCTGGGCACGCCATAGGAAAGAGCCCAGAGCAGCACAGACCTCTGCTTGTGATCCGACTCTCCTCTGCCTTCCCCAGAACAGCTGCGCCCCCCAGACCCAAGGCCAATCCCTGAGACCAGCTGAGGCCACCGTCCACCCCACCCCCAACCCAGCAGTCAATGCATCAGAATCAAAGAGGCCTCCCTCCCAAGGGGGTGGTGCAGAGGGAGGAGGAGTGAAGGGAGGTGGGCCAAAGAGGGAATAAAAGGCCAAAGGCGTAGGAGGGAAGGGAGGGAAAGAGGGGAGGGAAGAGGAAGGGGGCTGACCATTTGCTTCTCTTTGTCTTTGCAGGCTGATGCTTCCCCCTCATTGACAATTGCACGGCCCCCAGCCCCTCCTAATTACCATGATTAGCACTGAGCAAGCTGCCATATTTTATGACTCTCCAAAACAAAAAAATAATTAAAGCAATTACTGTCATTAACATGCTGCCCTCTTCACCACCTTCTCTGAGAGTGGGCAGGAACAGGCCCCAGGGAGTCAGGATTGGGTGCCTTCCCCTCCCCATTTTGCACCCCACCACCACCACCACCTGCCCCCTCCAGAAGCACCAGCCTAGACAGCTCCAGCTGCCAGCAAGGCTGGGAGGCCTCAAGGAAGGGCCTCAGTGGAACCCCCGCAGACTCCCTGCACATCTGGAAAAGCCAGAGCCTGGCCTCTGGGAAACCACAGACAGGGTGTCACCCTGGGCCAGGAGCCCACCAGGCCCAGTCACCCCAAGACCTGGCCTTGTCCCTCTGCAACTCCTCAGTGCCAGGCCCCCCAGGCCCACAGGCAGGACTCCCCCAAGCTCTGTTCTCTCTGGCTCCCCAATCTCCCATCAGAGCCCAGCCCAGCCCAATGCTCCACCACTCCCCAGCTGAGTGACCTGGTCATCCAAACCTCGGAGGCTTCTATTTCCTTGTCTGTAAAATGGGCTGTCTTAGTCAGCTTGGGCTGCTATAACAAAATACCACAGACTAGGTGAATTAAACAACAGACATTTATTTCTCACAGTCCTGGAGGCTGCAAGTCCAAGATCAAGGTGCCGACAGATTCAGTTCCCTGTGAGAGCCCTCTTCCTGGCTTGCCGACAGCCGCCTTCTCACTGTGTGCTCACATGGCTTTCCTTGGTTCATGATCAAGGGGTTGGAGGGGAAAGAAAAAGGAAGCAAACTCTCTTATGTCCCTTCTTGTAAGGGCACAAATCCTATCATGGGGGCCCCACCCTTATGTCCTCACCTAAACCTAATTACCTCCCAGAGGCCCCATTCCAAATACCGCCACATTGGGGTTTAGAGCTGCAACATATGAATTTGGGGTGGGGAAGACACAATTCATAGCATGAGCTTTGAAATGTCTGTGGAACAATCCCTTCCTCGTGAATGCCTTTGAAGACAGAGTGAAACAATCAACAGGAAGCACCTTGAGCCAAGCCCAGCACATAGTAGGTCCTCAATCACCCGTGGTTGTCTTCAGTGCTGCCCTGAAGCAGAGGATGACTGGGGTAGAGCAGGAGGATTTGCTGAGGAGGCTGAGGAGAGGGCCAGGCTCCAGGCTGTGATGATTTTGTAAAACATGATGCCTGTGACCCGGGGTCATTGCCATGGCCTCCTAACTGGTCTGCCTGCTTCTGTCCCTGCCCCTTACCCTTCAATTCATTCTCAACACATAAGCCACAGTGAAACTTTTAAAACGTTGAGTCAGAGAGCACAGAGGAGTGAAAATGCTCTGTGTGATCTTATAAGGATGGATACACGTCATTATACATTTGTCCAAACCCATAGAATATGCAACATCAAGAGTGAACCCGAAAAAAAAAAAAAGAGTGAACCCGGATTTCCCTGGTGGCGCAGTGGTTAAGAATCTGCCTGCCAATGCAGGGGACCCAGGTTCGATCCCTGGTCCAGGAAGATCTCCATGCCGCGGAGCAACTAAGCCCGTGTGCCACAACATATAAAACCGCACTCTGGAGCCCTCGAGACACAACTACTGAGCCCACACACCGCAACTGCTGAAGCCCATGCGCCTAGAGCCCGTGCTCTGCAACAAAAGAAGCCACCGCAATGTGAAGCCCGCGCACCACAACAAAGAGTAGCGCCCGCTCACTGCAACTAGAGAAAGCCCGCACACAGCAACGAAGACCCAACACAGCCAAAAATAAATAAATAAATAAATAAATTTCTTTAAAAAAGGGTGAACCTTAATGTAAACTATGGTCTCTGGGTGATAATGCCATGTCACTGTAGGCTCATCGATTGTAACGAATGTCCCACTCTGTTGGGGGATGTTGATAATGGGGGATGCTTGCCTGTGTGGGGGCCAGAAATATATGAGAAATCTCTGTACCTTCCTCTCAATTTTGCTGTGAACCTAAAACTGCTCCAAAAAATAAAGTCTTTAAATTGCAAAAGTAATAAATACCTAAGTTAAAAAAAAACAAACCAGGGCTTCCCTGGTGGCGCAGTGGTTGAGAGTCTGCCTGCTAATGCAGGGGACATGGGTTCGAGCCCTGGTCTGGGAAGATCCCACATGCCGTGGAGCAACTAGGCCCGTGAGCCACAACTACTGAGCCTGCACGTCTGGAGCCTGTGCTCCGCAACAGGAGAGGTCGCGATAGTGAGAGGCCCGTGCATCGCGATGAAGAGTGGCCCCCGCTCGCCACAAGTAGAGAAAGCCCTTGAACAGAAACGAAGACCCAACACAGCCAAAAATAAATAAATAAATAAATAAATAAATAAATAAATAAAATATGCTATGCCTTGCAGATAACATCTATGAAGGTCCTGTCCTCAAAGCCTTAACTCAAAGAAGAATCTCCAGCACCTTCTCTGGAAAAAAACAAACAAACAAACCAAAAGTCAGATCAAGTCACTTCTCTGCTCAGAATCCTGCAGTGGATCCCCATCTCACTCAGGGTAAAAACCAAAGTCCTTATGATGGTCCCTAAGGCTTTGCTCTCCTGCTCCCATCCCCCTCACTCACTCTGACTTCAAACACATCCCAAATACTCCTGCCCATCTACCTGGAACTCTTCCTCCAGGGACAGCTCACCTCCTTCAAGACTTGATTCAAGGTCTTCCCAGAGATGCAGCTCTCACTCAACTCCCCACCACACACTCCCAATCCCCTTATCCTGTTTTATTCTTTCATCTTACCATTGTGCTTAACACCTTTTAACATGTTTTGTAATTTACTGTTTACTGTGGTCCTTGTTTATTGTCTAGCCCCCAGAAGGGCAAGGATCATTGTCTATTTTGTTCTGATGTTTTCCCAGGACCTAGTTCAATGCCTGGCACATAGTAGGCACCCAGTAAATATTCGTCTAATTTAATAGAGGAACTGTAATCTTAGCCAAGGCCTGTTGCTTCCTCTGGTAGATCTAGTGGCGCCCATGGACGGATCTGAAACAACGGAGACATCAGCGTAGCAACAGGCAAGCGATGTCCTTCAGACTGTGCAGGACAAGTCTTCAACAGCGACACCATGTGGCAGGAACAAGCAACAGGAGCAAGGGCCCTTCTTGTTTCTTCTAGGAATGGTCCTGGAAGCAGAAATGACCTCATTTTGACTGCATCAGCCACAGAGATTCCTGGGCAATTGAAACTCAGGGAGAGAATCTCAATCAGACTTTCTTCTAATATCCAGTGACACTCAGCAATTATTTAAAAACTATAAGCTTTCACTTCACATCTATTAGGATGGCTATTATTTAAATCAACAACAAAATAAGTGTTGGCAAGTATGTGGAGAAATTGAAACCCTTGTGCATTGCTGGTGGAAAGGTAAAATGGTGCAGCTACTGTAGAAAATAGTGCAGTGGTTCCTCAAAAAATTAAGCAAAGAATTATGATATGATCCAGCAATTTCTTCTCTAGGAATGTACCCTCAAAGAATTGAAAGCAGGGATTTAAACAGATATTTGTGCACCCACGTGCACAGCAGCATTATTCACAATAGCCAAAAGGTAGAAATAACCCAAGCGTCCACTGATGAATGAAAGAATGAGCAAAATATAGTATATACATGCAATGAAATATTAGTAAGCCTTAAAAAGGAATGAAGGGCGCAGAGCCGTTTGGTCGTTAGTCGGAGGAGCTTCTTCCATTAGCTCGGCAACTGCAGCTCTTTACTGGGCAGCAGGAGCGGCGCGGCGGTCCGAGAAGCGGTGTAAGACTTCGGCATTGGGTGAAAGAAAATGGCCTGAACCAAGCAGACTGCTCGTAAGTCCACGGGTGGCAAAGCGCCCTGCAAACGGCTGGCCACTAAAGCGTCCGGGAAAGCGCCCCCTCTACCGGCGGGATGAGAAAACCTCATCGCTACAGGGCCGGGACCCTTGCTCTTGGAGAAATCCGTCGTTACCAGAAATCCACCGAGCTTCTGATCCGGAAGCTGCCGTTCCAGAGGTTGGTGAGGGAGATCGCCCAGGATTTCAAAACCGACTTGAGGTTTCAGAGTGCCGCCATTGGTGCGCTTCAGGAGGCTAGTGAAGCGTACCTGGTGGGTTTTATTTGAAGATACTAATCTGTGTGCCATCCACGCAAAGACAGTCACCATCATGCCCAAAGACATCCAGTTGGCTCGCCGGATACGGGGAGAGAGAGCTTAAGTGAAGGAAGTTTTTATGGTGTTTTGTAGTAAATTCTGTAAAATACTTCGGTTTACTTTGTGACTTCTTCTGTAAGAAATTGTTTATAATATGCTGCATTTGTACTTAAGTCATTCCATCTTTCACTCAGGATGAATGCGAAAAGTGACTGTTCACAGACCCCAGTGATATGAGCACTGTCGCTCAGGAGTGACAAGTTGCTAATATGCAGAAGGGATGGGTGATATTTCTTGCTTCTCATGATGCATGTTTCTGTATGTTAATGACTTGGTGGGTAGCTGTTAAGGTACTAGAATTGATAAATGTGTACAGGGTCCTTTTGCAATAAAACTGGTTATGACTTGATCCAAGTGTTTACAATTGGGGCTGTTAAGTCTGACCATACATCACTGTGATAGAATGTGGGCTTTTTCAAGGGTGAAGATACAAGTCTTAACCACAGTGTAACTTACAGTTTCCTTAAAAAAAAAAAAAAAAAGTAAACCTGCAGCTATAGAATACACTATGTGCATTTATAATAGCTATTTTATATATTGTAGTGTCAACATTTTTTAATTAAATGTTTTACATTCACATGTGGTGGAGAGTCTTGTCATTAAGGTGTGTGTGATAAGGAGTCCGGTTGGTTTTCTCCTAATTAGACTGCACTTGTTTTTCATACGTAGTAAAATGCTTTGCACGTTATACCTTGCATAAGTCCTCATTTTACCACATGTTAACTAATCCTCTAGCTGATAATGCAGACACTTATGGGGGATTTATTTATAAGGGCTCTAGAATATAATACAAGTTATTCACACCAGCATCATCTATTACTAATATAGTAGTTAGTGCAGCTTTTTCTTTGTGTTGTGGTTGGTCTCATAACTAGGTTGAGTTTTTCTCTACCAAGAGGGAACAATACCGAACTTCTTTCCCTTGTGGAGTTTGTATTATAATAACCCTTAGGGTAAACTTGCTGTAGGGGAGGGACACACAGCTTCAGCTCATGGAACCTCTGTAGGTTAAAATGGTGTCAGCTGGTATAAGGTCCTGGGAAAAATCACTTCATAGAGATGGCTTTCCAAGTGGTTTTAAAATTTATCCTTCTATTGAAGTTTTTAGGTTAATTATGTACGTTGACTAAATTTACAAATACACTTTTTTATCCAAAAAAAAAGGAATGAAGTCCTGATACATTACTACAATAGGGATAAACCTTAAAATTATGCTAAGTGAAATAAACCAGTCACAAAAAGACAAATACAGTATGGTTCCACTTATATAAGGTATCTAGAGTATTTGAATTGAGAGAGACGGAAAGTAGAATGGTCGTCGCCAGGAAGTAGGAGGAAGGGGTAATGGGGATCTGGTGTTTAATAGGTACAGAGTTTCATTTTGGGATGATGAAAAAGTTCTGGAGATGGAAGGTGGTGATGGCTGTACAACAATGTGAATATACTTAATGCCACTGACCTGTACACTTTAAAAGTATTGAAATGGTAATTTTTATGTTATGTAAATATATATGTATATTTTACCACAATAAAAAATTTAGTTAAAAAAAAAGTGGGAAAAAGCCTCCAGAAAATAAAAAGGTTAGTGTAACTCTGAGTCCAAGGAGAGGTACTTCAAAACATGGCACAGGGGTGGGTACAGCCCATCTTCCCATCCCCACATGGAGACCACCAAGCCACTGGCACCAACTGACCCTTCTCTTATTTGCCCCACTTCACCTTAGTGGAAGTTGGGCTCACATTTCTTTTCCGAGTCCATCTATAATGACTCTGAGCCCCCAACACTCAAATTCCCATTGTGCAAAGCACATTCGTCTAGGAGATTCCTTTCCCCTAGTCCTATTCAAAACTTGGAAATCGGCAAAAAGATGGCTGTGAGTTCTCTCTCCATCCTGTGACTTGGCCGACAAGCCCACCCAGAGTCAGCTGACTCTCTAGGGCCTGCAGCTTTGTTTGACATTCTAATTACTATTGATCAGGGCCCATGCTCTGTAAAGTTAGATGTTCACTTGTAGAAAACTGATAAGGTGCAAATGATTTCCATCCAGAGGAGAAAATAACCCCAAAGGTTAGGGTTTTATTGCCTTATAGGATATTAACCAATTTTGTATCTAATTTAGTCATCATATTCCATCATTGTTTTTCATACGAGTTTCTCATATCCTCCTTTGAATCAGCTTTGCTCAACTCTCATTGAGTTAAATAAAATTTTGACTGTGTGCTCACTCTCTATTGCCTGAGAATTATGTCTACAATGTTTTAAGAATTGTACCTTGGCATCTGGGGAAGCTGGATAGGTGCTCACGTGTTCCACACACAGTCCTGGGGGGCTGCTTGTCACCTCACTGGCTGCTCCTTCTCCTGGCTCCCCTCCCCCTCTTTCTTCTTCCTCTTCTTTCCCTTCTTCTTCTCCTCCTCTTTTTTCTCTCTCCCTCTCTCCCTCCCTCTCCCTCTCTCTCCCCCCTCCTCTCTCTCTCCCTTTCTCTCTCCCTCCCTTTCCCTCTCTCTCCCCCCTCCTCTCTCTCTCCCTCCCTCTCTCTCTCTCTCTTTCCCTCTCTCTCTCTCTCTCCACCTGAAAATCCCTATTCCCCTCTGCTGCTAGCCCAGGCAATAAAACCAGGTCACATCTAGAGCAAACCACTTAAATGCGGTCATTACAAAACAGAATAATTACCATCTTGGTTTGCCTTCCTGCACCTAGATTCCTTCTTCCAGGCCTCTTCCTAGAAAAACAGGTGGTATTTGCTTTACTTGTATAAAGGATCCATCCTGGTGATGTTCTTAAAAAGGGTGTGGGGAGGGGTCTAATTCAAGGTCATGTGCGTCTCCACCGCTAGAAACCAACTTGATTTCCAGAAACCAACTATCCCCAAGTGTGCTTCCTCATGAAGTTACAGAAAAAAAAGTAAAAACCCTCTTCTCCAGGTAATCTGCTACAATTTTTTGTAACTGATTATTGTTGTTATAGAGAAGAGCTTTTTTCTTGTTTTGTTTCCGACATCTCACAAAACTTTTATTTGCCATAATTAATTGTTTTGAGTTAATTTTACTGGGTTTTCTAGTGATAAAATTGGGTCTTTGGCAAATGATGATAATTTTCCCATAGCTAAATTTTGTAATCATGCTTCCCATCTCATCACATCGGCTATAATATGTGTTCTTTTCTATGATTAAAGTTTTGGGCAGCTATCAAGAAAAATGCGCTGGCAAGCAAAGAGGCTAGGGACTGAGTAAGCAGCTAAAAAAACCCCACAATGGTAGTAATTTAAATGTGGGGTCATGGGACAAGGCCTGGACCAGTATCACGCCTGCAAAGGAGGAGATACAGGGAAGAGAGAGTTTAGATGCTGAACCAGCAATGAGGGCAGAAACCAACATGACTCCAGGTCTGCACGCCTGAAGCCCCGTGGTCCGCTTGAGTGCCCAGGTATGGTGGGTGTCCATTCTACCTTCTCGTGTCCCACAGTGATTGTTTTAGGGATGGACACTTGATCCAGACCTATGCCAAACAGACCCTGGCATTCCCCATCCACGTGACCCAAGTTAGTCCAATCAGACATGAAGCTCAGGAATTTTGTTGGATGGTTGGCCGAAGGGACGCCCCTCTCTCTCCCAGCATTTGGAGGAAGAAGCCTAGGAACTATTGGTACCCAACATGGAGAAACAAGCCTGAGCATCAGGATTAACAAACTCTGGATCAAACCCATCTTGAAGTTCATGCTATCTTTGGACTTTCACAGCATATAAAAACTACACCTTCCTTTTACTGGGTAAGCCAGTTTGTGCTGGGTCTTCTGTTACTTGCTATGTAAAGAGTCCCAACTGATCTACCAGGAAATTGACAGTATTTTTAATAGCTACTCTAATTCTCTCACAGTGTATTCATCTGAAAAGAGGTGTGACGGAGAAAAGTAATTAGAATTCTCAGTTTACAAACATTGCCTAAAATGTGAATTCAAGAGAGAAATTAGCAGATATTTTAATTGTCTACTCCATCTCCACATTCTCACACTTAATTTCTCTGCTCTCTAAATATATTAATTAACATTTTCATACTTTCCAGTTTACAATGCAACTTCACACACTGACTCATTTGGTTCCCATGATAAACAAGAGAGATGGGCGGTAACAGCAAGGCCTCATTTTGTGTAGCACTCAACAGTTTGCAAGGTGCTCTCTCTTAGTTTATTTTGTGTGATACTCGTATGGTAGCTCTTGCAAGTTCTCGACTCCAGGAAAACTGATGTAGTTCTCTTGGCCACAGAAAACTGTTTCACATTTCCGTGTCTTCACCAGTGTCACTCAGTCAATATGGTCCTTCCCACCTTGCTCACCAGGTGAACTGCTATTCATACTTAAAAACCCATTTCAGATAGGGCACATGGTGTCTCTCTCCCCTGGAAGATGGGCAGGTGGTGTGGTCCTCAAGAAGTGTATTGCCTTTGCCAGATTTGTCGAGGTCAGCCAGCTGGTTGTTGGGATAGAATGGGGGCTCTGGCCAACTGTTTTGTAGTTTGGGGTAAACTTCATCCATCACCAAAGGAAAGACAGCCTCTCCACCAGCCCCCTGACCATAAGAACCCGCTGCAAGTTTGGCCAGATTTACTCTCTTTGTTATATGGAGGGAGAAGGGTCAATATCAGTCTTAGCCTTGGGACATTTTTATTGGTTTTATGCTACTGGTCATCAGGCCAACCCAGTCTTTAGGCCTTCAAACAGGCCTCAAAGATACTTACAAATAAACCTCAGGCTTCTCAAATTGGTCTCAAAGAGACCCTCACCTGGATCCTCAGACCCGCCTCAGATGCGACCCTTCGATGGGCACAGATCAGAGCACAGACCTGTATCAGGAAACCCCTTCCTCCAACCTCAGATGTTCCCTCAAAGACACCCTCCCAAGAGAGCCAGGACCCAGCTCCCACTGCCCACACCCCTGCTGGAGGTCTGTCTGGGGCCTGCAGGACTCTGTCCAGGAGCGCATCTGTGGGTCTGAAGCCCTGACTGGGGAAGACTAAGGCTGCTGGTGGTCGTCATGGTGACCAGCTAGATTTCCTAACTCAGAGTAGGTGGGACACTCGCCTTTCCCTGTCTTATTGCCGCTCTGGTGATTCTAGTAACCAGAGTGGTCCTCTTCACAGAATCAGGAGTCAGAGGGCAGAAGGGATGGGGAGAAAGCTGCCCCATGTAGGACAGAAAGAGTCACTTGACGGGTGGGGGGGTGGGATGGAGATGAAGGAAGCAAAAGAGGTCTCCCAGGCCCTTTCTCTGAAGCTATGAGGCCTGTTTTCCCAGGGCTGTGGCACCGGGGCCCAGTACTTACAGGATCGGGTTGTAAATGTCAGTGTGAAATCTACTTCCTGTGTCGTCAGCACAGTCAGGTCCACACCTGCGGGTGAGCTGGCGTTGCCACACTGAACACCTCCACTTCCCCAACTTGCTCCTCCTCCAGGGCTCCCCAGCTCACAGGAGGGTCCCACATCCCTTTGACCACCCAGCCTGAGGTCCTCAGCTCAGCCTGGACCAATGCCACCCCAACCAGGCTGGACTCTTCCTTTCCCTCCTACCAGCCTCCAGAATCAGTCTCCCAGAAACCACCTCTGAGCATATCAATCTGCTTTGGAACTTGCAGTGGGTCTCCACTGCCCATGAGATAAAGTCCAACGAAGCTCCTCGTCCCACACTTCACAACCTGGCTGCCTCTGACCTCTCCAGAGTCCTCTGCCTGCACACACCGTACTTTCTGGCCAGATTCAGCCACGTCCACCTCTCACCTCCAGACCTTTGCTCCTGCCAGACCCCTGGCCTGGCTGCCTTTGCACTCTGCCTTTGCTGGTTTCACAAAGCCCTTCTCAGATGGTGAGCTCACCACGACTACCCCCCCCCCCTCCTTGGATCCTGTAGCATTTTCACCATTTCTACCAAAAAAAAAAAGGGTCCTATGGTAGGCGATAAGGACTCTGAGTGATTCACTGCTGAGTTCCCCCGAATGAAGTCATTCATTGCGTCATCGTGTGTTTGTGGAGCGCCTACCACACTCCTGGTTCTGTCTGGGGCCTGGGGCACAGCCGTGATCAAGACAGGATGGGACTCATACTGTCCCGGGGGCGTTAATTCCCGAGTGAATCCTGGCTTTTGCAGAGACCTTAGCTTCTTTCACGGACGCCTCTCCAGACTCGGCGTCCAGCACCCCAGGAATCCAAAGCAGCCATTCCCTACCCCTGTTTGCTCATCCACACAATCGCCTGCCATCTGAATGTACAGAGCAGGTGTGCACACAGGCACCTGGGCATGGGGTCCTGGGGGCAGGGGATGGGGTGGTGAGGGCTGCATGTAAACGTGTGCGGGGCCGTCCGGGGTGCACAGTGGTGCTGGGCGGCTGCCGCCCTCCACGCCGCCTGTCTGCGCATCTCGCTCAGCCCCCCGGACCTAACGGCTCCCAGCACACTGTGCTCCTGCTGCTTAATTTTGCTGAACACCGAGTTCCAACCCCGTGTTAACTGGTTTTGCTCCAGCCTTTTGTGCCTCCCATTCAATGAGGAAATGCCACCCATAAAATTTTAATTTTAAAAGCCAACTTGTTTGTTTTATGTTAAAATTCCCCAGGCAGCTCCAGCAGAGGGAAACAGACACGTTTTCGTTTCATTAAAGCAACTTGAGTGAAGATAAAAAAAGAAGCTGAAAAATTAGACTTAAAAACAGAGCAAGAAGCATTTAAGGAAAATGAATGAAAAATGAGCTGCCGCGGAGGGCGGCGGGGATCAGGCTCCACTTCTGCCCGCCTGCGCCCCTGCAGGGAGATGGCGGAGCCAAAGAGGGAGTCGGACACCCTTGGCTGGCGCCCCCAAAAGGCCACACCGTGGACTCCCTCCTCCTTGAAAGTTGCAAAGTGCTGCTCACTGTCTGATGAGTACCATTAGGAAGTCAGTGACATCTGCTTCAGCCACCAAAGCAGAATTTCCAGGTTCTGTGTCCTAGAGGAAGCAGGCTAGAGGGACTCCACCACTGGGCCAGCAGCATCCTCTTCCTCAAGGACAAACTGCATGATGGTTAAGCCAACTGGGTGGTCCTGGCTCTACCACTTACCAGCTGCATAATGGAGGGCAAGTGGCCTCAGTTTTCTCATCTGTAAAATGGGAATCATAATGTTACTTGGGGTTCATAGGGGTGTTGTGAGGATTAAACAGGTTAATACACTGAAAACTCTTAAAACAGAGGCTGGTATGCAGTAAGTGTTTAATTAATGGTAGCTTTTACTACTCTCATCCTGCCGCTACTCTTCCACTCCCTGCTCCCTTCCTCATCTACACATCCCCTCACCACTCAAAGGTCCTTTTAATGATGTCCCTGAGCTAAAGACAGCTAAGAGAGACTGGGGTGGGGGGCGGCGGGGGCAGGTGGAGAGGTCTGATGAAAGATTGGGAAACCCCATTCCATGACAATTCTTTTTTTTTTTTTTCCGATTTATTTATTTTTGGCTGTGTTGGTCTTCACTGCTGCATGCAGGCTTTCTCGAGATGCGGCGAGCGGGGCCTGCTCTTCGTTGCGGTGCACGGGCTTCTCATTGCAGTGGCTTCTCTTGTTGCAGAGCACAGGCTCTAGGTGTGCAGGCTTCAGTAGTTGTGGTACACGGGCTCAGTAGTTGTGGCTCGCGGGCTCTAGAGCGCAGGCTCAGTAGTTGTGGCGCACGGGCTTAGTTGCTCCGCGGCATGTGGGATCTTCTCGGACCAGGGCTCAAACCCGTGTCCCCTATATTGGCAGGCAGATTCTTAACCACTGTGCCACCAGGGAAGCCCCCACGGCAATTCTTGTGGGCAAAACCAATTCATTAAAATGTTATTATAATCCTGTCAAGGGAAGCCAGGCTCCCTGGGTTCAAAGTCCAGCTCCACCACTTACCAGCTGTGTGTTCCTGGGCAAGAGTCTTCTGGGCCTCAGTCTCTGCATTAATAAAATGGGAACAATAAGTGGATCAGCCACACGTTGTCATGGAAATCTAATAAAGAAAGCTCTATGGAGTGTCCAGCACTGCTAAATGCCCAGTAAATGGCCGATGTTCTGCATCAGGTCTGGGGGTCCGAGGCCATGGAGGTGGAGAAGGAGCTGGGCAGGTGGTACCATAATAGTGACCTCACCTCCCTGCTCACGGCTGTAGCCATGGAGTCATTATTAATAGCGCTCATTCTCTGAAGTGTTCTAATCTGGATGACTAATTATATGGTCATCCTACTCCAAATCCCCCACACCAGTGAGGGGGGGCTCAGAGCTTGCCCCCGGGGTTCTGGGGAAAAGGTCCTGACCCTTGACCTGTTTTCTGCCTGACTACAGAGTCCTAACCTGGAGCCCTAACCTCACACTTGGCTCGGGCTAAAGAAGCTCATTACCTCAGTCAGCGTGATGAAGAGTCAGGGTGGGGAGAGGCTGGGGAAAGGCCAAGGGTGCCCGGAAGGTGCTGGGAATGGAGGCTGGGATTCCGGGCCTCCTCTCTGCCGCTGAGGGCAACTTACGCAACTCCTGATGCTCAACTTCCTCTTCTCTCCAGGGAAGCTGGGGGTGGAAGGATTAGCCACAGCACTACCCTTACCAACAGTTGCACAGATCAAATCAAACCAGCGAATGGATGTGAAACTATTTTGTAAACTGTGAAGTGTTGCTCACTTTTGACCATTGGAAAGTCAGTGACATCTACTGCAGCCACCGAAGCAGAATTTCCAGGTTCTCTTCCTGGAGGTGACCAGAGATGGGGACAGAGAGGGTCACAAAGGGGCACAAACGGGGAAGGGGCGATCTGGCCGGTGCCTTGGCACGCAGAAGTCCTGTAACTCACAGCCTGTGTCCTGCAGAGCCTGACCCACTACCCACAGGCCCCCAACACCTGCCCAGGGCCCTCTGGCCCCCTCAGAGACCCATCTTCCAGGCAGCAGCAACGGCTGCCAGCAAGCTCCAGCCCTCCGTCTGCGGGAGCTACCTTCTCAGAAAAGCTCAGAGAGGACATCTTAGTGGCTGCAAAGTGGCACCCTTTTTATTCTAGGCAGAATTCTTTTCCCATAGTTCCCAAATGGTACACCAGGGAACACCTCCCTACTCCCACTCCCCACCCCCAGCAGGATTTAATGACAGTTCTGAGAGAGTAGGACCCAGTGGGTGGGGCTCCAGGCTCACTCTTGCCCCCTCCCCTTTCCCCTCCTCCCCCCTCCCCCCCTTCTCACTCTCTTTAACCAGAGTAGCTCTATTTTACATACTCTTTCCAAGGTTTTGCTTGCACAAAAATTTCCACCGTTAAAATACTTTTTCTGCTCCTGCTCTTCTCTTTCTTCCTTCCTGAACCGTTCAGTCTGAAAACCATCAGGGGCAGCAGAGCAAGGGAGACATCTGCATGGGGGTGGGAGAACCACGGCGGACAGGAGGGGGGTGTCACAGCCGGGTGAGGAGGGGTCCACGTTGTGGGAGGCAGCCTGGCACAGGGTGTCAGAGCCCCAGCGGGGTGGGGAGAGTGTCTATCCCAAAGGGACAGCCTGGCCTGGAGTGTCAGAACACAAACGGGGTGAGGCGGCAGCCATACATGGGGGCAGCCCGGGGTGGGGGTCAGAGCCTGATCAGGGTGAGTAGGGCAGCCATGTGGGGGAGATGGGCCCAGCGTGGGAAATCAGAGGCCAAGCTGGATGAGGAGGGGGACAGGCTGGGATCCTAAGGCAGTGTAAGGAGGGGGTCTAAATGGAGGGGGCAGTAACCCTCCCTGGGGACTCAGAGTCTGAAACAGGGCAGTTCAGAGAGAGGAGGGACAACCCAGATCACCACCACTCAAGCCTCCTTCTCCTCCTGCCCAAATCTATTCTAAAGCCAAGGAGGACCTGGAGCCCTTCCCAAAGCAACTGAAGTTATCAAATACTCACTGAGCACTGGCGATGTGCTGGACAGCATGCTGGGTGCTGGAGGAGAGAGCCGGGACGGAGCACGACAGCCCAGAGGGCAGGATGGCTTGGAGCCCACCATCATAGGACAGGAGTGATGGGAGCACCTGGGGGACAGGGGGGCAGCAGGACCTCTCAGGGGCATCAGGAACTGTCCAGAGAAGAAGCAAGCTGAGCGGTGAAGGAAGATGACTTTGCCAAGTGGGCCGGGATGGGGGCAGCAATGACTCTGGACCTCGATTTCTCCCCCTGCCCATCCTCACCTGCCCAGGTTCAACCCATGCCCAAGGGCCAGAGCCACCAAGAACCTCACAAGAGGCCTTTCCATCCTGGGACCCCAAGGACTACACCCTAGGCACAGGCCCTTCGGGATAGACAGGGAGCTTCCGGGGCCGCCTCACTTTTGTCCACAGCTCACTTCACCTGGGGGCTCGCCTTGATGGGAAGGTCCCCCCTCTCCTTTCTTTTCTGAGGTTCAACATCTCTCATCATTGAGACATTCTGCCTGGTGCTTAACTTGAGTCCCTCTTGCTTTCTTTATTAAGAAAAATGGCTCGCTGAGGCCCTTCCCCAATACTGCTGAAACACTGATAAAATCTGTCCCAGGAGGTGGGGGGAAGCTGACCAGGTCAGTGAGTTGAGGGATGCACCAAAACCCTCCCTCAGGCACAGGCTCCGCTCCCAGTCCTTATTTTTTTCTCAAAAGCCCTAAGCTACGATCCTTCCTTTGGGGGCCCCTCTGTCCTTCCCACACCTAGGTGAGATCCCCACTCATGCACCCCCAGCACAACAGTCCTTAGCCTGACTCCTCAAAGGGCCCTTTCGGCAGAGAAATGCTGGCAGGGTCCCACTCCAGGTGGTCCCTTCCATTTGGGCTTCAAGGTGGCCCGGCCCAGCCTCGAAAAGGAACGGTTGGACTCCATATGACCTGACTTTCATGCTTCAAACGGCCCCAGGAGAGGTCGAGGCTGGACCCCAGAAAGGACTTCCTTTGGTTGAGATGTGGCAATAAGGTTCTCGTGCCCCGCCTCCCTGCGGTCACCACGAGGGGGCGCCACAGCCCAGCCCACGGGCTGTGTTATCAGAGGCCCGGCGGTGTCGCCGAGGAGGCAGGGAGGGTCTGGCGGGCCCCGGGGGCGCTGGGGTGCGAGGCCGTAGAGAAGCTGCTGAAGGAGCCAGAAACACCTGGTCGGAGGTGACACGCCCGCGCCGCGCGGCCGGGACTCGGGAAAGGGAGTGGCAGCGGGTTTTGCCTAGTCATCGCCTGCGAAGACTCGCGTCACCTCTGATGTCAGGGCTTCCAGAGGCTTCGTTCCAGTTCCGGGCTCCAGGAAAGCGCGTCGCGGGGCGCAGAGGTTACACAACTTCCCCCAAGGTCGCGTCGGAAAGGACCCGCAGGGCCGAAATTCGAACCCGCCTCAGCGGGCACGTACCCGCCTGCGCGGTCCGCAGGTGGCCGGGCCCCGCGTAGCATCCTTCCCAAACCCACCGCACAGCCCGCGCCGGCCTTGGCCTGGCTTCCTTCTTTCTCGTCTCTCGAATGGTCTTTCATGGTAAGATCTCCTTGGCAGCCTTATAATAAAAAAGAGCCTCCTGAAACCACAAGTGTTTTTAAATGAATTCAGGTCCCAAATTCCCGGAGTACGGCGGGGAGGCGGAAGGTGACGGAAAGTCTTTCAGCGTGAAAGTTAGACGTCAAGGGCGCGGGGCCCTCCCCCGACCTCCAGAGCTGGCGCTGCGGAGACACGAGGGCCCTCACGCGTCTCAGGAAGTGTCTCCTTTTGAAAACGCACCGGTCCTTGTGCTCTGAGTGTTTGGAGTCCGGTCCATTATGAGAAATCTCCTTTTGAGGATGGACATAGTCAAATCCAGATGTTGGCCTCGCAGAACAAAAAGCTCCCTCCAAACTCTCTTCATGAAGAAACAGGTTCTCATCCTTTGAAGGAATAACATCTCTTGATAAGTGGAATTTTTTTCCCCCAGCCAACAACCTTCTGCCCTGAATTTGTTAAAACCGGTTTAATAGCCTATCTCTGTTCCATTTCTGATGCCAGGATGGCAGTGACAAGGTGGAATGTCACCAGCTGCTAGATTCAATAGATTGAGTATGGCTTCACTATGAAGAGAAGGCTGTATATTTTTTTAATATACATCATTTATTTAGATAGATTTCTTTTAGTTCAAGACATACGTTCTAATAGGGCAAATGTAAGATGAAATACAGATGGTCAGAACAACTTCCCAAATTGTACACTTCATTTTGCTGACTCAAAAATGCTTGAATAACAACTTTTCAGAAAGAAGGATGCGTTATTCACTAAGTGTACACACTGATTGTAAGACAATCCCAGTTTCAGTAATATTCATTTCTTAAAGTACATCTTAAAATAGGGGAAATATGGACTACATATTTGTTGACTACAATATGTGTATATATAGCCAACAAGGATGTTTTATCAGTAAGGTCTAGTATTTTTGCTGAAACTGAGAGCTCAAAGCAGGAATCCTTTCCTAATCCTTCTTGCATACCACCAGTGACAGGATGCTCACTACCTCTGAACACAATCCTTTTCATTGTGGGACAGTTCTGTCAGAGTTGGTTCTCAGTGCCTTGTCATCTCCGTGTTCTGCCCTTGGAGCAGGCAGGGTTATTGGTGCTCCCTTCTCTGCCCCCCGAGTCTCTCTTCTCTGAAGTCAGGATCCCCAATTCCTCACTATCCTTTGCCCTCCACAAATTGGCCTCTGGTCTCTCCCTGTCCCCTCAAAGGTATGGCAACCAGAATTGAACCCAACCTTCCAGCTATCACCTCCCTCATCCTCAATCTATACCGCCAAAGACGCAGCCTGAGATCACATTAGTTTGGGGGCAGCCATCTTAACATGGGATTATATTGAACCTTCAGCCAAAACCTTTTTCATGAAAAATCTTTTCATTTTACATCCATCCCCATTCCATTTTACCTCAGGGAGTTTAGTCTATCATTTCACTTTACATTTGTAATTTTTAAGATCCTCCCCACAAACTGCAGAAACTTCAGGCCCTACAGAACCTTCTCTTATTGCTTTCCCCATTTTATAGATGAAGAAAAATGCGGCACAGAGATGTCAAGCAAGTTACCCAAGGTGGCAGGGCCAGGAGGTGGTGAAGTTGGGATTCAAACTCTTAACCCCCTCAGATGAACCAACAAGGGCTTGAGGAGTTTTCCCAGGGGATTCATGTCTTTAAATGCAGTACTGGGTTATGTTTCAATTTCTGTATTTTAATCAGTTAAGAAATACTTTGTATTGGGACTTCTCTGGCAGTCCAGTGGTTAGGATTCTGAACTTCCACTGCAGGGGGCACAGGTTGGATCCCTGGTCCAGGAACTAAGATCCCACATGCGGTGCAGTGCAGCCAAAAAAACAAACAAACATGGTATGGTATTAATTGTTTAAAGGGCATTGCTTGATTGAGAGATTGAGTGCTTGGCAAACGGTGATTCGCAGTTACTCAGTCCTTTTATCACTTAGCTGAACACTGCCAGCCCCTGGCGTAGCTTTGCCTATGAAACAATTTTAAATT